>NC_139349.1:99059056-99704056 GCF_055883805.1 Amblyomma maculatum | reverse complement strand
GCAACCGCCGCAGTTCAGTATACAGCGGGGGTCGTATACTGAACTGCCATCATTTTCTTGATATTTTGAATCGCTCTACTGATTCGACCATAGTGCACCAGACTGCCGCCGCATTTTAAATGCAAATGCGAGTTAGTAGGGGGCAAGAGGACATGTAGCCATATCCCAGCGCACGCCTTGATTATGGAACACATGGTAGAATAATGTGTAGCGAAATCTGCAGAATAATTGAAATATTAATAGTTATAGCTTTTTTAAATTGGATACAGTTATGTCAAATCTAAGCATGCAGGCCATGCAGAATGTGTAAACAAATTGAAGCTGGTGGGCCACATGAAGCCAATATCAGATTTTGCAGTAGGTAGATGGCCATATATTGCTAATATACAGTCATTATGGAGGCCACATAGGGCCCTGACATAGGTCGGCGGACTCACTCGGGCTCACTCAGGCTCACACTCAGATTATGATCTGAGTCGTGAGTGTGTCCGCACTCATATTCAGATCATGATCTGAGTCGTGAGAGAGTCCGGACTTACACTCAGATCATGATTTGAGTTGTGAGTGAGTCAGATCGTGATCTGAGTCGTGAATTCGGACTCACACTGAGATTATGATCTGAGTGGTGAGTCCGGTCTCGCTCAAATTATGATCTGAGCTTGAGTGAGTCCAGACTCACATTCAGATCATGATCTGAGTCACACACACACATACAAAGGCAAGATTCTTGGTCCGTAGTACGAAGTGGTGATCTTTAGTGCATTCGAAATGAAACAGACCTTCAAGGTCATATACGTGTACGTATAACCACACATATCAATGGTGATTTATGATATTTATTATACAGTGGCTCCAAAATGTTAGTAATCCTAAGAGAGGTGTCGTAATGTTCTCTTCTCAATTGTTCCTTTAGTCACAGAACTTCGACCGTTAGATGAAAACGCGATTTAGCTCTCCGTTGCGTGTAAAAGTGTCAGCCAACGTTAGTCAGCCGTAAATTTAAATGGGCAAATTATTCCCATTGAAAAAAAAAATGGATGAGAAAGTGCAGGTCAATCTAAATGATGGTTCATATGAGTTGTGAGTGAAAATGACTGAGCCGAGATGCGTGATAAATCGGAGTGAGCCGACATCAGTCGAGAGTGTAAATGAGTGAGTTCATGATGAGTGAGTCCCGATGCGTCGAAATGAGAGAGCTCAAATGGGTCGTGAGTTGAAATGAGAGAGTCCAAATGAGTGAGTTCAGATGAGTCGTGAGTTGAAATCAGTGAATCCATTATGAGTCTGAGTTCAAATGAGTAGTGAGTCGAAGTGAGTGAGTGCAGATGAGTCGCGAGTCAAAAACGAGTGAGTCGAGATGAGTGAGTTCAAATGAGTCGTGAGTTGAAGTGAATGAGTGAGCCTAGATTAGTTATGAGTCTGAGTGAGCCCGAGTGAGTCGTCATCATGCGTGAATTCGAGTTCGTGAGTCTAAGTGAGCCCGAGAGAGTCGCCAGCTTGAGGAATGAGTTTGAGCTCATGAGTGTGAATGAGTCCGAGCCTTGTGAGTCTTAGTGAGAGTGAGCTCGCAGATGGAACAAATTTTTCTGAGTGAGACTGAGTGAGTACACGTGATTTTGCCGACCTATGGGCCCTGATGAGGCTGTATAAGGTTGTGATGATGCCAAGTATGGCCCTGATCTCACAATATAAGGTCATGGCGATGCCATATATGCCCTTTATCTGGCCACATAAGGTCGCGAGGATACCATATATCCCCCTGACCTAGCCATATAAGATCCTGTTACCCATTTAGATATGGATTATATGTTGCATGATATAGCCATATCTGAGCCATATAAAGGCAACATTTTACACTTATATGACCTTATGTGGACTGATTTTCGATTTGATTTGCCCAGATAAGGTTTTATTTGCTGTCTTATATATTTGTATTTGGCAGCATATATTCCATATCTGGAGCAGATATGGAATTTCCGTAAGGGGTGCGATATCAGCTGGTTGCTGTCGCAACGGCGCCGTTGATGTATGTGTTTTATTCTTCCGGCGAAGATTCACCCCTATATCGACGCTGACGCTGTGATCTGCGGCCCGGTTCGGAGGAGCGCGGCGAGTACTTTGTCTGAAAATTGCCTTCAGTGCCTCCCCCGTGCTGTCTCCCCACCTAAATACTCTTACACCATGGTTCAAAGCACTGATGCAAAACCATAATCACTGGGATGCCAGAACATTAAATGCGAAAACCTTGAAGCTTTTTTCTGCCGTTTTTATTATTAAGTGTAGCTCGCTCAGGTGCTTTGCAAATTTAATGTTTCACGAATCAATGATTCGAACGTATGATCAGTGTACGGGTTGTTTAAATCAAGTTATTTTAGTCATTAACGCGTTGTTATCTGCCTCTTGCAGTTCTTTCTTACTTGTCTATCTAAACAAAATTTCTGGTACTTTTATTACCTTGAATCACATCATTTAGACAGAGGCTATGATAGAGTGACTGAACACTGAAGGGATTAACAAATATAAACCTTCAGGTACTTGTTCAATCTAGTAAGGAAGGAAGGAAACATTAAAGGGTTTCATGTGCAAGGCTCCCAGCGTATATCATTCTTTCTCTGCATTTGCGTTTATTGATACGCCCACACTGATGTAGTTCCTACTATTATGGCAGAAAATAACTTTTAATGTAGTTTTGCGCTCCTCGACTTTTTTTTATAACGCGTTTTTTGCACAACAAATTCAGGAGCCCTAATCAGCATTATTCTAGATCAGACGAATGCATTACCCCGGGCTTCAGCGCGTGATGGATTATAGATAACTCTGCTCCCCTGTCCTCGCAGGTAATCCAGCGGCTGCCAAATTTCTGGTTCAGACTGCGATGCCTTAATGGCAGCATGACGAGTGCTTTTTTACACATCGGTGAAAATCTGACTACTACTGCGCAAACAAAAAAATAGCCTAACCGTTCTGGTCAATCCTTCGCTGTAAAGCATCGCTAGTGAGCGCCCGCCAACAACGGCACAACAACGACAACGGCGCCCGCATTGCTTCCAATGTCATTATGAAGTGCTCTGTCGCTCTTCGTTGCTATTAGGCCACTGTAGGCCGACTTGCCGCGTTATTAGTTTGTAGCGTTCCAGTAATGAAACGCAGTGCCGTCGACTTTTGCACAGAACACCTGCATCAGTACAAGGTACGCCATTCTATCAGCCGACGGATTGAAATTGCTTCTAAGTACTGCCAGATATATTTCAAAGGAAACAAATGTTAGATAATTTATATACGATGCGTTATACTCCCAGAAAGCCTTCTGGGGCTCTTCGAAGCCTACGTAGAAAAGGGAAGAGGCCGGGCCTTTGTCCCCCTGCTGTAAGGAGTGGGTTGTTCATTGTTCACTTTTGAGGTGTGTAAGCTTGACAGGAGCTTTTTGTAGAGACGATGCGGTCTCTTTATGCTACATCCTTCAACTAACTTGTTGCATTATAGAAGATAGGTCTCTTGGGCTAATTACGAATCTACATTAAGCGTGTTCCTCTTCATCAGGTCGTCTGCATGTCTGTTCGCGGCACGTGCAGGTATGGACCCAAGAGAACGTGAACAGACTATGTCTACGTACTAAACACCGAAAAGACATTCAGAATTTTTAGAACGGCTTTTTCGTATGTTATGCTGCCTGTCACACCCGCACATTTCGATAAGCGCATGAAAGTATGTCGGGCTGACAACTTCAGCTTAGTCGCTACCTAGGCTTTTATATTGAAACCATTTTTACTTACTTTCTTCGAAACAAAAATGCGCGCGAGTTGGGCCGTACACATGACGTGCTGCTCGCTGGCAAAGAGCGACATTTAGCGAATCGCAAAAGCGGGTCTGTTGCCAACTTCCATCAGCGAATAACAAGTTCGTTTAGAGGCGATTTCGGATACCTTTCAAAACAAATAGCAGCTCTATTTTGGGAAATTCACACACTGGCTAGTCTGGTTGTACTATGGCTAATGACAGCAACACTTGTTCTAAGAGAGGAGATATTTTTTACATTTTTAACGTGGCAGCATCAAGGACCCCGTTCTCCGGATAATTCAGGGTCAACATTCAGGAAGAAACTTTAAGGGCATGTGCCTTGAAAACCTTAGATTCACGACGTCAAACATGGTGCCACAAATCCACACATTTAAACAGGCCTACTTCGTGAGACCTTAACTAAAGGGCCCTTTATCGCCAGCTGTTACGACATACGTTTCTAGGCATTTCAAAAATAGAGATGTGTGTGAGAAAGACTGAGCACGAATAAGCCGCGAACTAAGCCTACTAATGGAAAAAGCGCCACGTCTTGCGCGCTTTCTAGACGAAGCAAACAGAGAAAGATGAATTCTTGAATCATCCAGTTTTTGCGGCGATTACAGCTCTGCTGCCGGACTGCCTTTGCCAAGCCAGTGGTAAACATTATGTCGTCCTTTCGACAGGTGGCGCTCCATGCCCTCCCAAATCAGAGCTTAAGGAAGTGGACGACTGTAACATCGTGAGCTGCTCCGGCATGCACTGGATTACCAGCCCATGGGAGAAGTGCGTTGCTGAGAACACCACCAGCGGATGCGGCCGGGGAAAGCAGAACCGCATCGTCAACTGCTTCTACAAGCGAAGCGTGTCTGACAAGAAGTGAGCTATATCATACACATGCTCATTTTGCGTTTGGGTACTTGATAAGGCTGAAGAATTGGACTAGCGAGATCGCAGTCGGTTTGTAACAGCTAACCGCTTTCCAAACTTCAAGGCTAAGGAGAGGAAGTAACGAGAATAAAAAATGGCGAACTAAAGTAAGTGCCTTAAGGCATTAGTATTCCACGAAAGTTCCACATTCGTCAGAAACACTCAATGCTTCACGTAGTGCCCTGGAGTGCTTTTTTTAAACTGCAGTAAAACATCTAATACCAACAAATAACGCCGCAAATAATAATGCAAAGAAATAAAGTAAAATGTTATTCGAGTAAAACGAGAAAGGCAAGGAGGAGTGTACGGGGGCTAATGCTTAAACAATCTTTTGATCTGGCAAAGGCGAAATGACAGTGACGATTTTAATACTAAATTAGGAAGCCTGTCATCATGAAGGGATGTAAAAGCTGAAAGAAAATACTCCAAGAGCTAAAAATATAATTACGGGAATAAAATGCGAATCCATTGCAGAAAATGTCAAACAAAGCAAGGGTATGGATGCAATCCGAGTCTATATTACACGGACAAAATAACAGCTATAAAAAGTAAATAACGAGCGTGAAGTAATATTGGCTTCTTTTATTACTAAGGCCAGGCAGGAGTGCCTTATCACAGCTTCTATAATTTCCTTGAAAGTGAGTTTGAGTTACTAGGTTGCTGCACGTGCTGGCGTGTGCATTTTCTGCAAGTATGCTTTGTAAACATATGATTTGCAATCAATGCCTCTGCAAACAATTTAATAGAACGAAGCAAGCACGTCTCCTGCTCTCAGGCAAAATAATAATGTCGCAGTCATGCGCAACAATCAGTGGTCGAGGTAAGGACTGCTGCCAATGCCGATACGACTGTAACGACGTTTGCTTCAAATCTCAGTCTGACTCGGGAACCGAGAAGTCTTGGTTAAGTCAGTGCGTACACTAAGACGTGAGCGCGCACAAGTGTGGAACCGATGAAATAGGCCCGTATTCCAGCCTGTGACACATGTCTGTGCTATGCAGTGCGCGAGTACAGATTACAGGGCATGTTTGTGCTGAAACGTCAGTATGATATACTTTGACGTTTCCAATTGCAATGCGTGGTGTGTGTGTGTGTGTGCGCGCGTGTGTGCGTGTGTGCGTGTGTGTGTGCGTGTGTGTGTGTGTGTGTGTGTGTGTGTGTGTGTGTGTGTGTGTGTGTGTGTGTGTGTGTGTGTGTGTGTGTGTGTGTGTGTGTGTGTGTGTGTGTGTGTGTGTGTGTGTGTGTGTGTGTGTGTGTGTGTGTGTGTGTGTGTGTGTGTGTGTGTGTGTGTGTGTGTGTGTGTGTGTGTGTGTGTGTGTGTGTGTGTGTGTGTGTGTGTGTGTGTGTGTGTGTGTGTGTGTGTGTGTGTGTGTGTGTGTGTGTGTGTGTGTGTGTGTGTGTGTGTGTTTACGCGTTTTGCGCCGGCATGCAAAAGTCCGGAACTCATCTCTGCAACAGTGCTGGTGTGAGTGCAGTAGTAAGTGGTGCGTATGTAAGACATGGGCTCCATATTGCGGGAAAGGAGTGTCTTCAAGTGTGTGCGCGGTTTCCTCTGTAGCTCGGATCACAAGTAGCAATTTCAATCTACTTTGCAATCACCACCCGCCATTCACACCCTCTCTTTTATTTCCGCTGTCCCCCTTCCCCAGTGTGGAGTAATAAGTCAGGTACTCTTTACCGCAGGCTGATCTCTTCACATTTCACATTTCTTATCTTACTTTCTTTAAATTACTATCTCTTTCGTGCGTGCGTGCGTGCGTGTGTGTGTGTGTGTGTGTGTGTGTGTGTGTGTGTGTGTGTGTGTGTGTGTGTGTGTGTGTGTGTGTGTGTGTGTGTGTGTGTGTGTGTGTGTGTGTGTGTGTGTGTGTGTGTGTGTGTGTGTGTGTGTGTGTGTGTGCGTGTGTGTGTGTGTGTGTGTGCGTGCGCGCGCGCGCGTGCGGGTGCGTTTGCGTGTACGTGCGCGTATGCGCGCGCGCGTGTGGTGATCGATCAATTCGATAGTGGTTCTCAGCTATTAATATGCCAGCAAACCTTGCGGACCAGAGAAGTGCTGGCGAACCCGTTGAAACGAGACATGTGGGAGGGAACTCGTGCGGTGTTCCGAAATCAGGTATCTGAACTGGCCTCTTAAAAACGCGCACTTGACAAATGGGTGAGCCACACTGCAGGTGACGTGGGGAAAAAGCGACGCGTCGGTTCCGGTAGGCATGCTTCCAGGAGAGATTCTATTCCTCCCAATACCGCGCCACTGGCTCGACGGACACCCAATAAGATTTGCATCGCAGCCTCGTCCAGCGCTGCAGCCAGAGTTGAAGTTTCACCTCTTCCGGCATCCACAAATGCCGTACACGCCTTCTTGCGTGGGCGCTCTTCGTTTCCGCACTTATCATGCGTTTGTTTTTTCGCTTCGCGACACTGAAGCAGGCTTCGAGCTTGTCTGTTTTTAACACTACAAAACTGTCTCTAGACAGCCTAGAGCTATTGCGCGACCTTTATTTTGGTTTTCGCGTTTGTGGGCGACCCTTGAAAATCACTTCGTGGACCCACTGGTGTTTACAGACCCCCATTAGGTAAACACTGAATTAGAAGTATAGGTCTATGTGTGTGAGTGAGTGAGAGAGAGGGTGGAGAGAGTCACTGTGTGGGTTGGTGTGCAATGCAGGGAGCAACTGAGCCATTCCGCCAGTATGATATAATTTGGGTTCGTTTTTGGTATGCAGGGTACAACATCCCAAATCTTGTCCGGCCTTGAAGGAATAAGTAATAGAGGGCTGAGGAAATTTAGACCACCTCAGGTTTTTTAACCTGCGCGGGCATCGCACACTAAATGGTCTTCTTGCTTTTGCACTCAACTGTTTTTCAAAACACTCACACTATGTTCCTTAAGCCAGTAATTTAAGAGCTAGGTATTGAGTCACTGCTAAGTAATTATATTTTAAACGTGTAAGCGATATCACGGCTTACGGCGGGAGCTTCTCAATTACCATTAGTTCCCTTCAGTGTACTAGGCAGGGCGGTAATGTTTGAAAGCTTATTTACATTTAGCGTGGACACTTAGTACTTATTTACAAACTCTCCCATAAGGACCTACTATTTTGCCCAGGGAAGCTGCCTCTCGTCATACACTGTGTGCGCTCAAAAAGTTGAGCTTGTGTGAAACGGATTCCACTCGAATATGCATGAGAAGAATAATACAACTGAAAGTCGCACTTGCGTCAGATATCGATTGGGAGCCCAAGCGCCAAACAACACTTGTATGTATTTTCATGAGAACGGAGGTTTTGTTACATCTGTGAGTAGCAACGATCCATGATGATGCATTACCGGTGGCTTGATCCGGTCACTGCCTGTTAATTTCTGTTTGGAAAAAAGCAGACTACACTGCCATCGCTGAGCTTTATGCATTGGCATAAGGGCGAAATCTTTCTTTCTACAATTTATCGTTTCGTCTGTCATTTGTTTTCCTGTTTTTTTTTTGTTTGTTTTTTTTTCAGCTGCGCTCCGCTCAAGAAGCCAGCCTATTCACAGCCCTGCCACGTACCATGTCCACTCGATTGTTCGGTGACCAATTTTTCTGACTGGAGGCTATGCAAATATTGTGGCGATGGTAAGCATCTAGACTGATTACTGGAAACTTTCTCTGTTTACAAAATATTCAAATATGTGTTTAGTTTGAATGCCGAATAGCACGCCTCGTTGTTGTCCTCGGGTCTAGCAACTCTTCAGTGGCTGAAAAAAAATAATTTAACAGTTCAAATAATGACGTATATGGAAATTTGCATAACATATATTTGGTGAATCAATTGTAGTTACTCCGCTTTTTAAAATAAGTCGCTTTAAACTGGCGCTAAGCACTAACTAATAGATGCGGGCCGGCATCGATAAACTCGATGTTCCAAACATGAACAGACAGCACTAAACGAGGCGAAGTTGTAATCAAGATTTGATTAAAAAACCAAATTTAAGCCTGGCAGTCACCGGACGTTTTCAGAAGTAGCGTCCGTGCGTCAACGCCAAATTTCGGGTGCGTATCTTTGAGGCCCTGACGGGGAGGCTTACTTGGTGGACGTTCGGCGGCTGCACCTGAGATGCTATTTGAAGATTGTAACAATCAGTAAAGTGAATGAATGAATGAATGAATGAATGAATGAATGAATGAATGAATGAATGAATGAATGAATGAATGAATGAATGAATGAATGAATGAATGAATGAAAAAGGGTGCGGGATCAGATCCCGGCCGCGGTGGCCGCTTTTTTAAAGAGGTCAAAAGCAAGACGCTCGTGTTCTGGCCGATATCAGGTCACGTTAAAGAACCCCAGATGGTCTAAATTTTCAATGCCTTTCATTACGGGTCGCTTATAGTCTGTATCGTTTTAAGACGTTAAATCGTAGCAACCGAACCTAAACCGCGTCCTAGAAGGGGGATATAGTGCCGTCCAGTGAAAATTGTATCCAAACCATCCTTCTTTAGTGACGCCTCAAGAGTGAAGTAGCGGTCGGATAGATGTTTGGATTAAACTTTCTCACCGATAAAGGCCATTTTTTCTTGCTGGGCAAGCGTGAACCGGAATAGTCAGGGTATGAATTCTTTCTCGGTACAATAATCGGGCGGAGTTGTCCTCCGTGTCCAGGGGTGTCCAAGCACTAGCCGTTAACAAACCCATCCGCACGACAGCTTCGCTGATACTGGTTATTGTGGTTAGGGATTTTAAGCCGGGTTTTAGGCTGCAGTAAAGAACACATTAACTTCGAGACCCGGAAAAATGTTGAAGTTTATCACGCATTTTCGTTCATGAACATCAAGCTCATTACACGTGGCTGAGTATAAAACAGAAGGTAGTACCAATAAAACATCGAATCTTATTAAATGGGGAAAATAAAATCAGGGGGAATAAACATTTTCACTTGCTGAAACACATCCCTGAAAAGAAGGTACAGCAAACACTGGGAATCTTAAAATGCTATCCTACTCATTTTTGTGTTCCGAAAACAAAGATTACATTTGTTTCTTTGGCGTCCAGAAATCCTAAGTGCTCGACTGGTGGAACTTCAGCTTGTCTCAAAGGTCCTGGTATGCGGCTTCACGGTCCATCCTGTGTATTGTTTCCTGTTTTGCTCATTTGCGGATCAGTTGCATTCCCAATGCTTTTACAGAGAGATTGTTTCACTCTCACCCATGTTTGAAGACCAAATGCGAAAACGGCTTCAGGCGGAGGTTTTAAGTGGATTCAGTTCAGTTCAGTTTATTACCTTAAGGACCCCCGTGGGGGTATTACATAAGGGGTGGATTATACAAAAAAAAAAAAAAATAAGTACAATGGTTGCCATGTGGGTTCAACATACAATATGATCTGTTAGTGCTTTGGAAAAGTTGGATGGGCAGGTGATAGCGGCGATGCTGTGGGAAAGGCCGTTCCAATCTAATGCTGCTCGGGGGAAGAAGGAGGCAGCGAACGTGGTCGTATGGGTCCGAGGCCGGGCAACTTGAAGAATGTGACCAGTGCGATGCGATATGCGAGCTGGTGATGTGATAAAGCCTGCGTAACCGTGGGTGCTGTAAAAGAACTTATGAAACAGGTTTAGGCTGGCAATGCGGCGACGAATAACAAGGGTTGATAAGGCGGATTCTGCTTTTAAAAACGACACGCTGACTTGGTATGAATAGGTATTGTGGATGAATCTAGTGGCACGGTTCTGGACGGATTCGAGGGAATTTATGAGGTATATTTGATGTGGATTCCATATGGGGGATGCATATTCTAGTTTCGGTCTGATTAGCGATTGGTAAGCCAGGAGTTTAACTTGTTGGGGAGCGTGACGTAAGTGGCGTTTCAAAAAGCCTAGTGTTTTATTCGCGGATGATATTACATTAGAAATATGTGTGCGCCAAGATAAATCATGAGATAGCGTGACTCCTAAGTACTTAAATGAGTTAACTGCTTCTATTGGGATTTGAGCTATATTGTACGAAAAAATAAATGGTTTAGTGCGACGGGTGAAGGATACAATCTTGCATTTCTGAGGGTTAAGTGTCATCATCCACAGGTCGCTCCATTTCTGAACGTTAGTTAGGTCAGTCTGGAGGGCTTCTTGGTGGGAAGAGTTATTAATAGTACGATAAATGACGCAATCATCTGCGAACATACGAATGTGACATGATACGTGAAGGGGCAAGTCATTAATATATATTAAGAATAATAACGGTCCGAGCACTGATCCTTGAGGGACGCCTGAGGTTACTGGAATGTAATCAGAAAATTCGTTATTAACTATGACTAATTGGGTTCGATTTGTTAAAAATTTCTTAATCCAGTTTAGAATGCTAGGGTGAATATTTAGGTAAGAGAGCTTAAGTAGTAATCTCTGGTGTGGTACTTTGTCAAAGGCTTTTGCGTAATCTAAAAAAATAGCATCAATCTGTTGGTTGCAGTCAAGGTTGGCATGTAAGTCATGAACAAATGTAGCCAGTTGTGTCTCACAGGAAAGGTTTTTACGGAAGCCATGTTGTGATGAATGAAAGAAATTGTTGGAATCGAGAAAGTTCATGACTTGAGAATAAATTACATGCTCCATGATTTTACAAGGAATGCTTGTTAGGGAAATGGGTCGATAATTCAAGGGCGAGTTTTTGTTACCGGACTTGAAGATTGGGACGACCTTTCCCACTTTCCAGTCATGCGGTATGTTACCTGAAGAGAGAGACTGAGAGTACAATAGTGATAAGTAGGCCGCGGAAATGTGCTTAGTATTTTTCAGAAATTTCGAGTTAATTTCATCGATCCCGGCTGATGACGTTAGCTTGATGTTTTCGATACGAGATGATATACCATCTGCGAAGAAAGAAACTGGATCCATGGTTGACGCTGTGAAGGAACTTATGAAGGCGTTAGCAGGTAAATCACACTCTTTCGCAAAAACAGTTCAAAAGGCTCTATTGAAAATGTCAGCACATTCACAATCGCTGATGGTTTGACCCATATCGTTAGTAAGAATAATTGTACGTGTATCCTTCGGGTTTACTACGTGCCAGAATTTTTTAGGGTTGTGTATTAGCATTTTTGGCAAGTCAGAGTGGAAAAAGGTGTGTTTTGCGTTGCGGATAGCAGCAAGGTAATCAGCTTCGGCAGTGTAGTACTTTTCCCATGATGCTTGGCTTGGGTTCCGCTTTGCTGCCCGATAGTGACGCTTTTTCTTGTTTTCCAGGCGTTTCAGGCCCGTAGTAAACCACGGTTTTTGCTGGTTAGCACGGAAACTAGCTACCGGAATGTACTTGTTTGTTAGTTCGTGAACTTTGTCCCTGAGAATCGTCCAATTTTCGTTAAGAGACTTTGTGTGGAAATCGGTTTCATAAGTTGTAAAAAAAGCAGTTAGTTTTTCATTTATTGCTTGAAAATCACCTCTTTCATAAAGACGAATTGTTTTCCTGGAAACTTGACGAAGCATGGGTGTAAAACTGAAGGTAGCATGAATGACTTTATGATCACTTATTTCCCTTAGGTATGTAATACTTGTTGCGCTATCAGGGCTGTTGGTTAATATCAGATCTAGAGTGTTGGCGGAATTCTGCGCAATGCGCGTTGGCTCTAATATTAGCTGGGTAAGGTTGAAGTTAAGACAGACCTCGACAAAATTTTTTGCTTCTGAAGAATTTGTCATGGAGGTGTAGTTACGCCAGTCAATAGTGGGAAAATTGAAATCACCAAAAAGAACAATATCCGCGTTAGGATACGATGATGTCAGTTCACTCAGCACATTGTTTAGTTTGTAGGAAAAGTCCGGATCATTTTGCGGTGGCCTGTAACAGACTCCTACCAGCACAGTTCGGGGGGCAGCGTGGCAGAGCAGCCATAGCAGCTCTAAGTTAGAATCTACATTGATTAAGGATGCTGAAAACTGCTGATGTACGGCTATGAGCACGCCACCACCACGGGCTATTTCCCGGTCTTTACGGTAAACTTTAAAGTTGGGCAGCGCAGCTAAAATTTCGGTATCACTGATATTGTCTGTTAACCACGTTTCTGTAAGAATGAGAAGGGTGCTGTTGGTTGATAAGACAAGACTAGATACGATTTCCCGTTTCGGTAAAAAGCTTCGTATGTTAGTAAATACTGCAGATAAGGTAAGATTAGTTCGGGGGGTGTGCTGTCGGGGAGTTGCTTTAGAGCGAGCAGAGTGTGATTGCTATGGCACTTCTTTTACCGTTTCCGTCAAGTCGTCGAATATATACTGCTTGGGGCCTATGTACAGTGTTTTAAAGCGCAGTGCGTACTTATCAGATGTTTCTTTCGCGAAACGTAGTAAATGTTTGCGTGCCTTACGGACAGAATGTGAAAAGTCTTCTCCTATGCTGTAGTCGGTGTCTTTTAGTTTCCGGGCGTTTTTTAGGATGGATTCTTTTGTCTTATGGAAAGTGAATTTAACGATAATGGGTCGACATCGTTCACTTGAGTGACGGCCAAGACGATGTGCTCTTTCTATTTCTTTTGGGTCTATGGTGATGTCCAAATTTTCACTGCAAAGGCGGGTGACCAGTTCTTCAGACTCAGAGGACGTTTCCTTTGAGCTAGTATCATGTAAGCCATAAAATAGCAGGTTGTTACGGCGCGACCGGTTTTCGGCATCGTCTACTCTGGATTCGAGGTTACTGATTTGGCTCGCCGACGTGGCGGCATCAGTCTTAATGGATTCAACTTCTGTTTTAAGTGATGCGAGGTCCAGATAGTGGGTTTCTAAATCGGTAATGCGCTTACTTAATTCGGTGATCGATTTGTCGGTCGCTACTAACCTGCTGCTGAGGTCTTTTACTTCGCTGATTAACGTGCTTTGGCCCGATGTTAGTTTCTGTAGTTCTGCAAGTATGGCGGCAGTGTCAGGACCAGGGTTAGTTTCTATGTCACCGGATTGCATAAGCAACGAATGGACAACAGCAAAGCATTCAACGACAATACAAGTACAACACTGCGGGCTCGGCAGCTGAATTAAGAAATAGTTGCTCGATTTCTTTGCAAAAAGAGAGTATGATTTTCTAACCTGCATGGCGAAGACAAGAGGGTTACTCGTCCGCGCAGTGGCACAGCTGCCGAGCCCACAAGGCGCCGCGGTCCACGGGCGATCTTTTATAGGTGGCGAAAAACATGATGTCTGCGGCGATTGTATTTCCCACGACGAACGGATGGTCCCAGAGCCAGGTGGTGGCGAAATCCAGGTAAACGTGACGTCAGCCACTGTTACGGAATTGGTATCAGCTTCATGACTACCGTAGTGATGATAACGTGGCCGCACGTCAACGCAGGCAGCAGCCAGAACAGGCAACAGCACATGTGTGAACACAGGAAGGAGCACCTGCATGGCGAAGACAAGAGGGTTACTCGTCCGCGCAGTGGCGCAGCTGCCGAGCCCACAAGGCGCCGCGGTCCACGGGCGATCTTTTAATTGTACGGGCTGGCCGGTGCTGCAAGTATCTGTGCCTTGCCATCTGCTTTATTTTTCTGGCGTACATTTGTTAAAATTATGCAATAAAACAATAATTGCAGCTGAGCTCAGACCAAAAATCGATTGTCATCATAAAGAATGTTTCACCAGAACGATGTAGATTTTTTTTTACATCTAATGTGAGAAAGACAGATCAGTCAATTTGTGCAGGTTGATTGAACGGTGAGGATAAGGTTATGTGTGTGACATACAATGAAAACAAATAATAATTAACAAAAATTATTTAATTGGTTCCTACCATCTTCTAAGTTAGGGCAAGTGAATAAATGGCGAAGTTGAAAGCTTGCAAAATTAAAAATGAGGCCAGTATTTTGAACTTCAGAGGGATAATCGTGGTTAGCGATATCTAATTTTCAGATGGCTTTCCCAAACTACACATTCATAAATTGGAACCGATCGAACAAAATTGCTAACTCCATTCGCGCCCTTTGTTAAATACGAAAATAAATATCCGCCGTGAGGACACCTCACAAAGGGGAGCCATTTTATAGACGTGCCATGGCGCATCACCAACATAGCGTGATTTTTAAATGCGCATTGCGATATAGCGTGCACAGCTCGTTCGGTCGAAAAGGCATTAACGTCGGCGTTGCTCGTGGCTGAGAAAACCGTCGCAAAAAACTAGCACGTCATTTTCAATCAGACTTATGGAGCAAACGTTCTTTGTGCAACGTTGAGGGTAGCGTCACTCAGTTTCACTTCACATTTAAAATCCGTATGTTAGTCAAGATGGAGGTTAGTCTGCGGTAAGTAATCGAATCAGCGACCTTTGTATTTTCAGTTGTATGTCGTTAACTGTAAGTACAGGTGTCCGCCTAGAAGTGCGACAGATACCGCACCTTTCCTTTGCCCTCAAAATTAACGAAATAAATGCGTGCAATGCTCTGCCAAACCACTGCCAGTCTCTAGCCAAACCTTTAAACATACAAGGAAAACTATGTCAGAATATATCAAGCTGTGCTTTTACATGTCTTAATCAGTTTAAGGGGAGTTTAACTCTGCTTATTTTACGCGATAACGCACACAACTCGTTCTTGGTGTTGTTGTGACTGTTGGAAGACGGAAACGAAAATGCACGAGCCTGCCAACTGCCACTATTACAGATCCACGCACCAACCTTTGGGATTGGGAAGGCTAACGAGCGAGTGCTCCTTCGCCTGGTCTTAAACATTTTAATCCACAATTTGACGGGCTGTGCTCGCACTGTGTGGAGGTTGCTGACACTTACCGCATATTGTGGGCCTGCCAGAAAAACCCATCCTTGTCCCCTATCCAGAACACCACCCGAGAGAACTGGGAGGCGACTATGTTCCCTGCTGTACCCTCAAGGCCCAAAAGGCCTTAACGCAGTGCGCCCAGGCTGCGGCAAACGCCAGTGGGGTTCCTGTCTAGGCATCCCACCTAGTGTCTATACTTCTTTGTAAATGTAACAATAAATGTTTTCACCACCAACACCGCTGCGTCATGTGGACAGAGAATTGGAAAGAAAGAAAGAAAGAAAGAAAGAAAGAAAGAAAGGAAGAAAGAAAGAAAGAAAGAAAGAAAGAAGGAAAGAAAGAAAGAAAGAAAGAAAGAAAGAAAGAAAGAAAGAAAGAAAGAAAGAAAGAAAGAAAGAAAGAAAAAGAAAGAAAGAAAAAGAAAGAAAGAAAGAAAGAAAAAAGAAAGAAAGAAAGAAAGAAAAAGAAAGACAGAAAGAAAGAAAACGAAAGAAAGAAAAAGAAAGAAAGAAAGAAGGAAAGAAAGAAAGAAAGAAAGAAAGAAAGAAAGAAGGAAAGAAAGAAAGAAAGAAAGAAAGAAAGAAAGCGCTCGTTGCAAACGCCGGAGTGGCGAGTGCAATGACGGTGTGCGCAACACATACCTAAACACCGGGGGCAAACGAGCCTCTGCCGCTAATGGCGAAGTCCTCTAGGATTTTAGCCCTGTGCGGCCGGGAGCAGCCACCTACATCTTCTCCCATACAGCTCGTTCCACAGAAAATGCGCCGTGTCCGTGACCTGGTCCGCACAAACGAAAGCATACATGCTATCTCGACAAACGTTAGGCGGTGCCTAAGCGCCTCTGAATATTTTTTTTCCACGTTCGATATTTTGAACCATCATGCCGATTCAGAGATGTCATAAACTGCATTCCGTTTCGGCGTTGAATTTCGTCAACTTCACAATATACTGCGAGGCACAGAAATCAAAATTAGTTTGTTCATTAGTTACATTTATAATTAATATCTGTTTCTTTATTGCACTTCACAGGCCAGATATTGTCTGCATTGCAGTACAATCCATCTAGACAGGCGTTACAAGTTTATTCTTCGCTACGTTTTCAAGAAAAATTTGCATTGCATATTCGAAACACTATGCTTAACAATAAATAAAACCCAGAGTCCGTTATAGGGCGCAGATATTGTCGCACAAGTAAGACAGATACTAAAGACCGCAACTACTACACTCGTGTCCAAAAGGACGGCATGGTTTTTAAGCAGTTTTTTTTTTCTCAATCTATCACATTCCAGAAATTAGCTTGTGCATATGGGCCGTCGTAAACTCCACGAAGCTAAGAGATTTTTTTCGCGCACTTCTTTGTATACGGTGACGCCAGAGCCTAAGTGACGATAAACAACCCGGAAGTATCCCACTGCTAAACACGTACGCCTGCGTGGCTTCCAGGCACTGTCTTCGGTCACAGGCTGCCAGATGTTGCTGTCGCAATAAATGTGTACGACACCGCAATGAACGCCCTTCCCTATCATCTAGCTTTTCGTATTCAGATTTTCTCCTTTTGTGCACAGCCTCATTCCTTCTTCGTTGGGCATAACAGCCTTCCCTGTGGTCAATTTTATTCTGGATGTTTGCGATGAAACGGCTGTTCTTTTAGGCCTTCTTTTCATCCCCCCACACTTTCGTTTTTCTTTCTAATTGGCGCGTCACTCCGTATCATATTGTTTCTAGTTAGCTCTCAGTGACCGAGAAGACATCACTACGATTGGAGAGTTTACGCGCACTGCCAGACTTTACTTGGTGGGCGTCTGCTTTCACGAATGTTGACAGACGAACGTGGAACGTATTGGTGGACCGAAAATATCTAAAGTGGTAAAAGTAAACTTTCTACACGAGGTGATAATAACCTGTAGAGGGAGGATGCTTTAATGAAAAAGCATACACTTACGCAAGCCCTCAACGGTATTTTTTCAATACAAAGTATTAGCTTGTGTTTAATGAATAAGAAGTTGTTAATGTAGGCTGTGAACTTGGCAGGAGAGCTGTGCAAGCAACGTTTCTTGGAGACGCTAGTTTGTCTGAAGAGTTGCGCTCGACCATTTGGGCAGTCAATGGAGGGTTATGCTGATATTGCGTGCAGAGAAACATATTGTAATTCTAGTTGTTTTGTTGTAAGCATTCTTAAAGCACAGCGCACAAAAATGACACGTTTTGTGCTTTTATTTTTGTTAATTAGGAAGTTTACCTTTACATCTAAAGTCCGCTCGTTTTCGGTACCATTCCCCTTCTATGTTGAACAAGGCTCGGCGAATCTAACTATAAAACGCGGCTTATAAGCGATAACGGCTGTGCAAAAGAGACCGAATGACTTCTTAAACAATGCGTCTTAGCTTCTTTGTGCTATTACACAACAGTTATATTTGTTATATATTGATCGGAATTAAAGTAATATGTAATGTAATATGTAATATGTATGTTCTTTTTTGCTATTGCACGTGTGAAAAGTTTTTGTAATGGTAGAACAGCGTTGCGTTATATAACATATTTACGAAAAGATTATTTAAAGATATGATGCAGCATTAGTCCGAACTGCATAGGGACAGCTGCCTCGTCAGGCACCATTGCCTTTAGCTTCTGTTCATGCATCAGGCATTGTATTTGTCGCTGCCCCAAAACCTGAAATAAATAAATAAATTAGGGAAAACTAATTGACCGAACACACTTAAAATAGTAGTTTTAAGTAAAACCAGAGTTCTTGTATTTTTTCATCACGAACTGACACCCACTGGCCGCATGCGGTGAGGGTTTAAACAAAGGAACGTCGTTGAACATGCGCATCTTGCGGCGTATTCTAGTCGAAAGAAACCACCTACACAACCGCGTAAAAAAACGACAGATCTTGTAGTTCTGTCGGGCCCTCAGGTATTTGTGTAGCAGGGTTGTATGGTTTTGCAGTTCCATAGTTTCCTCTGTGCTTTTCTGTAGTCTGCAGTTCATTTCCTTCAGTAGTACTTTTATGTTGCCAGTAGCAAAATTATAATGTTACGACATAAATTTCATTCTCAAAAATAAAAATAAAAGTCCATTTTATCGGCAGAACAACTTTTGTTTTTTTTTTTTTTTTTTACTTTTCGATTGGGCATACACTGTGCTGGTCACCAGAGACGAGACCATCGCTGGAGTTTTCACGTGTGATTACTGGGGCTTCTATGGCTTGTACGCAGGCGATGAACCTGTACTGGTGCGTGAGCGGTTCGTGCTTCGCCGAGAGACGCCAGGTGGCAAGCTATGCCCTTGGGAGAGCTTACGTGAGGTGCGACTCTGCAACCTGACCGACGGTGATCCGTGGTGCCAGCTGGGACGCAGCTCCCTGCACGGCAAAGGTCCCTACCGCTGGATCACCTCTCCATGGTCACAGTGCGTCCTTTCTCCGGACGCTCGCTGCGGGAGCGGCTTTCAAGTACGAAGTGAGCAACCCTCTTTCTTACGTTTAGTATATCATGAAATATTTCTCTGAACTGAAGATCATTGGTCAAATCATTAGACAAAGCTGTGCCACAGCGTACGTCTCAGTGATAGCGTTTACAACTTAAGTATGTCGTTGTGAAGCTCCGCTGACACTAATGACTGGCACACACTGCTGATCCGAGTCACTCACTAGTAATTTTCTAAAATAAGTCGTTTCACCTCACCCAAACTCTATTCGTAAATAAAATACTTAGTACTATAAGGTCGATGTGTAGGACTCTATTAGCTAAACAAATCGTAAAAAAACTGTTACTTCTGTTTAGCTTTGACGCTATGGCTTACGACTAAAGTAAGACAGCACACCACGGACCATGAGCTGATTTTCCCGTCTGGTGCTTTCATAAGCTCTAAAGAAAAATACTTGTGCAAAGCAATTGTCCTTGGACCTTTCAAGCCAATAACGTCACCTTACAACTTGAATTGTAAAGCTTCAACGAAGAGTAGGCATCAATATCAGCCTCATCTGGGGCCATGTGAACGCAGTCTATAACCTTAGTTCATTAGCAAGTGAATATATTTCCATAATGTGGCGCAGTGTTCGCTATTGGTGGACAGATGGTGCCACTTGTGTATGTCCAAAGTATCTGGGCATGAGTCAAGGTTGTAGCGCACACGAACATGGACGGGAAAGACAATACAGCGCAAACTTCCAACCGATCGCATATTGACACAACTTCACAATACATACACTTTGCAAAATGACGTCATCCGACAGAAATACCAGCTGCTGGCCGCATCGAAAAGCTATTTTTTGGCCGTCAGTGAAATGAATGATGTGATGTCTCAAGATGCACTCGGTCTTTTAATTAAAGCAGCCTCGAATATTTCCCTGAAATTTGTTCGCCTATGCTTGGCTAATATCTTTCACGCTTTAGAGGAGGGCTTTCATGAATTTCGAATCTTATCAGCGTATTTATTATAATGCACAAAGGTAAACTGGGTGTGCCAGCTAACTTGGACCGATGGTTAAAAAATAAGATGTTTGAGATAGCTCAGGGAAAGGAGTTATGTACAGCTGCCAGCCATCTTGCGCACCACAGACATTTTTTGTTTTAAAAATAATTCAATGCCGAATTAAGTTAACTTTTCTAACCGACTAAATAGTGTCTTTGCACAATAAATGTGATTTGCAAAGTTGGAGAGCATCCTCAGGAACCCCAATTCGTCTATTTGCGATAAAGAGAGTCGCACGTGCGCCTAATCCCGTGACTAGCGCATTCCCGGGCCGTGATTTCTCTTCTCTCAAGTGTTACTTGAAAGAACGAAATCAGCTGCGGCCATGGCTTGCAGCGGCAGGTCAATATGGCTGCGGTAGCTTCTTCGCTTGCGTGAGCCACTCGGTGCATGTAACGGCGCAAGTGGTGCCAGTTGGAGCGAACGTGGTGAGCTGACTAAGCGGGGTTCAGCTATCGCCAGCTTATATGCCTAACGCTGGAACTGGGCTATCGAGGCACGGTTGCAGTGATTTTGGTTCGCTTAATCCATGGTTGAGAGCATGGAAATCGCGGCGTGCGAATGCGCTAGTCACGTGACTGTTTTTATATTTCGCGAGCGTTCGTTGGGAGCTCGGAAAAAAGATACACGTGAACCTTTCTTTATCGGAAAAAAATTGGAATCGGTGTTTCTGAAGGTGCTCTCCAACTTTGCGAATTATATTTATTGTCTTAAGTCAATATTAA
Source organism: Amblyomma maculatum (assembly GCF_055883805.1). Taxonomy (NCBI): domain Eukaryota; kingdom Metazoa; phylum Arthropoda; class Arachnida; order Ixodida; family Ixodidae; genus Amblyomma; species Amblyomma maculatum. Next base: position 99,683,439 of record NC_139349.1, on the reverse strand, counting down.
GCAAATTAGAAGAATAAACCTAGTTAACTAATTATTTTTGAAACAAAAATTGTTTGATGTGGGGAAGATGGCTGGAAGCTGCATGCAACTGATTTCCCTAGCTTATCTTGAATAGTTGATTTTTTAACCTTTTGTCCAAGTCTGCTGGAACAACTGGCATATCGCTATACATTCTTCATATGCTTCAATAATCTTTCATTCACATATCAACCAGTTCGACCGATGTATCCGGAACAGCATGATAGGAGAATTTCATACAATATACCGGATGAACATGCATAAAAAAGAATCCCGATGTCTGATTGTGCACGGCTCTTTGCTATTTCGAAAATAGTTGGTCATTTCGACTAGTTTTCCCCGCTTCTGGGTCGCCAGGTTCTGGATTACTTCATTTTTAAAATATCTTCATTTGATGCGAAGTGTTGTGCAAGTAGTTCCGTTCCTGTGCTGTCCTAGCTTCGTCTTTTCTGTTACGCCACAAGTTCACCCCCCCCCCCCCCCCCATTGCAAGTAAGGAACTACCACTGTTTTCTTTTCATTTCTTTGCTCAGTCATTTTTCTGATTGCTTTGTTTTATCTAACGTCCTTTCAGATACTGCCAAAATAAGGCTAATTGGATATCCCGCTAAAATGGGACGCGGTATTTGCCTTTGGAAACAATGGGTCATTGAATGGCAACATGAGTTTTTCAGGGCGTTATTTAAGCGCTGCTTTAGCTATTGCTCTTTTAACAAGCTTGGAATAAGCACAGCCGAAATGGTAGGAGGGGCTTGTTTGTTAGGGTGATATTTCCAACAGAAACATTTTTCTCTGAGAGCAGCCTTCAAATCTGAAAACTGCAAAGTGCGATGCTTTCGAAGTTTATGGGTCAGTTAAAATCTGCTAAAATCGCTCAACGCTAAAATCTGGCATACAATGACCGAGAGATCCCCAGACCCAAGTAGTACAAATTAAAAAATCCTCAACGTGTCTAACGAAATTCATAGCATTGAACACTATCATGCACTCATACATCATTATGTCACAGTGGGCTACAACAGCATCTCTAAGAACAAGAGCAATGCATGAGCCGATGCAAATCCTTTGCTTTTGGTTGACAGTCTGATCAGCCCATTCAATGTAGGGTGATTTTAGATAAAATGACAACAATTCAACGCACTTTCCACCGACTAACCTTTTGAATATTGAAAAGCTATCGACTCGAGCCGATCAATGCACCCTTACACACAAATGAGGAGTTTGTATTATAACAAGGTGTAATGTAATTAGCTTTATTTAAAAAAAAGTACCTCTCGTTTAACCTGGAGGGGAGTGGAAGTTTCTTTTACCTGCTATATTATTCCCTGTCACCCCTTATCAGTGTAGGGCAGTACATTATTGGGACACTTAAGCTCAGCCTTTAAGGGCGTGACGCGAGAGCGTAGCTACCAGCCCACATATGATTTCCCGCTTTAATCAAGCCATATGGACGTGCATCCCTGTCCTAGGGGTAAAATGAATCCAAAGGGTTCTGGCAGGCTGATTCTGATATAAACCTCCCATATGAAAGGAGCAACCTGCATTGGCAGCTCCTGCCTGTGTCATATGGGTCATGGCAGGCTGATTCTAATGTCACCCTCTCACATAAAAGGAGAGGCCCTGGTTGGCGCTCTTTCAGGCACCCACTGACACTGAAGCTGAAGACTGGAGCTGGCTGCCGTAGTAAAGTTTCCACTTCAATAGCAGGTCGAAACACATTGTTATAATTCTTATCTAGTAAATCTGTAACTTTTTCACCACTTTACCCGTCATGCTTATGCAGTGGTTAGGGCGTTCGACTGCTGTGCGGAAGGATGCGGGATAGAACCCCGGCTGCCGCTCTTAAAGCGGCGAGACAAGCAAGATGCCCGTGTCTTGTGCAATATGCCAGTGTATGTTAAAGAAGCCCTGGTGGTCGAATTTTGCGGAGCCCCCTATTACAGCATCTCTCACAGCCTGCGTCATTCTGGTCCCGCCGAGGTGGTGCAGCTGTTAGGGTACTTCACTGCTGCGCCCAAGAAAGCGGGATCGAATCCCAACCGAGGCAGCAGCTTTTAGATTGCAGGCAAAAAGCAAGGCTCCCATGTGCTGCGCGATGCCAGTGCACGATAAAGATCCCCACGTGGTCGAAATTTCTGGAGTCCTCCAGTACGACGTCTCTCATGGTCTGAGTTGCTTTGGAATGCTAAACCCCACAAACCGAACAAAACCTTTTTGAGAACTTTGATTTGGTTTTCTTTGCAGAAAGTACGCTACTAATTTCTGCCGCGTGCCGTTTTTTTGTACGATCAGCTTCAGGCGATACTCCACTTCGCTGGTTTTAACTCCGAACATAGTGTGCGATGAACATGACTTCTGACAAGGAAGGCAGATTCGTAGTGATAACAAGGGATCAGTTTGGAAGGTTCTTGATGTGATCTCATACGTCCTGCATTGCAATCAAGCAGTACCAGCGAAAAAAAAACTACACTCGGCTCTCAAACTATTTGCAACTAATTCAACCTTGATAGATTGGCGAAACACATGCCATAGTTTTTCAAGTCATTTTCCTACTGAAACCCACTAGTCGAGTGCCGTTAATGGCAATGAAATCTGAAAACAGCACGTGGCAAATATCAGACACTCTTTCTGCAACGAAAACTATATCTTTTCGATAATAATGGTCCTTTTCAAGTTCACGTTCTAGAAAGGTTATAGATTGCTATGGGAATAAGGAAAACAAAGATACTTTAGCCTGCCATTCTGACATAGAAGTATTATATTACATCTTGCCACAAGGACAAACGTTTCATTTGGGCGGAAGAACGCTTTGGACGCTTTGGGTGAATATGCTTGGAAAATGCAGCAGGCTTTAGGCGGAACGTTTTCTTGAACTGCTTTAATTTTACCTTAAAGCAACTTACACTCAAAGGAATAACCAGGCCCTCATTCAAAAACAAGGCGTTTTTATAGGCTCATGTTTGCTCCTGTTCTTAGCGATATAGTTAGCCCATTATGACAGAGTGTTGTCCGACCACCTGACAGTGTTCAAAATTGTGACTTTTTTCGCACCTCAACGACGTTTTAATTGTATGGCATGGGTGCGGAGCTTTGCCGTCACTTTAACCCAGTTTTCAGCCTTTTTGGCGAGCGGTCTATTCCTTTAGAACCGACCCATAAAATTACAAAATATGGTATTTTGCAATTTTTAGATTTGATGGTCGCTCTAACTGAGAAATGTGTTCGTTAGGTGTACCATTCAAAGGCCAACAAACTGCTGCTACCATTCCACTCATCTCTTTGCAAGCTTGATATGTTGGCAATAGTTGAGTGGCGCTTAAACAATGCCCTAAAATAAATCTGGTTGATATTTAGTGACTAATAGTTTCTAAAGGTAAGTAATCCGAGTCGCGTCACCGGGATATCCGATTAGCCCATTATAACTATATTCGAAGAGAAGATAGATAAAAAAAAAGAAAAGAGGCAAATGACTGAGCAAAGCGAGTGCAGGCAGGACAGTAGTGTCTACTTGCACAAAACCTGGCTTCAACTTACGATGATTTTAAAACGCAATAACGTCTGAATGTTTGTCTCGGCACCCGAAGGGCTGGGAAAAGTAGCAAAAATAACTAACGCTTTTCGAAACGTGAAGAGCACTTCACAGTCAAACACACATATATATGCTTTTGGATAGCATGTTCTGGGGTTCACTATTAAGGTCCCCAATCCCCTATGAAAGTCCCCTAGGTATATCGGTCAAACTGGCGGATGTGTGAATGAAAGGTTTTTGGAGCAAAGGAGGAATGCAGACTACTGGGATGGAAGTCATTGCGTGCATTGTCATGATTGCAGCGCATGACGCAACTGGAATTGTCAACAGTACAACTAAAGCATGGCGGCGTTTTTCAGAGAAGCCGTAATTGGACTAGTTACCATGTGTAGGCTTTCCTTGGAAACCAACCAGTTATGAGGCGCACAGAGTGCAGTATCATTGAGTACCACAGGTCTGCTATCTCAGGGTCGAGCGGTCGCATCGAGGGCCAGACTGCTGAGTGGTGGCACTAGCTACTCAAGACTGGGGAGCTTGTTACATTCCCGGTGGACACTTGAATTTACCCTGAAGGAGAGCGAAAGAGCAGGGCGAACATAAGAATTAATCCAGAAGCACTGATGCCCCGTAGCGCTTAAAGTGGGAGAGCGCACATAGTGTCACGTACGAGGCCCAGGTTCATGTCATCGTGTGTTCCGTCAAAGTGCCTGAAATCGGACCTGGAAATCGGAATCAGTGTGAGGTTCCTCGATATTACGCGTTTTTATATTTCAAGTGCATAAGATCGAGTCGCGTTCAGTGAATACTTCTCTTGAACTCTTTTACTGCATACTTTACTATTTCACTTGCCGTACAGTTCTCTCACTTTCTATGTCATATTACAGATGTTACTTGCGTGGATTCTAATAACCTGCCTGTGGAGCCTGCGCTGTGCATCAGCGTCAACGCGGCAGTCCCCACCTCACGTTCACCGGTGTTGGCGGTGCCCTCCGCGCAGCAGGTTTGCCGTGTTCGCTGCCACGACCAATGCATGGAGTCCGAGTGGTCCTTATGGTCATCATGTCCTCAAAGTGACGAAGCAGCTGAGTGTGGAAGAGACGCAATCAGCCGCCGTAACCGCCAGATCATTGGTAGGCAGATTCCTCGGCCTTTCATTGTGTGTCTGCGTGCCTCAGTAACTCCAGAGCTGACGCACATCACAAGCTCAGCAAGACAGGACGAAGAGAGTATGGTCGTATTGCTGTCCGGAGAGAAATATAGACATTTTAAACAATCGAACTTTTATTCCTTAAGCGCTATGACCACCTTGAGTCCTCCGTACGACATGTCCTTGGAGGGTGGAACTACAGGTGATTTTGTTGCTGTAGTCCCTAGAATTAGTGGTCCGTAGTTTTTTGTCATCTCACGAGATATGTTATCACGACTGAGCTAGCTAAAGCTGCCAAATCGAGAAGCACTTTTGAGATGGGAAACAACCCCACCGGGACATTTGGATACCACGTCAGACACTACTAGGTTGTGCAGACAGCTCCGCTCGCCTTGGTTAAAGAGGGGCTTCGCATCTACGTCAGGTGGTCTTTCCTATAATGTAATATGTAGGGTCCGTATGGTAATGCGTAACTGTACCCGAAACCGAACTAAAAGCTGAAGTACTTAGGTTGTTCATTCGTACTTGACCTAAACGCATTAAATCAGTTGTTTTATATAATAAGGTAAAGGCGCACACTGAGCACGCAGGTCCCAGAAGAAAAAAAATGCATGGCTAAGAAGCTCAGTTAAATCTTTTCATTTAGTAGCGGAATGAAACACATGTTCTCGTAACAAATTGTGAGCTTTCTTTTGGGCAGAGAAAGTGGTTCATCCTGCTCTGTAGACGTTCCATCTTTTATAATTTGAATTCTCGAGCTAATCGCTTGGGAGCTGAGACACCACGAGTAACACAGAAATCATTCGGTGCAAGCCCTTCATGAATACCAATTCCTGAATGTTAGACAGTTTCCTCTCCATGTAATCAAGTAGGAGCAGTTGATTCCGCCTACTATCGCTACTCTACGGCTATGATCTTTCAGTTCTTTTCATGCCAGTGTAGTGTTTATCGCTGCGTTTTCTGACTCAGTGAGTGCTCGAGAAGACAATGACAAGAAGTAACAATGAAATTGTGCACGCTTGTTGGGATAGTGGGCCGATTTGTGGTCCACCTGTTTGAGTCCAACCAGCTGTCCATGCGTCTTAGTGCTCGGATAAATTCGTATCGCAGGTCTTACAAGTCGGAACTGCCTCGGGAGTCTGAGCGAAGAGCGGCCATGTCCACCGAGGCAGAACGTGAAAGTGAGCAATGCAGCCTGGAGCGACTGCATTCTGCAAGGAGATGACACTTGCGGAACTGGGCATCGGCTGCGAATGACGGCAGCGTCTGCCAGCTCGTGCAGCGGAACAGGTGTGTCTTGTGCCTGGCCCACGCATCAATCTGCCATATTCTGCGAGCGTGCCTCGTCGGGGTGGGGGATAGATAATGGCAGAGAAAAACGAAGAGACAGTGCCACCATCAGGCAAGCGCAGATAGTCTGTCCTCTTTCCTCTCAACCTTGTCTCTGAATATAGCTGGTTTCTGTTTTTCGTTGCCATGCTTTGCTCATGCTCCATCGTGAAGTAATAAGCACAACGTGGGAGCCTCTAATGATGACGAGCCAGAATACCTGCGAAATAATCCTTTATTCCTGATTCAAATATTTATGTAGGTTAATTAAACGCTGCTAGCTTTTATATTACCCTAAAAAGTATTGGCAGCCGGCCTTTTCTTTCAAAGTAGCTGGACAATACCGAGACGGAAAAAGGCTGAATAGAAAGAAAAAGAACTGCCATGGAAATGGTCAGAGAATTTATGTGCCATTATACACCGAAGGTGAAGAAGAAGAAGAAGAAATTGGGACAGCTCGAAGCTGCACTTAGAAAGCAGTGCTAGTGCAGCGCCTAGATCTCTACGCTCCAGATGCACACTCACAAGTCACATCCCCCCTTCGCCTTTTGCAAGAGCTTAGCCCACCCACCCTGGAACCGTTATTCCCTGCTCACTTCCGCCCACTTTTTGCTCGCAGAAAAAGTCTGTCGTTTTTCCGAAGCCTCGGCCTAAAGTAAAAATATCAAAGTATTCATTATGGGTGAATGCGAATGCTTTCACAGATTTCACGCACTACGTGTCTGATCAACCGTAATTTTTACTTGAATAACTTGTCTAGCGTTTTCTTGTAGTGGCGCTCATACGTGCATCGCGAAATCATACGACTATGACACTTTGCATCACAGTATTCTTTCTCTGTGATCGTGGTTTTGGTAAGCTTGTTTTGTAATTGGTCGTACAGCATCGATCTAGCGCATTCCGGCATTGCAGAGTTATAATACAGAAAATGTCTTCTTTCTACGCTCCTTAACGCTACATAATACACACAAATTGCGCGAGCACCGGCTGGAGATAGACACACATAAAAGGAGATAAAGTTTGAATCTAGTATTGAAGCTTGCATTATATATTTTGTTCATATACTAGTGATATGTAATTGAAGGCAGTTACCGTATTTTTTGTCGCTTTGTGCACTGCATGCAAGACTACGCACTAGTGCCAATAGGCCCCAGTGGTTTACAGACTGATAGCACTCTCGTAGATGCATCAAGTAGACGCATGGGAACCGGATCTGCTCTCGAAGAACCTACAGCAATACACGAGAAAAACAGTTTCACATTCTTAAAAGCTTGAAAGCATACTACATACGTTTAAAAAGAATTAGTAGCAGGAATTCATTGCACTATTAAAAAATGGGGGTGTTCAAGGTGCTATCAGATAAGTGTGGAGAAGAGTAGGAATACAAGTTGCGGAAGTTACCTTACGTGGCATTTTTGAAGATTTAATAAAATATGCAGAGTACCTTTCAATTGATGCTGAAGTTATATGAAGACCTTGCTTTCCGCCTCCATCAAAATGCAGCAGCCGCAGTAGGGATTGGAGCTACGTCTTTAGGTTCAGCTGTCGAGTTTCGTAACCGCTGAACCGCCATTGCGGGGCAGCTTTTTTTCCATTCTACAATATGCTATACAGGTCGTTGCTTAAGACTCCCACAAGAATATGCCTCTTCCACGGAGTGAGTATTTTCTGTTCACCTTCAGAGAATAAATGTTTTTTGCTGGGAACCGATTTCAAAACATCTCCGTACACCGACTTTTGCCGTCTTTTTGTGTTAATCTTCCTTCACCCAGAGTTCGAGAACACCACTTGCCAGGAGCCCTGTCCGGTTGACTGCGTGATGGGAGAGTGGTCCCCTTGGTCTCGATGCGACGCTGTGTGCGGAGGCGGTAACCGCACCCGCACTCGAATGGTCATCCGCTGGCACCAGCACGAGGGAAGGCCTTGCCCAACAGTGCCACCCAACAACATAGTCAGCATCGATCCTTACTCATGAACACCTATTTCTCAGCATGATGGCGAATTGCGTCGTCGATGTTAGCAACATATTCTGCACTTCATTAAAGGATATCACTGTGTCACACACACACACACACACACACACACACACACACACACACACACACACACACACACACACACACACACACACACACACACACACACACACACACACACACACACACACACACACACACACACACACACACACACACACACACACACACACACACACACACACACACACACACACACACACACACACACACACACACACACACACACACACACACACACACACACACACACACGCACACGCACACGCACACGCACGCACACGCACACGCACACGCACACGCACACACACACGCACGCGCACCATGTACCATGCACGTGCATGGTGCATTATCCTCCCAGACTTGGGCAGTGCTACGTTTTGCAGCTCTAGCAGTTATAGTGAACAATCCCGGGCGAAGCGTGTTCATCGTCGTCATCGTCGTCATCGTCGTCATAGCAACAGTAGGAATGATATGATGCGACAGCGCTAAGCTCTCCTCTTTTCTGCTACTATTTTGGACCACTGTTCGCGCACATTTACTTTGCCACTTGCTTAATCACTGATTACACGTATTATTCATATAGAGTCGCAACTTGCCACATTCTTTGCAAGACCACCAGATATAGATATCAAGTCCAGCTTTAACCAAACCACGCCTACTTTCATGCGTGTCCTCGGTGTGATTGTCTGACTCGGAATCGAATGGCCCCGGGTTCGACCCCGATTTCATAGTAGCTGCACAAGTTGGCAGCCCCTTCTAATTCGATGGCATCTATCTCGTGAGTAATACAACCCGCCAAAAAATCAATAGCCGGTCACGTCACCCACCAACAATTACCTGCCAGGGGCATGCTAGTGATGTTTGGCTACCAGCGTCAACACTGACAACGCGACGGCATATTTCTGGCTGAATTGGATTGCTAATGCTTTTAAATAACCAGGGTTGCCGGAAAAGGAACGTTGCTTTCTTATGCGTCCGTGTAGTCAAGCCGGGCCGGGAAGAACGAGAAGCAGCGGTGGCCTGGTGGCTCGCGTATGTACCTCGATTGCTGGAAGTACAAGCGTAAATCCTGAGTGCTTCTAGATGGGCGTTGGCTTTACTTTCATTTAAACTTTTAATCGGGCTTGATTTCCGGCTTATCTGGAGTGAGTGCTTGAAAAGGAGGGTCTGATTGTCAGTCCCGAAGTTGCCAAAATCTCCTGCGCGGTAAGTCAACTGCGGTGCTCTCATTGCACAGCCTCTCCAAACCCGCAGTCGCGGCAGGAGAATACGCCGGATACTTTCCTAAACCATGCACTCTGCGAAGCCAACTACCATGATTTGTTACGTCTTGCATTCATTGAAAAAAAAAACGCCCATCCCAAGTAGGCTAGCCGTTAGATACTAATTTGTGTGCGCGATCATTGTGAAACGAGATCTAGTGCTGATTTTATTCAAAGCAACTTCTCCAATTTGCACTGTTTTACTGTTCCTTGCAATGTTTAGTTTTTCTTTTACTGGCTCAAGCAAAACCTCAGCTCGCTGTCTCCGGGATACGTAAATCGGTGAAGTAAGTGATAAGTAACAAAAACACAAGGAAAGACACCTGATTAGCTGGGTCTAGAAGAAAGCTTTCTCGCGTTCGTTTGAGTGTAGGGAGCAAACCATTTCGCTTCACCACTCACTCTTCGCTCATTTTGTTTATTACAGAGCTTTTGTTTGGGCGAGGATAAGAGAAGCATATTAGGAGATTCTAGTATCCTTAAGAGTCGATGCGGTAAATACAAGACTTATAATTAGTTATGACAATTATTAGGTGTAAATAGCAGTGCTAATCAGCAGGACGATGTAATAAATGTAGTACTGCTGCTTAATTGTGTGTAAAATTAAAGTTAATCAGGGGTCCTAATTTCTACCAAGTACTCCCGTAATGTAACGGTTGCTTGCTGTCTACGAGGCAGTCGTATCAGGGGTTTAATCTATCGCAATGTTCTAACCGGACTCGATGTTGTGAAAACTGTATGAATTAGAACGTTAGGCACTTATATACGGATAGATGGCTAGTTTCAGACTGAGTATGAAAGTGTGATGCAGAACGATACAGGGGTGCCCTATTTTGATCTCGTCACAAGCGTGCTTTTCCCCATGAACACTTGTCAAGTCAGGTTTAGCTTGATGAGCGTTGTCATATGACTGAAAACGATTCTGGAAATGATGTCCAACGGGAATAGAAAGCGTTCACAGACCTGGAATGGAAGTAGTTGGGGGTAAGGGTAGGTGGTGAGCACCCCAGCAATCCGCGATTCAGTTGACATCGCCTTTATAAGTAACTCAGGGAATGAACTACAAAGATTTTCGGTGATAGTTGGGGATAAGGGCAGGTGGCGAGCACCCCAGCAATCTGCGATTCAGTTGACATAGCCTTTCTAAGTAACTCGGGGAATGAACTACAAAGATGTTCGGTGAACTAGACAGGAGAAACTAAAAGGTAGACCGAAAACTCAATGTGCAGAGGAGAAATTAAGGTAACGTTCAGAGCCTCAGTAAGGAATAGGAGTTTACAATATATGGGGCAGCACACTGCAAGTGGTAGATAAATATGTGTACTTAACCGCAAGTCCTGACCACGAAACGGAATTAACAAGGAGAATAAGATGGGGATTGCGCGCATTAAGACAGGTAGCAACCGCAGATCCAGACCATTAAAGAGAAATGACAAGTATAAGATTGGGATTGCGCGCATTTGGCAAGTACTAGCAAATTATTACTATCAGCTTACCATTATCGCTCAAGAGGAAGGTATGACGGTTGCGTCTTGCCTGTATTCACCTATGGGGCTGAAACGTGGGATAACGAAAAATTTTGTGCTTACGTTTAGGACAACGCACCCAGGCAGGACAAATATTGGACCTGGTGTTGGAAAAAAGTTGTCAATATCCGGTCCTAAATAGGCCCGGACATTGGCAACTTTGCACAAACATTCGGACCTAGGTTTCTGTTGCCTGGGCAGAGGGCTATGGAATGAAAAGTGGTAGATATAACGTGAAAAGATAGAAAGCGTGCAGAGTGGTTCAGAGAATTAACTCGAGTAAATGACACTGTAGCGGACATCAGAAGAAAGAAAATGGCATGAGCAGGACATATGTAGCATGAAGAAACGACACCAGATGGTCGAAAATGGTAAACAATTAGATACCAACGGAAGGAAAGTCAGTTAGGCTGATGAAGTTAAGTAGTTCACAGGGGCCAAATGAATGCAGCTAGCCCAGGATCGAGTTACATGCAGCAATTCGGGAGAGGTAATTGCCCTGCAGTGAATATAGTCCAGCTGATGATGGTGATAACGACTAGCGAAATAATCTCCGTATATGTGAATGACTACGTAGCATTGTTTAGTACTTCTCCTGTTATGCAAAACTCGGACAGTATCGCGCGTTCTACACCTCTTGTCGTGAATTTATCAGAATATGATGGTTGTCGTAGCTGCTCTTTAACGAAGGAGGAGGTAGACCAAGCAATCGAGCAGTTACCTCCTTAATAAAAAAACGCCCGGCCCTGATAGAATATTTCCACTAGGTGTCATTAGGTCGCACCTGAATACGACGATTTTTTTTAAAAAGGAGAGCAGGATGCACGCGAAATCGGACCTGCAACAGTGCCGAACGTTGACTTGCCTCTTCTGCCCCATCACATTTTGGTGGAGGTGCTGGGGCCCTTCCTGTCGTAAGTCCCACAGTCCTGACCATTGATGATAACCTCTGTCCTCTATTTGTCGACCCTCCAGTTCACCTAGTGAGTCGCAGAAACCGTAGCTGTCCCCTGAATATGGGCCCTTGCAGTTTACCTCTGCGCCTGATCCTAGATCAACCGTGCAAGGTGCTACGCATTACACCCTCCACAATCTACGAGTGCTAAAGATATGTTTTTTGTTCTAGAACAAGCAACTGTAAGGTCTACTGTACTTGAAGGGGAGCGAATTTGCTACCATTAATCCTCGATTGGCTTCGTTGTTAATGATCACATGAAAAATTCCGCGTTGGTCGGTGCTTTATTGAAGTAAGACTGTCCACGTCAGTGATGTCATGTTCTCCAGTCATGTTTTGTTCTCGTGTTTCGTTCACTTGTGTGCACAGCGGGTCGTGTCAATTGACAAACCTGTACACTCTCGTTTTGTTACATCAGTATTAAGCACTAAAATGGCATCGATGGTGTCCAAGAGTCTACATTGCGTCTAATTAGAGTACTCGCCTGCCTGATCTCGGTGTCGCGACACCATTTGGCATGATTTGTTTCAATTTTCCTTTTTTTTCTTTTTGCGGTGGGCTAACAAACAGTAAGTGAAGCCAAGGTCGACAGCGTTGTTGCAACCGCGTACATTTATATAATGAACCGAAACGGGAGAGCGTAAACAATAAGTGCGTAGCCGCGTGGCGTCCCAGGGTTTCGACAGTGCAGCGCATAAAATGGCATAAATCATATCAAATAACTGCATATATAGTTTTACTTTCTGCAAATATTTTTTCGTTTCATGTTTCAGTATATTGTAGTAAGGAAGAAGGCGTCTAGAGAGTAATGGCGTACCAAAGTAATACTGCCTCTACCTAAGCCAGAAAGTATCGTCGCATCCACCTTTCATGCCATGTACCAATATCAAAACCTATAAAAGATTTTCACGGAACAAGGGAGACATCATAATTGCATAATATAAATCCTTTTCTGACGTAAGCGCGCTTTTTTTCCTCTATCTTACAGGAAGTACAGACCGATGCTTGCCTCGTGGACTGCGGACGCAATATCTGGCTCCCGTCCGGTTGGACTAAGTGTCGCTATCCAAACGCAAGCAAGAAGGTGCCCTGCGGCACTGTAGGAGTCAGGATAAGGTTCATCTCGTGAGTGCGGAGTCATAAACAACGTTTGTCGTTCCAAATGCCTTTTATATGCCTTCCCTTGGGAAAAGCCCTGAGAGTGGTTTTGAAGGGACAATGAGGACGCACTGAAGTTGGGCTGTATTTATAGATTAGCTTGTGCTAACGGCATATGCGCTGTTTTCACTGCAAATGTAGCCTTATAAGTTCGAGAAAGGCAGAGCATAGGACAAAACGTGAAGTGAATGTGTCGCCATGCCCGCCTGAATTATTAAATTTTAAATTGTATGGGAGAGGTTAGATAGATGACGTCGCCGTTCACTTCAGAGCGGTCGTCATGAAGCAGCCCCCCCCCCCCTCTCTCTTTTTTTGTTTTTGTTTCTGAACATAGACACCATTAGTTTTATATGAGTGGCGAGATAGTTGTCAAACGTTCTTTTTTTTCAGCAGTTTCTTCTTTCGTTGCTTAACCTACATAAGCCCTCCCCCATAAATGCCGTAGACTAGAGCTCAGCTCGGAAAGGTAGTTGCATTGAGTTTTCCTTAATTCCTTTTCCTTTCCATTAGCTGATGTGTATGTACAGAGCGAAGAAAAAAAGAGTCACTCCCAGTCCGCAGGGTACTGAAATCAAACCAATAAAGTGCCTTAATAAGGTGACCATCGTTGTTCCTGCTTTATATTCCTCCGTCTCTTTAACTTCGATGCCGACAATCCATGAGCAATCGATGCCGACAATCCATGACAATCCATGTCATGAGCAATCCATGACAATCCTGCTGGGGAGCAGAAGTATTTGTATTCATGACGAGAAAACTTAGCGGATCAATTTGTAGTTTCAGTCTGGAAAAAAATTCATGCAATGCTCACAATCGTAGGACGAATAGAAAAAACCGTGCAAATTTATGCATAGCTTCATTTCGCTACGCGTTCTAAGTTATCATGCACATCCTTTTAAGTATGCGTGCCTATTCATGCACTAAGCGAGAAGGTGATTTAGAGCATCACACAGAAATTATCACAAGAGAAAGAAAATAACGGCTTCATATCCATTCATTGGCACTAGATACATCACTGACGATGCATGCATGTAAATCTTCTTGTTTCTCATGCACGATTTATTAGGAGAGATAGAAACGAGAGGCTTCACATTCATGCATTGGAACTAAATAAATCATATTAAGTATGCATGCAAATGCTCTTCCTTCTGTTTGTGATAACATTAGGGGAAATATTACCGTGTAACTGAAAATATTTTCCACGGAGAACAGTATCTCCATTCGACAGTGCCCACCTCTTCATCCAGAAGTGAAGGACGTGTTTATTGATATAAAGGTGAGATTACAGTTGAAAAATTCGTGCGATATTAGGAGATGCATTTAGTAGTAAGATTTTCACTTTATTCATTCCTTCTTTTTAAAACGTAGAGAAATGTTGCGTCCATTTGTGATCACAAGTTTTAACTATCGTTCAAATGGTAAGTTTTGCGTCGGTGTCAAATTAGGCAACGATTGTACATTGCGATTGATTGAAGTATAAATACTACATAGCGTAGTTTAGTTCTTTCATATCCTTCATTATTTGTTCTTCATGAATGTTAACGTTTTGTATAATGCCGCTGTGTTCCTCACCACCTGCACAGATGCATGGCCGTGTTGAACGGGGACCCATACGAAGAGCTGGATGATGAAGAGTGCGATCCACTGCAGAAGCCCCACAGTAGCGAGGAGTGCAAGATGCACTGCCCGGGAGAGTGCGTGGTGTCCGAGTGGTCTGAATGGTCGCCCTGCCTGGTGAGAGCCTGACTGATGAGCAGCCGCCGTCGCGTTCAGGGATATTGTGAAACTATGGATGGCTGCTCTTTGGAGATGTTTTATCGGCTTAGTTATATTCGCTGTTAAAACAAAAACTGATTTCTTTTTATTCCTAATTGCAAAAAAAATTCATATGGTTTGCCGCTGCGCATTAGCTTACCGTCCACCTGATATCTTTGAGAAACCAGGACATGGCGCATCAAAATAAAGGAGCAGTGATTTAAAAGCCCTGAAATCATTTAAAATATTTTTATGTTTTCTACTTTGATGAGCAAACAAATTGACCACCCCAGTGTCTCTTTAGACTATGACCGCATTTGTTTTGGTACTCCAGTAAATTTTTTCGCTTTTATTCCCCTTTCCTTCACTCAAGGAGCCCGAACGCCCCTTCATTAGCTGCATAAATCTGGTAATTGTATACGATTAATCGAGATACCGACGATATAGTTATCTAATCTAATATGTGGCACTCAGAATCAGTAACTGATCCATCCGAGCTTCTGAACTCAGTCATCTGGATACCTTTTTCGGGCGAATGTTGTCGCTTATTCAAACTGTTCCTATTATGTTTCAGTACTCGTAGATGCGCGAGCCAACATTGAGTAAGTTTCCAAGAAGTCAAAGTCCCGCTTTCTACATTATCGTTCACTGCACTCCTAAATAATTTTTGAAAATAAAAAAAAAAAGAAATGAGCTTGGTTTAGCCATAACCAAACGAAATACTGCGTGAAAGCTGGTAGTACATTCGTATCTAACAGGTTTAGATTGACCCTTTGTCTTTACCACGTCTTTACCAGTTTGATTAAACTGAATTTGGCATAAGAAAGTGTAAAAACGATTAAAGGCTTTGTGACAGGAACACACAACTGTGACGTGATCTTCAAAGATATTTAGCCTAAGCTAGGTTTTTTATTATTAACTGAAACTAACACATTCATTTAGGCTGAAACTAACACGCCACTGTGTGTTCTGATAGGTTCAGATTTTATTTATTACCATGTCCTACACAAAATTTAATTGCTGTTAATCTTACCTAATTAGCTTTGACCTTCAGCCTAGTCATGGTCACGGTACTCATCGTTACTGATAGCAAGTCATAGAAAAGCATGTACATCAAAGATAGGCTCCTTTATCGCTATATCAAGCCCTCGATTAATTGTACGAAAGACGGAAATCAGCGAAATCCACCCTGCTAAGATAAAAGCGCTTTGGTACTGAAGGTTGCCCTTTGAGCCAATATTTGAGCCAATATATATATTTTTCGGACAGCTTCAATCAATCCATATGGCGTGTTTTCTTCGATAAAGTGGTATAGACTGTGTTTACAGTAATATGTTCGTTTATCCCAACCACTTAAAACTTATTTTCTCTCCTTGTTATCCTTCTTCGTTTTACTACTTGGCCGCATTTTACCGGCATTATCTGCCTTACGGTACACCTGTGTCTTGTAGCTGCACCCCACCACTACAAAGGCGCCGCAAATCCCTGCTTTCAATGCAAATGTGTGCACTCGATGCCCCGTCTCCCTCTTGAGTGGTTGACCACCCACCCTGGTTGTTGGTTGCTCGTTTCCCCTTTATATTGCCGCGAAACCTTCAAAACTGTATTTGTTGTTTTTTAACAGCCGACGGCATGCGGGCTTATCACTGTGATCATGGCACGCGTATCAATTCTGTATCCCGTGTTTTTTCATGCTCGTTGTCGCGATACGACGCGTTATCATTTTCTTTGTCGCGAAAGATGAGCCGAGATCTGTCTCGAAGATTCCGATCACTTGCGTATGTTTCTACAATGTTCCAGGTTGTGCTAGTAGCATTTTGCGATGTTATCTAGATTGTTCTGAGCAGCCTTTAAATTGAGCGTTGACGACTGTGACGAGCATTCTTTGTTCGACGATCGACGAGCACGTTTGCTGCCATCGCCGCTGCCGAGTTGCTTAGTGCTTTTGCGGGAGCAAATCAGCCCAATAAAGAGTTAATTTCAGTACCATTAAGCCTGTGTCTTTTTCGGGTGTCTACAACCTTGTCACCACTCAGTTCAGTTCAGGCGTTCAGTCGTGTCCGACTCTTCGTGACCCTATGGACCATGTCACGCCACGCTTTCCGGTCTCTCACTATCTTCTTAACATCACATAGCTTCATCTGCAATGCCTCGAGAATGCCATCTAACCATCGCGTTCGCTGCCTACCCCTTCTCCGGCGACCCTCAACCTTTCCCAACATCAAATCTTTCTCCAGCGACTCCTCTCTTCTCATCAGATGACCAAAGTAGCTGAGCTTTAACTTTAGAATTTGACCCTCCAATGAGCAGTCAGGGTTTATGGTCGACAATATCGACTGATTTGATCTTCTGGCAGTCCAAGGAACTCTTAAGAGTCTTCGCCAGCACCACAATTTAAACGCGTCAATTCTTCGGCGGTCAGCCTTTTTCACAGTCCAACTCTCGCATCCATACATCACAACTGGAAAGACCATAGCACGGGTTATACGGATCTTGGTTGGCAGACTAATGTCTCTGCTCTTTACTAGGCGGTCAAGGCTAACCTTTGCTCTCTTTCCCAGAAGCAGGCGTCTCCTAATTTCATGGCTGCAGTCTCCTTCCGAGGTAATCTTGGCGCCCAAGAACAGAAAATCTGTCACAGCTTCCACTTCTTGTCCATTGATGCTCCAGGACTTGATAGGGCAAGACGCCATGATCTTCGTCTTTTTAATGTTCAGTTTAAGCCCAAACTTCTCACTTTGTACGCGCATCAGAAGTCTCTTGAGATCCACTTCACTTTCTGCCATTAAAGTGGTATCATCCGCATATCTAAGGTTGTTGATGCGTTTTCCAGCGATCTTCACTCCAGCTGAAGACTCGTCCAGACCGGCCTTCCTCATGATGCACTCTGCATATAGGTTAAATAGGCAGGGCGACAGTATGCAGCCTTGCCTCACCCCTTTCTCAATCGGAAACCAATCAGTAAGACCATGCCCAGTTCTGACTGTGGTCTCTTGCCCTTCATAAAGGTTCCTGAGGAGACAGATGAGGTGAATTGGAACTCGCATCTCTTGGAGAGCTTGCCACAATCTGCTGTGATCTACGCAGTCAAACGCTTTCGCATAATCAATAAAGCAGAAGTTAATGGATTTCTGGAACTCTCTTGCTTTTTCCATGATCCAGCGAAGGTTGGCAATTTGGTCTCTAGTTCCTCTGCCCTTGCGAAACCCAGCTTGCACGTCCGGAAGCTCCCGATCCACATACTGCTGCAGCCTACCTTGCAGGATTTTTAACATCACCTTGCTAGCATGCGAAATAAGCGCGATCGTGCGGTAGTTGGAACAATCTTTGGCACTGCCTTTCTTTGGAATGGGGATGTAAACTGACCTCCTCCAATCCTGTGGCCACTGCAGGGTTGTCCAAATCTTTTGACATAATGTATGCAGTGTGTTAACAGCGTCGTGGTTGAGGGTTTGAAGCAACTCAGCTGGAATACCATCAATTCCGCTAGCTTTGTTCTTAGCAAGGCTGGCTAAGG
This sequence comes from Amblyomma maculatum, assembly GCF_055883805.1. Classification (NCBI taxonomy): domain Eukaryota; kingdom Metazoa; phylum Arthropoda; class Arachnida; order Ixodida; family Ixodidae; genus Amblyomma; species Amblyomma maculatum. The sequence goes on along the minus strand of NC_139349.1, from coordinate 99,665,204 downwards.
CCCATTCAACTTCACTCTTCAGGATGCCCGGCTCGAGATCAGTAATCACAACCGTCCTATGTTGGGTTTGCACATCCGGGTCCTTCTTGTACAGTTCTGTGTATTCCTGCCACCTCTTCTTTATCTCTGAGGCTTCAGTGAGGTCCTTGCCTCGTTTGTCCTTTATCACGCCCAGCTTAGCACAGAAGCTTCCTTTGATATCTTTGATTGTCTTATACAGAGCTCTTGTGTTCCTTAATTGGCTGTTGTCCTCAACTGCTTGACACTGCATGTTCAAGAAGGCATTCTTATCTGTCCTTGCTATTTTCTCAAAATCCGCATTGAGAACCTTGTATCTTTCTCTTTCCCCCATACCTTTTGCCATCCTCCTTTCCTCAGCTATTTGCAAAGCCTCTTCAGATAACCAGTTTGCTTTTTTGCATTTCGTTTGCTTTGGAACTACCTTAGTAGCAACTTCTTGTATATCACGAACATCAGTCCACATCTCTTCGGGCTCTTTGTCTTCTAGATCTAATTCTTGAAACCGATTGCTCACTTCCACTGCATATTCTAATGGAATCTGATCCAGATCATACCTGAAAGGCCTTCTAGTTTTCTGCGTTTTCCTCAATCGAAGCTTAATTTTGGCAACAAGAAGCTGATGATCGGTGCCACAATCGGCCCCAGGCCTTGTTTTTACTGCTTGTATAGCGCTTCTCCATCTCTGCCGGCAAATAATATAATCGATCTGATTCCTGTACAGACCGTCCGGTGAAATCCATGTGTACAGGCGCCTCTTGTGCTGTTGAAAATGAGTATTCGCTATGGTCAGGTTGTTTTCTTGACAGAACTCTACTAGCCTCTGCCCAGCTTCATTTGGCTCACCAAGACCGAACTTGCCTGTAATTCCGGATATTTCTTCACTCCCGACCTTAGCATTCCAGTCTCCTATGAGAAAAACGACGTCTGATGATGGGGTGCGGTCTAAAAGGCATTGTAGGTCCGCATAAAATCTCTCAACGTCAGCTTCTTCAGCAGCAGTGGTCGGTGCATAGACTTGGATAACTGTTATGTTGAAAGGGTGACCTTGGATCCGAAGTGAAATCATTCGGTCGTTTTTGGGGTTGTACCCTAGCACTGCTTTGCCCATTCTTCTGTTTACTATGAGAGCGACCCCATTCCTTCTCTTGGATTCGTGCCCACAATAAAAGACATAATGGTCGCCGGAGTTAAATTCTCCCATTCCGGTCCACTTGAGCTCGCTGATACCCAAGATATCAATGTTCAATCTGTCCATTTCTCGCTTGACGATATCCAGTTTACCTTGCGTCATAGATCTTACATTCCTTGTTGCTATGTGATATATCTCCTTGCAACATCCGACTTTCCGGTCGCTTCCCGACACATCCACAACTGAGCGTCCTTTTGGCTTTAGCCCAGCCGCTTCATTCGTCCTGGAGCTACTAGGAATCGCCCTTTGTTCATCCCCAGTAACATGTGGGACGCCTTCCAACCTGGGGGGCTCATTTTCCGGCGCCATATCGATAATGGTATTGTGACTGGCCATAAGGTTTCCTTGGCAGGAAATACTGGAGTGGGTTGCCATTACCTTCTCCAGTGAATCACATTTTGTCAGAACTCTCTGCCGTGACCTGTCTATCTTGGGTGGCCCTACACAGCAGAGCTCACGACTCCATCGAGTTTCGCAAGCCCCTCCGCCACGACAAGGCAGTATTGTCACCACTACGTGACAATATATATATATATATATATATATATATATATATATATATATATATATATATATATATATATATATATATATATATATATATATATATATATAATATAATGACAGCGAGCAAGCAGAAACGCGGCCGTTCTTTCGAACGCCCAGCTTTATATTCTCTTCATCGTCGTCTTCACCCTTCGCTCCTGCACTCTTCACTTCGTCGTCGGCTGAGTACATGTCACTCGGCCACGACTGCGGTCCTTAAATGCATCACTTCATATCGCTGCTGTCGCATTTATTGCACATGGCGGTTTTGTTTTTCCGGGCTGTCCTCTTGCGGAGTCATGAAGAGGTTCGGATTGATAATATTGTAATGGGGCGTTTATTGACGCTCAGATGGAGAGCTGTGAGGAGAGGACCTTGCAACGGCGAGCCCAGCGTACTTCTTCTTTGTCTTCGTCGCACAACGCACTGGTGCATGTCGATGGCTGAAGTGCTGACTATCACGGTACATTTTCCCCCCGGGTAAAAAAAGGAGCCATCCTGGCGACTTATGGCGCGGAAAGCACAGCGGGGTCATGGAACGGCTTCAATCAGTTCATGTGAACTGTTTCACGACCACGGCGACGCAAGTCCGCAGATGGCGTGACGGGCTCAACTACGTAGTTGACTGCAGATGTTTGCTGGAGGACCCTATATGGCCCGTGGTAGCGAGCAAGAAATTTCTTTGAAAGGCCAAGGGTTGTGGAGGGCACCCAGAGCCACACCAGAGAGTTCGGGAGATATGACGAAGCTTCGCCGGTATCACGGAGGTATTTTTGTTGCCACTGATTTTCTGTTATGAGAGAGCGGGCGAGCTGACGGCATTCTGCGTACGTGACGGCATCGGATAGCGGGGAAGATTCGGAAACGTCAGGGCGGTAGGGAAAAAGTGTGTCCATAGTACAGGGTGGCTCACGCCCGTAAAGGAGAAAGAATGGAGAGAATCCAGTAGTGGTCTGTGCCGCGGTGTTATATGCGTAAGTAACAAACGGTAGAACTTGGTCCCAATTGGAATGGTCGGTGTTCACGTACATAGCCAGCATGTCAGCGAGAGTGCGGTTGAAACGTTCTGTCAGTCCATTCGTCTGAGGGTGGTACGAGGTAGCGGTGTGGTGTATGGTGCGGCATTCTTTCAGGAGAGCCTCAAGAGCGTCTGATAAGAAAACGCGTCCGCGGTCACTGAGCAGTTCGCGAGGGGCACCATGGCGAAGAACCAGGTTTTTCAGAATAAAAGCAGCCACGTCGCGTGCGGAAGCAGAGGGCAATGATGATGTCTCAGTGTAGCGGGTCAGATGATCCACTGCCACGATAACCCAGCGGTTGCGAGCTGAAGTTGTAGGAAGGGGACCGTATAGATCTATGCCGACACGATCAAACGGACGGGCAGGACAGGACAACGGCTGCAGCGAAGCAGGAGACTTGAGAGGAGTTTTTCGGCGTTAGCAAGACTGGCAAGAACGGACAAAATGGCGGACAAAGCGGTACATTCCACGCTAGAAGAAGCGTAGACGCAAGCGCGTGTAGGTTTTCAACACTCCGCCGTGGGCGCACTGGGGATCAGTATGGAAAGCAGCACAAATTTCGGGGCGGAGATGACGGGGGATAACTAAAAGCCACTTCCTTCCGTCGTGAAGATAATTGCGGCGATAGAGCAGCCCGTCACGAATTGAAAAATGGTGAGCTTGGCGGGCAAGCGCCCTAGACAAACGACCTGGAGAGTGACTTGAAAGAAAGTCCAGAAGTGTAGATATCCACGGGTCGCGCCGCTGTTCCGTGGCCATGTCGGTAGTGGCAAGCGAAGACAAATCGTAGGCGCAGATCTCATCACACAACGAAGAGGGAGGCAGCGGTGAGTGCGAAAGAGCGTCCGCGTCAGTATGCTTGAGGCCTGAGCGATATATGACACGAATGTCATACTCTTAGAGGCGAAGAGCCCAGCGAGCAAGGCGGCCGGACGGGTCCTTGAGGGACGCCAGCCAGCACAGAGCGTGATGATCAGTGACCACATAAAATGGTCGGCCATAGACATACGGACGGAATTTGCCGATGGCCCAAATAATGGCCAAGCATTCTCTCTCCGTAACAGAATAATTGGACTCTGCCTTGGTCAAGGTGCGGCTTGCGTACGCCACCACATAGTCTCGGATACCAGGTTTGCGTTGGGTGAGAACGGCGCCTATCCCAATACCGCTAGCGTCAGTGTGAATCTCAGTTGGCGCATTCGGGTCGAAGTGGCGGAGGATGGTAGGCGAAACCAAGAGACGGCGTAAAGTGTTGAAGGCGTCATCACAAGCAGGTGTCCATGCGGAGAGGTCGGAGCTGCCGGAGAGGAGCTGGATGAGAGGAGCAATAATAGATGCGAAATTTAAGATGAAGCGGCGAAAGTAGGAGCACAGGCCGATGAAACTTCGTAGCTGCTTCAGTGATTTTGGGCGTGGGAATTCGGCAACTGCACGAAGTTTGGTGGGATCGGGAAGAATGAACCTTAGAAACGACATGACCTAGAATAGTTAGTCGGCGAGCAGCAAAGCGGCACTTCTTCAGATTCAGTTGGAGGCCGGCAGTAGCGAGACAAGTGAGAACGTCCTTCAGTCGGAGCAGGTGGGATTAAAAATCGGTAGAAAAGACTACGATATCATCGAGATAGCAAAGACAGGTTCGCCACTTGAATACACGAAGCACAGTGTCCATGAGGCGTTCAAATGTGGCCAGGGCGTTGCAAAGCCCAAAGGGCATGACGTTGAATTCATATAATCCATCTGGTGTGATGAAGGCAGTTTTAGAGCGGTCAGCGTCATCCATTGGCGCCTGCCAGTAGCCAGATCGTAAATCCAACGAGGAGAAAAACTCGGCGCCCTGCAAGCAGTCCAGTGCGTAATCGATGCGTGGCAGAGGATAGACGTCCTTGCGCGCGATCTTGTTGAGCCGGCGGTAGTCGACACAAAACCGGAAGGAGCCATCTTTCTTAGGTACCAACACAACTGGAGACGCCCAGGGACTGTGGGATGGCCGAATGACACCACGACGGAGCATGTCGTCCACATGATCAGCAATTACTTGGCGCTCCGAAGCCGACACGCGATAGGGGCGCTGGCGCAAAGGCGCGGTTTTACCGGTTTCAATGGTGTGCTCTACGACAGACGTGCGGCCCAAGTCAGTTTGAGGAAGGTCGAATGAAAAAGCGAAGTTCTGCAAGAGGGCGACAAGTTGATCACGTTGCGCAAGTGGAAGATCAGCATCAATAGCATGTTGGAAAACGTCGGAGGGCGTCGAAGCCGTCGCAACATCGTAAGAGCACAGACTAACGTCGAAGGAGGGGGTTGAGTCAGCAAGAGGGGTGATATGACCGGGATCAAGCTCTTCAAGACGCCCAATGCATTCGCCACGGAGCAGGACTGCTGGGCAAGAAAATGGGTTCGAGGCGTAAAGTGCACTCTTGCCGTCTTGAATTTCGAGAACTGCGAACGGAAAAAGGAGGCAGGGATGACGGGAGGCGGCTTCGGAAGGTGTAAAAATCGCAGTCAAAGGAGTTACCCACTCACAAGACAGTGGAACGAGGGCAGCAGAGAACGGAGGAATGTCGGTGTCATGGGCGACGAGAAGTGTGGCTGAAGTGCTGACTATCACAGTACAATATATTCATATTGTCTGGTTCATAATGAGTGGCAAGTTGCCCTCTGGGCGAGATTCTTGGAGTCATTGCCATTTGGACGTTCCGCGACAGCGAGCGTGGTGGCTGGATACCAGGCGGAACGCCGGGCAGCAGTGTCGAGAAGTTCAACCCACGCTTCGGCGTCATCAGAGAAGCCACGTAACTCCGTAAGGGGTACCGGTGGTACTGGGCACCCAGAGGACGTCAAGACGCGGCCAAGCGCTGCGACGAAAGTGGCGGATACCTCCCGGAGGGTGGAGAGCACTTCGGGAAGGAGGGCCGCCAGAGCCGAATCCGCCGAGGAGGCATGGACGTCGTTCACGGTCGGAATAGAAGTTCCGGGGGCCAAGTGAGCCGGTGGTGTGACTGCCCGGCAGCTTCGAAGGAGGAGCGGGTCGGGTCCGAAGTTGGTCGACTGCGCCATTGTGACGCAGAACAGCGCAGAAACGCGGCCGTTCTTTCGATGATGATGATGATAACCTGAGACAAAATGACACACACCCACGGCGGGGGATTGGCCAGGGTGTCGTTTTTTTCGAACGCCCAGCTTTATTCTCTCTTCATCGTCGTCTTCCCCCTTCGCTCCTGCACTCTTCACTTTGTCGTCGGTGGAGAACATCACAATGTATATATATATATATATATATATATATATATATATATAAATGAAGGGGAAATGAGGGTGCCCGTTATAATACATGAAGGAAAGAAGCCGACAGTCGGCGAGGCCAAGGAAAGCATTGGGGATTGTACTTTGCCTTTTTTTTTACTTTTTACTTCATAATCACGTAAATTAGTAATGTAACGTGTTTAAGGGAAAGATAAATAAACACAAAGTAGAAAGAAAAACAACGTGCCGATGGTGGGAACCGAACCCACGACTTCCGAATACCGCGTCCGCACCGGACGCGTTATGGAGGCGTTATTCGGAGGTCGTGGGTTTGGTTCCCACCATCGGCACTGTTGTTTTATTTCTGCTTGGTGTTTATTTATCTTTCCCTTAAACACGTTACATTACTAATTTACATGATTACGAAGTAAAAAGTAATATATATATATATATATATATATATATATATATATATATATATATATATATATATATATATATATATATATATATATATATATATATATATATATATATAAACGATGTATCACTACTTTCCCGATTATCCTAAATTATTCTACCGACAGTTTTGGCTAGTACACCACCAGGCTAAAATTGTGAACGGGCTCGCACATTCGGGCCACTGTAAAGAACTACCCTCTTTGCTTTCTTTGTCGACTTGTTTGGAAGCCCGACTGAAGGAGGATGACTCGTATATTTTCAAAAGAATGCTGTGGTAGGCACTGGTGCTTAGAAAAGGGGAGATTTGGCAGTGTGTGTACGTGGGTCTTGAGGCTATTGAAACGAAACCTGAATGGTGTTTCGGTCTGGCCCGATGCATTCCGTGCCGCAAACACCGCAGCTTAGTTTGTACCGGTGCGGACAAAAGTAAACGGAGCACATGTTCTTTTGACATTTTTAGCGCGCTGCATAATTGAAACTGGCTGTCGTGGTATTTGTGAACTGGTATTAGGACCAGTGCCGTTTAACTTGGACAAATATTGTTGTTTTTTATCTCAAATACCTGAGGCGTGATTTTAGTTTGAACGTAAAAGCGTGCTCCGTTTACTTATGCCCGCACCTGTGCATTACATCGCCACTGTCGCAGTTCAAGCTTTCTTCAATCTGAAAGATTAAATCAGAGAAGTTAAATTTTGCAATGTCTGTCACCTGCACATTGTTGTAAACTATACAGCGTGGTTTTCCGCACGGTTTACATCCGAGTTTGGGGTTAGACATCGGTTATTTTAGATTTCACTAAAATATCGTTTAAGGTTCTAGAGCGCCGATATACTGCTCTCGGTGGCTGTTTGAGAACGGGAGACAATTGACTGATTTGCTGGATTATATTGAAATGCTTAGATAGGGTATTATTAACCCGTGGCATGTTTGAGAAATGAGTAAGAACGAAATTCATTGGCCTGTCACTATCCTGTGATTTTTGGAAGCATCCAGCTTTCCCAATAGCATCATCTACAATGGATGGGGGTATTCTTTTTGTAGAAGATTTGCCTTGGTGGTCAAAGTCAAGCTCAGAGCAAATCCACCGAAATCTATGGTCCTGTAAGTAAGGAATGGTAGCCTTGCAGTGGTGTGAGTGGCTGCGTTTGAAATGCAGGTGTTGCTGGCGGTCGGTGTATTTCCGGTATAGGGTTATCTTAAGCACGTTGCCTTTTATCTGTATTGCGACGTCGAAGAAGTTTAAGATTTCAAAATGCTGTAAATGACTGATATCGATGGATGAAATTTATTGTAATTTTGTATAAATATTAACAGGCCGGCTTTGTCATGAGGCCAAATGAGGAAGATATCGGCAAGATAGCGGCAAGATAACGGTTGTAGTGGATGGGTTTCAGAGACTGTGAGTCCAGGAATTGCGCTTCGAAGGTCGCTATGAATATGTTGGCATAGGCCGATGCTTCCTTTGTTGCCATAGCCGTACCGTTAACTTGAAGGTAGTGTCTTCCCTCAAATACGAAGTTCGTTCATCCATTCTTTTTATTCGTTCATCCATTCTTTTTATTGCTCTTTGTTGCTGTACAAATGTGCGCAGACACTTTTTGCACCCATAGCCAATGGCTAGTAGCGGTCCAATAAAAATGGTATATAAGTACGCAGGAAACAGTATATCAAAGCAAGGACGCCGTAGTATAAATCAATTTTCAGAAAGTTATGTATTCCTCTCAACGCTTGTAACGGTACTAACAAAATAGACATACATATATCACAGATTATATAAATTAGGAGCTTACGAAACTAACAAAAACGGATAAAACTTGCACAGCAATTAAAACATCAGAAATACCTAGCAAAAACACAGCCAGTTTTTTTCAAAGAAACATACGGGTCCATTACACGAGAATGAGAACAGAACATGGATATAATACACGTGAGCAAAGCTTTTCTGCAGTAAGTTGAATTGTAGAAATGCCGATATAAATAAAGGTATCAGTATATGGGCACACGTATATTATTCAGGCTGATGTCTTGGAGCTGCATTAAGTTGATGTGGAAGTATCCAGATTTGTCATTCGATTTACAATAGTGATTTTTTATTGCTAATGAAAGGTTGTTGAAGTCTTTAGGTGATGTGGTAGGCTGTCCCATATTTTGACACCTGTAAACTCCATTAGACACTCCCCGTATACGTTTCTTTTCAGTGGCAAGTGAAAATTATTATATGCGCAGGTTCGCGTTACAAGTGGCGAGATGCTAAATATCGAAATATCTAACGGGAGGTTGTTCCTACTCATTTATGAACACATTCAGCTGTTCTTGATCCAAGGAGAAAATCAACAGGCAATATATGAGCAGTTTAGCAAAAAGCGGTTTGCTGCGAATGGATTAACCAAAAATTGAAAGTATTCTAAATGCTCGCTTTTGTAACCTTATAATTAGCTCCAGGCAAGTACTATACGTCCTGCCCTATGACTGGAAGCAATGGAAAAGATGGGCGTGTACTAATGTGACAGGATAAGCAAAATATTGGTGTGAAAGCATTCGCATATCTGAAGAAGACCGTAGCAACCAGAGGCCATTTTAGATCAAGTCGAATCAATGTGTTGTTGCCAGTGTAAATGTTTGTCTGGGGTGACTCCAAGGTCTCTTTATATTCAAGGTGGGCCTGGGTAATATGTAATGTAATATCCATTGAGTGCAGTGGCTTGTTTTTAGACTTCACGAGGGTGGCGGATTCGGGCGAGCTGGTTTCTTGAGTTCCTTGTTTTTTGAGGGGAACAGTAAGTACTTGATTTTCTTAGAATTAGTTGGTAATTTGCGTGTGAGAACTAGTCAGATATTTTTTTCCAGTTCTGTGTTTGCGATGGTTTCATGTTGAGCCGTACAATGAGCAGTAACTACAATGGCGAATTTATAAGCATACATGAGAACTTTCGATGAAGTTATTAGGTAAGGATGATCATTCACGTACAATGAAACGCGCTGCATGCTGGAATAACACCAGAGGCTGAGCATGACGAAAACGGCTTTTGTGCAGTGTTCAGAGTGGTGTGATACCATTTTTTTTCCCGTTTAGCATCCATAAGCAAGTCAAATTGGACGTTAGGTCGTGATAGGGATTCGAACCAACGGCATATATACCTCTACATTGCATGAATTTCATTTTGAATGCTGATGACCATTGAGAAATACGACGCTGCATGTTTCATTTCCCCCAAAACCCTAATACTTTGCCAAACTCTCTACTATCTCTGACTGCCAACCAATTGTATAATGAAAATGGGGTGTTAAAGCGTTATTGTCTCTGCTGTTAAGGCGAAAGTTCACCCAACTCTTGATTTCTTTTTCTCGAACCGTGGGCGATTAACTTCAGGGTCCTAAATTTTTGGTGTCAGCCCCTCCCCCCCCCCATTTTACTGGAGGCAAAGAATAAGTCATATGCCGGTGTCATGTATCCGCCTTGCGATATGTTAATTGTTCTTTGCTCAACTTAGCGCATTGTGTGTGCTTCGTTTAATTCGTTGCCGACATGCATCCTTTGTGCGTCTCACAAGGTGTCGCTTTGCTTATCCAATATTAATGCTATATGAGGGCCAAGTGATCTTTGAAAACGCTGAAAGCTCGTGAACGAGCTCGTATAGAAAGGTATAAACTACACATGAGATACACGAATGGCATAAAACACAGAAAACAAGGCTACAAAAGAAATAATGGCAAAAAAACAAAAAAACCGAATACATGTTTGTTTGCTTTTTTCTACGAAACATAATGCCACAATAAAACAAAATGCAGGTAATTTCTTCACATAACACGACATTCGCCGCTCGACCAAAAGTTCCAGTAATTGTCTATTGAATCTGGCCTTTACAATAGCAAGAAAGGCTTCACATCAGCCAAGAGGAGCTTAATATTGCGTTTGTTCAGAAATAGCAACCAAGGACTATAAATTGCATTCTGAGTGCTTTGCAGTTGTCGTTTGATTGTACTTTTTTATCGGAAATGGTTTTCATGATCCGAAACCGGAACTTGGCATGTTTATTTCAAAGGCTGAAGGCTTGATCTATAATCTTTAAAAAAGAACGGGATGTGAATTCTCTTAGAGAAGGAGACCTAAAATAGCTGAAGCGATAAGGATTCGTTTAAGAATGTTTCTTTATTTCTTCTCTATTCAGGACCCGACAACGGAAAGGAACATCACTGAGCGTAGCCGAACGCGCCGAGTGCTTCGCTCTCAAAGGCACGGCAAGCATTGTCCGTACAACTTGGAAGAGACAGATGTGTGTATCCGGCATCACTGGGAGCTCGGCGCCCATACGTCCTGCATCGTTATCAGCGACTCACCCTGCGGGGAAGGGAGGTCCAGGACTCCGCTGTATTGCGTCAGGGATTCGGACGGCCTACGCGTGGACTACAGCTACTGTGATCCGGTGAGTGTGGTAACAAGCCGTCTCGCTTACTTCAGCGGTTCTCGAGGTTTTCTCTCCTTTCTGCGCTCTTTCTGTCCCGGTAAGATGTGGCGAGGCTCTTCTTCACGCGTATATGTATACCATGTGTCCCAGCTAAACTTTGCCAATGAGAAAAATTAAATATTTTAGATAGGCGAGGGACTTCCGCTGCTTGCAGCTGCCAGCCATATTTTACACCACAAGAAATCATTGCATTGCATTGGATTGATTACTTAAGTGGATTTCCATTAGTTGTTAAATATTTAATTAGACAATAAATTGGATTCGTAAAGTTGGACAGTACATTAAGAGATCCCCATGCTATCATTTGAGAAAAGGAAAACGCCAGGTGTACCTTTTTCCAAGCTCCAAAAAGAGCCTGCGAGATGACAAAAAAAGAAGCGTGACAAGCACATTCGTGTGTCACTATTGTGCTGCCCCTGAATCGTGGTTTGAGTTGTATGAAGACTGCTACAGCAGCTTACTGGGCCCAGGCAGAAGCCCGACACATTCGTCTAAAAAGGCTCGATCGAACATTGACATTTTATGTTCTGCGTGATATTCCGAGTCATCAGGCATGCTTGCTACATAGACTTAGTTTAAATGTGGCTTTCACGCGCAAGTACTTGCATTTAATTGGACAGGTGGACTCGCCGGAAGATTTAACTTGTGGCATCCCAGAGACTGTGGACCATATATTATTGGTGTGCCCAGCGTATGCGTGCGAAAGAATTGTGCTAGCCACTTCCTTGAAGCGTTTAGACAAGAGGTCTCTGTCGAAGGAACTACTGCTGGGCGCTTGGCAGGACAAGGGGAAGGGTGTCCAGGCAGTGCGTGCTCTTTGCCGTTTTTTGTGCGCCAGCGGGCTTGATTCGCGCTTGTGAGGTAAGCTACTTTGCCAGTAGATATGTATTTCCTATGACTTCTCCCACATCGTCACCCATCATGATCTTCTTTCTTCTCCCCTTCCCCTTCCCCAGTGCAGAGTAGCAGGTCAGATTTGAATTGTTCCGGCCAGCCTCTCTGGTTTTCCTTTCAATACATCCATCTATCTTGAGCGAACGTGATCAGCTTGGACCGTGGGTATGCGGCTCTACGATCCCGTTGCAGCGGCAAGCCGATACGTCTGTGCTGGTATCTTCGCTTGCGTCAGCTAATTGGTGCACGCGATACTGTAAGCTGTACTAACCGCGGAGAGCGCTGATGGCTTCGCAACTATCGCCAAACGGCCTACCATTTTAACGAGGTTCTCTCTGCACCGAGCAAGGCCACCACGTTACGGTCGCAGCCGATTTTGTTCGCTCAAAATGTGATTGAGGACAAAACAATCGTGGCACGCGGATTTATTAGTACCGTGATTTTTTTTTTTTTAACGGACTTCCATTGGAGTGCGGGAAAAAAATACACGTTATTATTTCCTTATCGCTAATAATACAATAGAAATTCTGAAAATACTGCCCAACTTTTCAAGTCCCACAACTGCGATGTATTGTCTAAAGTCGATATTTATTTATCTAGAAAAGTTACCTTAATACACAACTTATTATCTGCAAAACAAGAAATGGCAGGTGTGCGCAAGAGGGCTCGCAGCAGTATGCAACTGTTTTCTTTAGTTTGCATTCATTATTTTATTTTTTCCTTGATTCAAGTTAGCCGGAAAACCTGGTATAAAAGTGTGTGTAATTTATGAAGCCTAAAGTCTCTGAGGCCAAAGAAAGCATAGGGGATTTGTTTTTATTCCTGCTGTTAACATAAATTAGTACTGTGATCATTTGATGGGAAAATCGAACACAATGTAAGGAGACCTTGGGTTCGAAGTCCTTCAATAGGATGTTTTTCCGTCTACCTTTTAGTCAGTGATACTTCCCCAATAACATGATTGAGGAGTTAAGTGACGTCAAGAGTCGAAAGCTTTACATATTCAATCTTTAGGCAATCCTGGCCTCAAAAGCTGCTGGCTTGAGTCAGTTTTGTACATGTGCATGCTACCAAGTCCCTCCTTTGTCTGAATATGCTCTCTCTCTCTCTCTCTCTCTATATATATATATATATATATAGAGAGAGAGAGAGAGAGAGAGAGAGGCGCGCACAAACGAAAACAAAGGTTTATTTCCGACGTTTCGGCCGGGGCCCGGCCTTCGTCAAGGCTTGACGAAGGCCGGGAATACATATTTCTGGATCCTGGAAGACTTTTATGAAACATATATATATACACAGAGAGTTGTATCCTTCATCAAGAATACATTTTATTTGCCTCGACGTTACCACCAGAGGACCGACGTTTTAAAAAATATCGGTCCTCTGGTTGAAATGTCGAGTAAATAAAATAATTCCTTGAATGAAGCGTACATCTCGCTTTAACATCGTTTAAGCGGTCATGTACTTCTAGTTACCGCCGGATATTTATATATGTATAGTTCAATTATGTAATTATCATAAACAATCGGACCTGTTCATTCATAACTGGCATACTTCAAATAAAATGATAATGGTTCAGCCTCAAAAGCTCAATTTTACATAAATGCCGACTATTCGGCGTATTAAATATTTTTCTTTCTTTTATTAGTCTTCCTAGTATGCAGCTATTTTCCTTTGTTGAGTGTACAGCTATTCAACTCACACTCCTGTTTTATTTGCATTTTGCAGAAAACGAAGCCTTCAAACGATACGCTTGAGAGAAACTGCAATGTCTCTTGCCCCATTGACTGCGAGGTGTCGGAATGGTCAGAATGGGACAAAACAGAATGCCAGACCTGCGGCACGTTTGGTGAGAAAGCTTCCCTTTAGTAGTGGGGTCTGCGAAAAGGTTAAAAATGGGTGATTTGAAGATTGCAGCAATTCGCTATGATGGACGCTCGTTGGTGGTACGATCCGTTTTCTGGTAAAACAGGAATATTAAACTGAAAGAAAAGGCCACTGTTTCAATTTTAATGATTCAATTTCGGGCAATTTCAGCGAGAACTGCGAGATAAGGCCCCGTCTATAAGCTGATATGCTAGCTAAACCTATGAAATTTTTTAGTGCCTATAGCCGCTTATTCTAACGGGCACAAATTACGAGTGGACTCGGTGGTCAGTGTTGCGGGCGTTTCTAAGAAGTAATGTTTTCAGTTTTTTCGTCGCGCGACCTTCTGCTGCATCGTCACATCTTGGCCGAAGGAGTGACGCGGAAAAAAGGCGTGAAGAGAAAGTCGCGGAAAAGTCTGCGGCCACAAAACATGAGTTAAAGACATCGGCTGTGTGTAGTGACGATGCATGTTTTTATGAAGCCTATGCAAGGGAAGCGTCGAGAAGTATGGCAACAGTTTTAACTCGATGGCTTTAGATTAGAGGACGTTCGAAGCAAGCCCTGTTGATCTATGGTGAAATTTCAAATAGGTCGAGAGAGCCGTGACGTCACAGCAGCATTTAACTTCGCGGGGTATGCAGACAGCCAACGACTGCACAGTGATGACGTCACTGCCGAATTCGACAATAGTGCACAGGTGGCGGAAAGCATAGTCGCATGTTGGAATCTGAAGAAAGTCAATGGCTTTGTAAAGAAAATATTGATAAGACGGCAATCAAACCTGGGGCTCGGGGATTGGGCGTCAGACTCACTACCCCTACACCTTCAAGGCATGTTCGATAGAGTTATCTAAAGGGAATCCTAGTTCATCTTGTGCTGAATAAAAATGAGTTTCCTCTCCATATTCAGGCTGGCAGAAGGGCATTAGCGGCAGTAATAATGCATGCAAAGTGTCTGCTGTCTAGTCATTGTCGAGTTGTAGTATACGGCGGACGCTTCGAAGACCAGAGTTGTGCTTGACGGTGGTCGTACGACGAGTGGGCGCCCTCCGAATGATTAAGAAGACATTTACATTCCCAGCTTTCGGCCTTAAAAGTTTCTTCAACGAGCGAAGCTGTGTACGCGTAGAGCAGAGTTTCTCTAACAGGGTGCTGCGGACATCAGGGGGTCCGCAAAGCGATTTTCAGGGTCCGTCAAATTCCCGATCGCACACACACAAAGAAAAGGTCGCGAGATAGCTCTGGCCTGGATAGACACAGTTCTTCAGAATAAAAAGTACGAGTGATGAAAGCCGACTTTAGTTTCTCAAAGCGAAAGAAATGCGACAGGAATGCAGAGATGGAGAGCGCGCGCGACACGGGGGGAGAGATAGCATCTACGGCGTTTGCTGATTTTGTCACCGGTGAAACTAGAGCTCTGGCTACACAGCTGGACGGGCCTGCAATGAAAAAGTGCCTCGAGTGTTCGACGAGCGAATGGTGCGGTGTTGATAAGTCGAATGTTTATAGCGGCATGCATACATACTACCGTCAATGAGTCGCCTCTTCCCCACGTACTCAGCCTGCCGTGGTGTATAGGCTTAGGATATATGCGTGTTTTAGAAGTCAGTTTAGCCTCAACTAAGTCCCGTTTACGCGACCTCTACTCCTAAAACGCCGTCAGCAGTCCGCAGGTCAAGTCCTGTAACGCTAAATCTGCGTAGGACTAGGGTAAGTTCCTCAAATAAGCCAGGAAAGCGGTTTGTAATTTTTTGACCGGCTAGACACATGCGTGACCCTTGAGCAGATTTAGCAGCGCATCAAATAGGCGAGACGAAGCCGATGAGCACAACTTGCTGAGGATGAGGTGGTCATGCCTGGCCAAGCTGTGTGTTAAGTGGGAGTAAACACGGCCTGCCACACATAACAGCGCTACAGTCGTTGCATCTAGCTTCGACGTCTTGAGGGAGAAATAAGCTGTAGACAAAAAGCTAAATAATCTTAGTTGTTTGATATGAATGGGTGATAACGTTTTTGGGTACGCCTTTCGTCCGCTTTACAATACTAGTACTGACTGATTATGAATTTAGGTTTATGACTGAAAATATAAAAGCTATCAGTTATGACCTTTTAGAGATTACGACAGCCAAGAAATGCAACGAAACAAATATGAAAGGGGCTAACAACAAAGAGGACCTCGCAGTCTCCATATCAGAAAGGGCCATTACCTCTGACTGTAGCCAGAACTGTTTTCCGGAATCCGCGGTCCGGTTCTGAACGCCGAGAACCGCGGCATATTTTTCATAGAAACCACTCATGGTAAATTTGCCAGACCATTGGTTCACAACTGATGTGGCACGTTTTCCCATTATTTTTAAGGTACACAATCCACTCTCTAAAGGTTTTCTGCAACGTCGGATAGTTTTCATTGTGCTCCATGAAATTCTATTTGCTATTAGACGTCAATGAAATCACATCGAGACGACTGAAAGATTCCGACGCTTGATTCGGCTTCCCCACATACTTTAATCAAGGTGTGTCCCTGAAGTTAGGAAATTATGAGCTCTAGCAGGACAGTCACGGTCTTTGCACAATTTTCTGTATCCTATCTGGCCGGCAGTGCTTTTCTCCTGGATACGCTACTTTCCCCACTTCCCCTAAATCATTATCGTTCGTGTTTCAAGGCGTTAAGGCCACTCAACTCTGAATTATGGAGGTCCCCTTCCCTGGGCCATTGTAGCCCATTTCATGCTATCTTTTGGCGGATGTGCTCTGAGGCATATCTTTTGGGGCATTATGTGTCCTAATTAGTCATACCGCTGTCGAACACTGGTCACTGTTGTTAACCTCCATCAAGGGCAAGTGCCTGAACTATTCCCTCAAGCGGTGGTTACTCCTCACATGACGGCCGGGTGTCGCGAGGTCGCGGCGCATCTGGTAGCAATTAGCTCTCGAGACCGGCATCTTTTTTGGCACTGGACAGCGCAAATCTTGCACCTTGTTTGAAACTTGGCGCTGCCTCTTGCAGTAATTAGGGCCGTAAGCGGGCCACCCGAAGCTGTCGCTCAAGCCGAAGCAGAAAACCGAGTAAACTTCATCCTCAATACCTCGTCGAGACAGATTAAAAAAAGTGTGGCAGGCAATATGTACGAACTGTGACGCAAGGGCGACAAACTCGGTGCGAGGAGCGTGTATTCAAACGTCTTGCAAAACATATCGCTGCAGAGCGCCTATCACGTTGAGGGCCACCGATTGTCTTCTTGAATTCTCCATCGTAGTTGTCTCTGTACTCTTCTCTCCTCTTTATGGCTGACGGTTTTATTATTCTTGACACTGACACAAAAAATACAACAGGTCAGGCCCACATTGCACCTAGTAACACTGTGCTGTTTTCGCAGGTGACCAAATCAGACACCGACAAGTCATTCAGAACGCGACCGAGAGCGGACGGCCTTGTCCACGAAGCTTGACCCAAAAGAAGCCTTGTCCTTTCAAGCCTTGCTACCATTGGAGAATCGGTGAATGGTCTCAATGCGACTTGAACGTACGTGGGTTTGTCTTCATAATTAATGTTGGATTTAAAGGAGCGCTAGTAATGGCCTGTTGGGGCAATGGAGACGATATATTGTAGGCAATATTAGGACACATTCATTGAAAAACCGTGCCAAAATCACTGCTGAGATCTTAGAATCAGACTGATGCTCGTTAATACGGGGTATATTGTGGTTTAATTTGTATTTTGTTTGCAAGAAGACACAAAATCTGCAACATCCCATGCCCTCTGCTCGGTGCATTTGACATGGTATATAGCGTGTATACAGATGTAAAGAAGTTGTTCTCATGCTGTTATTCGCATGTCCACTCAAAATCGGCGCTGCCTTGACCTGGACAAAATACAGCCACTTGGAAGTTATTGTTTCCGGTTAGTTTAGACTCTCAGCACCAAAATTATATCGATCGTTACTGACGCAGTGCGTAAGACTGCACAAACATTATTTTTTGTTCTTTGCGAAATAACTTTTCATATTTGTCGGTCAGAACCTAAATAAAAGATTGCCTTCTGTAAATGTGAGATAAAACGTAACGAAGCTAGGACGACCCTAGCGAAAAACCCGTAGACTAAACTCATACAAATCTCTTACAATCTGATATATTTCTCATACGTTCATTGATATTTGTTGGAGATTATGCGAGATTTATATGAGTTTAGTAGGAGTTTAGTATGGGAATTTTGCATGAGGTTATTGTGACTCAGAGTTTTTTTTCTCGCTAGGGGAGGTCATTACTATA
The DNA here is from genome assembly GCF_055883805.1 of Amblyomma maculatum. Classification (NCBI taxonomy): domain Eukaryota; kingdom Metazoa; phylum Arthropoda; class Arachnida; order Ixodida; family Ixodidae; genus Amblyomma; species Amblyomma maculatum. The sequence continues at coordinate 99,647,230 of NC_139349.1, read as the reverse complement.
TGCTATAAGAAAGTCGCCATGGAAACCCATTACGTTCAGGACAGAGAAATATTAGCTTAAAATTGTCTTCTACACGCTCGAAAACATCACCACTATAGGCGAGCCAAAATGAATACCTAATAATGACAAATGCGTGGTGACGCCTGAAATGCATCTTATTCTGCGTCATTGCGCATGGATTCGCAAACACGTATTCAACAAGGTTGAGACGATTTATTGGGTCTTCCACTTCAGGGGGCCGGCTGTGGATTCGGAACGCGCAAACGCAACGTTACCTGTCGTCGCTCAGACGATGCGCTCGTAGACAACAGCTTCTGCCACCTTGTGAACTTCACCACCTACGCGGGAGGACTTCTCACCCTAGACTGGCTTGTCTTAGGGAACAATGTACAGGTAATTTCCGATTCATTGCTGCAATAATTATAGGGACCTGAGGGATGATTTGAACTTTGCAAGTGTTTAAAGATTTGTGATTTGATATAAGTATGGCAAGCGACCAAAATAAGGCGCCAGAGGCAGTTTTTCAGATCTCTAGGTGCATTCAAATTTCTTTTGTAATGAAGCAGCCCAACAAATCACTTGCTTATTCGAATATTCCAAGGCTTTCATGCTTCGGCACTGTTTATGCTTGCCCCACCTCAGGAAGGAAGCATTTATTTTAGCAACATAAAAGCGCAGTTTTTAAAAGGGCTCAATTAATGGGCATCGGCAGGACATGTAGGGTGAAGAGAGGATAGTCGATGGTCTCTAAGAGTAACTAATTGGATTTCAAGGAAAGGAAAGCGTAGCAGGGGGCGGCAGAAAATTAGATGGCTGGATGAGTTAAGTTCGCAGGGGATAAGTGGATGCACCTAGCAGAGGATTGTATTTTTTGAGGGAAAATGGGAGAGGCTTTCGCCCTCCAGTGGGTAAAGTCCGGCTGATAATTATGATAAAATGGCGATTGAAAGGTTTCTCCATGAGCCGAAGGGCATTTAGCTGTCTTGAGCATCAACAACAGTTCCGTGCGTTCTTATCACTCAATTTTTGTCTTCAGTCTATTTACACATGCCAAAATTGTATTGAAACATATGCAAGGAAATTATATTTTCCATGCATAACCATTGACGGGCGTATTCACATCGCGCGCGCCGTTACATGACTGCATGCGTTTATTGAACTTGGCGGAAAACCTGGGAGAGGGCAGCATTCACAGAATCTTATTTCATGTTGCAGACGGAGGAAGAGTGCTACGTTCAGTGTCCCCAAGGCTGTGTTCTCTATCCCTGGTCTGAATGGTCACCGTGCAACAGAAACTGCGACACTGGAGAAATTCGTGAGCATTCCTTTTCAGTATTAGTTGTAACAAATCAACTCCGCTCCCCCTCTTCCCGCGACTTCAAGCAATAAGAAATAAAAACCTTTTCACAGTTTAAAATAGGCGAATTATTAAGACAGCTCATAAAAGCAACGAATTCATGTCACCGCGAATCAAACATGATTGGTTGATGAAAAGACAAAAGGCAGTGCTGCTCTTATATATGTTTAAACGCACTGCCACAGTTCTTAAAGGGCCACTGTTCGACCTCCGGTCGAAACTATTTTCTTCTCCGTGACTGTGGGGCTCCGCCACTAGAACGCAAGGCTGAAAAGAGTTTTTGAGAATAGTAATTAATACCACAGTTACAGCCACCACGATCAACCAATTTTGCGTTTTCCTCTGCTTCCGTTCCCTGTCAGAGGTTTTTCACTGTCCTTCCCAGTCGTCTAGCCTCCGCAAGCCAAGTTCCCCTTCCCCCTTCGCGTTTGGCGGGAGATGGAGTGTCTCCTAAAAGGGAGAAAAAAACGAGAGGTCGCATCGATGGGAAAGAGCATTGATTTGTATTGTTATTGCTTTGTGGCGCATGTATCGCTGTAGACTTTTGCACAGACTATCTCTGGTGCCTGACCGAAGTATTGGGCTCATTTCCTTAAAAGGTCATACCTTGGATAGTGGCCCTTTAAGGGGACATACGAGCAGACCAAATTATCTCAATAAAGTCTGCTCAACAGGGCAGCCATGATAACTATATCCTAGGCTAAGTTTCGAAACAAAACCAATTCTGGATCTTCTTGATATGTGTCATTTATTCGGTTTACTATCGGATCTTACAATTTCTGTTCTTATGTGCACCTATACTGAATAACTATAATTCCCGACGAGCTTTAAGTACACAGTTTTCAGTGCCACCCAGTGCTGCTTTAATACAGAAGCTGCTTTTTTTTTAGTTTGGCACAATTGATTACAATTTTTGTTCAACATCTCAGTATACCAATGGTACCGAAGAGTAAACATGCTACTTTCCATTTCCTGCCACGAAGAATCTAATGAAGCCATACTCTCGTAAGTAACTTTGAGTGCAAAAAGAAACAATTCCTCTTTTTGTTTCCAAAATTCAACTTTGTGAAGCTCCTACGGACAGTGCGCTTCCGATGAGTTATTACAGAACAGATTTTTCTACTTACAGGTCAAACTCAGTTCCGCGAGCCGCCTGGAAATACTTCTGCCGCATTTTAATGTGTTTCTCTAAAACGTATAGCTCTAATTTATTGCATTAGAAAACTACTTCATCGCTGCTGTTTTTTTTTTGTTTTTTTACAAGCCATTTATTGCACGCTGTTATATTTATGATATTTATTGCCGCAAACCTTTGCAACCTTTATTTGTTGCTGCTGGAACCCGCCGGCATGCGGCCTTAACATTTTGGTTATACCACACAGAAATATCTTATGTTCACTGTTTGTGCACAACTGTTTGTTTTTATTTACTATCTACATGCGACTCAGTTAATGGCTGAGCTGCACTGTATATATGTTCACAGAAAAGACAGCGTAATTAAAATGGCAGGAAAAATATACACCGCATAAAACCGAAAACCAGTTATACGTCTTTTTCTTCGTTAATATCTTTTACTTGAAGCACCATAACGCTAAAGTGCGTTCTCGGTGCAAAACCAGGTTCAACGTTACCATCCAACGGGCGCACTTTTCAGAAACTGTGATGGGTCCGTAATCATCTTGACCAACTACAAGGTACCGTACACTGTAATAATAATTAGAAGGTCTTTAGGAATTCCTTGATTCTTTACTGCATGTCTCAAAACAGAACATCATATTTGCATTTAAAGAAGCTGCTCAACTGTCAGCAATCAAGAGATGATACGAAAGTAATTATGCGATGAAGCCACGTGTTCGCAGGTATCGCTTCGTTCCATAACATGTTGTCCTAATAAAAATATATCATTTATGCATCAGCGTTAGCATATTATAGCTCAGAGATCCCAATGTAAAGATCGAATGGTACAGCAGCGGAGAAAGGTGCGCCGCGATCAATTTCCTGTATGGACTCTTGCGTGCGCTACACAGAGTGTAAATACTCCCTTCGAAATCAGACTGTGAAAAACTGCTTATGAATACAAATTTCTGCAACCTTTTAGAAAAGAGGGACAGTCTGTTGCGCTGTGCGCAATGGCAGCCGTGCACATTGAATGTGGGTTGAACCTCCATCGCATTGCCCATTTGAGGAGCGCTATAAAGCTGCCCCAAAAATGTCTTTACTGCGCTACAACTAAGGCTCCCATCCGAATGGTTTCACCGCTCATGGTCAGAAACCTGATAGACATTGAAAACCGAGCTTTGATTTGAAACCGAAACCAAAATGAAATCCGACGTGAGTGCATTTCGTACGCGTTTGGCATAACCACGCTTAAACATCGGTAATTTTCTTATCCCCGTGTGCACGTGTGAGAAGAATGCCAGTGAGAGAGAAAAACCCTCCTTATCCATGGAGTCTAAAACCGATTTAGGGGACACTTAGCCATGTCACGACGCGGGAGCCAGGCAGTAGCGGGATGGGCACTGTCGTTGAGGGAAGCGACGCAGTTTCTACTAGTTGTGTGACATCTGTTGGGACAGAGGCATACATCCGATCCCGGGGATTTTGGTGGCTCTCGCAAGCTGAACGCCGCTATGCCAAATAGCATAGAGAACCCACATGTTGCATTGTGACGCCCGGCTTAGGGTTACAGTGTACTAGAATACTGGGCAGTGGGCCGTCTCCGAGCGGAGAGTGTGTCGTTTCAGCGACGTAACCTATGAGAGGGCGCTGCGTATAGCAGACATAGGAGAGCGACCTCCGTTGCCGAAATTTGTGTTTATTCGCCATCACAGCGATATATTTGATGTCGTTATGAAGGCGGTAATTTGATCATTTTGCTACTTCGATACAATAAACATCCCCTAATATAGCGGGTGCTTTTTAAAAAAGTACGTCCAAAATTTTAAGACAATGGTTAACTGGCTTTAGATTTATTTTATTCCAGGGGCTATATCTGTGGCTACGGAGAGCACCGCGCAAGGGGCAAACTGATTCAATTAGTTTACTAATTAAAAGATAAGGTAATTATCTTATAATTTTTATCTTAGCGGTATGTTGTATTTACAGAATTAAAGCCAATCCTGCAAGCAGCGTAGCGGCTAAAACAAATGTTCTTTAGAAAACGTTTTAGTGCGCGCCCATATCCAATGAAGACATCGTTTTAAAAATTCCATGTGCTAATTAAATAGACAGCTTAAACACAGACGACTGCACGACCTATCCACAAAAAGCCCTTCACTTACACGTATTGCATTAAACATACATACGAAGCTGCGGCTGAAGTATATAATACACAATTGTAGTTGCCAAACACAAGAAAACGCACAAATAATTAAAAAAGGCCATTGTGAATGTGAGGTAAGAACCAGAAAAAAATTAAAGCACAACAAATATAAAACACATCCGGGTTGCGCCGCTACAGCGTCTATTTCGACCTTCTCCACTTAGTGTTTTATTTCTTTAGGTTTAAAACATCGCTGTTGGTTCGATGATTTTACCTAACGTTTTTCCAAAAGCCAACGAGAAAATGGTGCGATTGGAAAACGGCACAAAAGACGCGCACGTCAAAGGGCTAATGAGGTGACCCACAATCCATTACAGCACATGTTGTTGCATTGTATGTATCTGAACAGTTGCTGGTGTTACTGACGTTGTTGTATTGAACGTAACAGCTGTACATCCGGTACATTTAGCTAGCTACTGCGGAGTCAGCTCGATGGTTGTGAGTACTTAATGAGCGAAATGATAGAAACAATTTGGCTCATTGAAAAATATTATTGTTATACGAGTAAGACAAAAAACGATCTAGCTATGGTGTGTAGGCTAGCAATATATTTGCAATCTCGTTTTATGGGTATTATTATGTCAACATTCAATCAAGACATAGAAATAGCAAACGCTTATTTTGAAAGAAAGTATCAGCAAGGAGAAAATCAGAAACCAAATTGGGATTGGAAGCGCTATAATTCTCTCGTCGAAAAGCATTCTATGCGAAATTGTTAATTCAAGCGTTTTAAAGCACGACTGAAATAACAAAACAGTCACATAAAAAGCCGCACGATATATTCAAACAATTCAATCGACTTCGAAATTCTAGAGTACCGATCCTTAGGAAGGGCCATGTGCTAATTCAAATTCCTTGCGCAAATCATAATAGCGACATACCGACTTTTTAGATAGTGACCGATTGGGCTAGAGAAATATTTTTGCTTTTTTCAAAGCTGTCAATACTCTTTCCAACGGCGCGTTTTATAGCTGTACAAAGCGGCCGGGGCGTTTCCGAGTAAAAACTAGGTAATAAATATTTAAAGTTAGAATAAGTAGGAACTGGAGCAGCGTGAGATTATCTTTATGGCGAGTGAACACTCTCACAATACCGAACAAAATTGCCGTTCTTCTTTTTTTTTGTGGATGTATCGGGCCTCATGTTGGTTGCGCTACCAGTGGAGTGCCAAAACATTCTTTTCACAAACTGCGACCGCTTTTGAGTTTGTGTGCCATCTTTGCTGTTATATATTCTTCTCTTCTCTCTATTAACTTAGCATTGCATCATGAAACGAGCGCGAAACAACGTGACACACCGGAAAACAACGCACGAAACGAAACCCCGAAACAGACACCACGCTTGTTTTTTCCGTGCCGCGAACCAAAGACTGTCAGCTCATCTCTACACTTTTCATTGCTTAGGGCGGACACTTCGCCTCATTATTTCGTACCTAAGCCGGCACACTTCACAGTATTCTAGTACACTGTATAAGGACGGGTATATCTCATTCCAGTGTTGCCTATGTTGGCGACAAATGGCCGTCAACCTTGGTGGGCCGCCATATTGTTTCCAAGCTAAGGAGTAATATGTTTTGCTATGTGGAACTAGACTGAGGTGAAAGGAGAATTTGGCCGTGTGAGCTGATTAGGAACCTTACATATCTTCTTTTTTGTGGAAGATCAGAGCTTTGTAATAAAACCAAGATGCCATTTCTTAGTAGGAAGTATCATTCGCCGACCCATTGTTTCAATGCGTAGCATTATTTGGCTGATGCGCATCGTGTACGGAACGTGAGTACTGAAACTTTTCGCAGTAGCTGTGCAGCTGTGTTTTACTTTAAGCACAGTACCACAGTTGTTACATAAATGGAAAGCTATGCCGAATATATTTGCACTAAAATTATTGTAGGTAAGAACTTTTCTATAATTAATTAGAAGGTTGTGAATAAAAATGAATGCTATACTACAACACCACACCATATGTCGTCGGGTAGCCGCCGAGTATAATAATGGCACTTGAATGTTTGGATGTCTCAACAGACTTTCAGTAACTAACTTTAATACAAACTCAACTTCATGCCATAGCATCAGGTCCTCATTATTGGTTAGCTTATAGCCAGTACGATTGCATAACGCTACTTGCCGGTTTCAGTCAATAACTGTGAATGAGTTAATTGCGATTAACAATGAAACTTTAATCTACAGCGTCAAATCTTAGATCATAAAAATTCTTATAATAAGTACGATTGTAATATACTAACTGCCGGTTAAGACTGGCAATATGTAAAATTTAATGATTGCATTACTTTTTGGTAGTAATTTCGCAGCAAAAGTAATTATTTTCTTGTGAAATTACTTTTACTACAGTGCGCCACTACTCCTTCAATAGACAACAAAGTAGAATGCCGCGAAAGCAGGAACGGCGTGCGGCAAAAGAAGCCAGCGTAACAGATCAGCAAAAGGAGACAGAGTTGAGCAGAACAGTGCGTCTGAGACGTCGTGTGTAGCAGGGTCACTTAGTGCGGCTATCCCATAGCAACCATTCTCCAAGCAGCTGGATACAAGGCGTCGAGGGAATGTCGAAGAGAGAGATGGTGCAAGAAGGCTGGTTGAAAACTGGTTGGGAGCGCGGCGCGGTGGCACTCCTTGTTGCGTCGGCTAGGGCACAGTAGTGCCTGGTTACACTCGTCACCACAGGGCGAGGGAGGACTGAGGTTAGGGGAGATACGCGGCAGGCTCCATGGTGTGAACCACCGTGGCTTGAGCACAAGGTGCCGACGTCGGTTCTTGGGACTGCGGAAGCAATATAACCCAGCTTCTTCGGGCCCTTCAAATGGCGGAGACAGCTCAGGACCAGCAAGACGCTGGGTTCAGCGGTCATTTCACGATCTTTCGAACATGCTTCTGCTTTTGTTGCTTTTGATGTCATGGCAATCGTTTAGGAAAGAGGGAAGGAATAGCTCTCTGGGATAGAATCTGGCGGGAAGACGAAAGAATGTGGGTGCTGCGAGTCTGAAGAACAAGTTGTTTTGTTTACTAGCTTTAACGTAGTTTTTGCATGGATTGAAACTAGAAAGTAATTTAACAGTAATTGAATTACTCAGTAGAAGTAATTGTATTGTAATTTCACTACTTTTTGGAGCAGTAATGAGTAATATAATTTAATTACTTTTCCGCGATTTTCAGCAAAGTAATTAGTAATGTAATTCATTTCCATTTCAAAAGTAATTTTCCCATGTATGGCTATAGGCCCCGCGGTGGAGCGTCCGCCGGATAGAGGGGATATAGAGGGAAGAGGCAAAGGGTTTGAGGCATAGGGTACAAACAGGAGCAGGGAAAGAGGATGGTAGTGGGATAGGGTGAGGGTTTAGGGAAGAGCGGGTGCCTGCAGTCTGCATCACAGTGTTGTGTGTTTATTGCCCAGGCAGAGGTGGGGTGGGGGGTAGGATATGATGCAAAGCTCAGTAGGCCTGCGTGCCCTCCCGCAACATATTTTGCTGCCTGTAAAGCGTGCACCACCTCAATATAGGTCGTTTTGCCGGAAAGCAATCACAGTCTGGAAGAGCCACATAAATGCAGAAAAAAACAACTTCGAAATCATAAATATTTCATTGAAATTGACGTAAAACTGTGGATTCAACTATCATAAGCCTAACTAAGCCTTCTATTGGACAATATTATCTCCCATAACTGTCCAGGTAACCTTGGACTCAATATTTCAAAGTGTTTGGTGCTGGCCAACGAAGCCAGTGCCCTGTGCGGCCTGCTGCCACATTGTCCCCTCAGCATACATAATTTTAGCCGCCTGATTAATGTTTTTCTGCCACTTGCTACACTTGCCCTTTATATAAATGTATTTTGTGACTTTTAACCTACTTCGATTATGTTGTCGTCGCATCGCATCGTCCATACCAATTTGTTCTGTAGATCTCGGTAAATGTACCATAAATTCGCGTTTATTCCTCTGATTCGCTCAGCTCTCCTTGTCTCGTATCGTTACGTCTATAATTTTCCTTCACTTATTGCTCTGATGTGCCCTTACAGCTGCTGTAGCAAAAATCAATTGAATATGAGTTTTATTCTCTAGTGTCTACATCCCTGATTTCATTTCCTTTGGGGTTTTTATATATATAATACGATAAAAAAAAAATCTTGAAGCAAAACTGTTCATCCCACTGCTGGTACTAGGAATAGCGGGATAACTATCTAACAATCGATTGCCAAAAAAAAAAAAATCTGTCGTAAGTAGTCACTATTGTTAACGATGACACAATGTTTCTAGCTTAATTGCTGCAATATAAACTTTGCAACGTTGCTTGAGTCCAGAGCACGCCGTTTGCTGTTGGTAGTATGTAAGATAGCACTTTCCGTTCTTACAGCCCGTACTTTGACGATAGTTGTAAACGTGCCCTCGGTAGATTATCACAAAAGTCTTAGATGCACAGGCCACACTGCCAAGTGCGATTCATAAGGCTTACAAACGACCTTAGATGCACGGTTGGGTGCGGCCATTTTTTAGCTAAAATTAGGTACACGTAGTGCTTCAGTGTACCATGGCCTACTTTCGCGCCCTGAAAGTTGAGTAGCTGCTTAACCAACAGTAAAATCTCCCTGTTGCGTCCGATAAGCTTGCATCTAACACTCAGCGTCAGGACGTAAAAGGTGTCAATTATACCACCTCAACGATTTTCTAAATCTTATGATGCAAATATATTGCAACTGTTTTACTGGTGGCACTGTGGAAACAATATTCCCGTGGCAATCAACCTCATAGTGTCTTTTTGCAAGTGCGGTACAGTCGTGCCTCGTTAATATGGACACTTTGGTTTCCAACTAAAACTGTCCATAAAGCGAGCCATCCATAATAACGAGTCATGAATAAAAACAAAAAGGAATTTATTGAGAAAATAAAATTGTAGTTAACGACTGCTTTTGTACATAATAGTGTGCACTGGACTCAAAATTTCACAGAATACCGGAAATTTTCAGTGCATTATAATTGTCATTGTTGTCTTCGAAAAATTGTAGTGCAGTCTGAAGCGACTCGCTTACCATGACACCCGTGATGTTGGGCTTTGTGTTGGTCGAACTTTCGAGCACGAACTCCTCACTGGGCGATGAATCAGCATCTGATTCTCTACTCACCGCCACTTCCTAAATGGCCTCTTCACTGAGCAAAGTAGCCGCTAAGTAGCTGCTTGAGATTCTCCTGAGGCGAGGAAACAGCTGAGCTGTCGATACTAGTCCCTCGCAGCTTGGATTGACTGAGATGGCTTTTGCCGCTCTTATTCAGATTTTTTCGCGCCTACGTTCAGCTCTGTTCTTTTGCGTTTAACTCCCGCCATGCCAAAAGCCAGACTCCAGTTGAGGGCTACAGACTCCTGATGCTGTGTATTTTTTTGCCTAGTTAACCTTTCTGCCTTTCCGTTCTTCTGATTTTTTTTTTTTTTGCCTTGTACTGTTTCTGTAAGAAAGCGAGGGAGTCAAGTTGGCAAGCTGCTGTGCAGAGGGCTATCGAACATCCCATCTTCTTGGCGCCGTTTTTATGTGTTCCCATAAAACAAACACTGCAAGCTGAAGTACAGTTTAGGACGAGGGCTAGCCGACTACGAAGAGCACAGACCTTGTCAAGAACGCATCGTTGACCCAAAGCGAAGCCGACAAACGGACTGCCTAGTGTGCAAAGTTTGGCAGTTCAGCAGCGCAACAGGGACGAAAACCAGGAGCATGAGAGGGAAGCGTGTCCAGGACGGGACGTTCGGTCGCGGTGGCGTGTTCGTACGTCGCCTGTCTTTTGTCGCTCTACTTTGTGAGTGTCTTAACTCTCACCGAAAAGCGTTGGCGGCTTCATGGAACACACATTGCGCTTTGGGAAAGAAAACTTCAGTTTCCACCGCCACTGTAGGCACTTATCCTTCTTCCTGTCATTTCTTTCTTACGCCTTTTCACGTTCACGTTCAGCAGAATTTATTGCAACCACATGTTGCTGTTTTTCCGACTGCTGCGGCACTTCCACTGCACCCAGAAATCTCCTGGTTCCCCCCTTTCGGGGTCTTTCTTACGCTGACCCTCGGTTTGCTATGAACGTTCCTCTCCGCTCTTTCGCTCTCCCCCCCCCCCCCCCCCTCCCCTCCCTTATAACGGCGACACGCCCGCTGTAGTTCTTTCCAACCCCACAGGACTCGTTCAGGCATCCCGCCGTATCGGCTGTCGCGTAGGTTCGCGGGCGGCGCGCCCTTTAACTTGCGCTCGGACTACTCTGCTTTTTTTCAAGCACTGTCCATATTAACGAGAAAAAATACATGGGCCCAAGTGGGGCGCGTGCATTCTTCCCCTGTCCATTGTCCGGACAGCGAGTTCCATATTAACGAGGCATAAATACATTGAAACGTTTTCGTCCCCAGAAAAACTGTCCATAATCCGGGTCGTCCATATTAACGGGGGTCATATTAACGGGGCACGACTGTATCTTGAGGAACCGAGAAGGGAAACTTTGGTGGAGCTATCAGAGTTCGTTAGGTACTCAGTGACCGCATTTCACCAATGTTTTCATTGACGTCGCTCATATTTCTCTTTTTTTTTTTCAGTTTACAGTAGAACCCTTTTATGGTAAAGTCACTGGGACCAGCAAAATCTGTACTATATAAGGGTCTTTACTATATCAGGTGTTGGTGATGACATGGTCCTGAACATGCTGTCTGGTAGTTAAATGGGCACTTACTGAACACGTCTTGTTGCTTAATAAAAAAACACTATTCTCTCCCTTATGATCTCTTGGTGCAATTCTTTTCAGTCATAATTTTTTTTACATCTTGTAGAAGTACCTCTGAAGCATGAGTGCAACGTAGCAACAAATACAATCAAGTATGATTTAATATAAAAACCAAAGCCTTGCATGAACACGGTGTCACTTTTTTGCTGTTCCTGTCCTTTGAAAGGCAATAAATGATAAATGCGCGTGGCAGTCAAGTGCTGCAAGTCCGCACATGCTGCACCTCCACTTCTTGCCTCCGCTGCCTCATGTTTCATGCTGCACAGTGCTGTGAATGTTCACCCAGTTCTTCCCCTTCCCTTTTTCTTGCTGAAATGTTACTATCCTTTACTTTCTGAACGAACCGCACCGCCTCCTTTCCCTGCTTGTAGACAGCTTTACTTTTTGTTTTTCCTACGCTTGGTGTTATTTTTTGCCTCTCGATTCTAGGCAGTATACGGACGGCAGTGTCATATCTTGGGAGTCTTCGCCGCGGCAGAGGTGCACTTTACTATAACCGAATTTTACCAAAAACGTCTTTACTATAAAGGGGAAAAATGTACAGTCATCAATGGAAGATGAACTGAGACTTCAGTTTCATTTTACTATATCCGAGATTTTACTATATCAGAGTTTACTATAACGGGGTTATACTGTATTAAGGTATTAACAGCCAGCGTTAGGAGACTAGCAACAAAGCATAGACAGTACTATCGATAGTGGTACTATTGAGTCTGTGTATATAATTGGAGTTTCATGTTTTGACACATATTTCCGAAAGATAAACTAGAGCAGAGCGTCACAAGATTAGGGTGCAAGAAAACGTTTATGCGTACGTTTTTTGTTCTTTTTTTTCCCAGTACTGGATTACACCTTTCAGGAAGAGCTGGTGGGGTGGATAAACTGGAGCATAGAGTCAGAAGATTATGGTGCAAGAAAACGTTTATGAGTACGTTTTGTTTTTTTGCCCCAGCACTGGATTACACATTTCAAGAAGAGCTGGTGGGGTGAAAAATACGTGGTTATCAGATATGAACACTCCTATTGCAGTACTCTGTGTTTAATTTCTGTCCTAAACCAAATTAGTTTGTCGCTTCGCCTGAAATGAGGAAAGCTACTTGTGTCCTAAATACCTTCCGAACAACACTATATAATCTAAAATTTCGACTATGAAGCCTAAATAGTGTTTTGCTGCAAAAAAAAAAAAAAAAAAAAAATCTCGGACAATGCTTATTTTAAACTTTACCCATTTATACCTTCTTATTTGTGGTGCACATGTAGTAAACAATATTCTCTGTCTCTTTGTCATCTTTCTAGTTGGCCAGACATCCCGTTCTCGAGCGGTGATCACGCCTTCAAAGCCCGAAGACAGCCTTTACTGCCCGAAGGAAATGGTCCAAACACGACCATGCTGGGGTACGTTCGAAGGCGTAATTTTTGACAAGCTCTCGTGCTTATGAATGACGAGCGCAGTGGTATGTCCATTTTAGCATCGAATACCTACGACGTCCAGATTTAGGATTTTGAACAATTTGCTCTGCTTGTTTTCCGATTTGAGAACCCTCTAAATTTGCTAGTTATGCCCAAATCTCGTTAAAGATGGGCACTCAGAGGTCTTTATGACCATCATATATTAGTGCACGTCAAGAACGATGAGCAAGAAAGTATCCCAGCAAAAGAAAGGAACATGATACCCACTAGCTTTGACGGTTTCGACAAGTAAGTTTAATTCGATCTTCCGGGTAATACGCAGCACATGGGATCAGAGGCTTAGCGTGATGTTGGGTTAGAATAACTATACAAGGCGTATTACACCTTCAAAACGTCGCATGTCCAATTAGTTAGCACTTGTAGTGAGACTTGGCGATCTCCTCAATTTTTCTACTTCAGTATATACTGACTATAACAGTCCCCTGTTCACCTATCGATTTTGTTCTCAGTACTCACAGATGGAGAATGCGTGACATATTCTTGGAGAGTGATGAATGGGACGTTGCTGTGCATCCGATCGGATGGTTTCGTCGTCGAAGGTACGTTACATTCTGGGCATGAAGTGCGCCCTAAATATATGCGGAGAATCTGGAGCATTGAAGCAGCGTTTGAAACCTACTGACTTGAAATGATTCGTGTAGTGGAGTTCACTATAATCGATTCTGCACACTTCGAGGTCACTCTGTGATTAGGGCTCTCGCCTACTGAGTTGGTGTCAGGTTTAAAACCCTGGCACAGCAGCCGCCTTTCGGCGAAGCGCAAGTGCTAAATGCGCTCGTGTGCTGTGAGATCTAAGTGCGAAGTTAGATATCCCGAGGTGGTCAAAACTGATCCAGCGCCCTACATTACGACGTCCCTCAAAGCGCAAGTCGCCGAGAGACTAAATTCTGTATATGATATCACTGCTGCTTGCATAACATTTTTGCTTTGTTCTCTTACTAATCTTCACGCTATAACCTGTTTTTTTTTTTTTTCACAGTTACTGTGGCTGTGTTGTCTCCATTCTGTCTCTATACTTTAATTGTGTGCGTCTTATATTGGGCAGTAATATAGCACGTGCGAATGCATGCTGGTCCCATTTTCGCCATGGCGATGACAAGTGTTTTCGTCGGAAGACAATTGGCATAGAAAGTATTACTCCAATTATTCGGCGCTATATCGTTTGTATATGACTGACCTAAATATTTCGAGGCATTTAGAAATAATTGTCAGAATTAACCTTTGTATGCGTGTGATACAACACGAATACTTTATAGCTCGATGAATGGGCAATTAAAGGGAAAATATCCCATTAGATGCAAAAAATGTTAATTGAAACATTAAACTTCAGAAACTTGGTGGAAAGAAAAACAATATTTGAATGTCGCGAATTCCCGACACTCCGTAATGAGTTTACAAACTGTATTTTACAGATATTTTACAGGTCATGGCGCTCTGATTGGTACTACCTCGCTTACTTAGATATTTAGAGATTTTACTAATATTCTACCTTATACATATTTACTGTAATTTTGTTTACGATTAGCTACCGTCATGCCTGTTCCTGAAATCTCGGCTTACGTAAAGGGCATAAATATTTACCTCACATGCGAAGCAGTGACGAGCGCAATTTCCCATGGTAGAGAGTGGTACCCTCTCCGAAATAGAATAAGCTTTTATCGCTTTATTATAAGCCCACTAAATCTCCCGACACACGATTACAGATTCGCAGAGGGCATTCCAATATTTTCGAAAAAGAGGATTACCTCGCTGGCTGCGCGTATGACTGAAGACGCCAAGCACGTATGCGTAGCAGAATGCAAAAACGCAGTCTGGGTGTTCATAACACCGCAGTGTTTACACATTGCCGCGTGAGAATTTCGCACCTTGGAGCCCCGTGGTTCCCGCGATGAGCTGGGACACTCGAATACGGCCATTACATAAGCACATATATTGCAACTTCAAAGACATGAACATAAAGGTATTAACCTCTGGCTAAGGGTATCAGAGATAAATAGGAGGTTATCTCAGGCGAGTACAAATATACACCTTTAACCCATCAAATGCCGGCCATAAAGGAATCTATGAAAAAAAGAGAATATATATCTGCATTTTCCTTCGCAAGACGAGATATGCTTCGAAAACAAATTGTATTCGGTTTTGCTGTGAGATCGTGATGCACAGAACGTTCACAAAAGAAAACAATGACGTAATTGGCATGCAACATCATTTTTTTTTCCTTCTGAGGGCTTTGAAAGCCTTTGGTCTTCAATCGTGATGTGCATTTGAGCAGTGAATGTGCAGGAGCACTTTTCACCTTTGGGCGCATCATTCTGATGTTCTTTCTGGCGTTCCTACAACGACTGTACTTGTGCAATGTCACTACATAACGACCATTGCCTTCACTGGAATGGAACGAGTGGGCTGCGGTCGGGCCTGGCCTCTCTCGTAAAATCTTCCGCTTAGTCGATAGACCTTGCACTACATTACTTGTAAAATAGCAAGTGGTCAACCATTAGCTCACTGCCAAGCTTCGCATAGAGCCCCTGAACTGTAACACGCGGTGAAAGAAGCGGATTGCTCAACAATGGCCAGTCGCACTTTTTGCTGTGAATGCATAGTAGATAGCCTCTAAAAAAGCTGTCGAGAAAGTCTACACCTCCCACGCGTCTTTTGCAGTGTTAGACTTGAATTAATTTTGGCTGTGGCACATTTTTTCCTTCTGGCTGTAGCAGCTGTTCGTTGCTGGGGATGAATCTCGTTGCAGTTGGTGACAGCAAAGACACCCTTGTTGTCGTTCCACTTAGCAGCGAGTGTATGTCTCTATAGCATATTTTATCAAAAAATGATCTGTTCCTATTTGAGACTTCTCTTGTATTTTCTAAAGGACACACTTTCAGTCGATTCTCTTTCACTGTGCTGCTGGCCCAAAATTCCAGAACTTTGAGCTATTGCGGCAGGCGATGAGAGGGGAAAAACGTATCTATAAAAATTGAGCGCCTTTGTTTGATTCCGCCACACATTTTAATGAATTCATACAACTCGCGTTCACAGTAGTTTGAACGGGCTCTCCACACTAGATTTTTCGCGGCAAATGTCAATGTGAAATGGATAACCAGATTAAGATGAGAGAATGCACTGCTTGTAGCCAAATCGTAATAGCTTTCCCTTCATATAAAAGTTTTGCAGCTGTGGCGACCAAAATATGGCACTATTTGTTCATCAACACTAAGATTAGCTGAGAAGATTCTGAAATATTCTGAACTGTGGCAGCGGGGTATTTAAACGGAGCAACAGGGGCTGAATCTTTGCCAGTTCGTCTCAATTTTCAAGAATTGTACTATCAGCAGCAAGAATATACTACTTGATATCGCGGAACTTGCCGCGACTTATTGTACTGCATCCAAGTTGAATACTGGGACCTTAAGCTTTTTACTACTAATTGTTCCTACGACAGCTTATTGTGGCCACTGAAGAAGATAATTTTTAGAAATAGACGAGTGTATCCAGTTCGTCTCCGGTTTGTTTAAAGCTATGAACCTTTTGTTGTCGAGAATAATGTCTTGATTCTTCACCTATCTCATCAATAATTTTCTTTGTGAACAATTGAAAAAACAGCATATATGGATAGTCTTTGACTATTTCGAGTGCGTCACTCGCAACAGGTTACCCTATGCACCACGTTTGTGCAGTTAGCATTTCACCACCATTTAGGAAGGACTCGGACTCGTATTTTGCCTCTACATATACTAATTCTTCGTCACCAGATCCGTCTTCCTCAGTATCAGAAGTGTATACTTCTATCCCTCTTGCAATATTATTTGGCAGGGCATGCATCCGTCTTAGAGATATCGGCCCCCTCTTTTTATCAGTAACTGCGCCAGCCACATTTGACGGCGGCTAAAGTACAATATTTCCTGAAGAATCGTCGTACTGAACCACTTGCACGGCTTCTTCTAGGGTTAAATATTTCTTCCGAAGCGTATGCAGCGCCAAAAGGGCCACTAATCCCAACAGTGCAAGCCCTAATGTCAGCTGCACCTATGCTAACGATATGTTCTATTGTTCCCTTTTGGGAACTTTTATGTGAATTCACTAATTTTTGTATCATCACAGCGCACAAAAAGTTTCTCATGTTGCCGCAGTCCGTTACACAATAGAGGATACAGTTTCGCGTCTTTGTTTTCGCTGCTTGAAACGAGAGGGTTTGGCGAAAAAACTACAATCAGCGTAATAGAAAACTAAACGCGAGTGTTGTGTGCTTATATTTCAAAGTTAAGACTATTAAAAAAGTGCAGGCCCCATTTTTAATTAAGTTTAAAGACATAAACGCTGATATACTATCTTAATATACACTAGTGTGTTGCCCCGAAATGAAAACAGTGGCGCTAAATGAGTATCCATCGCTCGTTTTTATTAGGCGCCGTGATCCAAGCATATTGGAGTAAGGAATGCGAGGTCTACAGGAAAGCAGCGAGCTATGTAATATATTCAAATCGGTTCCTTTTATTTCAGCATAACAAAAAGCAGAATACATATGATAATATTGGCTGCCTGCAAGAAGCCAGTCAAGGCTTCACTATGACCAGCAGCATACTCACAGGTATACTGCAAGAATAAAAAAACCCATAGCATCTGCGCACAAGCCTCATTAGTGCCGTGAAATAGTGTAGGTTCAAAATTCCATTAAATGGTCAGCGTAAATCTTTACAAAATTTATAATTTAAGAAGTAGTAAATAGACTAGTCAATATACATGCATTAAAAGGCACACTTCTGGCCATAATATTAGAGAGCACACCTTGACAACAGAAGCCCTTTGTCACGCGTCACCTATCGAACATTTAGAAGTGCCTTAACGCACAGCACACGCCACTTATGCGCCACCGTACGGACCCAAGTTTCTCTCACGTCTCTACGCAACGGAGTAGGTTTGAAACACCCAGAAGCATTCTCCGTAATATTTTTGTCGCGCCTGTAGACTTTGGCAGGACAACTGTACATTAGTGTTGGAAATTGTGGCACTAAATATGCGAACACTTGTCCTCAATTAGAAAGAGTGCGAGGAACCTACCTAACCCGTTCACTGCGTGTCCTACACGTGTGTTAGTGCATATTTATTTAAAACTACTATTGTTTGCTGGAAGCGGTCACCTTTTTTGTGACAGGTATGGTAGCACTCCACCCGTAGTGGGCTATGCAAGTCCGTTAGTTCTTGCAGGCCAAGAAATTGAAAACAAAATAGACTGTAGATGGTAGCCAAAAGCAGCATGATAGTAACAATCCTTACAGCTTATTTTTTTTTTTTGCTATCTGCATTTTTAGGTACGTGAATGTCACTTGTGCCCCGCACTAAATAGCCGCATGTTTATGTTGACACAAAAGAGATGAATTGCAAAGGAGTAGCATTGTTACGGAGGAAGAAGAAGCGGGCAGTGGCGCAGACAGGCGCGCTCATGCTAGGCCCACCAAAGTTTCACTGAACGTCATCTCACGGTCATCGAGCATCATCTCTCAGTTCTCTCTCTCCTGCGTTCACCAGCTTGTCGCCCCATAACATTTGGTTGAAATTGCCTGATACGTCATCATCACCGCTCATCCTGGCCAGGATCTTCGGCGCCCTCTGTCTTCTTGTGCCGTCGGCGGAAGGTTAAGAGGCATCACATGGCTGGTCCCCAGCCTGCCGGATCCAACAAGACCTTGCCGTTCCACCGCCTCGTCCCCCGCCCCGACCACAAGACACGACGGAGAAACTGACTCGAGACGCCACTCACACGACCACAAGACAAAACAAGAGAACCGAACGACTATGAGACCCGACTGACCCGATATGCCGACCAAAGACCTCATGACCCAAGATGCAGCTACTCTCGAAGACATCACCCCTGAACATGCCATGCGATGCGTGCCTGGGCCTCCGCCATCGTGTCTTGGCGACCTGAGGCGCGGAAGCGTCCTGGGCCAGATTTCATCCGAGAATTGTCGCGGCAGCAAGCCGTTGTCTTCTTCCTCTTTTTCTTTAGCCATACAGTCACGTACATAGCCATGTCATGAACCCAACAATATCGACAAACTTCCTCGTCCACGATCGCAATGACCACTCGGTGGTTCCGGGTAGGGCTACGGACGAGGAAGAAGCAGGCAGTGGCGCGGGCGCTAGCTCGCGCTAGTCCCTCCATCATTTGATTAAACCCCATCTCACAGTCATTGAATATCATCTCTCCGCTCTCTTTTTCCTGTGTTCACAAGATTGCCGTCCGTAACAGTATGACGCGATCTCTGCAAAGGTACGAAAAATACCGCAGTCGTGTTAAAATATCAACTGCAGGTGCTAGCCTACCAAGAAAATTCATAAATTTCACTAATGGCTCAGCCAACGAATGAAGCGCAGGAGGCGGCTCTTTCCAAGAGTAACAACTCCTCCAGAGAACAGGAGCATCTGCGAAATGGAGTCTAGGAACGGACCACTAGGATCCCCACCCATACCACTTCCTCTCCGTAAATGTCAATAAACATTTTCGCCACCACCATTTCGAAGTGCACTTCACTTCTTAATAAATAATTCAGATTGTGACTGCAGTAAAAGTCCTCGCAGCGGTTCATTCTCAGGTATACAAGCCAGAGTCCGAGCACTGAGTCTTTAAGAATTGTTCCCTTGCAAATATAATCCTTGAGTCAGGACCCTTTGGACGCCTGTCCCTCTTTAAGAAAGATGTGTCTGCATCGAACCTGTTTTAGGTGGTGACTAATCATCCACCCTTCATTGTAGTTTTTCCTGGTACTGCCGCTTTTATTTCTTTTTCAGACCACTGGATACCTGGTTCCAGGCTGAGAAATATGTACTGAAGAAACATTGTTCTTTTATTTCTTTCAGTCCATGACCTGCTTTCTTCTTACCTATCCTCCCTTCCACATCCTTGACATACTTTCTTCTGGCCTGCTTTCTCCCTCCCCAGCTTTTCTTCTTCGGAAGCAAAAGCCTATTTAAACCCCTGACAGTGGTGATCGCTTTGCCCAGACGAAGACAAGTCCACTTGTTGAAACGTTGGGTCGACCTATGAGTTGAGGCATCCCCCCCCCCCCCTCCTTTTACCCTTGTTCAGCGCTCTTTCATACCGTGTAAGCCATCTTCTTCCTCTCGCTCTACCTGCTTATAGCTGGAGTAAGTTTTGAAGAATTAAAAAAACTTCAAGTTTCGTTGTTCCTTTCGTCAAGCTAGAGTATAAAACCCAGCATGTTGTCAAGTTTGCAAGCTAGAGTGTAAAACACTGCTTGTTCTAAACGTTGTGTGAGTGAGCCGGAATGGTTGGAGAGCTTAAACATATATCGTTCCTTTACGTCATTCTCGGTATGTAGATATTGTATTATGCGTGGAAACAATTAAAACACTCGCGTACACCAAGGTTGGTCTCATAAATGGCACTTGGGCAAATCGTTTCGTCCAGGTAGTAAACTTCCGCACTCCTTTTTCGAAAAAGAACAAATTTTGCATTGCTGTGTTTGTTACCATTTCCAGTGGGCTGTTCAGGTCAGGCCGTAGTATACAACACCTAGGCGTTTGTTATCAGGGATAAAAGATAGCGTTTGGCTTATGGTGTTTAACGTTTCAGAGGCTTCAATGGAGGGCCCCTGAAAGTTCGCCTATCTGGGATTTTTGACTTGCAGTTGCTTCGTACAGCACACAGGCACCTATTGCTTTGCGCCTCCATCGAAAAGCGGCTTCCGCTGCCGGGATTCAATTCCGCATCATTGGGCACAGCACTAGAGCGACCTAACGACTGCTTGCTTGGGAAAATATTATAATTTCAGATAGACAAGAACGCCAAGCAAATAAAGAAGGCAGAGAGGAGGGGAGTTGGTTGGACTCCCTTTTTACCTCATTCATTTCTTAGCATTCGCTAAATAAATGAAAATGGAGTGCGGCCGTAATATGTTAGTGAAAATGTAGGCCCTATCTAAAAACAGTCACACACTGTTCAGCTTAGCGTCTTTTCTCTTTTGGTTTTGTTTTCGGTTGAAAACAGACAAATATCTGCATTTGGCGCACCATACTAAGATCAAATGACTGTCGCTGTTAAAGTGCTTATTCTCACGTTAAATAGGCGAATGCGCTGCCAACATGTTCAGCCTTGTTGTAGAACATAACGCTCGTTACTGGCTGGAGGTTCTGATTTGCAATATTGAGGTCTTGTAGCGGCACATAACTTATCAGTGTGCAACGCTGAAGGCAACAGACATAAGCAAACCTGATCGTGAAACAAGAAATGTTCGCGCTCTATAAACTGACTAAATTGTGACTCGGGAAATGAAGATGAGCTATTGGCTGGTGCTCAGTACTTTGAGCCCTCGCTTAAACTTTCGTGCAGTCTGGTTTGAAGGAATGAGTTTCTCAAGGCTGTCAATGTATTGTGTATGTGTCTTCAGGTGACTGTATAGAAAGCTTAGCACTTATCTCAGTTTGCTCGCTATTTAATTAGCTAAGTGATAGCGACCGTTTCTTAATGTGTTATGTTCGGCATTTTGGTCCATTGTACACAATAAATTTTTAGTGCGAAACTAAAATCTTTGTACATTTTTCTTTTGTATTTGTACAAGTTCTTCAAGAAACGAACGCGAATTCGTATGATCTATCTCTTTCTGATTGTTCACTCTTCGCTGCACCTTTCACGGCAAGCAGCATTTGAGACCAATTCAGACAGCTTTTTAAAGTTTCGTCTCAACAAAATTGGGCTGCATCGCTTCACTCCATTTTTCCTACTCTTTTTTTTCTGGCTCTATTGAGGGGGTGGCTGCGAGGGTCGGCCGCGTCCCTGCGTGCCAGGCTGCACCGCCGGGGCGCGTTGCGATCTCCTGACGGGCCAGTGCTTGTGCCAGCGTGGTACGGTGCCAGAGCAGACACCGAACGCTGCTGAATGTCTCTCGTCATCCTCTTCTCCACCGTCCAGCGGCGCCAGCGGCGTGGCCACGGGTGTGCTAGTTGTGACGGCAGTTCTGGCGGCGCGGGCATTATGTTGGCTCGCTGCGAGCCCATTCGTGCCACGATAGACTGTGCTGGCCATGCCGCGTACATCCACACGGCCACGGCCGCCGGAGACATCCTCAACAAGTACTATTCGGGTGAGTGACCTTGTTCCCGCTGTTACTGTGGAACCAGCAGGGGCTAAAATAGTGTTCTAACATTCCAAGGGTACACTTGGTTGGTTGTACAACTTTTAATTCCATCGGAAACGGGGAGTCGTACGCCCGCGGATTAGAGGCTGGCAGGTAGCCCTTGGCTTGTTGCGGCCTCTTCCGCCAGATGGACGGTGCGATGCTGGATCGCAGGGTCCGCGCTTCGCAGCAGGGTATCCCAGGCTTCTCTACTTGTAATATTTTGCCCTATCCCTGGAGATTGTGGGCACTCCCAAATTATGTGGTCGAGGGTCCCTCTCGCCCCACAGTGTGTGCAGATCATTGTCCCTAAAGTCTGGTAGCGCGTGAAACGCCCAGACCGGGTTCATGAACGTATTAGTTTGTAGCCGCCTCCACGCGACAGCTTCTCTGTTATTTAGTCTAGGCCCAGGATCACTTTGGCGTCTCTCGATCGCCAGTCTATGATATCATGCTTTAGTCGGAGCATTACGTCCTGCGTGCACAAGTGTGTTCGGAAACCGACCATTTCGTGCGGCCACAGGTTGTTTTGCTTCATGAAGCACGTTAATCTCGTCTGTATTACGTGCTCCAGCTACACTTGATCGCATTAACAGTGGTTGCCGTTCTGATATCTGTATGATCTTATTACATGCTCTTTACAAGTTAGTCTTGGAAAGTGACTGGATGGAACTTATAAGGCGAAAACTTCTAATGGCTGATACTGTCGTCCGTTCGGTCACATTATAGCTGTCAATCATCCTGACAGACGCGCCGGCCACGTAAGAAACGTATTTTAGTTGTCCTTTTCTAGCGTCATGCCAGCGCGGCTGCCATGGAGACCGCTGCTGCTAGTTAAGTGGTAGTTAGTAACCGATAATGATAGTGGTAGTTTATGATAGTGATGATGATAATGACAGAGATGACTGCCTATGACGTCATCACATGGTGACGTCATGAAGCAATGACTGGTCATGACGTCACCAGGCGATTCACGCATGGCTGCGTCTACAGGCAGGGAATTAAGTACACCAGGTAGGGGCCTATCACGTCAGAAAGATGAAATACATGACAATAAATATAAGCAATGTGGGGAGAAAGGAACCCTGAACCACGTATTTAGGAATTCGCTAACTCACCAGGGGATAAGACAAAATAGATAAAAATGTGTCTACGATTACGTACTTCCTGATGCGAAATTTCAGCGCAGCTCATTAGCTGTTTCCCTTTTTTTCGATAGATTGAGACAAAGATTTCGAGCAAGACATGTATGTAGTACAATTACAGACAGCTATTTTATTTTTCACATATATTCCTTCAAGAAACACTCCCCTAACGGCTCGTGACTGTCATGAAGGAAGTTTTGTGTCCGGAGAAATGAAGAGAGCGATTAAGTTATCGGGAGGTTGCGAGGAGGCAGCGCGTGAGCCCATAGAAACGTTGCGCGGTGAAGAGATTAATGCCACAAGCAGCAGACGAGAAGAAAGAACCTTCGCAAATATCTTAAACTGGCTTGAAAACGCTGTAACCAAAGTTAGCAAGTCTCTCATCGAATTACTAGAATATATGTTTCAAAAAATTAGGACGAGCTAGATCCAGGTTAGGCCTTCCTCGAGGTTCGTTGTGGGCGCTCGCATTATTGATGAATTATTATGTCTGCAGTCTGTAACCATGTGTGGTGACGTCTTCCACTGGAGCTCTCAAGTGGGCCTTTTATGATTGATTCACAGGAAAGGAAAGGCACGTATCTCTCACACTTGTTTCTGTGGACGTCTCAATAGCGCCGTAGGGAAGGAAGGAAGGTGGGAGTGAAAGTGAAGCTGGTTACGAGGGACAATGCCGACAGCGACGCGGGGCGTGACACTGCAGTAAAGCGCTCGGCTGGGGATCCAAGGGATGGAGGTTCGATTCCCGGTTAGATACTAATTTTCCCACTTGCCTCTTGGGTGTGGTGAAGGGTGGCTTTTCCTGGCACTACGGGGCTGGGGCTGGTAGGTCAACGCTGCTTGCGGCGGGGGCTAGCCTGCCACCAAATTTTTATCTGTTGTAGACCGTCATTGCACCCGCCACCGCTTAGGTGGTGGACGAGGGATGATCTCTCCCCTGATGGGGCTGGTACAGGTGGGTCACCGCCGCTTGCGGCGGGGGCTAGCCTGACACCGAATTTTTATCTGTTCTAGGCCGTCATTGCACACGCCACCGCTGGTGGTGGACGACGGCTGTTGTTGCGGCGCGCTTCTTTCTTTCCCTCTCCCTTTTCTTTCTTATCTATATTTTGTTCTATCTTCACGAGGCAGCGGAGGTGGCTCAGCTACAGAGCCAGTAGCAGGCCCGTGCATTTTCTTTTCTTTCTTCCTACAGCCACAACAACAACGGCTGTTGCGGCACGCGTCTTTCTATCTTCTTTTTCTTTCTTCTGTACTTGCTCTCTCTTCTGTTGTTGTTGTGGCTGTAGGAAGAAGGAAAAAAAAATGTACGCGCCTGCTACTGGCTCTGTAGCTGAGCCACTTCCGCTGTTAGCAGTTCACTTTTGTTATGAGTATTTATTCTTTGTTCTACGTAACAATGTGAACAAAGAACTGATATCTGTGCTTTTCCGTCTTCATTATGTTGTTTTCTCTACTCTAACTGTATGGGGCATGATGTGCTGAGAAGAGCACATAAAATGCCGACATCGCCTTGTACTAAAGCATTTCTGTGTAAACGTCATGCTGAAGTTCTAGATGTTAAGTTTTGCTTCAAAAATATTTTTGTTCTTTTGTTAAATGTCTGCTATGTTATACACCAGAATTCATCGAAATGGTTACTTGCAGATACACGATATTATTTTTGAGACGTTCTACAAAGAACACTAAAACGACTTTGTTTTGAATTCTTAAAGTGCGCTTTACACAACGGCCACCCAACATGACCATGAGCCCTTTGATATGATTTTCATCCTTGGATTGCACAGCCTGTGGAAAACGTCCATGTTGGACCGGTATGCTGAGCCTCTCGTATCCCCCAGTACACATTGCGGACAGATGATACACCAGCTGAACGACACGAAGACAGTGGCTATCACCTAGTCTGGCTTCCATTGTTGATGCGTCTTGTTTTGTCCCCGTTTCAGTAGGATTGTGTTATAGAGGGTTTTAGTTGTGTGTTGTTGGATTCTATATTTCAGTTGAACTTTGTGGGCTACAGGTTGAGTACATTGTAAATAGTGTATGTAGCTCTTTTCTGCATTTACACGCATGTAATAAATACCGTGCTGAAGAAGAAAATAAAAGTGGTGGATTAATGGTTACCATGTTAGACTTTGATGTGTGAAGAACATAGTTTTATTCTCGACCTGTGTTCAGTTTCCCTTCTTTCCCCTCTTTTCATTTTACACTTTTTATTTTCCATATTTGATGGTGCTTAATAATCGCTCTGTTTGTTTATTCCAGCCCGGTGTCACTTTTTTTTCCAGCAAAAAGGACCACCGACCATACAGGAAATTTCGGTATCAGTTCCGCCCGGTTTCATGCAGCTTTAGCCTGTACCATAAATCGGTATGGAATTGATACAGGGGTTTGCTGTAGGGTTGCTCAAGGTGCATCATTTCATGTTTTCTTTTCCACATCATAATTCTACTCCTATCCTGCTTGCCATCTTATCAGTTTCTATTTTGCTGATAAGGTTACTACATAATTTGCCATAGTATAATTGATGGTCTCCATATATCGCATCAAAATAAACAATCCTCCCGCACACTACCGCGTACCTAGCTCATTTTTTCGGAATCTGGAAGTGTCTGGTTTACAGTCTGTTTAATACATTAAATTAGGTGTGGCATTCTAGTTATTCTCGGAGAGTGGAAACGTTATATCGTTATTCCATACCCAAATCCAGTCAGCCAGCAGTTCCTTAATGCTCATCTACCCCATTTCCCTTAAGCCTACAGTCTGAAAGCTTCATGAACCCATTCTAGCAGAACCCTTGTCGTAGGGGTTACAATCGAATGGTTGTTATTCAGAACTTAAAATTGGGTTCCCTCCTCAAATTAGAATGGAACACGGTTTATCTCGTTCATATCGTCTATGCAGATGGAATCATTCTATAGCGTAGCCGTGGTTACACAGGATGGCAAGCACCTATCGTTCATCGAGACATGGACATGGTGGCGCAAGCACTACTACCATGTGGTTCGATGACTGGCCAGACAAATCTTGTTCTGAACTGCAAGAGAAGGGTTGTAATACTTTAAATATGCTTAATAGGCTTACAAATGCGGATGGAAGCTTGAATAAATGCCAAGAGAAGACCGAAGTTCTGCATTCTTGGAGATCGCACTAAATACATATACATTGTGCCTCTACATTTTCATTGCTTATTTCGCCATTAGCGCGGCAAGGTACACAGCTAAGTCAGTAAGAAATTTAAAAGCTGCTAGATCATAGGCCTAGGAATCTGGGTCTGTGATTGAGAACTCAGGCCCATCAACACAGTAAAACCATTATTCAAATGAACTTCAAGTATATTCTACCGCGCATGTATCACGCATTTAAACCAACACATTAATACCAGTGAAAACGGCATGCTGGCAATGGTTCCCATTGCCGCCATTGCAGCTATTGACGACCCCATAATGCAGCAATCAGAACTGACCGACCATATTTCCGAGAATGTCGGCATTTCGATTTTAATGACGGTGGTGATAACTTTACATCTGCTTTTAAAACAGCCAATCAAGGTGTTTTGAGGTTCGTTTATCATTTGCGGTTGTTTCGGCCGGACATGACTGCTCATGTGCGGCTGAACTGACCTCTGAACTCATGGAACTGACCACTGCCGGGCACAACTTGGCCTAAACTTGTGCACGTCAAGGAACTTGGCCTAAACTTGTGCACGTCAATGGAACTGACCACTGCCGGGCGCAACTTGGCCTAAACTTGTGCACGTCAAGGCCACGGATTCTCCAGGAAGTGGGACTGTCGGTGACGAGGGGAGGAGGATTTGTCCAAGTGGCAAATGAACAACAATAAAAGCAAGAACCTTAGAAGCTTTCTAGAAGAAAACTCTGCTTGCTTTTCTATAGTATGCCTTATGGCAAGATGTTTGCGAAGTAAAAATGAAAGACTGTTGCCACTTGTCCTCTCTTCACAATTAAAAATTGATGAGCAGAAAAAGCTTCACAAACTCATCGTGAACGAAAGGTTTTTTACCAAGCATGTGTGACAAAACAAAAACTCGACGAATAATGGTAGATATGAGAAAAAAATACAGGTGATGCAACATACAGCATCGTAGTGATTGACGTCCATTTGTTGTTAAGCTAAAGGTCTGCTCTTGCGAATAGCTCTTGCGTGCCGTTTCACGTTCGCCGATGGAACATAAAGCATCTGTGTCACGTACGTACACCTGCAAATTTTTGCGTGAAGAGCCAAGAGTGGCATGCGCAGAACTTCGAAGGCTACAGGAAGGTTATACAGTACAAAGCATGGCTTTTTCTCTTGTTGATAACATCACACGCGACTAGACACATTCAGTGAGAGGTCCCATCTCATTCTTCGTGTGCAATTGTTCTTGCATCGGTGCTCTACTCTAAACGCTTTCCCAAAACTCAAGGGTCGTTGACACATTGTTGTCCATACTGCTGTACGTATCGTAGTTTTTGCCAACAGTGACTGGGCAGTGGCCTTAGCTTCATAGCATAATAAGAATGACACTGCTTGACCTTGAGTAAACTAGACCAAGCTTCTCCTCCTATTTTTCGATGTTTGGTGGTCTTCATGCGTACCGTATCGTCTCTCGGCTGATAACCGAAACTTGCTTTCTAGTTACATTTTAGCAAAGATATAAACCTTGTACCTGTATGATCAGAAGCGTATGATGGGTTCTTTGCGCCTCCTCACAACAGTTCAAATAAACAAGTTTCTCTCATACGACGGCGAGCTACAATGAATAACAGACAAGGGTGACGGGAAACCATGTCAAACTTTCCTACACACTTTGAATGATGCATTTTATTCCTGTATCTGTCATTGTTTTTCAGCGCCATAAAATGACATATATGACATTAGCCACCACAGTTTCTCAGTGGCTATGGCGTTCGACTGCTGAGCCTAAAGATGCTGAAACTCGACTGCTGCAACTCCCGGCTGCGGTGGCCATTTTACGGTGTAGGCTCACTGTGAAAAAGCCTGTGTGATGCGTGCGTTAAATACGTCCAAACTAGCATTGTCAAACGATGCCTAATAAATACAACAGCTCCAATACCCTGCGTGAAATTTTAAGACTTGAAAACCAACGTTCAGGTACCATACCGAGCCTCACGTAAACACATT
The DNA here is from genome assembly GCF_055883805.1 of Amblyomma maculatum. Lineage (NCBI taxonomy): Eukaryota > Metazoa > Arthropoda > Arachnida > Ixodida > Ixodidae > Amblyomma > Amblyomma maculatum. The sequence goes on along the minus strand of NC_139349.1, from coordinate 99,618,910 downwards.
TTAAAATCAGCCAGGCATTGGGGCTTGCTTCCTAGCCTTACGTACAGTAGAGCCTCTTAGGCATTCCCCAAAACCAAAAGGTATCGAAATGTAAAGAGAGTTATTAGCACCTGAAACATATTAAAAGCTCATGCGATGCCGTAGGCTGTTTGCTACACAGCTACACAGCTGAGCTGTAGGCTCCCTCATGCTTGGTTCCACGTGGGATAGTTGTGCTATGTGATGATGCACAATAAAAAACACGAGATAGCACGCTCTGACCACTGCCGAGAGATTCTATCATTTCGCTACAGAGAATCTCTCGCTTCGTCCACCCTCGCGTCATTCTTTCCTACGCGGCAGGGTTAGGGTAGCCACCATGAGTAATGCAGTAATGCTTTTCGTTCTGCTTTATCGGCTTCGCTGAAAGTTTTGAATAAACTTACTTGGACGTTTATAAAGCTTGTAGGGATTTTATTACTTCTTCCTCGCTCCGTAGTCCTTATCTTTTCTCAAAGGGTACGGGAGAGCAACAAAGACAACCAGCTCTTTAGTCAACCGCAAGTGTTTACTGCCAGTTTTGGTCACATGAATCAAGCCAGTTTTCTAATCTGACCACTCGGACTCTCAATCACCCATTTGTGCTATTACCTGCAAACCGAAAAGTGAAATATTCTGTCGTGAGAGTAGTGAAGATAATTATAGTGATAATTAAATATTAAACGAAACCAGTGTTGCACAAACTTGCGTTGGCTATGGACCCCGTGGGTTCACGTGGGACCCGCTGTACATATGGCGACATCTCTTAAGCCGCAGCATCAAACTCAGATTTAACGGTACTAAAACTTCATCATAGCACGCGAAAGCACCCACCACGGTGGCTGATTGGTAAAACTCTGTTTCTGAATTTGAGTAACTGGGTTCGATCCCGGCCACTACGAATCCGCTCCGCTGCTATTTTTTTTTTTTTGTGAGTGTGAAATACTGTAGAGGGTATGTTGAGTCAGTGGTTAGTCATAGGTTCCATCACTCTCAGTAGGCTGGTGACCTTCAACCCGTCGAGTATACTCGCGTATTGGAAACAGGACTTAGTTTGAAGTGCCAGCGTGAGGCCACATGGTTGGGACCTTGCCAAAAAAATGATCCATTGACAGCGACAGCGTAAGGGTTAGACCATTTTTTTAGGCTCCGATCTCCCAGATTATCGTTTCCGCAATAAAAATTAGGCTTGAAAGACAGAAAAGACTGAGCCGTGTAGCGCAGCTAATGCTCAAAAATGTGTGCGGATATAAGGTCATTTGAATATGGATATCAAAGGACCGCTGGCCTTTTCCTCGGAGCTATGCATGCGCGCTCACTAACACAAATACAGTTAGACTTAAAAATTCAAAAGTGTATTACAACTGAGGACGTGATCAATTGGCCTGCCTATGCGCAGTGGCTAATTGAGCGATCAGCTCGGTCCAGAGCTTATTGGTGCTCAAGGTGCCGTGGAAGAGCACCATCTGCGTGTTCGATCTTATGCCATCTCTTAAGCAACTGGTATGCAGTCGGAAGCGGAATGTTTAGTGAAAGGCAGAGTTGAACGTTCAAGTGTGAGGATGGAGATGGTCATCCGACTCATAACTGCATCGCAGTCAATATTTCAGCTTTTTTTGTCAGTCTTCTGCACTGCAGATAGAGCTAAAAAAAACCGACAAGACCTCTGCATCGAAAGGAGGCTCAAATACATGCCACTTAGTCTGAGACATGACGACGCATCAATGCATGGCTGCGAACATTGTTTCTAGCTAGTGTTCATTCCAGCGTAATGAAGGTCGGTTCCTATTTGCCTGAAATGACAAAAAAAGCCGAAGTTACTGGATGAGCCGGGAATGAAAACTAACACACATCGGCAGTGTACAGTAACTATTCCACACCATCACCATCCAGGAACAAACTTTTTATTTACGATCAGAAATATTTGAGAAAAAAACATTCATAAAACTTTGTTGATGTACAACCTTGTAGGTGCATACACATGCAATAGGTGGGAATAAACACATCGGGTATATTTGTTTAAGATCCAACACACGCGCAAAAGCCAAAGGACGTGTCACGTCACAACACCTTTGACTACATCAAGAACTTGCTGATGAAGCAGTTCCTGTGGTGCTCGCCATGACGGGGCTATACGAATCAAGCTATAAAAAATGTACACTTAATCACTAAAGAGCCAGTGCTTTCACAGCGCTCTGATTGGTTCGTGCAGCACCGACTTGTTCGCGAAATGAACTTTTCCGTGACCACTGTGGTATGACGAAATGATGGGCTGCAACTGGAGTCCCCGGCGAGAATGAAAGTTGTTGTCCTCCTCATCTTCGTAAGGAACCTTCCTCCAGAAGAAGCTACTCCTCAGCCTGCTCCCTGAAGTGCAGTCGAAAGCATCGTTGAATGCCCGGACTGTTGGGAGGGCAGCGTTGCAATACGCCATCTGCAAGAACGAATAGCTCGATTGTAAGCTCGAATTAGGTAGCCCACTTGCAACGATCCCCTTAACTAAAGAGTTGTGGCATTCAGCGTCGCCTCATTCGCCGAGTAGGATTTAAGATGGCGGAGAGAGCTGTGCTTTGAATTGTGAGGAGGAAAGAAGTGTACAGCCGCTTTACTAGTTACCTTAACACATAGATCGCCTAACTACTCGTGCTTTCACATGTAACTAGGCAACTGGTGGCTTTCGCAGTGTTTCTACATTAGCAATGTATAGCGCTGTTCGCGATATCGTATTGCCCATCTTTGACAAGCACATTGCGAACAAAAAAAAAATGATCAGTGAGGCTGTCCGGTAAGTCACTCAAAACTACAAAAATGGCACGTTCGCTTCCTCGTAATTAAATGCCTCGCATCTGCGATCGTCCTGGTCCACAGAATGCCAGAGTGCCATTGAGCATCACAGTTGTTCTTTTTCAGGGAACCTGATACGATGAGCTGCGACGCGAGTGGAGTTTATATGTGCTTTAAGCACTCGGGCGCCTCTTTCCCGTTTGTCTTTTCACACCATATATTTTTTCCATCTAGTAGTAACATAAAATGAAACGTGCAAATTAACAGTTTTGTTCAAGTGACAACGAAACAGTTTATCTCAGAACACTTATGACGAAGTTCTGTAGAAAATACTTGGCTGAGTTGCGCAGAAGGAATTCCCCTAATATAAAATAGTTTCTCCAGCGACTATCGTCAAGGCACGCGTATCTCAAATAGTTTCGTCCAGAATATTCAAGTTAATTTGCCAAGAGAGCGCTTCCTACTGTTTAATTGTTGCGATGAAAGCTGTCGGTGATGATCGCGTCACCGAGTCATAAAAAGAGAGACAGTACTCCATACGGCAAAAGGCACGCTCCTGGTACTATTGTTGTGTATTTTCGCGAACCGTTGAAATTTGTATTATTTTTTTTTTCAGCAGCGGCCAGCACGTGGTCTTATCACTTTGCATGCTCAGGGCAGCCGAGATGCGATCTTTTTTTATTTTTGTCGTGCAAGATGCACCGAGATATATCTCAAACAATTCCACCCGCTCGCCTCCATTTTTAATAATCTTCCAGGTTGTTCAGGTCATCTTTCGCGCGCTTATCTAGATGCTTCTTTGCCGACTTTAAATTGAGCGCTGTCGCCTGCAACGGGCACTCGTGCTTTAACGACCGACGAGCACACGCTCTTGCTGTTACCACCGCCGCCGAGTTGCTTAGTTCATTTGCTGGCGCAAGTCAGCCGAACATGGAGCTCTTATTTCATTGTAACACTACTCGCTTCGTTTGTACTTTTTGACACTGTCACTATTCGTGACACCTGATTGGGGTGCTGGACGTCATGCATCGGACACATCCCACAAGCTGAAGGAACAACCCTGTTTGTGTGGCCCAGTGATTCCTTTGTAGATCCCATCGAGCAGGCCGTCGATTTCAAGGGTTTCAGACAGAACACTGCTCGGAAGGAGGCTCCTGTACTGACGATGTCTCAGCCTACAGTACCGGTTCTGGGTTTGATCCAAGAGCCCCGATAGGCCCCCATTTTCAACGGCGCCCCTCAATAAGATCTAGAGGACTGGCTCGATCAGATACGGACAATTTGCCGTTCATACTAAACAACAGAGACGATGCGTTGAAGCTCTAGAACACCTTAGCACTGAATGGAGCAGCTCGAACATGTTATCAAAATCATGAATATTCCCTCACGACATGGGATGACAATAAAAGAGAGCTTTTAAATGTGTTCACGAGCATTGTTAGGAAAGCGCTCCTCAACGCCAATGTCCCAATGTCGAGCTCCTAGATAAATCTGTCCTCAATTACGTCGAAGAAATGAAGCGCATATGAAAAAATAGGAGCTTGATTTCTCATAGGCTCTGATCCCGACATAGGAGGGAATAAGAAAGTGAATTTCTTAACTAATAGCGAAGTGACGACGGTGGGCCCTCGCCATGGCCTTAATACACGACGGAGTCGAGATTGCACAAGGCCAACCGCAATGCGAGAACACGAACTGTTCTTGGAGTCAGAGTCGACAGACGCACGAGTACTGCCTTATTGGACAAGGAAGCTGACGACTCATTCATCAGTGGGCCGTTCGCCACCGAGTTGAGCTCGCTGATACGAACCACTGGGAGTAACTTTATTACGCCACATGGATGGTGTACTGCAAAAGTGACTTTAAATAGACGTACTTAGTGTACCAGCTTCGTGGTCCTGTAGCAGTGCTCCCTGGACGCGATTTTGGGTATGGACTTTCTGAGCGGACATCGGGCGATCATAAACCTTCAATCAAAACTCATTACTTTCGATGGAGCAACTCGTACCAGCTACAGCTTCAACACATACCGTTCTCCTAACTCTCCTCGATGAAGTATTGTGCGTACCACCTAGAACAAGCATGGTCTTCTCCATGGGTACCGATGACATCGAAACTACCGAAGATGTAGTCTAAGGAAACACACAGTTGCTCTTCGAGCATGGACTAGGAATCCCAAGAGGCATCGTTCACTTTCGTTATAGACAAGCTGATGTTTTGTCCAAGAACTTTAGAGAAGAATACCAGCACCTGGACAAGAGCACGATAATCGCTTTCCTCGACGAGCTAGCGGACAGTTAAAATATCTTCTCCTTCCCCAGCTAAACCGACAACGATACATCAAATGAATCCAAGCAGCCCAACTTCTACATTTACGTAGCACTATATTCTGAGGCAGACAAGACGGGGTTTGCCGTCTTCTTCAACCTATAGCGAACGCTTTTCTTCAGCGTCACAAAACTACAACTAACGTCGTTGGCAAAGCACCACGCTATCACGGATGAACACGCCCGACCGCACTATGAAATCCCTAGCTTATATCACAGCCTGAACACCAGGCCATACGCGATTAAGTAGAGAGAATGCTCTGAAAAGACGCCATCCTGTCATCAAAGAGCTCCTGGGTGGCAGGAGTGGTGCTGGGGAGGAAACAAGACGCACTCTTCACTTTTACTTCGAATACCGCCACTTGAACAACGCAACAAAGAAGGATGTCGCATCTACGACATATTAGACGAGCTGTGCAAGGCTAAGTACTCCTCATCGATGGACCTGAAGAGCATGTACGGGAAACTGAGGTCGACGAAAGACAGCACGTGAAGACAGCTTTCATCACACCGGATGGTGTTACGATCCGCCACCGAAATGCGCGACAACCGACGTGGCCCCAGCGCAGCATCAGTCAAAGCAGCGAGCATTTCGGCCATTTCAGCGCCGTGTAATCGGCCGCACAACACTTCCTCCCGCGGGCGTGCTCCGACATGTTGAAGTTACACGTGCCATAATGTGTGTACGTGCGTGTGTGTGCAAACGCTGGCCAAGCCCGGTGTTCAAAGGAGAGAGCGTGGCCCTCGCCCATCAACAGGAAGGGGAGCAGATTTCTGTCGCGCCAATGAGATTGAATCATCTGAGCTTGCTCGGACATGAATTATTTCCCCTTTCCCTCTGAACTCTCCGGGCCTGCTTCTCTACCCGTTCCTGCGTGATGTTGAATTAAACGTTGTTTTGTTTGTCGACGCCTCGTCTTTGCCGGCACCGCTGATGCCTTCCGCTGAGTCACGGAGCCGCCAGGCCAATGCTACCGATGAGGCCGCAACCCACATGTAACAATGGCTTGTACAAGTTCAATGTAATGCCCTTCGGCCTCTGCTTCGAACCATTGATGTTCCAGCGAGTAATGGATACTGTGTAAGCTGGCCTGAAGTCGCAGATATGTTTTGCGAACTTAAATAATGTTGTTCTCTTATCCGACTTTTCAAGAGTACCTGCAAAGACTTTGTACAGTTCTCGAAGCAAAAATGTCGCCAGGGTTAACGTTGAAAGCAGGGCAGTGCCAGCTATTGTTCCTGGGCCACATCGTAAGCAAGGACGGAGTTATCCCAGGTCCAAACGAAATAGCTGCAATAGCGTAGTTTCCGTAGTCAGGCGATAAGAAAGCAGTACGCAGATTCCTTGGATTTTGACATGCTACTTTCAATTAGTGAGCAACTTTTCGCGCACGCCGAGGCTTTCACGCCGCTTACAAACACTGACGTGCCATTTAAATAGGAAGCGCCTCAAAATGAAGCCTCCCGGGAAATTAAGTGGCGCCCACAGTCGCATCCTATCCTCGGGTACTTTGATGAAAACTCCAAATCTAAAATTCATACCAACGCAAGCAGCGTGGTCCTATAGGCGTCGTTTTTGTTCAGAGCAGTATTGGAGTGGAAAAAGTTATTCCTTACGCTACCCGGCCATTCGCAAAAGGCGAAGAAAATTACTCGACGAACAAAAAAAAAATTGCACCGCGATGACATGGACCACGTTGAACTTCAGTCTGTACATAAACGATGGACCATTCAATGTACTAAGCAATCTTCTGGCTCGCCAATTTAAAATACACCTCCTGCCACCTTGCTCAATGGGCTTGCGTCTTCATGAATTTGACAACATAGTTGTGTTAACGTCTGGCAGCAACCACTCCGAAGCAGACTGGCTGTCTGCTTCGACGATGACAAAGCAGACGACGACGACGCCTTCCAGGGGCCAGTAAGCGCCAACAGTTTTGCACAGCAGCAGCGCTCTGGCCCTAATTTGAAAGGCCTAGCGGATTACCTAATTGAAATATCGCTTCCCTCTCGCTCAGGCGTTCAGGGTGTGTTCAGGCATCACATGCCATCGTTCGCCTTAAGCAATGTCATTTTGAAGAACTTCGCGCACAGCACGAAAGCCATGCCCCATGCTGTGGCTAAGAACCTCACACAGGAACGTCTGTAGGCGTTACACCATGAGCCTACAGCAGAGCCTCTTGGCCTTGCGTGTGCCTTGCACAGAGCCAAGAAGTATACTAGCCGCTTGGTATACCTGCCGAAGTTGCTCAGCACGTCAAAACGTGCTGTGAATGTCTGAGGCGAAAGACACGCCTCATATACCTGCTGCGCTACGGAGCCCGATAACACCCCCCGACTAAGCCCTTCAGCAAATAGAGATGAACCTTCTCAGCCCTCTCCCCAACTTCATCAATGGGCAACAAGGGTGACTGTGGGCACCGAGAACATGGCCCGCTAACATGAAGCGAAAGCCTCGCCTAATGGTCCCCGCAGCAGATGTAGACAAGTTCTTCGTAAAACAAATCCTTCTGCGACATGGTACCCCTGCAATGCTTATCACGGACAAGGGAACAGCAGTTACGGCCGAGCTGACACAATCCATCTTAACCTGACAGAAGTCACCGACATACATCATATCATCCACAGACGAACAGAATTAAAGAATGGCTACAATACCATCACACATATATACGTCGATGTTGAACATACTAGCTGGGACATCATCCTGCCATAAGCCAAATTCGCCTACAAAACCGTCGTCCAGGAGACTAACAGGTCTACACCGTTCCAACTTGCATATGGCAAGCAACCTACGGCCTGTCTCGAGGCGATAATGCCGCACGTAACAGAGGAGGACAATGTCGACATAGTCGCCTACCTTCAGCGCGCAGACAAAGCCTAGACGTCTCGCTCAGATGTGCGTAAACGAACAGCAACGCATCGATGCCTGACGTCACAACTTACGACGAGGCAGGCAGAGTAAAAATCGGGAGACCAAGTCTAGTTATGGACGCCGATTCGCCGTCGTTCACTGAGTGAAAAGCTCTCACGGCGGTACTTCGGCCCGTACAAATTCCTTGGAAGCATCAGGCAAATGCACTATGAAGTTAACCCGACGGCCCAACCATAACCCTGCGGCGCCGGGTGCGTCCAAAAATCGTGCATGTTGTCCGCCTGAAGCCTTATTACCCGCGTGAAAGGAATGTGAAGATGTTTACGCTTACCTTCTCCGGTTTACATTTTGAAGTATCGAGAAGATGTTTCTCTATGGGGGGGTAAAGCCGCGATAGGAAGATAGTGAGAGACCGGAAAGCATGGCGTGACATGGTCCATAGGGTCACGAAGAGTCTGACACGACTGAACGACTGAACTGAACTGAACTGAAAGCCGCGAACCATTGAAAGTTTTATTTGTTGCTATGTTCAACAGCCGCCAGCACGCGGCCTTATTACTGTAATTGTAACTCGCAGAATGAATTTGTTCATGCTGTAGTGCCTCCGATGCGTTGTCTATGTCGAGCAAGCTGCAGAGATATTTCTTGCATTTTCCAACCACTCGCGTCCGTTCCGGCAATGTTCCAGGTTGTTCTGGTCATCTTTTGCTCATTTATCTAGATGCCTCTTCGCGGACTTTAAATTTAGTACTGCTGAATTTATCGGACATTCTCACTTGTGCCGCCAACGAGGAAATTCTTGCTATATTCAACGCCTTCTAATTAATTAGTTCTCTTACGGGCGCTAATCAGCCCAATGAAATTTCTTTCATTAAAATGCTAGTCCCTTCGTTTCTCCTATACGGCATTATCCCTAACACATGTCAATATAATGGTGCATTCCCATTCGTACAGTTGCACACTGTAGGGCTTGGGCGCAGCACGCGAACTCGTGGTACGAGATATGCGAAGGCAGGTCGCGCGTTATGTTCCTAGCTGACACTGTGTAATGCCATTTATGAATCCGGTGCCTGTGTGTGAAGGCTTACTTTTCATTATATAGTACAGAATGTGCTCAGTGTTCTTTCACGCCCTAAAAGTGTGCATGGCTTATTAGGGACGATAATAGCATGTTTCAGTTCAATCTCGACTACTGTGGTTATTTCTTTCAATAAACAACATTCACATCATGCAGCACTGGAATGTTCGTGGCCTCCTAGTCCAAATGCACAGAACAACCGTCGCCACCATAACTATCATGCAAACGGAAATGCGGCTGGGATTCGGACCCGCGACCATGGGCTCAGCAGCAGACCTTGGCACTGAGCAACTGCACCTGGTTCTTGCACGTGGTTTTCAAGACATGGCGCACCCACGTACTAGTGAAGGAAGAATCGGTGTTCGTTTGCGCATTTGCTCTCCTTCTTCCGTCCTCGGCATCGTTCTCATAAATGGGCTATTGTGCCTCATGCATCTCAATACAGGTTTTGGGAGAAATGCTTATTCTTGCTTATAGCGACTCAGAATTCCATGGCACAATCATAGTTTCATTTTGAATGCTTGCAAAAATACAAATCATGCTTACATGTACACCTTTTTAATTATTAGCCTTTGTTACCATTTGTACACTCCTGCCACATCTATTGTCGCAAATTAGTGCATCGTAGATGCGAGACTTCCTCCATCTCCGATGCGTAAACTATACATGTTAGGAACACAGGGACAGACGTGGATGGCATTTAATGTACACATGCTTCAGAGTTCGATACGTTTATCCAGACCTACATCTTTGCTAGACTGAACTGGACTGGAGAAATGACAATGCACCCTCTGTAAGCGCAGACATACCTTCAGCGAACGACTGCGTCCTGCTCCGCCGCATTGCATGAAGCAGGTGACGAGGAAGAACAGTGCGCCCCGAGGAATGGCTCCGAAACGAGTGGACGCCAGTGGCTCTGTAGGCTTTGCAGTCGCACCCCCGTTGGACTCGACCGCATCCGAGACCAACAGGGCCGCCACGCTTTGGGACACCATGTGATGAATCTCCGCGTCCGTCATATCAATTAGGCCCATCGACTTTGCCCGGATCCTAAAGTGGTCGTAGAAGGCATATATGTCCTCCGAAAATGGCATAAGGGATGACAGGGCTTCCTCCTCAGCCTGCAGGTGGGATAGTCACGATACTTGCGTAGTTTGTATGTGCAGTGTGACACAGCGCGTCAGCTTGACTAAAACAAGAGCTGAATCTGGACAGCAAAAAGAAAAACATCGAAAGCATCTGTTGCCCCGCCGGGGTGGTGTTGTGGTAAGACGCCCGACTACTGTCCGGAGTACCCGGGTTCGAACCCGACATCGGCGGCTGCGTTTCGATGGAGGCGAAACGAAGAAGCATCCGTGTGCTGTGCGATGTCAGCACGCGTTAAAGATCCCCAGGCGGTCGAAATTACTTCGTAGCCCACCACTACGGCTCCTCTTTCTCTCTTTCCACTTTAACACCCACCTTCCTCCCTTCCCTTGCGGCGCGGTTCAGGTGTCCACAGAAACAAGTGTGACAGATACAGCGCCTTTCCCTTCCAGTGAACCAATTATTATTATTGGTATTACCATTATTATTAAGCACCTGCATTAGTAGGTTCAAAGGTTTGGCTTGGGTTTGGGGTTTCCTAAAGCTGTTCAGGCTATGAGAGACGACGGAGTGAGGGGCGCCGGACATTTTGACCACCTGGCGCTCTTAATGTGCACTGACCCTGCACCACCGCGGCCGATAGATGAAAAGACTAAACATGATCGCGCCCTGCTTTTAAACCTGTTTTCATTAAAATGGGGAGCAAATAGATATGTTAAAGGTAACTTCGAAATTATACCACCATTGTTTCAGCTGCATTTAGGGCGTACTTAAAACCTCAGGAGCCTGGTACGGCTGCACATCGTCTTCTGCAGCGACACCTCAGCGGGTAGCTAGGAAATGCCCTTTCATTGCTTGAAATTCTGTAAGGTTTGGTTCTGTGCCGAGAATAAAATACCTATTTGTCTCTCCTCAACTTTGGAAAGTTTACTGACCGTTTACCGAGATCAGTGAAGTTCTGTACAGCAGTTAGCGCCAGTTGTAGTGGCGCCATTCCGGGTCTCCGGCGCGAAGCGTTGCTGCACCTTTCGTGTTCCAAAGTGCTTTAAGCAGTCAGTGGTTAATGCCGCTGACCTCGTTGCCCTTTTCGTTTGATTTTACACAAACACAGCAAACGCTGTGTTGTGTAGTCTTGCTAGGCGCACCGGTGCGCAGCACGAAAAAATGACGAAAACAGAAAAAAGGCTTCGTCGCGGGTTTGCAGGATCTCGTGCTCAATTCGTGTCTTTAAAAGCCCATTACACTATTCCGGCAAAGAAAATTAGACGGCCTCTTAGATGTCTCTAAAGAGGAGAATGACAAAAAGCTACCCATGCTCCTTTGTCAATTGCTCTAATCGTTTCCCACTTGACGGCGTTCATTGAAGTGCTAGATATAATTATATTTGGTTTACAGGAGAGGAACAGCGGAGCACCCGTCCCTCATTCTGCAGAAAGTGTGTTTGAATGGTGTACAACATCGCTGCTCACGCCCGACTACTGTGCGGGAGTTCCCGGGTTCGATCCCGACCGCGGCGGCTGCGTTTCGATGGAGGAGAAACGAAGTGACGCCCATGTGCTGCGCGATGTCAGCGTACGTTAAAGATCCCCAGGTGGTCGAAATTACACCGTAGCTCTCCACTATGACTCCCTTTCTCTCTTTCCCCTTTCACTCCCACCTTCCTCCCTTCAATTACGGCCCGGTTCAGGTGTTTACAGAGCGTCATAGATACTGCGCTTTTCCTTTCCTGTGAACCAATTATTTTTTATTATTACACCATCGCTCCTGTCGCGTGGCGTTCCTTGGCGCGCGGTCGAGTGTGGGATTTCAGATGGCAGGAACGCTAGATAAGAACATATCTAGCGGAAAATGAGAGATCTCGCGCCCAAATTTCGCGCACAACTCTCGCTTACGGGATTTCATTTCATAAGCCTAGAAAGGCTTCCGCCTGAAAACGCTGCCGTACAGTTCGTAGCGAATACGATAGCAGATCGCCGATATCAGCCAGTTTCAAACAGCGCCCTAGCGAAGCGTCACGAAACGCGGTACAATCCTTGGTCCTGAAATCGACGCGTAATGAAGCGTACACATGCGTCTCGCTCTCCACTCAACTACACAACGTTTGCATTGAGATTAAATATTTTGCCCCGCCGGGGTGGTGCAGTGGTAAGACGCCCGACCTGTACCGTAGTACCCGGGTTCGAACCCGACCTCGGCGGCTGCGTTTCGATGGAGGCGAAACGAAGAGGCGTCCGTGTGCTGTGCGATGTCAGCGCACGTTAAAGATCCCCAGGTGGTCGAAATTACTCCGTAGCCCTCCACTACGGCTTCTCTTTCTCTCTTTCCACTTTCACTCCCACCTTACTCCCTTCCCTTACGGCACGGTTGCGGTGTCCACAGAAAACAAGTGAGACAGTTACCGCGCCTTTCCTTTCCTATAAAAAAAATCTGTTTAAAAAAGCAGATTAAATATTTCATAGCTATCATTGGATTATGAAAGGCTTTTTATCCTCTTAGTGCTATTGCAGCAGATATATCACATTTATCCGGCCTAACATAACAGCCTATTCTAATTATTCCATTTATTTATTCCTTAGATGACCATAGGCATGCATAAGGGAGGCGGGGGTGCTGAGGAAGAGCGTACATATAGGTAAATGGTAGCTTCATAACACTAACAATATATATGGTATAGGAAAGAAACAAAAAATATGGTATTTAGCAGCAAAAACGATAAGTGCCACCACTGGCACTTATCGCAATATGCTTTTAACAAGTCTAAATTATGTGCAGTGCTAGGTAACAAAGGTTACTAAAATTGTGAAAAGTAACTGTCGAGTTTTTCACAGGATATATGGTAGTCGGGACATGTGAAGTTATCGGGAAGGCTGCGCCACAACCATATGGCATCAGGGGAAAATGAATTGGTCATGTAGAGGATGCGGGAGTTAATGTGCTTGCAATCGGGTTACTGTGGATTACGTGGGATGACGTTTTTGTTCGCGGTATTGGGAATGTCTTGGCAACGAATAAAAAAATAAAATGTCTAAAGGGCACTTTGGACCACCAAACTGCAGTGAGACGAAAGCCATTATAGCACGATGGATCTTAGCTCTCCACTACGACACCTAGATCTCCCTTTTTTCGTTCTCTCCCACCTTCCTCCCTTCCTTTACGGCGTGGTAGAGGTGTTCGCGGAGAATTGATAGATACTGCGCCTTTTCTATTCTGCATTTCAGTTTTGGTTGGTTTGTGGGGTATAACGTCCCAAATCGACTCAGGCTATGTGAGACGCCGTAGGGGAGGACTCCAGAAATTTCGACCACCTGGAGTTCTCTAACGTGCATTGACATCGCACAGCCGACGGGCGCCTTGCTTTTCGCCTCCATCGAAAAGTGGCTGCCAGGGCCGGGATTCGAACCCACGCCCTTGGCAACAGTAGTCGAGCGCCGTAACCACTGCGCCACCCCGACGGGCAAAATCAATTTCAAATGCCGCTGATACCTGCTGTACTAACGCCTCCAAGACATCTGGGTCTGCTTCTGTTTGGTCTTTGGTGCGGCGTTCTAAGAAGCGGCAAATGAAAAGCGCCGCACGGACACCTGGACCAGACGCCCGAAGCGGTCAGCTTCGTATATGAATGAATCGCCTGGTGACGTCATGACCTGTCGTGGCGGTACATCGCGCGCCTCTTGTGGAACACAACCAACAGGCGAGGGGAGGTGGTAAAGGGCGGCTGTTCCTGGCCGCGTATTTGGGTTTGCTCGGCACGGTGGCTCCGCAAGGGACAAAACGACCAAAGAGACGAAGAAAACGGGCTGTTCCGACTAGCATCTATCGCCCCCAGGAGCCAAGCAGCCTAGCGATTAGCGGCGCATGCTTTTTCAGTGGGAGTCTTGTTGGACGCAGCACTAGCTTGAGAGAGCCTATAATACAATTACTACTACTACTACTACTACAACTACTATTACTACTGCTACTACGAAATAATAATAATACACAGTAATATTTTCTGCCAATTATTATTATTAATATTATTATTATCATTAGTAGTAGTAGTAGTAGTAGTATAGAGGAAGACTCGTTTCACGAAGTTGGCACTAAATTCTCTAGTTAACGGCCGAATGAACTGGCTAAATATTATCTTCACAGTTTTAATTAATAATAATAATAATGATTGGTTCACAGGAAGGGAAAGGCGCAGTATCTGTCACACTTGTGTCTGTGGACACCAAGGGATGAAGGTGTCCACAGACACGCGTGTGACAGATACTGCGCCTTTCCCTTCCTGTGAAGCAATTAATATTATTATCATTAATAATTAAAACTGGGAAGATAATATTTAGCCAGTTAATTTGGCCGTTACCTACAGACAATACAGGGCCAACTTAGTGAAACGAGTCTTCCTCTTATACTACTACTACTACTACTGATAATAATAATAATAATAATAATAATAATAATAATAATAATAATAATAATAATAATAATAATAATAATAATAGTAGTAGTAGTAGTAGTAACAGTAGTAGCAGTAGTATAGGCTTTCTCAAGCTAGTGCCGCGTCCAACATGACACCCATTGAAAAAGCATGCGCCGCTAATCGCTAGGCTGCTCGGCTCCTGGGGGCGGTAGATGCTAGTCGGAACAGCCCGCTTTCTTCGTCTCTTCTGTCGGTTTGTCCCTTGCGGAGCCACCGTACCGAGCAAACCCAAATACGCTTCCTGGCCCTACGGGGATGGGACGGTAGGTCAACGCCGCTTGCGGCGGGGGCTAGCCAGCAACCGAATTTTTATCTGTTGTGTGCCGTCGTTGCACACGCCACCGTTTAGGTGGTGGATGGCTGTTGCGCCGCGCGTCTTTCTTTCCCTTTTCTTTTTCTTTCTTTCTTCTCTGCTTTCTCTCTTCTGTCCACACGAGGCAGCGATGTGGCTCAGCAAGCCCCGCCAGGGTGGTGCAGTGGTAAGACGCCCGACTACTGTGCCGGACTACTCGGGTTCGAACCCGACCTCGGCGGCTGCGTTTCGATGGAGGCGAAACGAAGAGGCATCTGTGTGCTGTGCGATGTCAGCGCACGTTAAAGATCCCCAGGTGGTCGAAATTACTCCAAAGCCCTCCACTACGGCTCCTCTTGCTCTCTTTCCACTTCAACTCCCACCTTCCTCCCTTCCCTTAGGGCACGGTTGAGGCGTCCACAGCAAACGAGTGAGACAGTTACCGCGCCTTTCCTTTCCTATAAATCAATCAAATCAATCAATCTGAGGCAGCAGAGGAGGTTCAGCTACAGAGCCAGTAGCAGGCACGTGCAGTTTCTTTTATTGGTTAAATTGGTTCACAGGAAGGGAAAGGCGCAGTAACTGTCACACTTGCTCTGTGGACACCCGAACCGCGCCGTAAGGGAAGGGAGGAGGGTGGGAATGAAAGTGGAAAGAGAGAAAGAGGAACCGTAGTGGAGGGCTACGGAGTAATTTCGACCACCTGGGGATCTTTAACGTGCGCTGACATCGCACAGCACACGGACGCCACTTCGTTTCGCCTCCATCGAAACGCAGCCGCCGCGGTCGGGTTCGAACCCGGGAACTCCGGCACAGTGGTCGGGCGTGCAGTTTCTTTTGCTTATTCCAACAGCCACAACAACATCGCACCAGCACACGGCCGCCGCTCGTTTCGCCTCCATCGAAACGCAGCCGCCGGCGGTCGCGATCGAATCCGTGTACTCCGGCTCAGTAGTCGGGCGTCTTACCACTGCACCAATGCAGGGGGGCACAGATTTAAAAATATTTATATTTAATTTTGCAGCCCTGCCTCATATGTGTACGCTGAAAAACTGACCTAGAATAAAGCGCGCATGAAGCTGCATAATTTTTCACAAAGCACGACAGAACCGCGTAGTTAAAGAAGCGAGTAAATTATAAGAACAAGGAAGGTATTCTTTCAGCACAAATACGCCGGTATAGAAAGCTTTGCCCGGCCCGAAAATAGTGCATGATCGCCTTGCTGCACAGTTCTGGCGCATCGGTAGCTGTCGGAACAAAAGGCGCATAATGGCGGTGGTGTGAGGTGGTTTCGTTTGTATGGTTTAACGTCTCCTAGCGATCGTGCTATGAGAGACACTGATAAAATAACTCCCAAAATTTCGACCTCCTGGGTGGTGTCGCTTCATCAAAAATTGCAGCGCCCATGCTCCAGCGCTGTAAAGCGTCTAATAAAGGAGCCACTGTGCAGGCTAACCAGTGTAAGATAACAGCCGGTTCTCGTTTCTAATTCAAAGTTTTCACATTTTATTCAGGCTTCATGTTTGTTCCACAAGAGTGGCGCCTGGCTTCTTCAGAACTATGGTGTGTGCAGCTGAAGGTTTCATATATAATAAACGTAAGCGCGTATCGCTGCATTCTGCCTTGTAAATACAGCGTCAACTCTAAGGCCTTGATTACAAAATAAAATAAACTGGAAAATGTTTGTCTATCTAGCGGATTTGAACTGGAATTGCAGTTAAGTTGACATTAAATCCCTGCATCTGCCATGGCTACCATATGGCGATGTGCTAAAAAGGAATCTTCCTCTCTTCATGTGGGGAAGAGGAGGAAAAACATAGATGGTGCCTGTGACGGTAAGAATCAAGCGGGTGGACAGCATGAACGTAGAAGGTTGTAACGGGGACGGGAAATGAGCAGCATAAGAGTTTGGTTTGGTTTGTGGGGTTTAACATCCCAAAGCGACTCAGGCTATGAGAGACGCCGCAGTGACGGACTCTTAAAATTTCGACCACCTGGGGCTCTTTAACGAGCACTGACATCGCACAGCACACGGGCGCCTTGCTTTTCGCCTCCATCGAAAAGCAGCCGCCGAGGCCGAGATTTCATCCCGCACCCTTGGGAACAGTAGTCGAGCGCCGTAACCACTGCGCCACCCCGGCGGGGCAGCATAAGAGTGGCTTCAGGAACGACCAGGTTGGACGTGATGAGTATCAAGATGGTGACAAGAAAGAACGGAAGGACAGCACGGAGTGAAAAAGCGTGCTTCTTTTCCAACGAATTTAAGCGCTCACAACGCTCTCGTCTTACGATGCCTTAAAAAACTATGGTGTGTGAGGCATTACAACATCCGTGCTATAAAACCATAATCTTCGAATTTTAGGTACACAATCGTTCCTCACTATAGTAGTGCGTTTCCTTCATACTGGTCTCGATAGTGTAGTCAGGCACATGTTTATAAATACATGGATCACAAGCATGTTTTCATGAAATACTTCGATTAGTGTCTTGATAACATAAGGAAACAACAAGAGATCGTTTATTTTTTTTTTATTTTTTTTTTTTCAGTTCGTTTCAGAGTTCCCGGAGATTGGCGTGCTCCAATATCAAGGTGTTATACTGCTGAGCAGCCTGATACACGCAGGTGTAATTTTGTTACGCTGATGATGCCAATAATAAATTTGGATCTAGGTACTCAACGTAGTGAAGACGACAGCAAATTTGAGACATTAGTTTTGGAATTGCCCTCTTGAGGACGCGCATATATAACCTGAAATGCTCCTGGGCAATAAAAGCAACGCTCCTTCGAAGCGTTACTCTTACTCTTACTAAAACGCTCGTGATGTATGCGCCAGTCTTTTAGGACCCATCTTATACACAGTCAGGTCAGCATATTGGTTTAAATAACAAAGCTGTAGGGGTGTCTTCTGCGGGGCGGTATGCACAAGGTCCAAGGAAATGTCTCTTCTATCACAGTTTAAAGCGAGAGCTTTCTTTTCAGCATGAGCGGCTGAACTTGCTTGCTCACTCGTGCAAGCAAGAGCGGGAAATGAGGGGAAAAGCACGTGGGGACACGTGAGCGCAAATTTGCCATCGTATATTCTTTGAAGAAATTTACGTAGATCAGTTCGACATTTGGCTGAACGTGAGCTTCCTGAGTATGTACGGTCCTCGAGAGGAGGGTTCAGTTTAGTTCTTCTTCTTCTTGTTATTTCTTCTTTACTTTCTCTCTCTTCTGTCCGCACAATGCATCGGAGGTTAACTCAGCTACAGAGCCAGTAGCAGGTCCGTGCATTTTCGTTTCCTTCTTTCTACAGCCACAACAACAACCAGCTGATTCCATAGCAGCTAGTTCACTATAATAGCACCGAACGCTCTGACTTCTATGTCGGGCTGATGAAGCTTATGAAATCCTTCAATGCATTAATCTAACAGTACTCTTGCGGGTGCACGTCGATGGAAGACGCGCTTTTACAAGGATATATATGCAATGTATTCTTGCTAATATGTTACAGATCAACGTTATGTAAGACACGCAAATGCAACTGCTGTTAAATGTTCGAAGGAAGTTATTATAGCTTGACTGAACTGTTCGCGATACGTGTCTGTAGTACGCGCTCAGGTAGCTCCTGCTATCAACATTTCCATTTTTTGAAAAGACGAGCTCGATGTACTACGTGTGATCGCAGGTCATTTTGAGCTTTCTATCCATTTCAATACGGCTTCAGGCGCCCAAGCGGGCAAGCTGCTAGGTTTAGCTGCTAATTAGCACTAAATACTGGTCTCTAAGGTGCTGCAGGTGTTATCACGCATCTCTAAATGAAAACGTGCGCTCGGCTGCCAATGGAGGAAGTGAGAGCGACGCTCGGACACAGCTTTTCAGAGTGTAGGTGCATAATGAACACCTACTCTAAAAACGCCCGCGTGATATGTGCGCTTGCGGCAAGCCAGCATTGCCACGCACCTCGAGTTGGTCGTTGTAGACGAGGGCGATCATTAGTAGCATCACGATTTGGGAGGCGATTTGAACGCCAGCGCCTCCAAGCGGTACGGTCAGTGGGTGTTCCGGCAGCATGAGGGGTGGAACGAAGTAGGAGGAGCTTATCGCGAGCTCACGGGCTACAAGGCTTCGGTAAATTTTGTCTCTTGAGGCGTCTGGAGAATGGTAGAGGTTGAACCGTGGTCGGCGCATTGACTGCTTCCACGAGTTGACGGACAGCTGTGCAGCGCGCCTGTAGCGGTCGAAATAGCTGCCTTTTCCAGCGGTGGCGGGTATGAAGCCATATATTTTGTCCAACATAGACCACGACACGGTCAGGTTCAGTGCGTTGAGACTCAAATGCTTCAGGACCGCTGTGGCTCTGGCCGCCATCTGTTTGCTGTACTTTCGCAACATATTAGCGGTTGACTTCGCAAGCAGATCAAGTAGGTGCCACGCCCGATTTTTGTCTTGTATGTAGTCAGCCTGCAACCTCCAGCTTACCAGCGGCATGAGGTGGCCGACAGACGCGAAGCAGTCTTGGATCTTGCGTGTCAGGGATGCTTGTTGGTCCCCTATGTCGAGGTGCATGGCATGATCCAGGTCATTGGCTAGCAAAGGAGACAGCGTCCAGACGACGTAAGCGCCCAAAAACAGCTTGAAGCGTTCCAGGGCACTGTCATTGTGCAGGTGGTTCTTGTCGATGGCGCTGAATATGCCTGGCTGGAGGTCGACGATGGTGTCTTCAATCCACAGCTGGGAATCATCCGGGAGGTGACCGTTGATGGCCAGCCGCAGATCGTAGTCACTAAGATTCACGTACAGGGGTGCCAGAAGCGTTGTCCCGTAAAACTGCACGACGAGGAGTGAGCATCGAAAGTCAAATACATATGAATTAAGAATTACACGTCCCTGAAGTTTTCAAAAGATTACTAACTTCGTTATGAAACTGGGCTTCGACCAATCATTATAGTGCGGGTAAGTCTTATAGCCGGCAGCACTTCCAAGCAAGTGGCGGGCATATTTTTCTAGTTGTACTGCTAAGGCTCTACGGCCATCAGAGACAAAGACCTGCACTGGTTTTCAATTGACCGGTATGACTTATGAGGTTTCGCACGTTTTTATTCCTCGCAAGTGACTCTGCAATAAAACAAGCAGTACCGAGCTGTACTACACTACACTGCCTAACGCTAAACATCTGCGAGCTGAGAGAACTTACATTTATTTTCCTGTCCTTATTTGCTCTAATCTCCGTTAATGTCACTCCTACGATCTCAGATAGTTGCAAACTTACTTCAAACAAGTTATTACTAGCCAACGCTAGAGCAAGTGTCGCTACACATTGGTGTCATTCGTAATTCTATAGGAACACATGTGGCTAACTCCTTGCTCGTTTGCGTAGATGCCCTAGAATGCACAATCTACCGCCTAAGCAGCAGGTACACGAAACAGTCGCACACATTCTTTACACAGGCGTGTAACATCTTAGAAAATGCAAGTAATACCTTCGCTTCAACGACGCAGAATTTGCGGATCCTTATGAGGCGTCTCTTGATAAAACCATAGTTGAGAGTGCTGAAACTGCGTTCATTTGGCGGTACTGGCATAATTTCACTTGGTCGTTCTTTTAATATAGCAGTACAGTTACGCGTCGAAAAAAAGCGATGGTAAACAGGGATCACTCAAGCTGTCACACTAAAAACTACTCGTAGGACCGTTCGCGGGAGATTAGCTTTGTTTTTGCTGTTCGCGCTAGAGCGGATAAAAGCAGCGTTGATACTAAGTAGGTCCGGTAAAATTTTACACTGCTTCTACGTATCATGACATCATAAATGTCTGACAAAGTTTCCTTCATCGAAACTTCCCTGCATGAAATATGCGGACACCTGTCCTATATTCAACGACCAGCTGCAGTGCGTTTCTCGAATCAACATGAAATGGCTAGGCTAGGAAATAATTTCCAAAACAGCGTTCTGTTGGCATGTGATAGCTAGAAGTAACAGATATCGAATATATCTTACAGGAGCGTTAAGACAATCATACCCGCACAGTGTCCCAAAGCTGTGAGTGAGTCCTGAGGATGTCCTCAATCATGCTGCTGTAAGACTTGCCGGTCCCTCCGACCAGCTCAGCAGCACGGCGCATGTGGTGATGCAAGAGGCCTCGAATTTGAAGCAGTTCCACGTCCTGGGACCAGCCATGGAATCGGATGTCGAGAGACATATAAATCGTGTTCTGTGTCCGCTTCGACAAGTGGCGGCCGATGAAAAATTTCCACAACGTCGGCATCCCAAGGTCAAGAGAAAATTTCACCAGAAGGTCAAGCATGTGCTGTCGGCTGGCCGGACTTTTCTGCGGCCACGGCAGGCCGACATCCAGGAGGAACTCCCTCAAGGCAGCGCCACCTTTCGACGCGCGCTGCGTTGTTGAGCAGGAACAAAAGCTGTCGTCATAAATAGTATACGTGGGCCGCCTATGCCATATCGTATGGTTTGACCAAGTGTCACGGACAATTTTGAGTATAGGCATTACTTGTAGATAGCACGATGAAGGGCTTAAAATTGAACTCTTCAGGCACGAAAAGTAAAGTCAAGAAACCAATTCTTTACTCCAACATCTAAAGTGCTTATAAGAATTTATTAGTATACTTTGCGTGTTTGTTTGCCGGTGTCACTATATAACTATAGAAGGAATTTTTACTGAGACATCAAATGAACGACACCCCTTGTTCAGGCGGAATACTCTACCTGTTCTGCCTTCAAAAGCGCGCTGCAGATTTTCAGACGCTTTCAGTAGCGACAACGAAAACAACGTCAACCAGAAACTGTATAAAACTACCTTATTTATTTCACTCCTTGGCCTACTTCTTGCTCCCCCATGCTCCCCCCGCCCTGGCTTTGCCTCTTAGGAAGCGAAATGATGTTTAAACAGAAGCCAGTGATGATCACGCTGCCCAACGAAGACAAATTTACTTGTCGAAACTTTTGCTTGGCTTGCAAATTGGGGCTCCCTCATAATTACTTGTTTAGTTCCCTTTCATACCTTACTATTACAGTGTCAATAGATGGCCAAGTGTTTCGATGGCAGTGGCATGACTACTACACAATTTGTGAAAGACACCTTCATGGGAGGTCAAATGAACTACGTCCCCTGTTCAATCGAACTACTCCCGTTGTTTCTGCCTACAAAAGCCCAATTCATCGCGGCAATAAGCTTGGGAGTAGCTTTGGCAGCCGCAACGATCAAGAAATAATTGCATAAAATATCTTCTTGTTACAGGTTCCCGTACAGCACTGTACCTTTTCATGTCACTGGCACTAACACTGCTGCCTGTGTCGCGCGGAAGCATTTTTACACTCTCACAGCTATCGAACGTTTCTCAGATGATACGTGCCTATCTTGCCACCAACTCTTTTAAGATGGGAATGAGATAATGGAACATGCAGAGAGAGGTCAGTGCTGCCACCCAGCGAATGTGCAGGCATCTGTGAGCATAAGTAGAACAAATAAAGACGATGTACTAGTTTATATATATAGGTGCACAGCACCACTTACCCCTTCTGCATTTTTATATCCAATATACAGTTTGTTATGCTTTGTTTTGGAGCGACGCAAAACGTTCCGCGATGGTAGTGTCGACAGAACGCTCGAGTGCTGTGTCCAAGGATGCGCGATATACTCCCGGCAGCATCGGTCGCTTTTTCTTGGAGTCTAAAAGCAAAGCGAGCGTGTGCTGTGCGATGTCAGTGAAATGTAAGAACCGCACATTGTCGAAATTTCTTCATTCCTCCATTATTGCGTTTCCCATAGTCTTAGTAGGGTGGGTCGCTTTGGGACGATGAGGCCCATAAAAAGAAACCTATCATGAATATGATTCCACTCTCTCCACAATGTATATTCTCACTTTTGTGGATTTTAGTTATGAAGAAATAATACCGGCCGCGGCATAGCTAACTGTGGCACGCCATTGATCTCACTGGCTTAATCTGTAGTTGCTCCGCCTTCCCTTTACCTAAACGCGTGAAGCCCTAAATTGCTTTATAGGAACGAACACGAGCTATATGTGCTGCCATTCTCTGTGGATACCTGAACAGTGTCATAAAAGGGAAGAGAGGAAGGTGGGAGTGGCAGTGGAGAGAGGCGCTTCTGCAGCTATCACTAAGGTCCGTGGAGCTGCGTTTACGGCCGGCTTCACTGAAGCTGTGCTGAATCTTAGGCAGAACAGCCAAGGACGTACAACGGCCTACCACCTGCAGACAAATAACTTGGTGGAGCTCGTCAACGGGACCTCGACTGACATACTTTTCATGTATGTTGAAGGTGAGCACAAAACATGGGATCACATTCTTCCATCCACACCATTAGTTTATAATACGACTCATCAAGAGACGGCACAGCTCACTCCGTTAGAATCAGTCTTCGGTTGCGCTCGGAAGAAGCACGGTAACTGGCGAGACAATGAATCCACCACCAGCAGCACGCCGATGCCAACCGCTACAACCTAGGACGCCGCTTCGTTACCTACACCCCATGCGAATATGTGTGGGTTCGGAGGCTCGTTCTTCGCCGGGGACTGTCTAAAAAATTACTGCGCCACTGCTTCAGCCCTTACCTCGTTCCTCGCCACCTCTGCGACGGAACGTACCAAGAAACGAAAGCATAGGTGCCCCATGAGATTAGGAAACGGCTTTCAAAACTTTTGCTTGTATGCATTCCTATGGACGCTAAGCCTAGTTTCACCCTTCAGCGGTTGCGTTGCGAGCGCCCATTTTTAAACACGGTGAGAGTCTATATAGTATATATGTCTAATGGCCCTGACTTTCATGAGCCCTCTCTTGACCTGTCCATCAACTCCGAACAGGCCGCCAGAACATAACGGTTTATTCGCCGCGCACGGTAATATTGTAAACATGAAAGCAGGAAGAATGTAGTGCTACCATCAGGCTGCTGTATATTCCAGAACGTGTAAAACTCCGTCTGGAAGAAATGCACAGAACATGCACCTGCTGTGGCGCCTTCGTGAATGGTACAATGTTTGAACTGAGAGCGAGACATGGCAACGTCCCACTTTACGTCACGAGCGTACCTGCCTGACGCAGTGAAGCAGCATGGAAGATGCTTTATCCAGTGCACTATGGGGCCTCCGAGGTATGCGGCGTCGCATCAGGTTCAAGATGACCATGCCTCTGAAGTGAGCCGTGTACCTTTGCGGGGGTAGCTTCTGCGTGTAGCGCTTCTCCCAGCCATGGCAGACGTACCTGCAGAAACATTCGTACATTGCTGACTCGTCAAGTGGCGCAGCGCTGACAGCTCCATTATTGCCACTTAATTCGAAATCAAATGTGTGGTGTGCGCGTGTTCTCAGATTAAATTATAGGAGTGATATCCCAATTTCGTACGATTCAAGAGAGAAAGCTTCCTCACCCTTCGGTGGCCTTTTTGCATAGCGCCCGACCTGCGGGCACGCGCATCGCTAATCACGTGAAAGCAGCGGACCAATCATTTCTCGGGGAACAAATTGAGCACGCAGTGTGTTCTCAGCCCTTTTGTGTCGCCACATAAAGCAAAAAAGAACATCTGAGCACTGCTCGTTCAGGAAGCCTCGGCGATAGCAGCGTCACCTATCGGTCCTGCTAAACCTTCAAGCTAGATTTACGACTTAGCCTCAGGACTCGCGTTGGCAGTGCAAAGGATAGGGCGTATGCCTTCTGAGCTCGACTGTGGGGGTTCAATCCTTCTCATGCCGGCGTTGCTTCGGTTGAGGTGGAAACGCAAAATGCCCTCATGTCCTGGGAGACTTCAAGGCTCAAAAAAAACACCAGGCGGCCGAAATTTCCGGAACCCTCTACTACGACATCTTTCATAGCCTGAACTGCTTTCGGACGTTAAACCCTACAAACCAAACAAACCAACCACCCTTTATGCCACTCCTCTTTCTCTCTCCCATATTAACGCCACATAAGCATGCTTGCACACGAGCTCACAGCAGTTGCCGCACAATGTTAGAATGCTACAGAGCCCCTTAGTCATTGGTGCTACTAGTCCTTCCATTGCACTACATTCGCAGGATCAGATGCACTCAAATTTTACACAGTTAAGTGCTGTTGTGCCCGGCCAAAGCCGTCCAGAAATTCAGCCGGACGCCAAACTTCTCCAGCGAACGCCTACTTCACAAAACCCGGATACTGATTTGCAAGGGACCGGAGTACTGGAGGCGAGCCATGCCGAGGGGAGAGAAGCGACGTGTTTCAACATGAGC
The DNA here is from genome assembly GCF_055883805.1 of Amblyomma maculatum. NCBI lineage: Eukaryota > Metazoa > Arthropoda > Arachnida > Ixodida > Ixodidae > Amblyomma > Amblyomma maculatum. Next base: position 99,593,771 of record NC_139349.1, on the reverse strand, counting down.
TCAGCGACGAGACAGCTCGGCGCCGTGGCCCAGGCGGTGGACCCCTTCTCGTTCCGCAGCATATTTGAAGCACGAGCGCAGCAAGCTCCCCCATTGGCCCTGCGAAAGTGCTGCCGTCGGATTGGACCGTTTGAGCGCCAACGGATTCTCGGTTTACGGAGACTCAAGTGCTTCCACTCAAGTCTCCGAGTGTGAGTTCTTCACTAGCGTCCATCGGGAGCAGTTCACCCCCTGAGAGAGCGGACGCGACGAATTCTCCACGGCCGTCGCTGCGCGAGGACTGTCGCGTATGGCTATGTTAGCTTTCGGCCCCAGAGCAGATATGGTTATGTAAATGACTGTAAATAGTGTATAAAGCGTTTTCTTCATGTCACCAGCGACGACTCGGATGGATCCATCGCTACCGCCCAGGGATCTGACAGCCCTTATTCACAAAACGGGTGACGAGCGCTACGCGACCAACTCCTTGGCACAACCCTGTTGACTGTGGGATACTGTGTGATAACCCCACCGGCACAACAGTGCCCTGGCCATCATAATGAGCCCCGTGTGAGTTACCCATTTTGCTCTCTCACGTCGAGGTTAGCGGGCCTCCAGAGAAAATTCGCACAAATACTGCAGGTGTTGCCCGCTGTCTCACTGACTAGCGCAGTACCATCAGGTTCCAGCATGCATACTGTGAATGCGGCTGCAGACTGTCGGTCATTGGCCGTTAGCAACGTCTAGGCTACGTTATTTAAAGGGAATTGAAGGGAAATGGTTAGTCAGATTGGACTGATAGACTAGCGCCACGGGCTACCAAATACGACGTTTCTATTGACAGTGAAGCAGTTATAAACATTTCATAAAAGCAAACACTAGTGGTGCCCTCACTGGCGCAATCTCGTAGGTGCCAGGTGTGAATTAAATATGACAGCTCTAAAAGAATTGGATTTCGTCGCCGAAGAGACCATCATCATCATTATCATCGTCAGCCTGACTATACCCACTGCAAGGCGAAGGCCTCTCCCATATTTCTCCACTAAACCCGGTTCTGTGCTAGGTGCATCCACTTGACCCCTGCGAACTTCTTAACCTCATCCACACACCTAACTTTCTGCCATCCTCTGCTACGCTTTCCTTCCCTTGGAATCCGTGTTTGTTATCCTAAGCCACCATCGGTTATCCTCTCTTCGTACTACATGTTTTGCCCATGCCCATTTCTTTTTCTTAATTTCCACTAGAATGTCGGTAACTTGAGTTATTTCTCTGACCCACTCGGCACGATTCCTGTCTCTTAATGTTACCCCTACCATTTTTCTTTCCATAGCCATCTGCGTTGTTCTCAACTTAAGTAGAACTCTCTTGGTTAGCCTCCACGTTTCAGCCCCATAGGTGAGTACAGGTAAGATGCAACTTTTGTATGCTTTCCTCTTGAGCGATACCGGTAAGCTGCTAGTCATAATCTCCGAGTGCTTGCCAAGAGACCAACTGCCGTCGAAATATGAGCACAGCCGCGGGGGGCGGGGGGGGGGGGGGGGGGGGGAAGCGGTCAGCTTAGTCAAGAATTCGAAGCAGTGGAAAATCTATTTACAACAGCGCCATGCAATCCACGAAAAGAAAGGCTAGTCTGCGGCTAAACGTGTACACAAGCGCTGAATCTCGGGTATGAGCGGTGCAAACAGTCTAGAATCGCAAGTTCTCAACAGCTTTCACGTTCCTCTGTGATTTCGTGCGGTGGCCGTTGAGGCGCTTTCCCTCTCTTCACCCATTTCAATCGACTGTTTTGAAGTAAAAGCTTCACTACAGCATGTATCAGACAAGGCAAACCTTGTCGGCTGCTTGACATTCAAAAAGATGCTGTCACCTTGATCAGGTCAAACGTATACTTGTTCGCCAATCCGTCGTGTTCATCTCAAAAGTACACTGCGCCCTAACTTAAGGAAAAAATGTACGAAAAAGTGATGTCGAACATATTAAGTGCAGCTGTCATGTATTGTTACTCATACAAAATTATACTGCGCCTTCCTTTCCCAGAAACAAAACTTGGTTTCTGTCATTCCACTTTCAAGGCTAACTACCTCCCTTATCTTACGGCGCGGGTCAGCTGTTCACAGAAACTAATGTGTCAGATATTGCGCCTTTCCCTTCCTGTGAACCAATTATTCTCATTATTATATCGCCCCGCCGTGGATCAGTGCTTAAGATGCCCGACTACTACTCCGGTGTACCGGGTTAGAACCTGATCACCGGTTTCTGCGTTTCGATAAAGGCGCAAAGTAGAGGCATTCGTGTGCTGTGCGATGTAAGTGCACGTTAAAGATCCCCGGGTGGTTTCAGTTACTCCGCAGCATGTCTCTTTCTCCCTTTTTCATGTGTCCATGAAAAATTGCGACAGGCGTTGCACCTATTCTTTTTTTCTAGAACCAATTGAAACAAACATTATTAAACGGAATCACGGATTGAAAATGCGTAGTTTCAAGGGCCATCTCGCAGCTACACTCTAGGCGAACCTTTAGTTGCACCAAGCCCAGAGCAAGCCACTACACTTAGCCACCTACAAACAAACGCATATGCAAACAAAGCCGTGTAGAACAAGATATGGCCCACACGATAGAAAAGCAATTGTGCCTGCGTGCAGAGACAATGCTACTCTATACCACAGAACATGGGGAAGCAGGGCTAACCCCATAATGCCTAAAATAGACAGCCCTAGTTTTGATCAGTGGGAGGACCATCTTGCAGACTCGGAAGCGCAGCATCAACTCATGCTGGTGCATCGAGCCGGAGGCGCAGCTGAGTCCAACGGAGCGTAGTGAATCATTCGCTTCAAAATCTGCAGTCGGCTTTCATGTCTTCGGTTTCTGCGCTCTAGAAATGTAGGGCAATGCTGTAAACCATCACGTCGGCACAGTTTGTGCGCTTTTGCGGCCACGTAATATAAACTATGTTACACGTGTGGCGGCGTTGTCTGCTGCCTAGGACGGTAAGATAGTGGAGCACCGAGAATGCATATCATTGCAACTGTTCGAGCAAGATCCTTATAGGAGGCAAAGGAAGGAAAATGGGTCAAGATTTCGCCATCTTGAAGCTGAGCATTACTACTCCCTTCTGTATCTTTGTCGGCGTGTGTTTCATATGGCCTCGAACGCGCGTAGTGACGCGCAGCCTCCGCGCCGCTCGCTTCTCACGTGTGGTGGCTGAAGCCAGCGACGCTCGTTTCTTCCCATTCCCTTTTGCAGCTGCTTCCCTTCTTTTTCTTCACACACCTGGCAAAATTTATTCTCTACACATACACTACATAGGCTGCCACAAGGCCACACATCTTTTCAGTCCACTGCCTACACTTTCCCACCATAGCTACCATCCGGCCCCGCCGGGGTGGTGCAGTGGTAAGACGCCCGACTACTGTGCCGGAGTTCCCGGGCTCGAACCCGACCGCGGCGGCTGCGTTTCGATGGAGGCGAAACGAAGAGGCGTCCGTGTGCTGTGCTATGTCAGCGCACGTTAAAGATTCCCAGGTGGTCGAAATTACTCCGTAGACCTGCACTACGGCTCCTCTTCCTCTCTTTCCACTTTCACTCCCACCTTCCTCCCTCCCCTTACGGCGTGGTTGAGGTGTCCACAGAAAACAAGTGACAGTTACCGCGCCTTTCCCTTCCTATAAATGAATCTACGCAGTCAGCCCCGCCGGGGTGGTGCAGTGGTAAGACGCCTGACTACTGTGCCGGAGTTCCCGGGTTCGAACCCGACCGCGGCGGCTGCGTTTCGATGGAGGCGAAACGAAGTGGCGTCCGTGTGCTGTGCTATGTCAGCGCACGTTAAAGATCCCCAGGTGGTCGAAATTACTCCGTAGCCCTCCACTACGGCTCCCCTTTCTCTCTTTCCACTTTCACTCCCACCTTCCTCCCTTCCCTTACGGCGCGGTTCGGGTGTCCACAGAGCAAGTGTGACAGTTACTGCGCCTTTTTCTTCCTGTGAACCAATTTAGCTACCATCCGGTAGACTCCTGGGACATGCCCCTTCAAAATGGCCTTGACACATCCGTGTCGTCTCGTCCCGGCGGTGGTGTCCTTTAAGTTTCCTGACATTCACGGAGAATTAGCGGGGTTTTGCTTTCTCTACTTAGGTTTAGCCGTGTTAAACCTCTCCTTTATTTTTCCTTCCAGTCGTCAAATGAGAAGTAAAACAATTACGCGGGTTCAACGCTGCTGAACCGAGTGTGGACCGAAAGCATTGGCAGCGGGCGACCGAGTGTTGTATAGAACACAATCAGCGTTCCGTTAAACGCATCAAAGCTCACAGGTGTTTTAGGTGGTGGTGGTGGTAAGGCGTTTACTCCATCAAAATATGGGGGACACTTAGCTCCGCCTTTAAGGGTATGACGCCATAGCGTAGGCTACCAGCTCACATATAAAGCCCCGCTTTAACCACGCTGTATATGCGAACGTGCGTTTGTGGCATATAGGGGTAATGTGAATACCAGGGTCCTGGCAGGCTAATTCGAACATAACCGTCCCATGTGAAATGAGAAACGAGGAACCCAAGTTGGTAGCTCCTGCCACGGTGCCACGCCGATGGCTTGAAAACCTACAGTAGTGTAGCTTTCGCTGCAAAAGCTTGAGAAAGCCTGCGGCCAACTCGTACCGGTAGAAGTCGTCGCACGGGTGCACGCTGTTGTCGATGGATTCTAGCAGGTCTTGCTCCAGCGAGTGGCAGCCGCCGAGATGGCGGCAGCTGCTCGCTCGGGAAATCAGCATGGCGGGCAACACGAACAGCACCAGGGAGGTCAGAGAAGCGATAGCCACCACGAAGGCCACGTAGCGGGGTACCGAACGCCGCCTGGAGGAGTCCTTGAGCTGTGGGGCCTCGTCACTTTTAAGCGGAATGGGGTTCTGCTCTGCGGTTGGAAGTGGAGCCAGCCAACTTAGAGGCGGCAAGGCTTCTGGGGACGGCTGCATGTTTTCGTACTCTTTCTTCTTCTTTCTCTCATTTTGCCGCTGCTCTTATTTCACTTCGCCCTCTTCCCTTGAAGTACATGAGGACGCGGGACATGTGAGCCGCATCTCATGTTAGAATGCTTTCGCTGATATATTTTCCATTGATTGCACTGCTCAGTTGCTAGGCCCAAGGAAATCTCGCCGGTAATCCGTTTAAGGACATCACTGATTGACGAATAGCACATAATTTGCAAGGGAATATCTTTGCCAGGCATTCAATGTTGGCGTAACCTTCTCAACAAAACTTTATCTCGATTGCTCCAAATTCGGTCAAGTTCAAATTTAAAACAACATAGAGGTAAAAACCTTCTACACCTACTTGTTCTTCGACAGGAACGCATGCGTACTGCAGCATGGTATGCTGCCTTTCAGAAAGTCCAGCTTTTGAGGAAATGTACTTTTAATCATGTGTGGTCTGTGTTCTGACACTCAGGGCAGCTGATAATGGCGTGTGGTATGCGATGGCACACACTGGTGTTGTCCTCAGCGGTGAGCAGCAGTGCTCGCGAAAAGTTCCGGCGGTGAAGACGCGATTAGATGATCTTAGCAACACAGCAGTAGACAAGTTTGTTATCTAAGGGCAAACTAGATGTTCAAGCACTAGCGACGGCGTAACTGAGTACCGAATATTGAGCAGCCACTGAACACGCGCTCAATGGTCTCGAGATACAGGGATTCCGGCAACCTCGCAAATACGTGGCACAGCCAGATGATGCCCTCTGGCGCCACCTCCGCTATTCTTGTTTCTTTTTTTTTTTTTTTTGAGAAGTTTGCCATCAGGCATAGTGAAAAGGGAGCGGGGAGTTGGAGGAAGCTAGAAAAGGAGTGTAAACAGATCTTCCTTAAATAATCGCATAGGTTGCCGATGCACTGATTGTTTAGCGTCCACTTCCTGTAGTCACAGTCAAGGTCCCACCGCAGGCCTACTTTTAGTAGGTAGCTCTGTCTCACGGATTCCGTAGCTGGATAGGTCCACAATAGATACTGCACATCGCACAGTTTCGGTGAAGCGCCACAATTCGGGTACTTTTCGGTCACTTGAAAGCGTTCGTTTTGCCACCGATGACGCACAGAAGGGGTCAGAGCCGCTCCTGCTTGAATCCAGTGCACACATACCTCCTCCTCCTGAGTGAGATTACGGCGGAGAGGGTACGAACAAGGACAAATTAGGGCACGTGTTCGCTGCTGCAAAGATTCTTCCTCGGAAACATGGGACAGGAACGGATCAGGGTGAAAAGGGGAAGGTGGCGGTTTGTCTGATGTGTCACGGTGTGTCATTTTATCCGCATGGATATTATGTAGATCGTGAGCATGGCCGCGAATACAGTGTAAACGCATAGGATAGGGGTATTTTTTGCAGAGCTGGGGAATGGATTGTGTAATTTTGAACGTACGCCGAACAGCCTTAAGCTGGTGAAGAGCGGCTAGAGAGTCAGTGTAAATGTGAACAGTATCAAATGTGGGTTCGAGTGGGAAGGAACTAATTGCGTTGTGTATCGCCTGAAGCTCCAATGCAAGGGGGGCGCATGTAGAGTTAAAATGAGGATGAGAGGGACTGTACACAACGGTAATTCCCTGCAGAGCTGTGAGTGATGCATCGGTTTATATTATGCACCCTGGAGGCAAATGCGCGGCTGATATCGGTGGCGAAGCAGTGGAGCGATTGTCTTTGAGTTGCCAGTACGACCAAGCAGGAAGAGTGTGTAAGCGATGGAGCTGTAACGACATTTTCCGTGCTCTTCTGTGATTTCTCTTTCGGTTTTATTATTAGAATGCGAAATAACAGCGTTTTTTTCGAATTGAGGCTGGCATTTGCAGTGCTGACAGTGCGTAGCCAGCTTTCCTGGATGCGCGATGAATTTGCAATTGTTGGCATGCTCATTTAGCCTCTTGTTCGAAAGCGTTCGAAATAAAATCCGTAGAAGCCGATATGTGTATCAGCAATTTATCGCTGTCGTTGTCGGCGAAAGAAGTTGATCCCTTATAAAAATGGGAACATCCTTTGAGTTCAATGTGAACTCAAAAAAGTCAGAAGGAAGCAACTTCCTCTGAACTGAGAATTGGCTACTGATTTTGAATTCACAGTGAATTAACTTTCTCTGACCATCCTGTGAATTTCCTGTGAATTTCCTTTGAGCTCCCAGAGAACAGACCGTTGTCAGTTTGAGTTGAGTTCACAGGCAGTGGCCAATTATTGGTTCAAAGGAAGTTCGAAGGAATGATGACTATGGGATATTTGGTGGATGTTCGAAGGAAGTAGGTTCAGACTGAAACATTTGTTTGTATGAGCTTATATTTATTTGAATAGATGTACTTCCTCTGTTTAGGCCTTGCAATTAGGCCTGCTTTCGAAGACCCTGCGACAAAAAATTGGATCACTGCCCACAATCCCAGTGCAAACTTGCGCAACTGCCGGTGACCACCTTGGCTAGTACTCCACTGAGCAAGCAGGTGTAGGCTGCAAAAAGAAAAAAAAAAAACATTAGAAGCATGACTGCAATGAACAAGCTTGAGTCCATCCAGCCTTCCTTAGCTTTTGTAAATTAAATATACAGAGCACGGACAGTGTGAGCGCCATGCAGGCACCACAGCATTATGCATTAAGGCAAGCATTATGGCCCTGACCATCACTGAAAAGTCAGCTGTTTGGACAATATTTCAGAATGCTCTTGCATCACATGCACAGGCTATGAGCTCGAGGACTTACAGATAACAGCATCCAATTTTGGGCAGCCCAGTGCCTTTTTTGGAGCTTGTTCCTTGCGGGCATTGCAGACACGGCCATAGAGTGAGCTTTCTTTCAGTTCTTCGGGTGAGAACACAACCCGCACCAAGTTACACGCAGACTTTGTTGCTTGATTGCCCGCACTGAGTTTCATGCGGTCAATCAACTGCTGATTTACCATAATATTGCTGCCAATGTGCACCTGCAAGAACAAAAAGCAAATATTAGTACTATGACCAGTATTGTAACATACAACAATACTCCTTGATATGCAATACGAAAATGAAGGGGCTTTACAAACAACAAAAAACTTAGACCAGCTTAAGAACATTCAAAGAAACCCCAAAATGCATAATTAAGGTCATTTGTTTGCAAGTAAAAATACACATTCAAGAAGCCGTACTTTAACATGTACAACAATGAAGGCATACGAAAACTATTGGATGTTTTTGACACCTTCCCGAGCGGTGTTTTGATCTAATTTTGATCAGGCCAAACATCTTTTAACATTTTTATTAGTGTAACCTGACAATTGTGTAATATGTATTTAAAGTAACTAGCCAAAAAGAGGGCACATAATGCCCCGCAAAGGATTGAGCGCTAATAGTGCATTGCTATAGCAGAAGAAAAAACAAGAAATAAGAGATTTTTAACGACCTAATTTGTGCTTGCATTTCAATAAAAAAAAAAAAAAACAGATTTTAAGTCAGAAAATAAAGGGATTTACTCATCATTAACATTGCAAAGGCCATTAAAAGCCAGTTTAGACATGGCACAGTGCCCACATTGTCACCTCCTGTTTAAAAATACTAACATCCTTTTCGTACATCAGAAGCTCAACCAATTAAAAAAACTGCCAATGAAGGTTTAGCAAAAGCATGCACTCCCTGCTCTGTATGTGCTACTTTGAGGCAACATTTAGTTTCCAGCTTGCACAGGTAGCTTTCATAATTTAACCCCTCAAGCGCTTTGGACAAGCAGCTCGTCCTTGCAAAGATGCCCTCAAGCCATTTTGGACGAGTGCTTGCCCTTGCAGGATAGATCCTCACCCTGAGAGTTTTAGGCTTAGGTCATGCGCCATTTGACAGATGGCACCACTGACCCGTTAACTGCTTTTTGTTCTACCGCTTGAAAGCCTTTTAAGCAGCCTTAATGAGAAAAATGGTGCCTGGTAGAGGCAACGCATGCACTGTTGGCCCGTCATCGCGGGAAAGAAGCTTTTCTTCGTTGCCATCCTCGCCATCCGAAGATGGCTCAGACACCAATTTTTGCATTGTTATGGGAAGTGAAAATGACAGTGATGACATGAGTAATTCTTCCGACGAAGATGATGACAGCTCAGACGATACTATTGCGAGTTCTGTGTCAGTGGATGAAAATTGACAACATTCCGATGAAACCCCCTGGGCTTCCATTCTTGGTCGTCCCTTGTAAAACATTTCCAGTTACCTCGCTATATGTTACTCGACTAGATTGCTGCCTATTGGCGGGCAGTTGATTTTTCACGTAATGAGCAATAAACTTCACTGCGCTCATTTGACTTAGTTTCTGGTTCAAATATTTTTGTCTCGGATACCTCCTTTTTTATTACACTAAAAATAGAAACCAGCAGTAAAAATAAAAACTAAAGGGACACTTAAGCTCCGCCTTTAAGGGTATGATGCGACCAGTGTAGGCTACCACCCAACATATAAAGCCCTGCTTTAACCAAGCTGTATCAACATGTCTGCGTAGCCTAGGTGTAGCAAGCCTGACTCAGCATTGAAGAGCACTGGAATGTTGATTCGTATTTCACCTTCCCACCTCAAATGAACGACCGGAGTTAGCAGCTCCTCCTAACTTTTGGATATCATGTGGTCTTGTTAAGCCACACAAATCATCGAAGAATGTGTGTTCGGCCATGCCACTTGCCAGCGCCATGCTCTTGATGTTTCACTCACAACACAGACAACAAATTTTCATGTAATGGGGCCTTTAACGATATCGTAATTTTAAGCAATTTTAGCTAGAAATCTCAAAATAATAGTGCTCAAGGGGTTAAAGTGAAACTGAACTATTGTTGGATCAGCTTAAGAAGCCACAACTCCTTCTCAAAGGAGACCCTCCTGGCAATACCGTGGTGGTTAATTGCCTTTGACTTGCCAGAGTGACATGCAGGTGGCTGTCAGGTGCAAGTGGATTATATGCACATTAGCTTGAATACCATGATGACTGGCCCAAGTCGCTAAAATGACTGATTAGAGGAGCACCAGCTGCGTCATTCGAGTTGTAGTGCAAAAAGATGGCCTTCCGAGATAGATAACCTAAGAAATTGCTGAATATTAAACAAGCTAATGGAAATCTCTTTTCTGATGAAAAGGGCTTTGCTATAGCCCAAGGGAAGTATGCTCAACAGGAAGCGTAAACAAAAGTAACCTTGCACTTCCGATCACTACAGCTTTCACAAAAACTCTTCCAAATCAATATACACACGAATGAAGTAACAGTCACTAAAATGAAAGGAAGCAGTTGGGATTTTTTTTTCATGGTTGTTTTGATGAATTTAAGAAAATAGCACTGTCTGTCTTTTGTCGTTTCTATCAAATTGACATTCATTTAAAAATATCATTATGCTACTAATTATGCAGTCTGTGAGCCCAGCCTCATAAACAGCATCCCAGCCAGGGCAGCCGCTTTTCAGTGGAGCCGAAACGCAAGGTGCCCGTGTGCTCTGTGTTGTCGGTGCACGTTAAAGCACCCCAGGTGGTCGAAATTTCCAGCCTTGCACTACAGTATCTCTCATAGCCTGAGTCGCTTTGGACATTAAACCCTAAGAGCCAACCAATCATAAAGAGCATTGCTTCTTGCCTATCTCTGAATTCAGTGACTGCTGACTTCATTCACATGGATAATGAGCTCCTCGTTTCCCTATCCCTGCACACTTCTCAATGGAAGTGCATGACTTGTGGCAGTGCTATCATAAAGCTAGAACCAAGTTCTTGTGTGACCCTTAAAAAAGTTTCATCGAGAAAGGCAGTAATGAGCACAACCATGCAGACACTAGACTAAAGCAACTAACCTGAGCCTCGGTTGGCAGCACAACTGCTTGTGTTGTACACGCAGCATTATTAACGGATTCCGTCAGCCGATTGACCAGCTCAGCAACATCTGAAAAAAAAAAAAAAAAAAGGAAAGCTGGAACAAAACATACTATTTCATCACTAGCAGCAGCAGCCCATGTAACATTCACCACAGGAGAAAAGCCTTTTCTTTGCCCTTGACTGCATGACCAACCCTTTTCTGTCACCAAATGCGCCATTCAAAATTTAGCTGCTAGACATTGGCATCACTCACGCACTCAAGGCGCCCTATCAGTGGTACATAATCTAGGGGATGCTGATAGCAATTGATGAAGCCAATGCTGACATCCCACTTCTGATCTCTTTGTTCGCTGTGGAAATGCCTGGATTGAATTAACTGCGGAGGACGTTGTAACTACAGTGCAACTGACAGGTGCTGCTATTGCTTAGAATGAATTCATGGGTGCGAATGATGATGCCGAGATAGCTGTGAGCGCTTTAACAGAAGTTAGTCAGATCACATCCCTGAAACAGTTTGTCGGTAGCAAGGCCCTTGAAGAGGTCAGCATGCAACATACATGTATGGCGGCAGCAATAAGCCATACATTTGGACAAAGGCTGACACTCGAGTGTGTAGCTGATACTCGATAGCCCATGCTTCACCTATCTCGTGTCTGTCTTTCGTGTCGACATTTGCTAACATGGTGTAGTGACCGAGTTAAGTTAGGCAGATTGCTGAGCCAGGTGCAGAGCTTGGACAAGCATAAATTTCCTGTTGTGAAAAAAAAAAAATAAAAAACACCACCTAAGTGACCAAAATGGCACAGGAAAATGAAGCGCATGCCATAAGGATTCCAAGGTCCAAGACAGGACGAGGCCACATATGATAATTTCATACAAATTTAGATTTTTTGCTGTCCCTCCTGCGCTCATTCTAGATGCACCTCATCATTTGCAGGAGACTCAGAGGTTAAAATCTGAGGGAATCAAGGGTTCCATTCAGATACGCCGTCCACAGTAATGCGAGAGCACCACAGACCTGCCGCAGCCATCTGGCTACAACTTATACCCCGTGAATGTGTTTGAACCTAATGCAGCTCTCCGGGTTCACTGGAGCGTTGTTGTCACCGACCACTCCAGAACAGAAAGGAACCCAATCCCGCACCCGTTTTTCGGCCTCGGCTTGAGCAGCACAAATCAGCACAGGTGCTCACCTTGAGTGGCATTTGTTTACCATGCATTTTCATGCAGCTATCACATACGACAACAGGCTCAATCTCAGATGCATGCCGATCCCAAGCAATGACATGTGACACGCAAGTCACTGTAACACAAACAAAGCATGCTTGCAGAGCAGGAGTGGCAGCAGTTCATCTGCTACGTGCACTGCAAGCATGGTGGTTGGTGGCGTCATGCAGCAGCGCCACGGTGTAGCTGAGCACTACTGTACACCACCTATAATGTGTCGCAAAGACAACTACAGGAGGAACACCAATCCTAATCCTCAGTGTAGGGGGAACCTTATTGCAGCAACATAATCTTACTGGTGCTTTTACTAGGACGTGCTACAGACCAAGAGGTCTTGTTCATTTAAGAGTTAGCACTTGAATTTGTTATGCTTTACGTAGCATCTGGTGACACAGCAAATAATTTCAGTCTCATGGCAATGGAGATCAGCATTCCAATGGCTTCAGAAAAAAGCGATCACATACCAAGCATCTGACGTGCTTCATCTCTTGCGGCCTTATATTTCTTCATTCTTTTTTTTTTGCAGACCCCACTTCATCCTCAAGCTCCAGGACTCTCTTTTTTGCATCTGTTGGCTTAGACATTTTGTTACAGCTGCAGCTTTCCTGCAAAACGACATGTGGCAAGGTCTATTCACTAAATTGTATTTGCACTCAAATGCATCATACAAAAATTATTCAGTATAACGCATTGTGCAGATATCTGGTTCCACACATGAGATTAGCAAAATAGTGACCAAATGAAGACCACTGACAAGAGAAACGTAGCATGGACACTGTTTAGGGTTCAAAGCAACACTTCTTAAGGAGGAACATTAGCCCTTGAGCAAACCTTGGCACATAAAAGGACATGGTAATGTTTAACTGCTAGCTGACACCATCCAGCATCACTACTGCTCAAGTGGGCAGAATGCCCACTTGAGCAGTAGTGGACAAAACAAAGGATGAATTTCCAGAAAAACAGTTTGAGCTCCCACGCATGCCGTAAAACATAGCCACTCTGCTTTATGGTAGGTTCATGGTGTTTTATGTCCCAAAGCGACTTAAGCTAAGCTATGAGGGATGCCGTAGTGGTGGGCTCACCTGGGGTTTTTTAATGTGCAAATGACATCATACAGTACACAGTCAACTTGCATTTCACCTCCACTGAAATGCGGCCATGAATGCTGGGATTGTACCCATGTACAGTAGTGAGCTTTATGAAAGGGAGCATGCGATCCCGTGGCAGATAGCCTCATCCAGAAGTAGTGGCAAAGTGCAACGGCAGCATTGAAAATGAAGTGGAGAGAGCGGTGCCCTTCCACCTGTTGGCCGTACCCCATGCACTGGGAGCAACTTTTACATCGGCAGCTAAAAATCATTGCAGCATTATGCTGTTGGTAACTGATATCACTGCTTGCTTTGCTATGCTCCGACCTAGCAACCCAGCGTAGGCTGGTAACTCAGGCAAAAGCGGCAGCCCAGGCCACTGGAGTCTTAGAATGGAGACTCCACACACTGCCTCCCCACCACACACACTTTTTTTTTCCCCTTTCTTTAATAAAGTTTTCTCTCTCTGCGCGAAATCTGAGGAATGGCTGGTAGCGAAGAAAGGAAGCATGTTTGACGCTTCAATAAAAAGAAACAAACAAATGAATATGAAAGTAAATGAATGCGACAACACGTTACGCGCTTTTATCTGCTTAAACTTCAGTCGCCTGCAGCTGTGAAAGCGTCCGTTTCGCTGCTACACTACCAATTGTCTTGGAACGAGCACCCTGGGCATCTTTAAAACTTGTTCTAAATCAGCTTCAATAATCAAGGAGCTGCCATTCTCCATGCCGCACCGTTCCGAGACGACAATGCGAGCAGGGTGTTTTTTTTTTTTTTTTTTTTTTTTTTTTTTTTTTTTTTTTTTTTTTTAGAGCCCAAATTGGGAAGCCTACTCCTGTTATCACGAAACACCGAGAATTGCCATTTGCTGTGTAAACAGGGAGAATCAGGTCCACGTAACGACAGCAGCCGCGTTTATTCTACTTCTTATTTCCGCAATTCAGTTCATTATGCATTTTTGTTTTAATTTCACGCAATTCCCGGAATCAACTGTCTACCTCTTTCACCATGTGCACTACTGTCACCTGCCGGTTAACACAATGCGGTCGTAATGCGGGCATGTAAACGACTTCGCGACACGACTCACCGCGAGTAGCAAAGGAAGGTGTTTCACAGGTAAACATTATTAAGACACGAATACGAAAAGAGACAAGAGACGTTTGACTACTTACCCACTCCGAGAATGAACGTAGGAGAGTACGACCCCTCCTTCCACTGGGCATGTAGTACTCCTTGGTTTGGAATAATCTTCCAGTATTTTGGATTATCCATCAGTTTCGCCTGCAGTTCTTTTGATTGTAGGTTTCTTACAGGGTATACGTCCCACTTCTGAGCGGTCGCCCATTTAACCAAGACATGATCGGCCATTTGCACTACTCACGCTAACAAAACACGACGAACACAACGAACGCGAACAATCAACTTCCTACGGTCATGAAACACATAGTGAAGCATGCCGCCGGCTGTTTTCACGAAAACGATAGCGCTAGAGTCTCAAGCGCCATTGCAAACTTTTAAATGCATTTTTGCAAACTTCACAAACTTTCAAAATAAAACTTATAATTTATAAACAACCTTAAACGTTTGTTTTTTTTAGTTGTAATATGTGAGGCGTAACATAACACAAAATAATTTAAGCAAATTATTGCCACAAGCAGCTGCAGCGCCCTTTTTTTTTGCTGCGGAATTCTTGTGGTGCATGTCAATCTTCATTGGTTTTACTCGCCGTGAGAACTTTGGTTTTACTGGCAGTATTCGTAACCTCGGCTGCGGGGGCTTCTGTGCGTGGTGGTACCGACGTACCGACGTCGCTGACGTATTAATTGCTGGTCTTTAAACTGTGATAGGAGGTAGAGCTTGACTTTCGTGAACAATGTGACATCCGGTACTAGGCACATCGTGAAGCGCATTTAACTGCAGGCTTTTGAAGCCGTTATCGATGGTGCTGCGGTAACCGCCTACCCGTCGAACGCACTGGAAATGCCACCACGGTAAAAGCGTACTTGCGCGACGTCAACGTCGCGCCGTACCGAAGTGCACTAAATCACGACGGAAGCAGGCCGCGCTTGCTAACAGCGTCGCCCTTGGCGTCGCTGCGAGCCAAGAGTTGCCAGGCTGCAATGCCGACGCAAATACTGACGAACCCTGCCAGCCCTGCGCCGAGCTTTGTTGCGTACCGTGTCAGAGTGCTGAAGCAGCGGTCACGGATGTATGTACATGCCGTCTCGCGCATGCATCGCCATCGAACCAGCGGGCTGCGAAAGCGATGAATTAGAACCACCTGGCATTCTTTAACATGTATGAAAATTCTTGAATATATTATATTGTATCTTAAAAAATTCAGAGGGGCAAGAAATAGACCAAGTAATGCCACACACACAAAAATAAGCACGAGAAATGAATGAAAAGAAAGTTATCTTTACACTTAAGGACAAAGGAAGGAAGGTGGTGAATATTATTGCACCTTGTGTGGTGACTAAGAGGAAACTTGCGCTAAAAATAAGATATAGCGCGTGAAAAAAAAAGCATGGATTTAATATAAAATGAAAAAAAAAAATTAAAATGATGTTTACTTGCACAACAAAGAAACGAATGCGATTTTGTATATTTTGATAAATGTATAATTGGTTTATTCAAAAAAGTTCAGAAGTTAAAAAAGTGCAAGGGATACTAATGAAAGAAAAAAAAAATGAAAAGTATAGCTGAAAAGAAAAATGAGCTTCGTATGTTTTCGCTTAAGAACAAAAAAAAGAAGGTATGATGCATAAAGAGTAAAGAGAACTTTCTCTTTACTTGAGGAAAAACAAAGGAAGGTCATTATTGATATTGCCAAAGAGAGCCAGTTTAAAAATGAGCTTCCTTCTGTCAAAAGAAAGGAAAGTCTCAACAAGGTGAGCTCAAAGGAAACTTCCTTTAGTCAAAAGAAAGGAAAAGTCTATAGGAAGGCTGTTCAGGAAGCAAAAAGGAAAAACAAAGGAAGTAAAAAGGAAAATTTGATTTTCATAAGGGATCTGCTTAGATTATCGCGATGAGTGTGTCTAGTTGTATGCCTTTGTTGCCTGCGATGATTGATTTCTTCAGATTTCCTCGTGTCTTTATGTTTGTCCGATGATGATCACGTTTTTGTGTATAAAATGACTTCGTTTCTTCCATTAAAACCAGTTGTTCGCGCTCCGTTGTGTTGTCCTTATTTTCGTTCTGTGTGTTAGCGCGGTGAGATCACTATGAATAACCAACTAGGCCCAATTGTCGCCATTTTAGAGATGGTATAACATCCAACGCGTGCTGGAGCGCCGACTGTTGTACGGACGCATCTGGATCACAGGACCATAAGGTCACGTCGTCGGCATACGCAAGAACGCTTACAGTAGGCATGTTTTCTAGGGCTCGGACAAGAGGAATAAAAGTCACGTTAAATAATGTGGGGGCTAGGACGGAGCCCTGGGGCACCCCCCGGTTGGAGGTAAAGTGACCAAAAGGTTTCCCATGGACACGAATACTAAAGGTTCTGTTTGTTAAAAAGGAGTGAATTGAGAGATGAAAGCGATTCGGGAGACCGAGATCCTGAAGGGCACCAAGAATTGCAGTGTAAAGGACGCTGTCGTATGCCTTTGCAATGTCTGTAGTGATCACAGTACGAACCAAATGACTCTGGGGAGAATGTTTAAGTACTTCAGCAGCGAAAACTGCAAGGATATCTCTGTTCCAATTTGAGGACGGAACCCGATTTGAGATTCTGGATAACAAGCATTTGGTTCCAACCACCATGACAAGCGAGCTGCTAGAATGTGTTCGTAGAGCTTGCAGATAGTAGGTGTACGGGAAATAGGGCGGCCGCAATCCTGAGCCCTGTGCGCTCACTGTAACCCTCCTATAGACAAACAACGTTTTCCGTTCGCAGTGTTATTATTGTAAGTAGTAATCGAAAGACCGTTCGCAGTTAGCACTGTTGCATTTGAAGAAATTTTGAGGAATAGGCTACATAATAATTTTTAAAACTGCTTTAGACCTCCCTAGGGCACCTATGGATGTCTACGTGGACGAAAGCGAGGCCACCTGAAAAGGCTGCGGACAGTGTTGGTTGCCATCAAGTCGTCAGGACTGACATTAAAATCAGAACAGTACCATTCGCCTGCGAGCAGCTGTTATTCCTGGGCCATATCGAGAGCACAGATGGCGTTCACCCAGACACGAAGAAAACTGCTGCGATCCCCCAGTGTCTGCAGCCTTCAGATAAGAAAGCCGTGTGCAGATTCCTTAGGCTGTGCGCTTACTACCCCCGATTTGTGAAGAACATTTCGCGCATCGCCGAACCGTTGACGCAACTTACAAAGGCTGATGTGCCTTTCAAATGGAAGCGCCGCAAGCGGAGGCTTTCAAGGAACTTATGCGCCTCTTACAATCCCTCCTGTCCTAGGGCACTTTAAAGAAAATGGCAAAACCGAAATACATACCGACGCAAGCAGCGCAGTATTGGCCTAGGCGCAGTCCTCGTGAAGAAAACTGGAGGACAGGAAAGAGTTATAGCGTACGCCAGCCGTTCGCTGTCGAGAGCCGAATCGAATTAATCGACTACAATGAAAGAGTTCCTCGCGATAATCTGGGTAAATTCAAAGTTCCGTCCGTATACTTATATGGCTGACCATTCAAGGTGCTAAGTGATCACCACTCGCTCCGCTTACTGGAAATTTGAAAGATCCCTCCGGCCGCCTTGCCGGATAGAGCCTATGTCTTCAAAAAATCGACATCATAGTTGTCTGCAAGTCCGGCCGCAAGCATTCCGATGCAGACTGCTTGTCACGAGTCCCCATTGATGCGCCACCGAAAGAATATGACGAAAATGCCCTTTTGGGATCGGTAAGCGCCAGCAGTTTCGCAGAAGAACAGCGATTAGACCCTGAGCTGAAAGACCTAGCCGATTACTTCGAAGGAAAGATTACTTCCCCTACCGCTGTGTTCAAGCGTCAGCTGTCGTTCTTCGCATTAAAAAATGACGTCCTTGTGAAGAACTTTGCATCCAACAGTACCGCACACCTTGTTGTGCCGGTAAACCTCAGAGAGAAAATTCTACAGGTGTGCCACGATGAGCCAACGGCAGGACATCTCGGCCTTGCCCGCACGTCGCACCAAACCCAGAAAAAGTATTATTGGCCGCGGTTAGCTGCTGATGTCACCCATTATGTCAAAACTTGCCGTGAGTGTCAGCGACACAACACACCTCCGCCGAGACCTGCTGGTCTACTGCATTCGATACTACCCCCAGCTAAGCCCTTTCAACAAATAGAGATGGACCTCCCCGGACTCTTCCCAACTTCAGCGACGGGAAACAATGGAAACTTCGTTAAAATGTTCTTTGTGTCCGTGTTCTTACCGCTACAAAATGATTCCAAAAACAATGGAACATCGTGGCCACTGATTACATAAACCATTACGCCGAAGCAAAAGCCTGCCTAACGGTTCCGCAGTAGAAGTCCGCAATTTTTCGTCGACCAAACTCTCATGACAGAAGGCAACCCCGACGTCACCTCCTACCTGCAGCGTGCAGAGGAAGCCCGAAGACTCGCCCGGCTGCGGATCAAAGACCAGCAACACACCGACGCTCGGCGATACAACTTGTGACGACGCGGCCCAGACAGGGAGACCAAGTATGGATTCGGACGCCGGTACGCCTCCGTGGACTGAGTGAAAAGCGCTTCTTCGGCACAAGAAAAATCCTTCGGCGTATCGGACCGCTTAATTAAGAAGTCATCCCCGACGCACCCAGAAATCATCCATGTTGTGCACCATATATATTCTTATTGCGCGCGGTAAAGGCCATAGTTGTTTTAATTTTTCGCATTTTATTTACTTTTATGTGTTTATTTTGTAAGCATCGAGGCGCTGCCTTTTTAAGAGGGGGAGTAATGCCGTGATCTATACAAACGCTTAGTTATTCTTTTTTCGACAGTCGCCGGCATGCGGCCTTATGGCTCTGATTCTGGCATGCGGATCAACTTTGAATTCTTTATTGATGCTCGTTGTCGCGAGGCACCGCATTATCAGTTTTCTTGTCGCGCAAGATACATTGAAATGTGTCTCGAAGATTCCTGCCAATCTCGTATGCTTCTGCTATGTTGTAGGTCGTGCTAGTCACCGTTCGCGGCTTTATCTAGATTTTCCTCGCCGCCTTTAAATTGAGCGTTTATCGGTGTGACGGCATTAGTTCGACGACCGACAAGAACGATTTTTGTTATCGCCGCCGCAGGTTCGCTTAGTTCATTTGCGGGCGCAGTTCAGCCCAATAAAACTTGATTTCAGTGCGACTACACTTGTCTTCTTTTTTCTTGCCTACAGACTTGTCATCACTACGTGAAAATACTTTGCGTTCAATTTCGGCTTTGTTCCCAATTAAAATCTTCGTTCATGCAGCTAAGGCTACAACCACGAATATGGGTTAACGTACAGTGATTAGAGTCATTACTTGATTTCAGCGCGCCGCAGATTTAATGAGATGTCGTTATTACGTCATCTTCGTTTGTATTGAACCCTAGCAGGCGTAATGAAAGTTCTATGAGTCAAATTTTATAGAAAAACTGAGCCTAAGAATCACATAAATACGATTTGTCAGAAGTATTACATATATGAAGTGCGTTTGTTCCTTTGACCTTTTACAAACGCCTTCGCAAGAATTTGCTTGCGGATTATGATTTAGCTGCCGTGTCAAGTCCTACATGCCGTCTTTGGCCGTGACTGCGTTCGGGCTACATGGGGGGGGGGGGATGGGGGGGGATGGGGGGGGGGGCAGAGTCCTGCAGCGAAGGGGGCTGTAACCGCTCATTCCCTGTATGACTCCTTTTATATACCAATAGAGAGTAGTCAAATTGTTGCGATTCCCCCACATCCAACTCCGTTTTTAAGAGTGTACGCTATCACGTCATGGCCTTAAAAGCGGAGCTTAAGTGTCCATAATTTTTCTACAGAACGGGGCCTTTAACGGACCTGGCTTTTATGGAGGCTCGAGTCCGCGAACAGCTCCAATTCTACCGAAATGCGCTGAGTCGGTCACCACTGTGGAAAACACTGACATTTTTCAATGTATACATGGCCATATTCAGCGCAAGATGTTCTGTGATTCACACTGGGAAATCAGTGCCATCTATTCCCTAAGGCGGACATGTCACGTTGGGCCACGTGGCGCCGCTTCCGTCGATATCCTCCGAGGATCAGGCGTACTGCATGCAGGGGATGCAAAACATCTTATTCAACCGCCAGAGATTAACCAGTGCAGCTCGATGAATCTAGGAACATTTCGGCGTGATTTGAAGGTTATCGCGTGAGCTTCGACCAGCCTAGCATTCCAGGCGCCTGACCGCCGGTTTTGGCAGGGCGAAAAAATCAAGATTTCGCATTCTTACGTTCTTTCGCTGTTACATGACACAACCATCACCCCCGCGACGAAGTCACCACCTTTTCTCTCGATTGTAAGCTTTCCAATCATTGCAATAAAGTGTGTACTTCATTATCTCATCCTCCCGGACGATAAATAAATTTCTGGGAATGATCTGGTAAATATGGTGCTTGGCGGGCGTATGTGTAATTTGCTTCCGAATACTCTTTAGGGTGACCCATACTTCCCTGCTGCTGAGGCAGCAGGGAAGTTTCACCAGGCAGATGTAGCTTTTATCGTCCAATTCCAGATATTATCAAAGAATACGTCGTGAGCCATATTATTACTGCCTGTACGGTGAAGTAAAAAGAAAAAAAAATTCAAAACTACTTGCCCAGAAGAGAGTGACGGCTGCTTAAAACACAGCGAGGAAAGCTGGCCACATTCCTCCATGGCCACAGCAAAGGATTCTGGGCCATGGCTCTCTTCAGTTTCTTTGGTCGACGCTCGCGTGGCGACTTTCGTATCGGGCTAGGTTGTACAGATCACTTACGTGTAGTGAACTTTCATTCCAGAGCACCACACAGCAGCTATAAGAGTAGCGACCGAAGCTAAACTGTTTTGCTGGGTGATAGGACCGCATGACATGCGGCCACTAGAAGGTGCCTACTTGTGTGCACCAAAAACGACAAATGCCAGTCAAGGTGAAACTATTAATGTCGTGGTAAGGGGGGATTTAACCGCCTATGGCCAAATTTGTAGCGGATGTAATTAAGAAAGTAGAGCCATCCATTGGTTTCATTGCGCAGGTGTACATTTCGTCATATTTAATCTCCATATACATAGCAACCCGTGTCTGCTATAAATGACCAGAAGACCTGTTGACGGCGTCCGTGTGCAGGTTAGGGTTGTAACCCCGGCTGCTATCTTGCGGCGGGAAATCCTGTGCAGATTACCACGAAATAATCCAACATCTGTGCAGCGATGAATGTGGTTAGGAGTATATCGCATGTCTGCGAGGAGTGCTGGCAATGGAAGTACGGAAAACTCCGCCCATAAGCAGGGCTGTGGATGCGCAAAGAACATCTGAAGGGGTGTCTAACCTACGAAATTTATGCACGATAAAGTGAACTGTAGTAATCGTGCCAAAGGACCATATTGCTGTGCCGCAGGTTGGTCGCCATGCAATTTAAGCACGGAAGCGGAGTTCGACGACAGAAGCCAGTTGAGCCTTTGAACCGTAACAGGTGTGCGGTAAGAAACGCTTACGTACTGAAGCAGGGCTTCAGTCTTTTGCTCGGCCAAGATGAAGGAAGCCACGAAAAAAAAAAAAAAGGCATTGCACACTTTCTTTATTATGCCACGCTAGTGGAAATACAGCCCATCGACGGCGATCACCCTCGGTGACAGAGCAGGAGGTGGCTTGATTCTGGACAGCTGCTCAGGGTGATAGTATGCGTGATGCCATCGGGAACTACACCATAATTCCTAGAAAAGAAAGAAAGAAAATTCACAACATAAAGGCGTGGTTAGCCTGTACACCACATTACGTAGGTACTGCTGAGGCCCATAATCTGCTCATAATAAAGACATAATAAGAACAGCTGTAAGAATATTACATTGTATACGCCGACAGCCAGGTTATGGCAAGTGTAAACAGCGCAAGGAATGTCAGGTAGTATGAAATGAGGATGTCCATTGGGAATGGGACCACGCGCACGCGCGTAAGATCATATCCAATTGATGGGGATGCGCTGTAATGCAATCGCAGGGTTCCGGCGTACCGTAAAGACCAGACCGTAAGTGTTTGCGCTGGACGAATGAACATCGAGTCATCCTGCTTTTTTTAGAACCCGGTTTACACCTGATTAACTCAGGTGGCAGACAAAAACGAAGAAAACGCTATTGGACGCAGAGGACAGAAGATAGCGGTTTTAGGTACAATGAGTGTGTACACACCCACGAAAAATAAGATTATCCCCAAAACTTGAAATAAAAAGAGTATTATATGCTGGGGCTTGCACACTTCGACTACTAGCTTGTGTTCCCCGTTTGCTTGCTTTAACATAAGCACGAAGGAAATGTTGACCCTATTACGTTCAAGCTGTATATATGCCATTTGAAATTACTCCCAAAAGAAACACTTGAACATTCACGTGCTGCTTCGAGACGCCTTGGAAACAACGATGACTGCACTCACCTTTGACGCACCAGGAGCCTCCGCACGGTTTCGGGCAGCACTCGAGTCCAATGGCGGCGCACTCGCCCGGATCACACACGGTGTACGCGCAGTCGCTGATGACGCCCTCGTTGCTGGGGCACGCACACATGGCGGGGGTAGACGCTGTGCACAGCACGAGCAGGACCATCAACATGGCAGCGTTAAACTTCATTTCGCAGCCTAAATTGGGTAGAGTTCCTTCGACGAGAGTGGTAGCCTGTGTGAATCTGGTAGCTCAAAGGATGCTATCCCCGTATTTGTAGCCATGGTGTTGAGCGATACTACTAGAGGGCTGGGTCTTCCAGTTCGTCGAACCAATCAGAGTTAACAACAAAGAGAGATAAACAAAAAGAAACTAACATGTGACACGAGCTATATTCCAAACACTTTTGCTTCCAACTGCGCAAATGCGCAGAAAAAGACGCGCAATCAAACAAGAAAGGGGAAACTGTGAGAACCCATGTTAGATAAGTGTACAACCTGCAGAAAACAACACACGGTGACACGCTTGATGCTATCGTGGCAAGAGCGAAGATACCAAAACATACCGACGGTCGTCATTGCGTCGCCCACCAACACATGCAGCTGCCAAACTGAACACTATTCATGTCAAAGAGGATCTGCATGCATTTTCAAGGGTCTAGGTGGCCGAGATATTCAACCATGGTGGTGCAGTCTGCTAACTGCACACAAAACGTCTCGTTCACTACATTATGGTAAGCAAAATCAAAATTATCCACGCAGAAACACTCCTAGAATCGAGAAGAAAAGCCTGGCTGCAGTAGGATGCAAATGAAATACAAAACAGCGGTTTGTAACATTACGTCATGATTCGCGGCCTCCTGAATTACTAAGCTGGCCTACCGAGGCTGTAAACGAACTCCACTTTTCAGTGTTCGACTACATTGGACAAGTCACAAATAGTAACACCTTTCATCTTATACTTGGTAGGAGGGTTAGTTTATTGTTTGGATTGTTTGAACAGCCAACTACATACATTTTGTCACCCTGGAATCCACTGTGGCGGACACTGCGAGGACCGGAGAAGCAAGTTTTATGCAATCACAGATAGCCTTCTTCTGATCCTGTCTCGTTCTGTTCGTGAAGAATAGAGTCGTGTATCGGATTCTCTCAGATCGCAACCAACTAGATTTTGTTCAGTGCAACACTGGTTAGATTTAGAGCACAGTCATGCACGAAGGGTTCAATGACCTCCATTCAGCTGGAATTATATCAACAATGCGCATCCACAAAATGCGCTATATTTTAACCCATACTTCGAAAACTTTCTAAATGCAAGTAATTCACCGTTGTTTTTTTTTTTTCCGGCCTTGTCTAATAGCTTACCTATGGCTGCGCCGCGTCTGCAGCTATATGTCGGTTCTTTCAGCGAATGTGAACTGGAATCCTTTTATTGCGACAGCAGCACTACGCTAGTCGTCGAGCCATTTCGCGTGGCACAGCGTGGGCCAAGCTGCGCATGCGCGAAGACCGTGTGATGCCAGAAGCATCAGCTGATGAGTCTGAGCTCCCGTCGCTGCCGCGCTTCACCGCGCGCTCCGTCAGTGCCGGTGAAGTGATGTCATAACCGCAGCCGGCGCCTGCTGCGCATCACTCTTTCCGTTGATTGTGCGGAGCAGAGGAGTGTGTGATGTATATATACCTAGAAGTGCGTGGGCATAATCAACCAAATCAACGGACGAAGGCCCTGCCGCTGCTCAGCGCCTAGCCTAAGCTACCCTAAACGTAGTCATTCGGCTGTTGCTTTCGTAACTCAACTAGGTTTAAAATGAGCTAAACTACTGACAATTGTTTTAAATAAGTTTATTGAGGCACGCATGCGGTTTCTGCAGCTTTCTAATACCAATGTTCGCGCAAATCAGAAAATAAGTTAGCGATGCTTAACAGTGTTAAGGATGGCGACATCGAGTCGAAACGGGAGCTGCCACTTTCAACCATCAAGACAAGAATTCCCGATCGAAAGAGGTGGAGGGGTCAAGAACGGTGTCAGCGAGACTCGACTGTGAATGGCCATCGCGAAAGAAATCTGGAAAGGAACGCGGGGTGTTCGGCCGGACGACGACCGCGGTCAAAGTCGGGCCATCGGGAACAAAAAGGTTCAAGTGGATCCCGGTGTCTCCCGAATGGGTCGGTACCCTCAAGGCGGCCACGCGGTCCCCTCCTTCGTCTGACGGTGCGGGGCGGCCCTTGCGACGCAGACGTGTGTGCCCAGACCATGAGGCACCGGCAGTCAACGCTTCTCCAATTCGTCTTGCCGGCGGCGCGCGGTGGCTCGTTCGACGCAGGTGTGCCCCTGACCATGAGACGCCAACAGACGCCGATCGACGCAGGTGTGTCCTAGACTATGAGACCCCGGCAGATAGCGAGCTCCTCGTGGGCTGCCCTCTGCACCGCCACAACGGCTTCCTCTTCCCCACAAAGTCTAAACTTTCGAGGGGGCGTGTCTGCGAAAGTGAAACTGTGTCAATGTGAGTGACAATAAATTGATAAGGACACTCCCTCGACAACGAGCCCGCCCTTCACCCAGGGAACCTGGCGAATACGAACCTTTTGAAACTGTGTGTGTGCGGGTATCATGAGTTCTTCTCTAATCTTCCTAACAATGTAAATAAACAAGTTTTAGTCCTTCTACTCCGAACTCCCTCGCTCAGTGGCACTTCTTCCTGGGTGGAACGGACGTCGATGCGGCTGAGGATCCGTCCAGCGGCATCCGAGTCCCACCTCTAACAATAGTAAGCTCGGCAGTTGCTTTCTTTTAGGTATTTTAACTATAACAATTATGTGCCTGGTCGCATTTGGAAATTAGTCGGGCGTTAATAGTAACCATGCGAGCATTTAGAACTTCGCCAGTAGAGTTTCCCTGGGTGTCATGGCAGAACACATTTTAGCAGCCACGCTCTTCAAGAACATCGCGCGATTTGGAGAGTGTAGTGGCGATCCCCGCAGATTGGGCGACAATGAGGCAGGGATGTGGATCAGGCGCCACAAAGTTACTCGTGGTGGACGCTTTTCGAAATACGACTGCACCGGAAAACTCTTGCTTTCAAAATTTTAAAAAGTAGTAAAGCTATATTATTGAGGTCTCGGGCCACAGTTCAGAAAAAAAAATTAAGATCGAAAACAAAGAGAAAATTAGTGTTATACTACAAGTCGCTTTTTGTATCGCAGCCATAACGTTCAAATGAATGAAAAAACTACCTTTTTTTATAAAAAAATGTAATAAATCTGCATACCACATCAGCAGTCATAACACTTATACATATTTGCACAACAAAGATTCCTGTTCTAGTTGTATACATAGAGGTAATGGCTGTGCAAAAAAATTTCAATATTACAGACTGTCGTTTTTAACTACGTGTTTATTAAAAATGATGGGGTTTAAATAAGGACTGTGTTTAAAGAAAAAGGGATAATATGAATACTTATCGCACAGCTTGATGTACCAGGAATATGTCAGCAAGTTTTCATTAAAATATTGTAACTGGTATGACGCCGAAAGTCTAGAAAACACGCCCTGAGCCTGGGAGACAGCCGAAGTCCGAGAGAGGTCCGAGCGCGATGATCCCCAACCAGCTTCGTCGTCTACGCCAACGACCCACTGACTGTCTCAGCTTCGTAGTCCACTACTTTTTGTATCACTACCCCCGTTCTCTGTAGCATCGTCTCGAAGCGGCGCAGTGCTAGAAGGAACAAGAAGGAATAAGGAACAATAAACAGACACTTTTCTCATGCTACGGCGACTGCCTTTGCCAACCAATTAGAGGAAGATTCAGCCTGCTTTGTATCTGGAAACTGAGTCCTGTGCCTCGCCCCCTCGATTAGACCGATATTAGCTCGGGGCTCTGGTGCAACATTATGAATCCCGCTTTACATCCTCATGGAAGGTGCGTCAAACGACCGTTACCAAACACCGTATTATTACATACGACGATGCCCAACCCATCCGGCATCAATCTTACAGTATCTCCCCTATGAAACGTGAGACCATCCAAACACAAGTCAAGGAGACGCTTGCGCATGGTGTCATTCAACCATCTCACAGCCCATTGTCGTCACCTGCCGTCCTATAGTATATAAAAAATACGGAATTCTTCGTTTTTGTAGTTATTGTCGTTAAGTTAAATAGCGTCACAAAAAGATGTCTACCCGCTGCCCCGCATCGACGACTCCCTCGACTGACATCGCTGGGCTGGGTATTTCTCAACCATCGACTCAAACACCGAGCACTGGCAGGTAGACGTTGACGAACGAGACCGTGAGAACACGTCGTTTCTTTCCACCGATGGCCTTTACGCGTTTAATGTGCTGCCTTTTGGCCTATGTTCAGGCTGGCCATAAATAGCGAACTAGTTTGAACGACACCCTGGATGCCTGCGAAGCGTGCTGGATGCCCTTCGATTGGCTGATTTGACACTCAAGCCCGAGAAATGCCACTTCTTTTACACTGAGCTGGAGGTTTTTGGCCATGGGTTTGGTGCATATAGCGTCAAGCTCATTTCCAATAAAATTGCCGCCATATAGCGAAATTCCTTATTCCACGAACAAGAAAAGTGTAAAACGTTTTCTGGGTTTCTACCCCTACTAGCGCCGCTTCATGCCTGCTTCTCCAAGATTGCCGATCTGCTGACATGTCTGATAAGGGACGATGCACCGTTTGTCTGGTCCTCCGAGCAACAAGAAGCTTACGAGGAGTTGCGCAGATGGCTGCAAATATTTCCTGTACTTGCGTACTTTGACGATACAGCTTGCACCGAGGCACACACTGATGCCAGCGGCACTGGACTCGGTGCGGTGCTCGTCCAACATCAAGCTGGCATCAAAAGGGCGATAGCGTAGGCGGGCCGCACTCTTTCTCGTGCTGAGTGAAAATAGTATCCATCAGTAAAAGTGTCCGGCCATTCTATGGGCCACTGTAAAATTCCGGCCCTACCACTACGGTCACCCTTTCAAGTTTATAACCGATCCCCATTCCCCGTGCTGGCTGGCGAGTCTTCGAGACTCACCTGGATGCCTCGCCCGGAGGAGTCTGCAGTTACAGGATTCGATTACACCATTGCCTATAAATATGGCAGAAAACACGGAGACGACGACGCGTTGTCATGTGCCCCCATAGATGAAGGGGTGGATGATGAGACTGATGAACGTCGTTTCCTTGGTGTGGTTAGTGACACACAATTGATGGCACGGCAATGAGCAGGCGAAGAACTCCGACCTGTTTTTGACTACCTGGAGAGTCGTGCTGCTGGCGTACCCCGTCATGTTTGATCTTCTTTTTGTTTACATTTGCGCAACGGTGTTTTGTTCAAAAGGACCTCAAGTAGTCGAACTCGACCCTGTCGTCTCGTTGTTCCATCAGAACTGCGCGACGATATCCTCCTTGCTTCTCAAGATGAAACATCTACCGGACATTTATACTTCACCCCAACGCTTGCTCGAGTTCATCAGGCCTACTACTGGCGAAAAATTGATGTCACTGTTCACCAATACGTCAAGGGCTGCCGCCAGTTCCAATGCAGAAAGTAACCACCCCTCAATCCTGCAGGTTTGCTGCAGCCAATTACACCACCTGCTACTCCATTCGATACCAAGCCAGTATCGATCTTCTAGGCCCCTTTTCTTACTCTGTAGCCGGTAACAAATGGGTGATATTCTCAAACGAATGTTTAACAAGGTATGCGGAAACGAAGGTGGTGGAACGGGGCACTTCTTTCGAGATCGCCAATTTTTTCGTGAACCAATTCGACTTGAGGCATGGCGCACCATCATATGCGATTATTTGATACAGGCACATCATTCATGGCACAACTCATTCAGATGTGTTCGAATTAAGCCACACATGCCATCGCAAGGCTACGGCTTACCCTCAATGTAACGGGTTGATATAAAGATTACGTAGGACCATCAGCGATATGATCTCGATGTATGTGGACCGGGAGCTAAGAACTGGGATGAGATCCTTCCTTAGGTGACATACGCTTACAGCAACGCCATGCAAGAATCGACTGGGTTCACTCCGTTTCGTCTTTTGGACAGAAGGGAAGTTCAGCACATGTTGGACGCCATATTATTGTAGATTCTGATTACAAGCCGTTGGCCTTGAAAGCTGAGTTATTCTCCTAGCGTGCCGATGCGCGCCAACTTGCAGGCTTCAACATTCAAGATCAGCAGTTTGTCGATGCGCGTCGTTACAGTCTTCGGCATCGGCACGTCAGTGGTGCACCTGGAGAACAAGTTTTTGTTTGAACCTCTGTGAGATGCGCAGATGCTCAAGTCCATACAAAATACAGCGCCGTGTGTGTAGTGGACGCCACATATGAAGTGGTTCTTGGCGGTATCAGCCAGCCCAGCCGTAGCCAACCTCACTCCGATGTTGTGCACCCTACAGTACTGAAGCCTTACTTTACCTACTTACCTAGAATGTTCAATATCATTTTGGTTCGAGTCCCTTGATTGCCTTTCACTGCTGCACCTGATGCCTCCGTGCTTATGGGTTTCTTTTTTTGGATGGGAGGGAATGTTGCCACCTTGGTTAACAGAGAGCAGAAAAAGAAGCTTGTGCAGTTGGGTTCTGCGAACAGCGAACTTATCGGACCCTACTGCGTGGTGTTCCCCCATTTTTGCGAGCTAGCCTCCCCAACTGGATTGCCAGTGGGGTCCCACTTTGGTGCACCATTTTTATTAGTGGGGGGGGGGGGGGGGGGGAGGGGGGCGGGGGGTTCTAATAGGGCTCTGCTCTCAGAGCGAAATGTTCGCCGTTAGCTCTGGCTAAAGCCGTGGAAGGGAAGAACACCACACTCAGGCATAGCCAAAGGGCCAAACTATTTATTGGCAGTTTCCAATGTTTTCCTCGGTCATTACAGCATCCGCGCTCTCCGACAGAGAAGGGAAGTAGGGTGCGCCCAGTGCGCTACGCCAGTCCCTCTCATTTCCGCCTTCTCCGCAGCAGCTCCGGGAGATGAAGGCCACAAGAGGAAATATGAGAGATCCCCGTGAAAGAAATGAAGAGGGTGTTTGTAGTGTCGTGCAAGCGAGGGAAATTTAATTCTGCTGAATCCCTACAATGTATGGGGTTGACATGTGTTATACGTCCGTAAGCAGGACTGCGTCAAGTGCAGGACTGCAGGTATTTCGCTTTCAGAAGAATAATATACAGCAAAGAAGTATGCGAGTTTAAAAACATGTCAAAGAATAGAGAGACTTGTTAATCACTGGCGGAAGACCTAATGTAAACACGAAGTAATTTTGCCCACAGGTTTTTCTTTATCCATGCTACCCTTCTAAATGCTCCGGTCTGCAGTGGGACATGGCGGATGTAAATGAGGCTACAGCAGGTATTCAAGTGACGTCACGGGCGCCGCAACACCGCTTCAACGGCGAAAGTCGGAAGTGGCGACGATAATGAGATTATATTCGAAAAACGATTATTGATATTATAAGCATTGAACATAGCACAACGCACCAGGGTATTCACAAGTCAGAGAAATAATGTAAGGTGCATTTATGGTACGTTAAAGTGGCATAATAATAAACTAAAACATTCATATTTGGACGACGGCGACTCTGACGCGGATGCATATTCCCCTTCACACTTAGTGCCGATTGAAACTTAGTGCCGATTCACCACAAAATATTTCCCTCTATGACAACGCAGAAATGAGTAGAAATTACCACTAGGGAAATTCGGTATTCTTCAAAAAGGCAGGCCTGTACCATGGTTATGTTAATTGATATTAAAATTGTACGTGATAACACAGCAGTTCAGGGCGTCCATATCTACTCTTCTTTTTCTTATCAGTGCCTCAGATCCACTACTCCTGTACACAGCTTTAACGTCAGCAGCGGATCAACACCACACGTGTCCTATTATCTCAGACTGATGAGCTGCAGTGATCAAATCTCTTAATCCCGTGAGTAGACACTATCCACAGTTTCGGCTTCATAAACGGGTCTGGCGTACGATGCACTGTTAGAACAGCGTGATTTTCCACAGCTGAAAGGACAAGCCTTCCAGTTTCACTGAGAGACATGAAGCCCACCACTGCAATGCTGCTCGTCGTGCTGCTGCTGTGTGCAGCGTCTGCTCCCACAATGGGTCGGTGCCCGAGCAACGAGGGCGTCTTCAGCGACTGCTCCTTTTCGGAGTGCACGCCAGGGGAGTGTGCCCACGCCGATCTCGAGTGTTGCCCGAAGCCTTGCGGTGGTAGTTGGTGTGTCGAAGGTGAGTAAAACATTTGCGTTACTATGTTGCCTTGTTAAGAGCAGGTTGTGCTTAGAACTAAATTTCAAATTCGGCAAGCTTCTTTATTCTGCTCGGCAATGGTCGCTACATTTCAATTCTAAACATATTTACAGATTTAGATAAAGCTTAAATGTGTGACGTCATTTGCACGGTTTGCCTAATCAGGCACCCATGCCGTACAACACCATAGCCGTCGCATCGCATTGCGGTCACTCGAGAAGCACACCCCTATTCTACAGCCGTTCGAATATTTAACCGTTTTTGAAGATCTGCAATGAGAGTTTTTTTTCTTTAGTTTTTTTTTTTTTTTGTCGGGTTTTCGTTAATACACCTGTGAATAGAGGCGTGGTGCTCTCCTCCTGGGTCTTAATTGCTTCGTGCACTCTTTCGTGCCACCGTGCACACCGCTTTGAGCTTCTTTTCGAAACAATACGATTGTGTTACTTCACAACGTTAGCACTGACAAGCCTTCACCAAAGCAACATCCAGCTTCAAATTAGCGAGGCTTTTTCGTACAACTTTGGACAAATTAGACAATTCAGTTCTGCAAACGCACATTGGCTAGGCAGGTCGCGAGTCGTTGCTGTCAGCGTCCCTCCTAAGATAACAGTTAGTCTTAGTACTGTACATACGTGCGCGTGCGCGGATTGTTTATCAGTGAAAAATCTAGTAGTGTCGCCTCCATCTGCGTCCTGCTTGTCTCAGTGTTATGCTTCACGCAAACACGCGTTCTACTTGCTACCTGTTAGTAGTTCCAAATAAATTTCTTGTCGCCATTATTGTGCCTTTTTTTTTATTACGTCTTTATTTCTGCTTACGGTAGGCGTTTACCTTGCGGCAGAACTAAGTTTCTTCATGGATATAGGGGTGGGGGAGCGGTTAAGGGTGGGGATGGGTGTGAAGGTTAGGATAGATATGAGCGACCGGTGTCCACTTCTTCCAAGAAGTGGACTGTGCCTTTTATTGTGCAGTTCTGTAACAGCCTTCACGTTTAAGGTAACATGCCTGTCCTACTTTATTGTTTGCAGGAGTTTACGACTAGCTTGCACCGGCGTCGTGGCGCGATGATCGATCATGTGCGGCTGCTCCCTGGCCTGCCTGCCTGACCACGCCAGCTGCTATGACGACACCTCGCTGCATCGATAAATAAAGCCTTCGTCCTTCAGTGCACATTACTTTGCTGCCAGGCTCATGCCATCCTTGCTTCTCGCTTTACCATTATGCCCCGACGTGAGAGGACGCCATTCCGAATTTGCATAAACTCTTTGCGCAATAGACCTATACCCGTTGCTAATACCACTTGTTGATGAAGCATTCGGGCGCATAATTTCACACCATGCGCAGTGGTACGTGCTCTTGCTCTTCAGAGCTTCGGGTGTGTATCTGGCACGTTTGTAATAGAATGTAAGGTTAACTGAGCGAACAGCGCACACAAATATAAGGCGAAAATAAAGTAGTCGAAGCGAACACCGCTTAGCGCCCCGCGAGTGAACTTTGCATTTCATGATTACAATGCGGATCTTTTTGTAGGTCTTCAGTATGCAGTGCCTTACCACCACTATACTCGTCTCTTATGCGAAACGGCAAGGTTGTCCTTTGCATTTACAGTGGCAAAGTTGCGTCAGAGGCTGCACAGTGTGCTGATACGCGAATGTATGCGCGTATCTGCGAATGTCTTTCGATATGCTCATCGAGTGCAAGTATACAAATTTTAGAACCGCCTGCAGGAGCAAGCAAAACGACCGTGCAGCCAGCACTCCCAGTCCAGCGACAAAAGTCGTTAATTGGAGTGTGGCGAATATAAGTTCAGGTTGAAAACATTTTACGTCCCAAGTGGAGCCGCAGGATTGAGATGTAACTTACATTCGCTGGAAAGTATTTTGCACGTGGACCAAGGCGTGGGATTTGGGCATGACGACAGAATGGAAATCAGGATTTATGAATGTTCATTCAGACACCCGGTACCCTAATGGACGCGCATACACGTTTGTACAGGTGGGCTAAGGTGGCATTTCACTTAATGTGTTAAAGATTGGAGAGGGAATAATTAAGACAGCAAGCGGGATCTCGAAGCCATACCGCAGCTGTAAACTGCAGGTGAGTCCTTGGTCCAGTTAGTCGTCTGAAGCCGAGGAGCCGGACCCTGATAGCTCAAACGAGGGCATTAAGTGCAAAGAGAAATCTCCAGATTACTAGGCGAAGTGCCGCAGAAACGGTCCAGCTCTCCCAAGCGTATTCTTCGGGCGCGCGGGAAACTGGAACGAACAACCAATACTATCATAGGTATCAAAGGGAGCGCGCAAGAAAGTGAACCGGTGGAAACTTCTAATCCAATAGCTTCATTTATCCCTGTTACTCTTAGAAGCACAGCTCGAGCGCATGTTGGCTAGGTATGGACGTACACGAACGCAGATACGCCCGAGGAGACCGGAGCCGCGTTATTATCTTACAGTCGCAGCTTGAGTATCTAGCAAATTGTGTTCTTTTACGGCTGTGCTTATGCGAATTGTGCTCGGTGATTTTGAACTTGTGTGTGCACGTTTAATATTGTGCATAATGGGGCTCATTTTCTAAGCAAAGAGCACCGAGCTGTTTATCTACCGGCTGCCGATGAGCTCAAAGCAATAAGCAGGCTGTGTTTCCATTGCGTCTAGTAAAACTTTGTAATGTTGATTTGTTGGGAACAACATAGGGCTAGTCGTCGCACTGCTGATAAGTCTTACCGAACACGGCGGTAAGCATTAAAGGCCCATTGTCCACCCTCCGGTCGAAAATATTTTCTTCCCCGGTGACTGTGAGACTTCGCCCCTAGAACGCAAGGCCGCAAAATGTTTTTGAAAAGAGTAACTAATAACGCAGTTACAGCCACCGCAATCACCCGAATCTGTCATGCTTCTCTCCTTCCGTTCCCTCGCAAAGGTTTTTCACTCTCCTGCCCGAGGTCGTCTAGCCTCCGCAAGACAAATTCCCATTCCTCCTCCGCGTTTGGCGGGAGGTGGGGCGTGGCACTCCGCGCGCGCGAAAAAAAAAGAAAAAAAAAACGGCCGAGGGAGCGCGCGCCGCTGGATTCAGTCTGGCCGTGGCGAGGGAAAAGCGTGCAGCGAGCGGTAGACACCCATCCTTTTCCCGTCAATCAGTGAGACGGACCAATGGGCATCGTTCGCGGTACGTACGTCATTACTGTGGCTCGACGGGCCAGCGCAGGAAACGGGGAAGCTGGCTTCCCGAAGGAGAGCATAAGAGAGCTTTGAATTGCATTTTCGATGCTTTGCGGTGCGCGTGTCACTGTAGCATTTTGCACAGACTATCGCCGGTACCTGATCGAAACACTGGGCTCCTTTGCTTAAAAGGGCCTTCCCTGGACAGTGGCCCTTTAAGAATGTGCGTTATCGATGACATATGGTACATAATTATAGCCATGATTGCGCAATGTAGTCCTTTAGACAGCTACGCAGCCCCTGTAATTTAAGTGTTTTAACATATTTTGTTATGCAGTGGTTGTCTTCACATTTCGCGTCATTTTAGACAAGGCTATCTATAAGGAGCACAGACGATTTCTTGTGGGAACCACATTTTCTGCCTGTACAATCCCGATTTTAGATTTATGTGCCAGGTGACGACAGATGGGCGACCTGTGGATCATCACTCTTACGACAGAACAGTTACGGTGTGTATCCTTTGCCATATCGAAGACATCAAAGGTTATGATTAAAGGATATAGTCTTATGCGCGAGAAACAACGGATGTGGTGCACGTGTTGGTAAGGCGTGGCAATTGGACAGCCTGAAAAAGCTAAAAAAATATACTAATTTTAAGAAGTAACTAGAAAGCACAAAAATCCGGAAGCACTTGATTATTTTTGTTTTTAAATAGTTTGATGCATTCTATGACGCCTTTTTTTTTCTTCACAGATTGTACTCGTGCGGAGTGTCATCATATTGCGCAGAGTTTCGCTGTTTAACGTTTAGAAGAATTATGGGCCAAGTGTAAGTTGAGGCCGGCAGAACAGAATCTCTATTGATTCATGCTCCCTGAATGACAAAAGCCCGCTTTCAGTTCGGTAATGATCCTGATGTGCCGGCTTGTTGGGCTAATTTCCGAAGCAGGTTAGAGGTGCAAGCTTCGAGAGCAAACCAGAAGGGCAGGCTCATATTAAAGGCGAAGCTGGTATATCGCGCGAATGAAAGTAAGCGCGCGAAGCTTTATACGCTGGCTCCTCCGAGGATACGACTCCAAAACTGCCTTTATGTCAGGGCAACATATGAGGTCTATCGCCGCTTTGAGTCCCCGAGTCTAGGTACACACGATGTTCGATCCTGATGTTTCCGGTCGTCGATGAACATCAATTGCTTTGGGCCGCATGAGAACTATGCCCACACACAAGCATCGATTCCAAAGGTAGGCGTGTACAGAGCAGGTCAATAAAATACGTTTTTTATTGGTTCCGCTCAATGTGGAGACTTTTAGCGGTAGCTTCAATGTACAATCTTTATCCGAAATGTACGGTTCAAGAGTTTTCACTGTAAGCGGTGTGACAGGATTTGTAGCACATTTCCAGTGTTCAAAAAATCGCATGTGACGACAAAATCTTGTCCTCACCTTTCTATTGCTGAGGTATTCCAGGAGGGCATTCAGGAGCACCGCTATAGGTCTCAGATGTGAACCACTTGAGCCATATAGTTTCGACAAAGCGTGCATATGTTTTTCTCCCACCAGTAAAATAATTGTCAACGGACATAACTGAACACAAAAAAAGGAAATACATCTTCTTGCTCTCCTTGGCGGAGAGGCAGGACACTAATGGCACCCAGTGCCATTATTTTATTATGAACTGCCCACACAGCATTACAAAACCTTTCGAGTGTTGTTTTCTTTAACACGATAGTGTTATATATCCCGTTTTACAGAAAATCCGTGTTTGGGGCAGTCGAAGCTATTAGCAGGAATCCAGGGGCGCGGCTCATACTGGGGATTGTCTGGCGCTGATTGAATATAGGGTCGCCTGACATCAACGAACCATGCGACGTGTCTTATTTGACAGGGTCTGCTAAGACGAGCCTCTTCTTGCAGATGGATGGACGATATTAGAATAGGCTTTCCAGTACCCTGTAATTTTGAGTCGGAAACGTTACGCATAAATCACGAAGGCACGTTCGAACGACTTGGGTAAGCTGACCTTTACACCAATTTCGGGTGGCCTTTCACATACGTTTATATGATAACTAAATAGTGTGTCTACATATTAGATGAAAAAATAAGGGATTACTAATCGGGCAAGTAGCAAAAGCCTATATACGTAAACAAGGATCAGCAAGGAGACTTTGCAAGCAGGAGCCATTACCGTATCCTACCATATCATTTAAAGGCGGAGTTTTAGTGTCTCTTCAACAATGGTTACAAGCAGTGTACCTATAGGCTGTGCCTTTATTTGTATGGCACGACCCCTTTTCCTTGTTTGCATCCATTCACTTAGATACTCGCTTATATAGTCGTCTTTTATTAGTTCTTCGAATACCCAATACAATAATTAGCGGTATAAAGTCTTAATATATCACTTGTCGCAAAATATTATAGGGGCACCTAAGCTCTGCTTTATGGCTATGAGGCAAAGGCATACGCTACCAGCCCACATATGTCTCGCTCTAACCTAGCTGTACGGATGTACCTGCGTGGCCTAGTGATAACATGAATGCAAGGGTCTTGGCAGGCTGATTCTGATATCACCCTCTCATATGAAAGTAGAGGCCCGATTGGCTTTTCCTGGGAGACATAATGTCAGACAACCCTTCGTCCAGTCTGTGCGTGGCCATGCGATCTGCCACCTACCGTCCGCCAGCGCCATGGTAATCAGTTATATCTCACAACACCGACGCCTACGCCGGATGTTCGGTGAAGGTTTTTAACAGTATCGTGTTAAAATGCCAGCTAGATCAATATAAATCCTCTGTTTACGAAAACCGCATGGGTGTACCAAGAGGATCAGTAGCTTTTGTAATTCAGGATAGAAATGTCCCGGAAGACTGGGTTCCGACCTCTCTTCCTTCACTCATATACAAAGCACACGCTGGCAGTGTCTGCTAACTTGGTAATACCATTTGGTCTTGTACCTAAAAGCTGAAAACCAATCAGGGGCTTGGCCATTTTCCCTGGCAGCTACACCGTTTTTCATAATCTTGCTAGAGATTTTTCGCTCACACCGCCAAAAAGGCTGACACGTCATTTTCTGGAGGACGGGGCCTTCAACTCAATTATTTATAATATCTAGCTATATCTAGGCATGCGCTCACCTTCAATGAATAAAATGCGATTCCGTTATGTGAAAAACTGCCAAATGGCACGAGTCCCCATTGATGCGCCACCGAAAGAATACGACGAAAACGCCCTTTTGGGATCGGTAAGCGCCAGCAGTTTCGCAGAAGAACAGCGATTAGGCCCTGAGCTGAAAGACCTAGCCGATTACTTCGAAGGAAAGATTACTTCCCCTACCGCTGTGTTCAAGCGTCAGCTGTCGTTCTTCGCATTAAAAAATGACGTCCTTGTGAAGAAGAACTTTGCATCCAACAGTACCGCACACCTTGTTGTGCCGGTAAACCTCAGAGAGAAAATTCTACAGGTGCGCCACGATGAGCCAACGGCAGCACATCTCGGCCTTGCACGCACGTCGCACCAAACCCAGAAAAAGTATTATTGGCCGCGGTTAGCTGCCGATGTCACCCATTGTGTCAAAACTTGCCGTGAGTGTCAGCGACACAACACACCTCCGACGAGACCTGCTGGTCTACTGCATTCGATACTACCCCCAGCTAAGCCCATTCAACAAATAGAGATGGACCTCCTCGGACTCTTCCCAACTTCAGCGACGGGAAACAATGGAAACTTCGTTAAAATGTTCTTTGTGTCCGTGTTTTTACCGCTACAAAATGATTCCAAAAACAATGGAACATCGTGGCCACTGATTACATAAACCATTACGCCGAAGCAAAAGCCTGCCTAACGGTTCCGCAGTAGAAGTCGGCAATTTTTCGTCGACCAAACTCTCATGACAGAAGGCAACCCCGACGTCACCTCCTACCTGCAGCGTGCAGAGGAAGCCCGACGACTCGCCCGGCTGCGGATCAAAGACCAGCAACACACCGACGCTCGGCGATACAACTTGTGACGACGCGGCCCAGACAGGGAGACCAAGTATGGATTCGGACGCCGGTACGCCTCCGTGGACTGAGTGAAAAGCGCTTCTTCGGCACAAGAAAAATCCTTCGGCGTATCGGACCGCTTAATTAGGAAGTCATGCCCGACGCACCCAGAAATCATCCATGTTGTGCACCATATATATTCTTATTGCGCGCGGTAAAGGCCATAGTTGTTTTAATTTCTCGCATTTTATTTACTTTTATGTGTTTATATTGTAAGCATCGAGGCGCTGCCTTTTTAAGAGGGGGAGTAATGCCGTGATCTATACAAACGCTTAGTTATTCTTTTTTCGACAGTCGCCGGCATGCGGCCTTATGGCTCTGATTCTGGCATGCGGATCAATTTTGAATTCTTTGTTCATGCTCGTTGTCGCGAGGCGCCGCATTATCAGTTTTCTTGTCGCGCAAGATGCATTGAAATGTGTCTCGAAGATTCCTGCCAATCTCGTATGCTTCTGCTATGTTGTAGGTCGTGCTAGTCACCGTTCGCGGCTTTATCTAGATTTTCCTCGCCGCCTTTAAATTGAGCGTTTATCGGTGTGACGGCATTAGTTCGACGACCGACAAGAACGATTTTTGTTATCGCCGCGGCAGATTCGCTTAGTTCATTTGCGGGCGCAATTCAGCCCAATAAAACTTGATTTCAGTGCGATTACAGTTGTCTTCTTTTTTCTTGCCTACAGACTTGTCATCACTACGTGAAAATACTTTGCGTTCAATTTCAGCTGCGTTTCCAATTAAAATCTTCGTTCATGCAGCTAAGGTTACAACCACGAATATGGGTTAACGTACAGTGATTAGCGTCATTACTTGATTTCAGCGCGCCGCAGATCTAATGAGATGTCGTTGTTACGTGATCTTCGTTTGTATTGAACCCTAGCAGGCGTAATGAAAGTTCTATGAGTCAAATTTCATAGAAAAAGTGAGCCTAAGAATAAGATAAATACGATTTGTTAGAAGTATTACATATATGAAGTGCGTTTGTTCCTTTGACCTTTTACAAACGCCTTCGCAAGAATTTGCTTGCGGATTATGATTTAGCTGCCGTGTCAAGTAATACATGCCGTCTTTGGCCGTGACTGCGTTCGGGCTACATGGGGGGGGGGGGGGATGGGGGGGGGGTGGCAGAGTCCCGCAGCGAAGGGGGTTGTAACCACTCATTCCCTGTATGACTCCTTTTATATGCCAATACGAGTCACAAAGTGGCAGAGAGTAGTCAAATTGTTGCGATTCCCCCACATCCAACTCCGTTTTTTAAGAGTGTACGCTATCACGTTATGGTCTTAAAAGCGGAGCTTAAGTGTCCATAATTTTTCTACAGAACGGGGCCTTTAACGGACCTGGCTTTTATGGAGGCTCGAGTCCGCGAAGAGCTCCAATTCTACCGAAATGCGCTGAGTCGGTCACCACTGTGGAAAACACTGACATTTTTCAATGTATACATGGCCATATTCAGCGCAAGATGTTCTGCGATTCACACTGGGA
Source organism: Amblyomma maculatum (assembly GCF_055883805.1). Taxonomy (NCBI): domain Eukaryota; kingdom Metazoa; phylum Arthropoda; class Arachnida; order Ixodida; family Ixodidae; genus Amblyomma; species Amblyomma maculatum. The sequence continues at coordinate 99,554,147 of NC_139349.1, read as the reverse complement.
AATCAGTGCCATCTATTCACTAAGGCGGACATGTCACGTTGGGCCACGTGGCGCCGCTTCCGTCGATATCATCCGAGGATCAGGCGTACCGCATGCAGGGGATGCAAAACATCTTTTTCAACAGCCAGAGATTAACCAGTGCAGCTCGATGGATCTAGGAACATTTCGGCGTGATTTGAAGGTTATCGCGCGAGCTTCGACCAGCCTAGCATTCCAGGCGCCTAACCGCCGGTTTTGGCAGAACGAAAAAATCAAGATTTCGCATTCTTACGTTCTTTCGCTGTTACATGACACAACCATCACCCCCGCGACGAAGTCACCACCTTTTCTCTCGATTGTAAGCTTTCCAATCATTGCCATAAAGTGTGTACTTCATTACCTCTTATCCTCCCGGACGATAACAAAATTTCTGGGAATGATCTGGTAAATATGGTGCTTGGCGGGCGTAGTGTAATTTGCTTCCGAATACTCTTTAGGGTGACCCATACTTCCCTGCTGCTGAGGCAGCAGGGAAGTTTCACCCGGAAGATGTAGCTTTTATCGTCCAATTCCAGATATTATCAAAGAATACGTCGTGAGCCATATTATTACTGCCTGTACGGTGAAGTAAAAAGAAAAAAATTCAAAACTACTTGCCCAGAAGAGAGTGACGGCTGCTTAAAACACAGTGAGGAAAGCTGGCCACATTCCTCCATGGCCACAGCAAAGGATTCTGGGCCATGGCTCTCTTCAGTTTCTTTGGTCGACGCTCGCGTGGCGACTTTCGTATCGCGCTAGGTTGTACAGATCACTTACGTGTAGTGAACTTTCATTCGAGAGCACCATACAGCAGCTATAAGAGTAGCGACCGAAGCTAAACAGTTTTGCTGTGTGATAGGACTGCATGACATGCGGCCACTGGAAGGTGCCTACTTGTGTGCACCAAAAACGACAAATGCCAGTCAAGGTAAAACTATTAATGGCGTGGTAAGGGGGATCTAGCCGCCTATGGCCAAATTTGTAGCGGATGTAATTAAGAAAGTAGAGCCATCCATTGGTTTCATTGCGCAGGTGTACATTTCGTCATATTTAATCTGCATATACATAGCAACCCGTGTCTGCTATAAATGACCAGAAGACCTGTTGACGGCGTCCGTGTGCAGGTTAGGGTTGTAACCCCGGCTGCTATCTTGCGGCGGGAAATCCTGTGCAGATTACCACGAAATAATCCAACATCTGTGCAGCGATGAATGTGGTTAGGAGTATATCGCATGTCTGCGAGGAGTGCTGGCAATGGAAGTTCGGAAAACGCCGCCAATAAGCAGGGCTGTGGATGCGCAAAGAACATCTGAAGGGGTGTCTAACCTACGAAATTTATGCACGATAAAGTGAACTGTAGTAATCGTGCCAAAGGACCATATTGCTGTGCCGCAGGTTGGTCGCCATGCAATTTAAACACGAAAGCGGACGTACTGAAGCAGGGCTTCAGTCTTTTGCTCGGCCAAGATGAAGGAAGCCACGAAAAAAAAAAAGGCATTGCACACTTTCTTTATTATGCCACGCTAGTGGAAATACAGCCCATCGACGGCGATGCACCCTCGGTGTCAGAGCAGGAGGTGGCTTGACTCTGGACAGCTGCTCAGGGCGATAGTATGCGTGATGCCATCGGGAACTACATCATAATTCCTGGAAAAGAAAGAAAGAAAATTCACAACATAAAGACGTGGTTGGCCTGTATACCACATGACGTAGGTACTGTTGAGGCCCATAATCTGCTCATAATAAAGACCTAACAAGAACAGCTGTAAGAATATTACATTGTATACGCCGACAGCCAGGTTATGTCAAGTGTAAACAGCGCAAGGAATGTCAGGTAGTGCGAAATGAGGATGTCCATTGGGAATGGGACCACGCGCACGCGCGTAAGATCATATCCAATTGATGGGGATGCACTGTAATGCAATCGCAGGGTTCCGGCGTACCGTAAAGACCAGACCGTAAGTGTTTGCGCTGGACGAATGAACATCGAGTCATCCTGCTTTTTTAGAACCCGGTTTACGCCTGATTAACTCAGGTAGCAGACAAAAACGAAGAAAACGCTATTGGACGCAGAGGACAGAAGATAGCGGTTTTAGGTACAATGTGTGTGTACACACCCACGAAAAATAAGATTATCCCCAAAACTTGAAATAAAAAGAGTATTATATGCTGGGGCTTGCACACTTCGACTACTAGCTTGTGTTCCCCGTTTGCTTGCTTTAACATAAGCACGAAGGAAATGCTGACCCTATTACGTTCAAGCTGTATATATGCCATTTGAAATTACTCCCCGAAGAAACACTTGAACATTCACGTGCTGCTTCGAGACGGCTTGGAAACAACGATGACTGCACTCACCTTTGACGCACCAGGAGCCTCCGCAGGGTTTCGGGCAGCACTCGAGTCCAATGGCGGAGCACTCGCCCGGATCACACACGGTGTACGCGCAGTCGCTGATGACGCCCTCGTTGCTGGGGCACGCACACATGGCGGGGGTAGACGCTGTGCACAGCACGAGCAGGACCATCAACATGGCAGCGTTAAACTTCATCTCGCAGCCTAAAGTGGGTAGAGTTCCTTCGACGAGAGTGGTAGCCTGTGTGAATCTGGTAGCTCAAAGGATGCTATCCCCGTATTTGTAGCCATGGCGTTGAGCGATACTACTAGAGGGCTGGGTCTTCCAGTTCGTCGAACCAATCAGAGTTAACAACAGAGAGAGATAAACAAGAAGAAACTAACATGTGATACGAGCTATATTCCAAACATTTTTGCTTCCAACTGCGCAAATGCGCAGAAAAAGACGCGCAATCAAACAAGAAAGGGGAAACTGTGAGAACCCATGTTAGATAAGTGTACAACCTGCAGAAAACAACACACGCTGACATGCTTGATGCTATCGTGGCAAGAGCGAAGATACCAAAACATACCGACGGTCGTCATTGCGTCGCCCACCAACACATGCAGCTGCCAAACTGAACACTTATTCATGTCAAAGAGGATCTGCATGCATTTTCAAGGGTCTAGGTGGCCGAGATATTCAATCATGGTGGTGCAGTCTGCTAACTGCACACAAAACGTCTCGTTCACTACATTATGGTAAGCAAAATCAAAATTATCCACGCAGAAACACTCCTAGAATCGAGAAGAAAAGCCTGGCTGCAGTAGGATGCAAATGAAATACAAAACAGCGGTTTGTAACATTACGTCATGATTCGCGGCGTCCTGAATTACTAAGCTGGCCTACCGAGGCTGTAAACGAACTCCACTTTTCAGTGTTCGACTACATTGGACAAGTCACAAACAGTAGCACCTTTCATCTTATACTTGGTAGGAGGGTTAGTTTATTGTTTGGATTGTTTGAACAGCCAACTACATACATTTTGTCACCCTGGAATCCACTGTGGCGGACACTGCGAGGACCGGAGAAGCAAGTTTTATGCAATCACAGATATCCTTCTTCTGATCCTGTCTCGTTCTGTTCGTGAAGAATAGAGTCGCGTATCGGATTCTCTCAGATCGCAACCAACTAGATTTTGTTCAGTGCAACACTGGTTAGATTTAGAGCACAGTCATGCACCAAGGGTTCAATGACCTCCATTCAGCTGGAATTATATCAACAATGCGCATCCACAAAATGCGCTATATTTTAACCCATACTTCGAAAACTTTCTAAATGCAAGTAATTCACCGTTTTTTTTTTCCGGCCTTGTCTAATAGCTTACCTATATGGCTGCGCCGCGTCTGCAGCTATATGTCGGTTCTTTCAGCGAATGTGAACTAGAATCCTTTTATTGCGACAGCAGCACTACGCTAGTCGTCGAGCCATTTCGCGTGGCACAGCGTGGGCCAAGCTGCGCATGCGCGAAGACCGTGTGATGCCAGAAGCATCAGCTGATGAGCCTGAGCTCCCGTCGCTGCCGCGCTTCACCGCGCGCTCCGTCGGTGCCGGTGAAGTGATGTCATAACCGCAGCCGGCGCCTGCTGCGCATCACTCTTTCCGTTGATTGTGCGGAGCAGAGGAGTGTGTGATGTATATATACCTAGAAGTGCGTGGGCATAATCAACCAAATCAACGGACGAAGGCCCTGCCGCTGCTCAGCGCCTAGCCTAAGCTACCCTAAACGTAGCCATTCGGCTGTTGCTTTCGTAACTCAACTAGGTTTAAAATGAGCTAAACTACTGACAATTGTTTTAAATAAGTTTATTGAGGCACGCATGCGGTTTCTGCAGCTTTCTAATACCAATGTTCGCGCAAATCAGAAAATAAGTTAGCCATGCTTAACAGTGTTAAGGATGGCGACATCGAGTCGAAACGGGAGCTGCCACTTTCAACCATCAAGACAAGAATTCCCGATCGAAAGAGGTGGAGGGGTCAAGAACGGTGTCAGCGAGACTCGACTGTGAATGGCCATCGCGAAAGAAATCTGGAAAGGAACGCGGGGTGTTCGGCCGGACGACGACCGCGGTCAAAGTCGGGCCATCGGGAACAAAAAGGTTCAAGTGGATCTCGGTGTCTCCCGCATGGGTCGGTACCCTCAAGGCGGCCACGCGGTCCCCTCCTTCGTCTGACGGTGCGGGGCGGCCCTTGCGACGCAGACGTGTGTGCCCAGACCATGAGGCACCGGCAGTCAACGCTTCTCCAATTCGTCTTGCCGGCGGCGCGCGGTGGCTCGTTCGACGCAGGTGTGCCCCTGACCATGAGACGCCAACAGACGCCGATCGACGCAGGTGTGTCCTAGACTATGAGACCCCGGCAGATAGCGAGCTCCTCGTGGGCTGCCCTCTGCACCGCCACAACGGCTTCCTCTTCCCCACAAAGTCTAAACTTTCGAGTGGGCGTGTCTGCGAAAGTGAAACTGTGTCAATGTGAGTGACAATAAATTGATAAGGACACACCCTCGACAACGAGCCCGCCCTTCACCCAGGGAACCTGGCGAATACGAACCTTTTGAAACTGTGTGTGTGCGGGTATCATGAGTTCTTCTCTAATCTTCCTAACAATGTAAATAAACAAGTTTTTAGTCCTTCTACTCCGAACTCCCTCGCTCAGTGGCACTTCTTCCTGGGTGGAACGGACGTCGATGCGGCTGAGGATCCGTCCAGCGGCATCCGAGTCCCACCTCTGACAATAGTAAGCTCGGCAGTTGCTTTCTTTTAGGTATTTTAACTATAACAATTATGTGCCTGGTCGCATTTGGAAATTAGTCGGGCGTTAATAGTAACCATGTGAGCATTTAGAACTTCGCCAGTAGAGTTTCCCTGGGTGTCATGGCAGAACACATTTTAGCAGCCACGCTCTTCAAGAACATCGCGCGATTTGGAGAGTGTAGTGGCGATCCCCGCAGATTGGGCGACAATGAGCCAGGGACGTGGATCAGGCGCCACAAAGTTACTCGTGGTGGACGCTTTTCGAAATACGACTGCACCGGGAAACTCTTGCTTTCGATATTCTAAAAAGTAGTAAAGCTATTATTGAGGTCTCGGGCCACAGTTCAGAAAAAAAAATTAAGATCGAAAACAAAGAGGAAATTAGTGTCATACTACAAATCGCTTTTTGTATCGCAGCCATAACGTTCAAATGAATGAAAAAACTACCTTTTTTTATAAAAAAATGTAATAAATCTGCATACCACATCAGCAGTCATAACACTTATACGTATTTGCACAACAAAGATTCCTGTTCTAGTTGTATACATAGAGGTAATGGCTGTGCAAAAAAATTTCGATATCACAGAATGTCGTTTTTAACTACGTGTTTATGAAAAATGATGGGTTTAAATAAGGAATGTGTTTAAAGAAAAAGGGATAATATGAATACTTATCGCACAGCTTGATGTACCAGGAATATGTCAGCAAGTTTTCTTTAAAATATTATAACTGGTATGACGCCGAAAGTCTAGGAAACACGCCCTGAGCCTGGGAGACAGCCGAAGTCCGAGAGAGGTCCGAGCGCGATGATCCCCAACCAGCTTCGTCGTCTACGCCAACGACCCACTGACTGTCTCAGCTTCGTAGTCCACTACTTTTTGTATCACTACCCCCGTTCTCTGTAGCATCGTCTCGAAGCGGCGCAGTGCTAGAAGGAACAAGAAGGAATAAGGAACAATAAACAGACACTTTTCTCATGCTACGGCGACTGCCTTTGCCAACCAATTAGAGGAAGATTCAGCCTGCTTTGTATCTGGAAACTGAGTCCTGTGCCTCGCCCCCTCGATTAGACCGATATTAGCTCGGGGCTCTGGTGCAACATTATGAATCCCGCTTTACATCCTCATGGAAGGTGCGTCAAACGACCGTTACCAAACACCGTATTATTACATACGACGATGCCCAACCCATCCGGCATCAATCTTACAGTATCTCCCCTATGAAACGTGAGACCATCCAAACACAAGTCAAGGAGACGCTTGCGCATGGTGTCATTCAACCATCTCACAGCCCATTGTCGTCACCTGCCGTCCTATAGTATATAAAAAATACGGAATTCTTCGTTTTTGTAGTTATTGTCGTTAAGTTAAATAGCGTCACAAAAAGATGTCTACCCGCTGCCCCGCATCGACGACTCCCTCGACTGACATCGCTGGGCTGGGTATTTCTCAACCATCGACTCAAACACCGAGCACTGGCAGGTAGACGTTGACGAACGAGACCGTGAGAACACGTCGTTTCTTTCCACCGATGGCCTTTACGCGTTTAATGTGCTGCCTTTTGGCCTATGTTCAGGTTGGCCATAAATAGCGAACTAGTTTGAACGACACCCTGGATGCCTGCGAAGCGTGCTGGATGCCCTTCGATTGGCTGATTTGACACTCAAGCCCGAGAAATGCCACTTCTTTTACACTGAGCTGGAGGTTTTTGGCCATGGGTTTGGTGCATATAGCGTCAAGCTCATTTCCAATAAAATTGCCGCCATATAGCGAAATTCCTTATTCCACGAACAAGAAAAGTGTAAAACGTTTTCTGGGTTTCTACCCCTACTAGCGCCGCTTCATGCCTGACTTCTCCAAGATTGCCGATCTGCTGACATGTCTGATAAGGGACGATGCACCGTTTGTCTGGTCCTCCGAGCAACAAGAAGCTTACGAGGAGTTGCGCAGATGGCTGCAAATATTTCCTGTACTTGCGTACTTTGACGATACAGCTTGCACCGAGGCACACACTGATGCCAGCGGCACTGGACTCGGTGCGGTGCTCGTCCAACATCAAGCTGGCATCAAAAGGGCGATAGCGTAGGCGGGCCGCACTCTTTCTCGTGCTGAGTGAAAATAGTATCCATCAGTAAAAGTGTCCGGCCATTCTATGGGCCACTGTAAAATTCCGGCCCTACCACTACGGTCACCCTTTCAAGTTTATAACCGATCCCCATTCCCCGTGCTGGCTGGCGAGTCTTCGAGACTCACCTGGATGCCTCGCCCGGAGGATTCTGCAGTTACAGGATTCGATTACACCATTGCCTATAAATATGGCAGAAAACACGGAGACGACGACGCGTTGTCATGTGCCCCCATAGATGAAGGGGTGGATGATGAGACTGATGAACGTCGTTTCCTTGGTGTGGTTAGTGACACACAATTGATGGCACGGCAATGAGCAGGCGAAGAACTCCGACCTGTTTTTGACTACCTGGAGACCCTATTGCAAAAACCAGCGTCTCCAGTGCGAAACCAGTAAGATTTTCGCGCTGGTTTTGCACTGGATCTGCTGGGCACGCTGGAGGTCTGCGATATTCACTGGAGCTGTAACGGGAAGACACTGGCTGCACTGGTGCGATGGGAGAAAAACGCTGGGATTAGACTTTTGACGCTGGGTGTGTCGCTGGCATCCGCGATGCACTGGGAGAAGCGCTGTATGTGCGCTGGGCCGCACTGGTCCCAGTGTCCCAGTATAGACGGTGCGGCGTGCGTCGTCAGCCGGAGTAGCATCCCTCAGGGGCCTTCAGGGCAACAGCGTACTTTCAATCGACCATCGGGGGGCATATGAAAAATATGGTTCAAGCAAGCGCTTTTTGCTGCGAAGTCGTTGCGCATTTGTAAGAAAACAAAGGCAGTATCTTTTTTCTAGAGTTTCCATGTTTCGATAGGTCGTTTCGAGCGTTTCGAGAGCGACAACGATCGCCGCGCCTCGATCTCATTACAGACTGACTACTAACGCACTACTAAAGCTGGAATTGAATAATGTGGGCTACCATGCATAACCAACTTCACAGCTGATCTTAAGGGCACTCTAACACAATGATTACTGCCAAAATGTTCAATGCGGGCTCAATCGCAGGCGAGCGTAGCCTGCACCACGGCCCAGTATAAACAGCAGAAAGAAAAACTAAAACGAGGAAGAGAGTAGTTTACCGAGCGATGGGTCCATGAGAGAAAAAGCAACAACATACAGCGCTTGTAATACATAATATTTGGCGTGTTTCTCAAGCTTTTGCGCTCCTTCTTACTCTGCGTATCAAGCAGCCGAGCCCTCGGTCATCGCAACGCTTCCCGCAATGTTTACATACAAATAAGGTTTAGTTACACGCAATTAGGGTCATCGCTGCGGCGCTTGCCGGTATTAAAGCTTGGTCGCACGTTTTTCCTTGAAGGCTTCTACTAAAGCTCCGTGTTCAGCGAAAATTACGCCCACGGTAGCAGAGCACCACCCAAGAGCCGGCGTTGGTAAATTTGCCAGCGATGTCAAACTACACATGTTAAAAATGATTCCAGTGCACAAAATAGCGCGCATAGGCACCCAGAACATTAGTTGCAAGTCGTGAGAGCAGACAGCAAGCTAAAATGGTCAAGAAGTTGCAATTGTTAGAACGATAGCAATGGCCTGTAGACTGCAAAACATGAAGTCCCAACCTTATAAATGCGGGTCATGACATAAAATGCAAAAATGTTTACAGGAAATCCAGTTCTCGGCGTGGCCGAGTGGTTAGCGTGCTGAGTTAGCAATTGGTATGTGCCGAGGGACTTAGTTCGAGGCACGCTTGGTGCGCTTGTTTTTTTTTTTTTTTTTACTTCTTTTTAGGTTTTTTATGTACCTAACTTGTTTCGTTACTTTTTACTTTTTAATTTTTATCCCACGCCTTTTTTTTCCGGGCGAACAGTGCCGCCAGCGCGGAGCGTCCCAGTATGCCGCGTCCCAGTATGCCGCGTCCCAGTGCGCCCAGTGTCCAGCGTCATACTGGGACCATAATCAGGTATGGCGCTGGGGCGCTGGCTCCCAGTGGCACTGGTTTTTGCAATAGGGGAGTCGTCCTGCTGGCGTACCCCGTCATGTTTGATCTTCTTTTTGTTTACGTTTGCGCAACGGTGTTTTGTTCAAAAGGACCTCAAGTAGTCGAACTCGACCCTGTCGTCTCGTTGTTCCATCAGAACTGCGCGACGATATCCTCCTTGCTTCTCAAGATGAAACATCTACCGGACATTTATACTTCACCCCAACGCTTGCTCGAGATCATCAGGCCTACTACTGGCGAAAACTTGATGTCACTGTTCACCAATACGTCAAGGGCTGCCGCCAGTTCCAATGCAGAAAGTAACCACCCCTCAATCCTGCAGGTTTGCTGCAGCCAATTACACCACCTGCTACTCCATTCGATACCAAGCCAGTATCGATCTTCTGGGCCCCTTTTCTTACTCTGTAGCCGGTAACAAATGGGTGATATTCTCAAACGAATGTTTAACAAGGTATGCGGAAACGAAGGTGGTGGAACGGGGCACTTCTTTCGAGATCGCCAATTTTTTCGTGAACCAATTCGACTTAAGGCATGGCGCACCATCATATGCGATTATTTGATACAGGCACATCATTCATGGCACAACTCATTCAGATGTGTTCGAATTAAGCCACACATGCCATCGCAAGGCTACGGCTTACCCTCAATGTAACGGGTTGATATAAAGATTACGTAGGACCATCAGCGATATGATCTCGATGTATGTGGACCGGGAGCAAAGAACTGGGATGAGATCCTTCCTTAGGTGACATACGCTTACAGCAACGCCATGCAAGAATCGACTGGGTTCACTCCGTTTCGTCTTTTGGACAGAAGGGAAGTTCAGCACATGTTGGACGCCATATTATTGTAGATTCTGATTACAAGCCGTTGGCCTTGAAAGCTGAGTTATTCTCCTAGCGTGCCGATGCGCGCCAACTTGCAGGCTTCAACATTCAAGATCAGCAGTTTGTCGATGCGCGTCGTTACAATCTTCGGCATCGGCACGTCAGTGGTGCACCTGGAGAACAAGTTTTTGTTTGAACCTCTGTGAGATGCGCAGATGCTCAAGTCCATACAAAATACAGCGCCGTGTGTGTAGTGGACGCCACATATGAAGTGGTTCTTGGCGGTATCAGCCAGCCCAGCCGTAGCCAACCTCACTCCGATGTTGTGCACCCTACAGTACTGAAGCCTTACTTTACCTACTTACCTAGAATGTTCAATATCATTTTGGTTCGAGTCCCTTGATTGCCTTTCACTGCTGCACCTGATGCCTCCGTGCTTATGGGTTTCTTTTTTTGGATGGGAGGGAATGTTGCCACCTTGGTTAACAGAGAGCAGAAAAAGAAGCTTGTGCAGTTGGGTTCTGCGAACAGCGAACTTATCGGACCCTACTGCGTGGTGTTCCCCCATTTTTGCGAGCTAGCCTCCCCAACTGGATTGCCAGTGGGGTCCCACTTTGGTGCACCATTTTTATTAGTGGGGGGGGGGGGGGGGGGGAGGGGTCGGGGGGTTCTAATAGGGCTCTGCTCTCAGAGCGAAATGTTCGCCGTTAGCTCTGGCTAAAGCCGTGGAAGGGAAGAACACCACACTCAGGCATAGCCAAAGGGCCAAACTATTTATTGGCAGTTTCCAATGTTTTCCTCGGTCATTACAGCATCCGCGCTCTCCGACAGAGAAGGGAAGTAGGGTGCGCCCAGTGCGCTACGCCAGTCCCTCTCATTCCCGCCTTCTCCGCAGCAGCTCCGGGAGATGAAGGCCACAAGAGGAAATATGAGAGCCCCCCGTGAAAGAAATGAAGAGGGTGTTTGTAGTGTCGTGCAAGCGAGGGAAATTTAATTCTGCTGAATCCCTACAATGTATGGGGTTGACATGTGTTATACGTCCGTAAGCAGGACTGCTTCAAGTGCAGGACTGCAGGTATTTCGCTTTCAGAAGAATAATATACAGCAAAGAAGTATGCGAGTTTAAAAACATGTCAAAGAATAGAGAGACTTGTTAATCACTGGCGGAAGACCTAATGTAAACACGAAGTAATTTTGCCCACAGGTTTTTCTTTATCCATGCTACCCTTCTAAATGCTCCGATCTGCAGTGGGACGTGGCGGATGTAAATGAGGCTACAGCAGGTATTCAAGTGACGTCACGGGCGCCGCAACACCGCTTCAACGGCGAAAGTCGGAAGTGGCGACGATAATGAGATTATATTCGAAAAACGATTATTGATATTATAAGCATTGAACATAGCACAACGCACCAGGGTATTCACAAGTCAGCGAAATAATGTAAGGCGCATTTATGGTACGTTAAAGTGGCATAATAATAAACTAAAACATTCATATTTGGACGACGGCGACTCTGACGCGGATGCATATTCCCCTTCACACTTAGTGCCGATTGAAACTTAGTGCCGATTCACCACAAAATATTTCCCTCTATGACAACGCAGAAATGAGTAGAAATTACCACTAGGGAAATTCGGTATTCTTCAAAAAGGCAGGCCTGTACCATGGTTATGTTAATTGATATTAAAATTGTACGTGATGACACAGCAGTTCAGGGCGTCCATATCTACTCTTCTTTTTCTTATCAGTGCCTCAGATCCACTACTCCTGTACACAGCTTTAACGTCAGCAGCGGATCAACACCACACGTGTCCTATTATCTCAGACTGATGAGTTGCAGTGATCAAATCTCTTAATCCCGTGAGTAGACACTATCCACAGTTTCGGCTACATAAACGGGTCTGGCGTACGATGCACTGTTAGAACAGCGTGATTTTCCACAGCTGAAAGGACAAGCCTTCCAGTTTCACTGAGAGACATGAAGCCCACCACTGCAATGCTGCTCGTCGTGCTGCTGCTGTGTGCAGCGTCTGCTCCCACCATGGGTCGGTGCCCGAGCAACGAGGGCGTCTTCAGCGACTGCTCCTTTTCGGAGTGCACGCCAGAGGAGTGTGCCCACGCCGATCTCGAGTGCTGCCCGAAGCCCTGCGGTGGTAGTTGGTGTGTCGAAGGTGAGTAAAACATTTGCGTTACTATGTTGCCTTGTTAAGAGCAGGTTGTGCTTAGAACTAAATTTCAAATTCGGCAAGCTTCTTTATTCTGCTCGGCAATGGTCGCTACATTTCAATTCTAAACATATTTACAGATTTAGATAAAGCTTAAATGTGTGACGTCATTTGCACGGTTTGCCTAATCAGGCACCCATGCCGTACAACACCATAGCCGTCGCATCGCATTGCGGTCACTCGAGAAGCACACCCCTATTCTACAGCCGTTCGAATATTTAACCGTTTTTGAAGATCTGCAATGAGAGTTTTTTTTCTTTAGTTTTTTTTTTTTTTTTTTGTAGGGTTTTCGTTAATACACCTGTGAATAGAGGCGTGGTGCTCTCCTCCTGGGTCTTAATTGCTTCGTGCACTCTTTCGTGCCACCGTGCACACCGCTTTGAGCTTCTTTTCGAAACAGTACGATTGTGTTACTTCACAACGTTAGCACTGACAAGCCTTCACCAAAGCAACATTCAGCTTCAAATTAGCGAGGCTTTTTCGTACAACTTTGGACAAATTAGACAATTCAGTTCTGCAAACGCACATTGGCTAGGCAGGTCGCGAGTCGTTGCTGTCAGCGTCCCTCCTAAGATAACAGTTAGTCTTAGTACTGTACATACGTGCGCGTGCGCGGATTGTTTATCAGTGAAAAATCTAGTAGTGTCGCCTCCATCTGCGTCCTGCTTGTCTCAGTGTTATGCTTCACGCAAACACGCGTTCTACTTGCTACCTGTTAGTAGTTCCAAATAAATTTCTTGTCGCCATTATTGTGCCTTTTTTTTTTTATTACGTCTTTATTTCTGCTTACGGTAGGCGTTTACCTTGCGGCAGAACTAAGTTGCTTCATGGATATAGGGGTGGGGGAGCGGTTAAGGGTGGGGGTGGGGGTGAAGGTTGGGATAGATATGAGCGACCGGTGTCCACTTCTTCCAAGAAGTGGACTGTGCCTTTTATTGTGCAGTTCTGTAACAGCCTTCACGTTTAAGGTAACATGCCTGTCCTACTTTATTGTTTGCAGGAGTTTACGACTAGCTTGCACCGGCGTCGTGGCGCGATGATCGATCATGTGCGGCTGCTCCCTGGCCTGCCTGCCTGACCACGCCAGCTGCTATGACGACACCTCGCTGCATCGATAAATAAAGCCTTCGTCCTTCAGTGCACATTACTTTGCTGCCAGGCTCATGCCATCCTTGCTTCTCGCTTTACCATTATGCCCCGACGTGAGAGGACGCCATTCCGAATTTGCATAAACTCTTTGCGCAATAGAGCTATACCCGTTGCTAATACCACTTGTTGATGAAGCATTCGGGCGCATAATTTCACACCATGCGCAGTGGTACGTGCTCTTGCTCTTCAGAGCTTCGGGTGTGTTTCTGGCACGTTTGTAATAGAATGTAAGGTTAACTGAGCGAACAGCGCACACAAATATAAGGCGAAAATAAAGTAGTCGAAGCGAACGCCGGTTAGCGCCCCTCGAATGAACTTTGCATTTCATGATTACAATGCGGATCTTTTTGTAGGTCTTCAGTATGCAGTGCCTTACCACCACTATACTCGTCTCTTATGCGAAACGGCAAGGTTGTCCTTTGCATTTACAGTGGCAAAGTTGCATCAGAGGTTGCACAGTGTGCTGATACGCGAATGTATGCGCGTATCTGCGAATGTCTTTCGATATGCTCATCGAGTGCAAGTATACAAATTTTAGAACCGCCTGCAGGAGCAAGCAAAACGACCGTGCAGCCAGCACTCCCAGTCCAGCGACAAAAGTCGTTAATTGGAGTGTGGCGAATATAAGTTCAGGTTGAAAACATTTTACGTCCCAAGTGGAGCGGCAGGATTGAGATGTAACTTACATTCGCTGGAAAGTATTTTGCACGTGGACGAAGGCGTGGGAATTGGGCATGACGACAGAATTGAAATCAGGATTCATGAATGTTCATTCAGACACCCGGTACCCTAATGGACGCGCATACACGTTTGTACAGGTGGGCTAAGGTGGCATTTCACATAATGTGTTAAAGATTGGGGAGGGAATAATTAAGACAGCAAGCGGGATCTCGAAGCCATACCGCAGTGCTGTAAACTGCAGGTGACTCCTTGGTTCAGTTAGTCGTCTGAAGCCGAGGAGCCGGACCGTGATAGCTCAAACGCGGGCATTAAGTGCAAAGAGAAATCTCCAGATTACTAGGCGAAGTGCCGCAGAAACGGTCCAGCTCTCCCAAGCGTATTCTTCGGGCGCGCGGGAAACTGGAACGAACAACCAATACTATCATAGGTATCAAAGGGAGCGCGCAAGAAAGTGAACCGGTGGAAACTTCTGATCCAATAGCTTCATTTATCCCTGTTACTCTTAGAAGCACAGCTCGAGCGCATGTTGGCTAGGTATGGACGTACACGAACGCAGATATGCCCGAGGAGACCGGAGCCGCGTTATTATCTTAAAGTCGCAGCTTGAGTATCTAGCAAATTGTGTTCTTTTACGGCTGTGCTTATGCGAATTGTGCTCGGTGATTTTGAACTTGTGTGTGCACGTTTAGTATTGTGCCTAATGGGGCTCATTTTCTAAGCAAAGAGCACCGAGCTGTTTATCTACCGGCTGCCGATGAGCTCAAAGCTATAAGCAGGCTGTGTTTCCATTGCGTCTAGTAAAACTTTGTAATGTTGATTTGTTGGGAACAACATAGGGCTAGTCGTCGCACTGCTGATAAGTCTTACCGAACACGGCGGTAAGCATTAAAGGCCCATTGTCCACCCTCCGGTCGAAAATATTTTCTTCCCCGGTGACTGCGAGACTTCGCCCCTAGAACGCAAAGCCGCAAAATGTTTTTGAAAAGAGTAACTAATAACGCAGTTACAGCCACCGCAATCACCCGAATCTGTCATGCTTCTCTCCTTCCGTACCCTCGCAAAGGTTTTTCACTCTCCTGCCCGAGGTCGTCTAGCCTCCGCAAGACAAATTCCCATTCCTCCTCCGCGTTTGGCGGGAGGTGGGGCGTGGCACTCCGCGTGCGCGAAAAAAAAGAAAAAAAAAATGCCCGAGGCAGCGCGCGCCGCTGGATTCAGTCTGGCCGTGGCGAGGGAAAAGCGTGCAGCGAGCGGTACACACCCATCCTTTTCCCGTCAATCAGCGAGACGGACCAATGGGCATCGTTCGCGGTACGTACGTCATTACTGTGGCTCGACGGGCCAGCGCAGGAAACGGGGAAGCTGGCTTCCCGAAGGAGAGCATAAGAGAGCTTTGAATTGCATTTTCGATGCTTTGCGGTGCGCGTGTCACTGTAGCATTTTGCACAGACTATCGCCGGTACCTGATCGAAACACTGGGCTCCTTTGCTTAAAAGGGCCTTCCCTGGACAGTGGCCCTTTAAGAATGTGCGTTATCGATGACATATGGTACATAATTATAGCCATGATTGCGCAATGTAGTCCTTTAGACAGCTACGCAGCCCCTGTAATTTAAGTGTTTTAACATATTTTGTTATGCAGTGGTTGTCTTCACATTTCGCGTCATTTTAGACAAGGCTATCTATAAGGAGCACAGACGATTTCTTGTGGGAACCACATTTTCTGCCTGTACAATCCCGATTTTAGATTTATGTGCCAGGAAATTTATGTGCCAGGTGACGACAGATGGGCGACCTGTGGATCATCACTCTTACGACAGAACAGTTACGGTGTGTATCCTTTGCTATATCGAAGACATCAAAGGTTATGATTAAAGGATATAGTCTTATGCGCGAGAAACAACGGATGTGGTGCACGTGTTGGTAAGGCGTGGCCATTGGACAGCCTGAAAAAGCTAAAAAAATATACTAATTTTAAGAAGTAACTAGAAAGCACAAAAATCCGGAAGCACTTGATTATTTTTGTTTTTAAATAGTTTGATGCATTCTATGATGCCTTTTTTTTTTTTCTTCACAGATTGTACTCGTGCGGAGTGTCATCATATTGCGCAGAGTTTCGCTGTTTAACGTTTAGAAAAATTATGGGCCAAGTGTAAGTTGAGGCCGGCAGAACAGAATCTCTATTGATTCATGCTCCCTGAATGACAAAAGCCCGCTTTCAGTTCGGTAATGATCCTGATGTGCCGGCTTGTTGGGCTAATTTCCGAAGCAGGTTAGAGGTGCAAGCTTCGAGAGCAAACCAGAAGGGCAGGCTCGTATTAAAGGCGAAGCTGGTATATCGCGCGAATGAAAGTAAGCGCGCGAAGCTTTATAAATACGCTGGCTCCTCCGAGGATACGACTCCAAAACTGCCTTTATGTCAGGGCAACATATGAGGTCTATCGCCGCTCTGAGTCCCCGAGTCTAGGTACACACGATGTTCGATCCTGATGTTTCCGGTCGTCGATGAATACCAATTGCTTTGGGCCGCATGAGAACTATGCCCACACACCAGCATCGATTCCAAAGGTAGGCGTGTACAGAGCAGGTCAATAAAATACGTTTTTTATTGGTTCCGCTCAATGTGGAGACTTTTAGCGGTAGCTTCAATGTACAATCTTTATCCGAAATGTACGGTTCAAGAGTTTTCACTGTAAGCGGTGTGACAGGATTTGTAGCCCATTTCCAGTGTTCGAAAAATCGCATGTGACGACAAAATCTTGTCCTCACCTTTCTATTGCTGAGGTATTCCAGGAGGGCATTCAGGAGCACCGCTATAGGTCTCAGATGTGTACCACTTGAGCCATATAGTTTCGACAAAGCGTGTATATGGTTTTCTCCCACCAGTAAAATAATTGTCAACGGACATAACTGAACATAAAAAAAGGAAATACATCTTCTTGCTCTCCTTGGCGGAGAGGCAGGACACTAGTGCACTGCACCCAGTGCCATTATTTTATTATGAACTGCCTACACAGCATTACAAAACCTTTCGAGTGTTGTTTTCTTTAACACGATAGTGTTATATATCCCGTTCTACAGAAAATCCGTGTTTGGGGCAGTCGGAGCTATTAGCAGGAAACCAGGGGCGCGGCTCATACTGGGGATTGTCTGGCGCTGATTGAATATAGGGTCGCCTGACATCAACGAACCATGCGACGTGTCTTATTTGACAGGGTCTGCTAAGACGAGCCTCTTCTTGCAGATGGATGGACGATATTAGAATAGGCTTTCCAGTACCCTGTAATTTTGAGTCGGACACGTTACGCATAAATCACGAAGGCACGTTCGAACGACTTGGGTAAGCTGACCTTTACACCAATTTCGGGTGGCCTTTCACATACGTTTATATGATAACTAAATAGTGTGTCTACATATTAGATGAAAAAATAAGGGATTACTAATCGGGCAAGTAGCAAAAGCCTATATATGTAAACAAGGATCTGCAAGGAGACTTTGCAAGCAGGAGCCATTACCGTATCCTACCATATCATTTAAAGGCGGAGTTTTAGTGTCTCTTCAACAATGGTTACAAGCAGTGTACCTATAGGCTGTGCCTTTATTTGTGTGGCACGACCCCTTTTCCTTGTTTGCATCCATTCACTTAGATACTCGCTTATATAGTCGTCTTTTATTAGTTCTTCGAATACCCAATACAATAATTAGCGGTATAATGTCTTAATATATCACTTGTCGCAAAATATTATAGGGGCACCTAAGCTCTGCTTTATGGCTATGAGGCAAAGGCATACGCTACCAGCCCACATATGTCTCGCTCTAACCTAGCTGTACGGATGTACCTGCGTGGCCTAGTGATAACATGAATGCAAGGGTCTTGGCAGGCTGATTCTGATATCACCCTCTCATATGAAAGTAGAGGCCCGATTGGCTTTTCCTGGGAGACATAATGTCAGACAACCCTTCGTCCAGTCTGTGCGTGGCCATGCGATCTGCCACCTACCGTCCGCCAGCGCCATGGTAATGAGTTATAGCTCACAACACCGACGCCTACGCCGGATTTTCGGTGAAGGTTTTTAACAGTATCGTGTTAAAATGCCAGCTAGATCAATATAAATCCTCTGTTTACCAAAACCGCATGGGTGTACCAAGAGGACCAGTAGCTTTTGTAATTCAGGATAGAAATGTCCCGGAAGACTGGGTTCCGACCTCTCTTCCTTAACTCATATGCAAAGCACACGCTGGCAGTGTCTGCTAACTTGGTAATACCATTTGGTCTTGTAACTAAAAGCTGAAAACCAATCAGGGGCTTGGCCATTTTCCCTGGCAGCTATACTGTTTTTCATAATCTTGCTAGAGATTTTTCGCTCACACCGCCAAAAAGGCTGACACCTCATTTTCTGGAGGACGGGGCCTTCAACTCAATTATTTATAATATCTAGCTATATCTAGGCATGCGCTCACCTTCAATGAATAAAATGCGATTCCGTTATGTGAAAAACTGCCAAATGGCGTAGTTGTTTTAAGCCTTGCCGCTGAGCCAACCCAGGAAATTTCAATTGCGGCCGCGGCACCGCTTGTCGGTTTAAGCGAAAAGCAAGGCGCCCTAGACAGCGATATCTGTGCAAGTTAAGAAATCCCAAATGGTGTTATTTTCGGAGCAATTTACTGTGGTGTTTCCGACAGTATACGAGACGCTTCTGGGTGCTAAAGCCTCTGCCATATCGCTAGGCTTCGCATAATGGTCAGGATCTCCCAGCGTCCTGATCGCACCTTACTGCGTCGAGTTCCACCATTATTCGTGAGCTAGCCTCCTCAACTGGACTGCCAGTGGGGTTCCACATTGGTGCATCATTTTATGGGGGTTCTAACAGGGCTCCGGCTCTGCTCTCAGAGCCGAACGTTTGCCTAAGCTCGGCTTAAAGCAGTGGCAGGGAAGAACGCCACACTCAAGCATAGCCAAAGGGCCAAACTGATTATTGGCAGTTTCCAATGTTTTCCTCGGTCATCACAGCAACCGCGCTCTCCGCCGTCGCGGCGTCATCTCTCTCACATGATGCTGTTCGTCGAGATTAGAAGGAGGGGAAGTACGGTGCACCCGGTGCGCTACGCCAGTCCTTTTCACTTCCGCCTTCTCCGCAGCAGCTCCGGAAGAAGAAGGCCACGAGAGGAAAGATGAGAGCTCCCCGTGAAAGAAAGGAAGAGGATGCTTGTAGTGTCGTGCAAACGAGTGGAATTTAATTCGGTTGAATCCCCACAATGTACAGGGTTGGCATGCTTTTATACGTCCGTAAACATGACAGCTTCAAGTACGGGACTGCAGTTATTTCGATTTCAGAAGAATAATATAGAGCCAAGAAGTATTCGAGTTGAAAAACATGTCAAAGAATAGCGATAGTTGTTAATCACTGTCGGGAGAGCTAATATAAATGCGACGATAATTTTGCTTACAGGTTTTTCTTCTTTCATGTTACCCTTCTAAATCCTTTGATCTGCAGTGGTGCGTGGCGCATTTTACTGGGGATACAGCAGCTATTCCAGTGACGTCACGGGCGCCATAAGACCTCTCCAGCAGCTGGCGACGGTAATGAGATTATATTCGAAAAAGAATTATTGATATTATAAGCATTGAACATAGCACAACGCACCGAGATATTCACAAGTCAGCGAAAGAATGTAAGGCGCACTTATGGTAATTTACAGTGGCATAATAATGAACTATAACTTTCATATTTGGACGGCGGGGACTCTGACACGGATGCTTATTACACTTTAAACAGGTAAAACTTAGTACGGATAGACCATAAAATATTTCCCTCTGTGACAACGCAGAAACGAGTAGAAATGAAAACCAGGGAAATTTGCCATTCTCCAAAAAGGCAGACCGTTAACCATGGTCATTTGAATTGATACCAATGTGGCACGTGATAACACAGCAGCTCAGGGCGTCATACCCTTCTTATTTCTTGTCAGTGCCTCATATCCACTACACATGCATACAGCTGTGACTTAAGCAACAGCTTAACACCACACGTGTCATATTATCTTAGGCTGATGAGTTTCAGCGCTGAAATCTCTTAATACGTTCCCGTGAACAGATACCATCCAATGTTTGAGCTACATAAACGGGTCTGGCGTACGGTACACGGTTAGAACAGCGTGATATTCCGCAGCCGAAAGGACAAGCCTTCCAGTTCCACTGAGAGAAATGAAGCCCACCACTGCAATGATGCTCGTCGTGGTGCTGCAGCGTCTGCCCCCGCCATGGGTTTGTGCCCGAGCAACGAGAGCGTCTTCAGCGACTGCTCCTTTTCAGAGTCCACGGTAGAGGAGTGTGCCCACTACGATCTCGAGTGCTGCCCGAAGCCCTGCGGTGGTTCTTGGTGCGTCAAAGGTGAGTAAAACATTTGCGTTACAACCTTGCCTTGTTAAAAGCAGGTTGTGCTAGAACTAAATTTCAAATTCGACAAGCTTCTTTAGTCTGCTCGGAAATGGTCGCTACATTTCAATTTTTAATATACACATACAGATTTAGATAAAACTTATATATGTGACGTCCCTTGCACGGTTTGCCTAATAAGGTATCCATGCCGTTCACCGTCGCATCGCATTGCGGCCACTCGAGAAACACAATCCCATTCTCCAACCCATCTGATATGAACCCTTTTCGAGGGTATGATTAGAGGTGTTTTTATCGGGTTATCTTTACACACCTGTGAATAGAGGCGTGGTGCGCTCCTCCTGGGTCTTAATTGCTTCGTGCAGTCTTTCGTGCCACCTTGCACACCGCTTTGAGCTCTTATTCTTTTCGAAAGAGTACGACTGCAGGGATTCACAATGTTAGCACTTTCGCCTTCACCAACGAAACATAGTTGATACGGCCCATAGATTCAGCTTCAAATTAGGTAGGCTTTTTCATTTCTGTAAACGCAAATCGGCTAGGCAGGCTGCAAGTCGTTGCTGTCAGCGTCCCTCCTACGATAACCTTTATGCTTAGTGCTGTACATACGTGCGCATGCGCGGCCTGCTTATCAGTGACGAATCGAGTATATTCGCCTCCGTCTGCGTCCCGCTGTTATGGGTCTAGCACACACGCGTTCTGCTTGCTACCGGTTAGCAGTTCCAATTAAATTTGTTGTTGTCATTACTGTGCATTTTGTTGCGCAGTTTTTTAACAGCCTCTACATTTAAGGTAACATTGCTGCCCTACTTTATTTTGTCTGCAGGAATTTACGACTAGCTTGCACCGGCGTCGTAGCGCGATGATCGATCATGTGTCGCTGGTCCCTGGCCTGCCTGCCTTGCCGCGCCAGCTGCTATGTTTGGAGCCGTTTCCCTGCATTCAGGAATAAAGCCTTCGTCGTTCAGTGTACATTGCGTTTGCATCCACACTCATGCCATCTTTGCTTCTCGCTTTATTATGGTCCCGACATGAGAGCACGCCATTCCGCATTGGATTACAGGTTTGCGAGTTACAGCGATAACCGTTACTAATGTCACTTGCTGATGAAGCATTCATCTTACAATTTCGCACCATGCGTGGCGGTACATGCTCCTGATCTTCAGGGCTGCGGGTGTGTTCCTCGCTTGTCCGTATCAGAAAGTCACGTTAACTGAGTGAACAGCGCACACAAAAATAAGGCGCAAATGAAGTATGCGAAGTGACCGCTTCTTGTAGCCTCTCGAATGAACTCTGTCCTTCATTATTACAGTGCAGGTCTTTTTGTGGGTCTTCAATATGCAATGCCTTACCACCACTATACTCTCCTCTTATGCGAAGCGGCAAGTTTGTCCTTTGCATTTAAGGCAGCAAAGTAACAACAGAGGTTGCCCAGTGTGCTGATACCCGAATGTCTGCTCGTTTCTCGAATGTCTTTCGATATGCTCATTGACTACAAGTATAAAAGGTATGGCAACGTTTGTAGGAGCAAGCAAAACGACCATGCTATAGAACTCCCTGCCCAGCAACAAGAGTCGTTAATTGGAGTGTAGCGAATATAAGCTCAGGTTGGAAACTCTTTACGTCCCAAGTGGAGCGGCGGCATCGAGACGTCACATAAATGCGCTAAAAAGTATTTTACGCGGAGACGGAGGTGCGGGGTTTTGGTGTGGTATCAGAATCGAAATCGGGATTCACTAATGTCCATTCAGACACCCGGTGCCCTAATGGGCGTGCATACACGTTCGTTGAGGTGGGCTAAGCTGACATTTCCCATAATGTGGTAGATTACGACCGTATGATAATGAAGTGAGGTGTAAAGATTACAGAGGGAATAATTAAGACTGCAAGCGTGATATCTAAGCCTTGCCGCAGTGCTGTAAACTGTAGGTGACTGAAAGAAAGAAAGCGTTTATCTCGCAATCTTGGTCCAGTTGTTCGTCTGAGAGCGCACAAAAAAAAAAAAAACGAACCGGTGAAAAATTCTGAACCAATAGCTTATTTATCACTGTTACGCTTAGAAGCGCAGCTCGAGCGCATGTCGGTTAGGTATGGACGTACACGAACGCAGATATGCCCGAGGAGGCAGCCGCGTTATTCTCTTAAAATCTCAGCTTAAGTACCCAGTAAATTGTTCTATTTTACGGCTGTGCTTATACAATTTCTGCTTGGTAATTTCGAACTTTTGTGCGCACGTTTATTTTTTTTTTTTTTTTTTTGTGTAATGGCGCATATTTTCTAAGCAAAGTGCACCGAACAGTTTATTTACCGGCTGTCGATGAGCTCCAAGCTATAAGCAGACCGCGTTTCCGTTGCGTCTAGTAAAACTTTGTAATGTTGATTTGCTGGGAACAACATAGGACTGGTCGTCGCACTGCTTATAACGGTCTTACCGAACACGGTGGTATGCATTAAGAAGGTGCGCTATCGATGACATGGGTACATATTATTAGCCTTGATTACGCAATGTAGGCTATTAGACAGCTACGCCGCCACTGTAACTTAAGTGCCAACATATTTCAAGGCGAAAACCACTGGTAATTGAAGACGATTACGTAGAGCATGGTAATGATAGTGCCAGAGTCAATAACAGCGCGTGCAGGCTGATCAACTAATTATTCGAAATCACAGCTCCTCAAGCGGTTATAGTTAGCAACTGCTGCTGAGTATTCGCCTAGACGATTTATGTTACTGTCACAAAAACTTATGATATATTAATTTTCTTTAGTAAGTTCGCTAAGAACTTCACGTGCTGCGTGAAAGTAAGGAGTGGATGAACTTGGAGACCGGTAAATATTTCCGAGATTACGTCTTTATTATTGGTGTCTTTATCGACCTCAATGGAAACTGACGGAACTGCAGGCAGGCCTAGGTAGCTTAAGGTCACGTCTGTGGTTATATCGATTTCTGTCCGAACAAAAATGGCGGAAACAGCACAGCGTGAGAAATTGGAATGAGAGGACTCCGCGGAATACAGTGACAAACCGTAAATATTTTTGTCGCAATCACAGTGACACGTGACTTGACAGAGGATGATTTCTGCTTCCTTTGCCTAACAATTATTTTAATGTTTTGTTTCTCCCGTAAGCGGGGCATTTGGAGCTATTTGGTGTTCTAGGTTTTTCAGCCAAAAGAAATACACCCAGAAATTGTGGATAAATATTTCTAGAACTGCCTATTTTTGGAAAGATTTCGTAAATTGTAATTAACCTCTGGCAGCAGATAAAGCGGGAACTAAGAACTCTGCAAATAAGACCAGACTTTTGCAGCTACTTGCTTAACAAAAGTGCAAAAAGACTTAAGCGACATGCACTGCGTAACAAGAGTATTTTGTAGTTAACCATTTTAAACCGCTTTTTTATAGAAGTCGCATGATATATGTCGCATGCGCTTTTTAGACAACAACAATAATTTATTGCAACCGCTTCCGCAATTATCTTCAGCAGTTTTTTGTTTAGTATGTACAGCATGCGCTTTGTGAGACGACATTCGCGAGTAAGTCACCTGGCGCCAACACAGCTCGAAAATTCTGAACCCGAGGAAGGCCCATAAATTAAAACAGCAAACTGGAAAGGCTGCTATACGGTTCATTGCTAAACAGTGTAAAAGAAAACGGATGCAAGCGAAGCTTTGAACTTAAGTTTATGTCGTTTGATCGCAATGTTTTGAGGCATTTTAATAAAAGGACATTATGGGCAACTTGGTTCGATGAATGTTTGAATAAAAAATATTGACTAGCCTTTCTAGGTATCAAGATAGACATTTACTCAGCCGAAAAACAGACATTTACTGTCCACGTAATTTATTTAGAAATCTTGCGGCCAAGTAAATTCCTTTAAGTTCTGATGTCCTTTCAGAAACGAAAGTGTGTCACCGCCCTAATATGAATGACGGCATGGTATAACCTCCGAGATTCGCGCAATGAAATAACTGCAAGCGCAGATATTTCAGGAGCGAAATCGGTCGGTGATAGGTGCACATGTCTTTCGTTCTTTTTTTGCATTTTCTAGTAAATAACCCTGGTTTCCATTATTATAGTGTCGTACCCAATTTTGACGCCTGCCAACTTCTATCTGTTTTCAGCAATATAGCTCGCTGAACAAGAAAAGTTTCGAGGACACTTAACATCTAACTTCAAATGTTTGACTTAACAGTGGCAGTGGATACCCTCTGTGGCTTCAAGTGAGGAACTTTGTCTGGGTACACCTTGCTATTTGCATAATCATTATTTCCTCAACGTGTGCCTCTATTATCTCTGACACTGATTACTATACACCCCTAAGCTGCCGCACTATATGAAAGAGAACCCTAGGGAAATGTACAGCCCCGATTTAAACGAATTATGCCTACGTGAGTGCTTGACACAGGGTGGGGCGTGTTTGACTCGAGGTTCATTGGTCCCGCGTGAATTCATTCGTATCTCGCACTCTCATCTCAAAGGAAGAAGAGAGCTCCTGTTTACTCGGCCATGTCATGTGGCCTCATGACGTCACACAACGGGGCAACAAATAGGTGCCCGACATAGACAACTGCCGGCCACCGCTTTCCGGAGCTCGTGATTGTCCGCTCGCAAAGCCGCTGCCGGATATTCTGAAGAATGGAGTCTTCAGGAAGACCGAACACTGACACAAGCGTGCCATTGCGGTGCAAATGAAAAAAGCTGGCCCGTTAGTTTATATTTCTGCCAGGAGTTCTCGTCATGTGTCACTACATCTTCTGCTCTCTCCAGAGCACCATTCAGGGAAATAAACGCTGCTTTCGCATCAGCGATTAAATGCTTCTAGCTGTCTGGGATGAATAATGTGGTCATGGAAACGGGCGGGTGCTTTGATTGAAGTATAACTCTTCCACGGCCTCCATAACCAAACCGTTGGCGAATTGACCGTTTTAAATAGTAAACTTTCCTCTGCATCCAAAAAATAATGGATGTTCGTAATTCAGTACGTGTTCGGTCCCTTTAGTGCTCTTGCATTAAAACAGCTTTATGCCAGTCGTACAAAGCAACGCATAGTTTCTCCAATTGGAAGAAGCAAGATTTTTAAGACAGGAAGATATCATGGTCAATTGCAAAATTTTAATTCGTTTTATGGGGCTTATTTCTTATAGACAGGCTGAAGGTGTTTGTGCTTAATGAGCTGGTATTGAAATTGGCAGGCTACTAGGCTGGGAAGGCCGGTGAGAAAGAGGCCACTGGAAAGTATTCATTGTTGACATACTAAACAGGTACCTTTCAAAGCGCATAGCGCAAAGGCTTTCCAAGCTTTTCGTCAAGATCACTGCAAGGGTCTCAACCTGAAGCCAGAGCCGGATGGTCCACGGTTTTAATTCCGGGCCTATAGACCGGACCCGCTAAATTACCGCTCTAGTGCATCCGGTCCGGCACGCGAGCTCGGAGAGGAGCCAGCCCCGGGCCCATTCCCACAGCAAAGCATCAGGTAAACTGCTTACAGTGAGCGAATTGACCTATTACACGAATAAAGAAATCACCGTCAAAGAAGCTCTAGTTTCAGTAAAGCTATAGGAAATTTGCTTTTCGAAGACAAAAGGAAGTTCAATTGAAGTCTGCTCACCCGGTCGGCTTTTTTGCGCCAAGATAACAGAGATGAACCTGAAGGAGGAGGAGGAAAAAACTTTATTTAACGCATTACTAAGCGTGAAGAATATCCTGGGCAGGATCATCAAGGCCAACTGATCTTTAAGCTGGTCAGAGGCTAACCAAGCCCGCCACGTTGGGACAGGAGGGTGTTTAAACTGAGGTGATTGAATTGTGACGGGACATAAAAACATGCAATGTTCTAAGTTTGCATAGTGTTCCAAAATATTTGGGCATGCGGGGGAATGTCTGATTCGGTATAGAAATGATCGGGCAGGAGTAAGGAGTGTACTTAGTTGTATGCGTCTAAGAATGTGTATTTTCGTGGTAGTAAGAGATTTATAAGGAAGAAGTGTACGAAGAGTTTCTCGAATGTTGTCATAGTGAATATTGATTATTTTTTGTAGTGAAAAGTCGTGTCCCACGGGGGGGTATAAGACCAGGGAATCCCAGGCGCTCGGTGTTGAAGTTCGCAGGCAAGGCAATGCACAACCTCATTGCCTTTGATTCCAGCATTACCACGAATATACCTCAATGTGGCAGTATTGGGACGTAGTTTGGTGAGAGCTCTGTGTAGAGCTTCCTGCAGGTCTTCAGGAATGCGAACCGTATGAATGGCACGTATAGCCTGTATTGAATCAATGTATATTCTATATCCTAAAGGGTTAGGGGGTGCTTGAGCGAGATTTTGAATACTGGCGACTATTGTCAGGGACTCTAGAGTCGGTGTAGGAGGAGGATCTATGTAAGGACCGAGGGTATGCGTCACTACCTCGCTACAGCTCTCGGCTGAATAAGCAACTGCTTCGACGTTAGTTCGTGATGCATCTGTGTAGACGATCGTGGAATCAGTAGAGTGAACATGATTGGAAACGCTAGCTGAACGTTTGCCTGGGATAGTATCGGGTGCAACGTTTTTTGGAATGGGGGTTACTCTGAGGTTACCTGGCAGCGATGAAGGAGGGGTAATTTTAGGGAGGTCGATAGGTTTGAGTGCAACTTGCTGTAGTATCAAATTTTCTTGTTTGGTGCTAGAATGTTATTATATGAGGTCTCCCAGGGGAAAGAACAGCCCCGTAAAGTATAGACGCTCCATGTACGTATGTACAGGGACATTAAGGGCAGCCTTGTTCAAACTATGAAGCGCAACTTCATCTCATGTCTTTGGCGACAGGTTAGAGTAAGGTATGAAACTGTATATCAAATTTTGCTGAGCGTTAATGCGTGGACAAGCTGCCTGACTTGACCCTCGCGTAGCCCGGCATGCTTATTGACAATGCGGCGAACTATTTGTGTAAGCTGATTACAAACCTTTACGGTTGTAGATACACTGCCCTGATTAGTTGACTTATGGATATGAAGTCCAAGGATCCGGCAGGACGATACACGACGGATGGGGTGACCCGCCACTGTGAGATTGAGTAGCTGGTTATGTTGACATTGATAGCGAGTTTTTGCAATCAGCAGCAATTCGGATGTTTCAGGTGCGAACAATCACCCTACTTTGTCGAGATAACTAGTGAATGCATCGACACCTTGCTGTAAAGTCTCTTCTGCTGTTCCAAGAGACCCAAACGTGCACCAAAGAGTAAGGTCGTCAGCATAGAATGCATGTTTTAGGTTTGGGACAGACGCTAGAATACGAAATAGGGGAGCCATTCCAAGGTTAAAAAGGGTGGGTAATAGAATAGCGCCCTGAGGTGTACTACGAGTGAGGGTCAAAAGATCAGATACAGAATCGGGGAAACGGAAGTTCCAGGAACTAAATAAAGAGATTTATATACAAGGATAATAAAAGTTGCTGCACTCCCTCAATATTTACAATGTCATAATTTAGGGCCTGTCATGTCTTAATATCAGTGTACTCGCAGTTGTTAGAATTATATATTTGACTCGAACTAGATTTCATGCGTTGAATTTGTGACCGAACTGGTCGCTTTTCAATACAAGCAAAAAGCAAAAGGGCATACTTTACGATCCGACTGAGACCATGAGGGACTTCGTAGCGGAAGGTTCCTAATCCCTGCGACCACGTAGAGTTCACTAACGTACACTGACACCAAACTGCACACCGGAACTATGCTCTACGCCTAAATTGAAAAGCGTTGGCCGCGGCGAGGATAAAACCCTGTAACCTTGGTTCACTCGTCGAACGCCTTATCCTCAGAGCCAGCATGGTAGAATCTATAAGTAAATTATTAAAAAAAAACGTCTTAGAATTTATGTTCTCTCCATTGTTTTATTTAATTTGTGTCACTGATTAGTGTGGTTACCCTACAGCAATTAGTCAAAGTTTTAGTAGAAACAGCATGCTCGGCCTTTAGGATTATGCCACGATAGCATTAAAGGACCCCGTCTGCGGCTCCCCATTCACATAAACTACCGTTTGCTCGACTAATTACGAATCCCCTGACTTTCGCCTTCAATATCTCTTATACTGTTCTTGTCACAGAGTTGTAAGTGATACAGTGCGTGTCGTAAGAGAGTACCCGACTTTATATATATATATATATATATATATATATATATATATATATATATATATATATATATATATATATATATATATTAACCAAAACCTCTACAAACGTGCTTACGTGGTCTAGGTGCAGAGTATCTGACTTGGCAAACAAGAAAACTGGAAGACTGATTCCTATCCCACCCTCCCGTATATAATGAGCAAGCTGATTCGGTAGCTTGTTTGAACTTCGTTACGTCACAGAACCCATCGATAAATCAATCTGGACTATGTCACATGCTAAATCAGTCATGGGCAGTATCGAAGAGAAATACACTCTTCGATACTGCCCATGACTGATTTGGCATGTGACATAGTCCAGATTGATTTATCGATGGGTTCTGTGACGTAACGAAGTTCAAACAAGCTACCGAATCAGCTTGCTCATTATATACGGGAGGGTGGGATAGGAATCAGTCTTCCAGTTTTCTTGTTTGCCAAGTCAGATACTCTGCACCTAGACCACGTAAGCACGTTTGTAGAGGTTTTGGTTAATATATATACATATAAAGTCGGGTACTCTCTTACGACACGCACTGTATCACTTACAACTTTGTGACAAGAACAGTATGAGAGACATTGCAGGCGAAAGTCAGGGGATTCGTAATTAGTCGAGCAAACGGTAGTTTATGTGAATGGGGAGCCGCAGACGGGGTCCTTTAATGCTATCGTGGCATAATCCTAAAGGCCGAGCATGCTGTTTCTACTAAAACTTTGACTAATTGCTGTAGGGTAACCACACTAATCAGTGACACAAATTAAATAAAACAATGGAGAGAACATAAATTCTAAGACGTTTTTTTTTAATAATTTACTTATAGATTCTACCATGCTGGCTCTGAGGATAAAGCGTTCGACGAGTGAGCCAAGGTTACAGGGTTTTATCCTCGCCGCGACCACCGCTTTTCAATTTACTCGCAAAGCATGGTTCCGGTGTGCAGTTTGGTGTCAGTGTACGTTAGTGAACTCTACGTGGTCGCAGGGATTAGGAACCTTCCTCTACGAAGTCTCTCATGGCCTCAGTCGCATACAAGTATGCCCTTTCTCTTTCTGTATGTATTTAAAAGCGACCAGTTCGGTCAAAAGTTCAACGCACGAAATGTAGTTCAAGTCAAATATATAATTCTACTCGCTGCCAAGACACTGATAATAAGACATGACAGGCCCTAAATTGGGATATTGTAAATATTGAGGGAGTGCAACGACGTTTATTATTATTATGTCAGCGCACGTTAAATATCCCCAGGTGGTCGAAATTATTCCGCAGCCCTCCACTGCGGCTCCTCTTCCTCTCTTTCCACTTTCACTCCCACCTTCTTCCCTTCCCTTACGGCGGGGTTGAGGTGTCCACAGAAAACAAGTGAGGCTGTTGCTGCGCCTTTTCCCTTCCTTTAAACCAATCAATCAATCAGTCATACAGCACATAGACATATCCGGTTGGGGTGGCTGTTCCTGGCCCTACGGGGCCGGGACTGGTAGGTCAATGCCGCTTGGTGCGGGGGCTAGCCTGCCATCAAATTTTTATCTGTTGTAGACCATCGCTGCACCGGCTACCGTTTCGGTGGTGGACGACGGCTGTTGTTGCGGCGCGCATCTTTCTTTCCCTCTTCTTTTTCTTCTCTCCGCACGAGGCAGCGGAAATGGCTCAGCTACAGAGCCAGTAGTAGGTCCGTGCATTTTCTTTTGTTTTTTTCATGCAGTCGCAACAACAACAACAGAAGCATCGCCGGAGACTAGAATCGAACCCGGGTATTCCGGCACAGTAGTCGGATGCCTTACCACTGCACCACCATGGAAGGCCTGAGTAATAAAATAATAAATCGTTTACAGGAAATGAAAAGCGCAAAATCTGTGGCGCACATCTTGAAGGCCCGGTTAGGCCTCGTGAAATAGTGCACTTGCACTAAAATTAGGGAATTACTAATCGGGCGAGCACCAGATTTCATGTACGCGAAGAATGGCTCGCAATGAGACTTGGCAATCAGTAGCCCTAATCGCTATCGGATCGCACCCTTAAAGGCAGAGCTTAGGTGTCCCTCCAATTTAGCATTGATTAAACGCCGCGCACCTATGCTGTGCCCTGAGAATATCACGCGACAGCGATAATGAGACCTCTTTTCGAGTCCTGTTCGTGTACATTCACTTAGCTAATATAAATAATTATTGTGCCCCCAATATCCCACACGTATAACGATAAATTCGTAGATGTACCATGTTAAGCCAAATATCAGCTTAGACAGATATAAATTCTAAGGTAAACAAAGCGGCATCAAACTGGCAGTACGACAAGCAGCTTCGGGATCCGAAGTCTACGGAAAGCTGTGTTCCAGTCTCTCGTCATCTCATATATGCGCCAATAAGTGGCAATAACATGCGGACTTATGACAAACACCCGTCCACCGTTGAGGTGATTGGCCGTGTCAGCGGCCAACTACCACCCACCTGCCATATCGATGCCATATCGATTTTTCAACAACAGAGCCAACAAGGCCGAACTGCCTCATTTTCTGAAAACAGGGCCTTCAATGCAATCATGTTGAAATGTTCAGCTAAAACTATGCATGCGGTTATCATCAATTAAAAAATACAATTCCGTCGTGCAATATCCTTCCGCGATGGCTCTGTTGTTTCGAAGCTATATTGCTGGACACACACGCGATAGTTGAAGACCGGCCCTGGCGGTGGCTTTTGTGGAGTTGAAAGTGAAGGGGCGCATGTTGTGTTCGAAATCATTGCACGTTAAAGAATCTGGAAATGGTAAACATTTTCCGAGCGGTCCACTGTGACATTCACCAATAGCCGGAATCGTTTTCAGATCCTAACGCCCCCAAACTGACAACTCAATCTTCAAATAAAAAAGAAGTGTTGCTGAGGGGCCAAACGCACGTACACTACTTGTCAGAGTCCCCATTTTATCTTTACTGCTGTGCTTTTTGCGCTTTAGTTTCAAATAGGGCTCACAATAGTACCGTGTCCCTCCATTTCACGATGGCTCTGGAATCGAGGCACCTAAAATGCTCAATGTGTTGCCTAATGCCCAATGTGTGTAATGTAAGTATGTAATGCCTGTAGTATGTATATCCTACAGCGAAGCCACATCGAAGCTAAGAGCAGAACAAAAGAAATACCGACCAACAGCTAAGCGAAATTTAACCGTGCTTTGCTACGTCTGACTCGATTTAATTGTATGAAACCCTGCTATTTTTTTATATTTTAGTACTTGCTTTATCCTTTTGGGCCATATTTTGTCTTCCCTACAAGTTTCGTATGGATTATGTTTTAGTGTGACATACGCTTGTTCCATACAGTAACAGCTATGTTAGGAGTGCGCTGCAAAAGGCTGGAAGAGTATAATCTTTGCTCCTCCTAAAGAGCACGGAAAATACTCTTGTAGGTAATGCTTTCACATTCGGTATTCCTAAGCGCGTTTTTTAGTGTGACGTCATGTGATTATCAGAATGCATTGCAATTCGGCTCAGCATTAAACTCAGGTCGTTTCCAGAGAAATGTGGCGTTTGGTGTATAGGTCACTGTGAGTTCGCGCCGGACCTAGAGTTCGGGAACCGCGAAGCCTCTTTGGAAGATTGGTTTCCTTGTGTGCAATGTTTTATTTGTGGAAACGGCGCTGCCTCGCCGAAGCACAATGACAGCCCATGAGGGCAATGTACCCGGCGCTGCAAAACCTGCGCCTCCTGCTTTGGACTTACATGTCCTGCCAGTTTGAAGCAGACGGAGAGGCGTGGTTTCTGTGGCGCTGGCACACAAGGTATTTCTTTGCAAGAGGGGGCAGGCTGCGGATGCCAATGGTTCAGTATTAGACGCCCTCCTCTGCCGCCTCCCCTCATTCACCCTTGGGACATTGGAGGAATGTAACCTGTGTTCTGTCCAATACATGTCCCACCAGGGCAGTGAGATGTCTCTTGAGCATTTTGTATCATGTAGCAAAATGTATGTTGAATTTCTTTGCTGTATCCTGGTTTGATGCAAATAACATAGATGCGCAGACGAAACCTGCTGCTGGTTTAGAATGTAAATTTTGCATTTTTTGTTGCATCCTGCTTTGATGCAAGTAGCATAGATGCGCAAATGAACCCTGCTGCTGGTTTAGAATGTAAATACAGTGTATTTGGCACCATTAGTATGTTTTATGGGAATGGAAGTTAATAAAATTCTCTTTGAACCATAGCAATAGAGCTCGTTTACTGGCGCATTGTTCTACAATGTGTATGCTTTTCTGTCCTGCGTCCCGTGCAGCATACGGAAGGGGTATTGAGCGGGAGTCCCTGCATATGTCACGTTAGGTGCGTACCGCATAGAGTCCATCGAAAACTTCGATATATTTGTCCCTGCGGAGACCAGTCCTGAGACCGTCGTTGATGCGGTGGCCTCAATAGTGAGTTTGCCCAAAGTCTACTGTGTCCAGCATATGGGCACCCAGTCCTTTCAAGTGACAGTGAAGAGCATGGCTTCCATGACTCTAACCGACGCCTCCGGTTGCCCGTCAGCGGCAGCGACCGTATACCAATTGTTCCTGTTGGGCCTCGAGTGACCACCATAGCCTGACTTTTCCTGCCGTCCTACGTTTCAAACGAAATGCTCGTTCAGGTCCTCAGCCAACATGGCAAAGCCCTGTCCGTCACTGCGGGCCAGATGATTTCCCAGTAGGGTGTTCTGCCTGGGACGCGGTATGTGCGAATGTCTGCCACGTCACCAGTACCCAACTACCTACGTGTCGCTGGTCTTTGCGTAATCTTCGACTACAGAGGTATGCAGCATGTTTGCCAAAGGTGGTTCCTCAGAACACTTTCGGACGCAGCGCTGAGCGCCTCTTCGTTGACGCTGTGGTGTCCATGGTCGCCAAGGCGAACGTTGTGCCAATTGTTCATGTTCCATTGTTAATTTTCGGCTGTGAAGGGGCGCATTTTCTACATTAATGCGCCAGCGGACGCTAGCCTTGCAAAGAATTTCTTTAAATGGTTGGAGGTTTACTTTCTGGATGGCCGCCACGTAATAACAGTGGGCGATTTTAATTGTCTCAGACTCACAACATAGATGTTCAAGGCACTGGTCGAGGTTGGAACGCACGTGAACTGCAACGCTTATTTATTTATAGGAAGGGAAAGGCGCGGTAACTGTCTCACTTGGTTTCTGCGGATTGATTGATTTATAGGAAGGAAAGGCGCGGTAACTGTCTCACTTGTTTTCTGTGGACACCACAACCGCCCTGTAAAGGAAGAGAGGAAGGTGGGAGTTAGTGGAAAGAGAGAAAGAGGTGCCGCACTGGAGGGCTATGGAGTAATTTCGACCACCTGGGGATCTTTAACGTGCGCTGACATCGCACAGCACATGGTTTCTGCGGACACCGCAACCGCGCCGTAAGGGAAGAGAGGAAGGTGGGAGTGAAAGTGGAAAGAGAGAAAGAGGAGCCGTAGTGGAGGGCTACGGAGTAATTTCGACCACTTTAACGTGCGCTGACATCGCACAACACACTGGACGCATCTTCGTTTCGCCTCCATCGAAACGCAGCCGCCGAAGTCGGGTTCGAACACAGGTACTCCGGCACAGTAGTCGGGCGTCTTACCACTGCACCACCCCGGTGGGGCCTGCAATGCCTGGTTCCGAACTGTGCGCTTCTTGATGCGCACGAACTCAAGAATGAGCCGCGCTTCTGCTGGACATGGCGTCTTGGTTCCTAGGTAAGCCGTGATGTGCCGCAGTCCCTTTCTACGTTTGTGACGGCTATGGATGTTCTGGCCTTGCCTCAGACGCCCATTTACATTTCTGACAACCGGCCAGTCTTACACACTCTTTCCATTCCTCGAGCTGGCTCATTTCGTCCGTGGCGTTTTGATGTGCGCGAGACAGAGAGAAATCACTTTATTTGCACCCGTCAGAGAGTATGGATGATCAGATGAGATCGTCACCGTCTATCTACCTCCTAGACGTCGGCCGTAATCAACTTTAAGGCGAAAGCCTTTAGTGGCTCATACTGTCGTGGACAAAATGTACTCCCGCTTTTGTAGTGACTCTGATTGGCCGACGCGGGATGACGTCATTTAGGTCTTGACCAATCTCGGAGCACCACCACAGTATGCACGAATTTGTGCCTTATATAGTCATATGCCAATCAAAATTATCAATCCCTAATTATTGACTAATAAATAGTTGAGTAATAATAAAATTATTAATTAAACAATTATTGAATAAGTAAATAATTACCTGATTATGTATTTATTTAGCTGATTAGGTAATCAGTTCATAAGCTACCCAATGAGTAAGTAAATTATTTCATTAAGGTGTAATCGCTTAATTCACTAATTTATGCCTCATTAATTGCACTTGCGTAGCAGAGTAGTGCGGCACTCAGGCTTTCGCCATTCACTACTTTAGTCGCTAAAGTCCCTCGTAATTTTTTCTTCCGGTGGCGGCCTGGGCTTGACGAAAGGCTTTTTTGGGGCTTGTTCTTCCCGGCTTTGAAGGGAGGATTCCCATGACTCTTTAATTCCATGTATCCCGTTTAGCACTGGGCAAGCCCAGGGCATGTGATACAGGGTCGCTATGCCTTCACAGTTTCTGCATTTAGAAGAGTGCACATCAGGTTCCATTTGTGTAGGATATACGGGTTTGGGAAGGTGCCCGTCTGCAGTTTTCGCCAGATTACTGCTTCCTTCTTTATGAAAGGTCTATGGGGGGGGGGGGGGGGGCAGGAAAAGTATTCCTGGCCATTCTGTAATGTTCTAGAATTTCTCTGTATGTGGGTAAGTCTCGCGTTTTGGACAGGAATAGTCAGCCCGCGCTGGTGTCCGGTGTGTGAGTCCTCGGGCGACCTCGTTAGTAATAATAATAATAATTGGTTAACAGGAAGGGAAAGGCGCAGTATCTGTCACACTTGTGTCTGTGGACACCTGAACCGCGCAGTAAGGGAAGGGAGGAAGGGTTAAAGTGGAAAGAGAGAAAGAGGAGCCGTACTGGAGGGCTACGGAGTAATTTCGACCACCTGGGAATCTTTAACGTGCGCTGACATCGCACAGCACACGGACGCCTCTTCGTTTCGCCTCCATCGAAACGCAGCCGCCGAGGTCGGGTTCGAACCCGGAAATTCCGGACAGTAGTCGGGTGTCTTACCACTGTACCACCCTGGCGGGGCCGACCTCGTTAGCGATCTCGTTTTCTGTGAGTCCACTATGGGCGGGTGCCCACATTATTTTAATTAGGTCGTTGTGTACGTTCTTCTTGCCTGCTTGCAGAATTTTGCCGGCCTCTTTGGACATCTTACCGTTGTCATAGGCTTTGATTGCAGTTTTAGAAGCGGGGATGTTTATTATGTTTGATGTATTTTTGACTGCGAGGGAAATCGCCGCCATCTCTGCCTCCTCTGGTGAAGAGTGTCTTATGCTACCGCTCGAGATTAGCTCGCCTATGTCGCTGACTACTACTGCAGCGTAGTGCCCTTCTGTGTACTCTACCGCATCGGTGTACACTACCCCTTGTTTTTGGAATAGGGGGCTTTGGAGTCTTTGGACTCTGCTTCTCATGCATTCCTCGTTGCGCATGGGGTGCATGTATCCTGGGATGGGGGTATCCTTAACTTAATAATAATTTATTTGGGGATGGGGGATATCCCCTTTCGCGATTCTTGGTTTTGGTAGTCCAGCTTCCTAAGGGTGGATCTGCCCGTTTTGCTGCCGGTTAGTTTGACATATTGGGCTGTGAGTTTCGCTTCGCACATTTCCTCTAAGGTGTTTGACACTCCTAGGTTGAGGATCGTCTAGGTTGATTTGCACGCTAGTAAACATAGGGCTGTTTTGACACCTCTCCTGATGAGGATATGTCTACCTTGACGCTCTCTGCTTTAGTTGCCTTTAAGTACGGAATAGCGTAGGTGATTCGGCTAATGATGAAACAGTAGAGGCCTAAGTTGGTTCGCCTTCTTCGTCCCCGCGTTTTTGTTTGCTATCCTTTTGAGAAGCCTGGAAGTTTGGTTGGTCGTGGCTTCTAGTCTGTTTATTGTTTCTGTGTTTCTTCCATTTTGTTGTATCCACATACCCAGTATCCTGATCTTGTCCACCCTTGGGACCTGGATGTTGTTGACCAGGAGCTGGCTATTGACGTGCTCCTTGCTCATGATTAGCATTTCCGATTTTTCCGGCGAGCATTTTAGCCCTATGGGTCTCAGACAGCTTTCCGTTTCCCAGATTGCCCTTTGTAGGCTGTCTTCTATCTGGTCATCGCTCCTCCCTCTGTCGACCTAAAGGGTGAGGTCGTCAGCGTGGAGAGTGTGGTAGAGGCCCTCTATCTTTCTGAGTCGTTCTGCAGCCCGATAATTGCAACGTTAAAAAGGGTAGGGGACAGATCCGATCCCTGCGATGCCCCTTTGTTGCCTAGCCTAAAGTTATTTTTTGTTGTGCCCCCTATTTATACATTCACGGTTCGGTCCGTGAGGAAACTTTTGGTATAGTTGTATAGCTTGCTTCCTACATTTAGATAATTCAGGGGTAACAGGATCGCTTGGTGTTTGACACTGTCAAATGCTTTGCTGACGTCCAGTTCCGCTATGACTCTCGAGTCGCTAGTCTTTCTTTCCAGTACTTTTTCTTAGAGTTGTAGCATGACGTCGTTTGTAGATGGTTGTTGTCTAAATCCAAGTATGATCTCTGTGTATAGTTATTTACTTTCCCAGTATCCGCTGAGCCTATTCTGTATGACGTGCTCCATGAGCTTGCCAACACAGGAAGTTAATAATATTCGCCTAAGGTTCTTTAGCTGAATTACCCCGCCGGGGTGGCGCAGTGGTTACGGCGCTCGACTACTGTTCCCATGGACGCGGGATTGAATCCCGGCCTCGGCGGCCGCTTTTCGGTGGAGGCGAAAAGCAAGGCGCCCGTGTGCTGTGCGATGTCAGTGCACGTTAAAGAACCCCAGGTGGTCGAAATTTCCGGAGTCCTCCACTACGGCGTCTCTCATAGCTTGAGTCGCTTTGGGACGTTAAACCCCACAAAACCAACCAAATCTTTAGCTGAATTCCTTTTCTAGTTTGGGTATGAGGAGTAGATTTATTTTTTTCCACTCCCCGGGTATCTCCCCCCGTTCCCAACACATTTGAATGAATGCTGTTAGTTCCTGGAGGGAGTTGTCATCAAGGTTTCTAAGCATCTTATTGCTGACCCCATCTGGGCCAGCCACAGTTTCTCCGTCGAGGTTGTTTAAGGCAGCTTGGACCGCTCGTATGGCGTTTGGTTGGTCTAGCTCCTCATTGTTTTCGCCGCTATAGTTGGGGAATTTTTCGGTGTTTGTTTCCCCTACGTACCTCTATTTTATCTGGTTGATCATATCCTCCTGCGACCATTGGAAATTGTGGTTAGTCTTTGCATTTTTCTCCTCGTCTCAGTCTTGGTGTTGTCTAGGTCCAGGAGGTGTCTCAGTAGTTTACAGGTGGTGACAGAGCTTAGCTCCTCGTCTAGTCTATCGCAGATGTCGTTCCAGTACTTCATGATTCGTGTTCGCGTGAGAGCTTGTCACGAGCTTTGCGCGCCCCTCTCAGTGACAGTGCTGAAAATGACTGGGATACACTATAATCAATTTGGCGCATGCACAGTGTGGTAGAGGGTCTCGCACTACGGCGGCGCGTGTCTCAGGAGCTGGCAGATATGGCTGCGAAGCTCCGCGCGGCGCAGAGGGCGGGTTGGCATCCGGCTTTGATGCGTGCCTGGCGTGACGAGCTACATAGTATCAGTGCCCTATTGGAGCATATCGTTCCTTCCGGTGGCTGCCTGGCATGGGAGGCGTAGGTCATCTGCATATCCCGAGGTTCTTCGATTTGCGCAAAGAAGTTAAATCCGTAGCTCATGGTTTAACGGAGCGCTCCCCTCTGCGTCCCATCAATCTCGTGACTGTATGCGTTTGTTGGCGCACTTCAAAGTCACAGCGTCGTCAAATAACGATTATTGTAGAGGCTATAGAGATGCATTCAATGTTGGCTAGGTTGCCGCTGGTGAGCCCTGAGATGTATGATGTGCTTTGTGCACTTCTCACTATAGAAGAGGTCAAGCAGCCTTTGAGTCGATAAAATATGGGTCTGTGCCTGAGCTTCATGGGCTCCCTGTAGAATTTTATTTAGATTTCTGGGACGTCGCTTCGGTACTGCCCAATGTTTTTCGCCAGTGTTTGGAACATCTAGATTTTCTGGCCAGTTTTCGGATAGGGCGAATAATTGCAATCCCAAATCGTTATGCTGGACCATCTCGTCCAGAAGAGTGGAGGCCGATCCCACTTCTAAATGTGCACTACAAGGGTCTCGCAGCCATCGTGGTCCCACGATTGAGCTGTGTGATTGCCTCCCTCATTAGTTGCCATCAGGTGTGCTTTGTTCTTGGCATAGAAATGGATAGGTTGTCGTATACTACTCGTGACATTATCGATTATACACAGACATGCTTAGCTATATCTTATCCTTTTGTATTTAGATCAAGAAAAAGCTTTTTATCTGCTAGAACATAGCTACATATTCGGCGATCTGGTTTTCAGTTTCAGCAAAGTTTCATATTTTAATTAAAAGCATGTATGATGGCATTCAAAGTACACTGGCGATGGATCGGTGGGAAAGCGTCTCTTTTCCTGTGACCCGCGATGTCCGACAAGGTTGTCCCCTCTCGCCTCTTTTGTTTGCTCTCAGCTTAGAGCCTTATTTGAGGGCCATCATTACAGACCTGAGTATTCATGGCCTCCCTCTCCCAGGGTGTCAGAAGATGCGACTAATTGCTTACGCGGATGAAACTACGCGGTATCTGTGTGATGAAGCGAGCCTGCAGCGCTGCTTTCATCTTTTTGACAGATACGGCAAGGTGTATGGGGCTGCTCTCAATTTCGCAAAAGTAAATATCTTTCAAGTGGTAGGCCAGAAGCACGCCTCAATGGCGCCTTGCAAATTACACTCAGCGACATCATCCGCAACCTTGGCATTGATTATGAGGCACGTGGGATATCAACTTCGGTATGGACTTCCATCTTTAAAAGAGGTGCACAGCAGGGTGCTACGGCTAGTGCTTTTGAGCTATCCGTGCTGGAGAAACGCTAACTTGTCCACACTGTTTTCTGCGGCCGAATATGGTACCTCGCACATGTATTGCATCCTCCTCTCGGGATTTTACGTTCCTTTCAGTCTGTTGTGAGTTCACTGTTTTGGGCAGAGCGCACGGAACTGGTATGCCGTGCGGCGATCGGCCAGCCGCGTTCGAAAGTGGGTTCGCCTTCTCTTCTTTGATTGTCTGCTGCCGGCTGCTGGCTCTGGGCTAACTACCTTCTTCGTTTGCTGTATCAGATGAGTGCTCAACGCGGGTGCTCACCTACTATTTTTTATCAGAAGTGTTAGGAAGCTTTTCCCTGATATACCGCTTAACAGTGGTCTGCCCGGATTCCGGTTTTTTATTCGTGTATCGTGACATTTCGGCGCCACGCCCGCCATGTTTGCCCGGATTTCAACATCTCGGCGAACAAAGTAGTAGAGTCAATAAGAACTTTACTTCTTTCGCTAGTGCCCGCAGAATGCCGGTGAAGGGCGGATTCCATTCCTTGGCTATACCACTCATAGCATCGTTTTTTCCAGCGTATTTACGTGACTTTGTGTGGCTCTTCGACAGGGGCGTTTTGTCTACACGAGACCGGCTACAATCATCGGGCATTGTACAGAAAGCGCACTGCCCCACTGCCCACTTCAATAATCTAATCTTCACAAGGCCCAGCAAAGCGTTGTTGCTCGTGCCTTTTGAAGGGCAGTCTATGTCGGTTTTTTAGATGTCTTGGCATTACTCGATTTCAGATAAATGGTAGATGTCCTCGCGGTCGCTTTGCACGATCGCTGATTGCAGTTTGCGCTTTCGCGTTACGGCGCAATAGTTGTAAGTATATTGCCTCAAGCCGGAGCCGACGTGCGCTTTTCCCTCTCCTGGCGCATGTACTAAAGGAGATAGTAAGAATTCTGGCTGAGGAACTTTTCTACCTGGGGGAGCGAGAGTTCCTTTCCCAATGGTCTTGCCCTTTTGTTTCCGTGTCGGATGGGCGTGTCCGGGTGGCTTTCATTCCATCTTGGTGCATGTAGTAGTGCAAATATTTGTGTCAATTCACAGCTGTATACATCCCAAACCACATGTGTAACACACTGTGCATGCGATTGCTTTATATATTTGTACCTATATTTATTTTGTCAAATTATTGCACACTGTGTATAATTTCACTTATATTGTCATTCAAATTTGTTTATACTATCATCACTAGCCGCCATTCTTATCCAGAATGTAAATAGTGCATTTTGATGTATTTCCTCAGCATCAGGTATATTATGTGCAGTTTCCCCTGTTCTTAACCGTGCACGTTTTCTGTTTTTGTCATTTGTTATCAGAAATGTCAATGTATATATAATGTCCAATAAAACTTTTTCTTAACGCCTGTTATATGCAATCTGTCCCCGCGCTCAATATTCACTTTACGCATTAATTGATAGTCGTAAAGATTCAGAATACAGAACTGGTCGAGTTATTAGCGCTTCATATTTTTATATACCACATTAGTTGAGAGCACATCAGATATATGGGGTATTGTCAAAGCCAAAGACGAGCAATGTCTAAGGGACGAACGCACCATTAGGGTTAAATCAAAATTTGTATTTTTTTTACTGCCTAAATTCGCTTTCGAATCACTCGCCTACATGTAGTTTATTTTTTGTGAGCGGTAAGGAGCAATTAATAAATTTAATATAGCTTGATGCACTGTATGATTCACTGCTTCAACAAAGGAGGCGGTCCTTGCAAGTGCTTTGTTGGCTGCAGGTGCAAATCCATTGCAGTAGTGCCTGACCGCAGGGGCTGCTTCAGTCGCAGCTCGTACGGTATTGGCTTTAAGCCTTACCCACCTTGCCTCGTTACATTCACCCGAATAACTAGCGGATAATACAAAAGAGCCCCAAAGCAACGCCGTGTGGGGCGGCAGGATATGTGCGGCTGTTACTAGTGCAACCACAATCCATGACGAACCCATTAAATTTGGGGGTGTGCATGCCCCATTTTAGCTGGCTCTTTTTCAGTCTAAGGCCACATTTCTGTCGCATGCCCCCTCGAGAAGCCTACAAGGAATCCATTCTCGTTTATAAGCCGCGCCAGAGTCCATGCAAGCATGCATTGTACAGTCAGCCCCAGTTAGATTAACCAATGTTTTTTCTACATAAAACTCGTATTTTTGTTGTATCTGCCCTCAAGTTCCCCACAAGGGGCCTGTATGAGTCCTACGAGGAAATGTGTACTTGGTTAGCCTCTGCAATGCATATATAAGACGCAGGTAGGATACACAGGGGCAAGCACATTTTTAGTTTTCCTGCCCTTCTTCTAATGGAGGCTGACGTGGCTACTATGGCGCTCCATCGGCGAAAATTTCCTATGTGAGTTTCAGAGAGGCTCCTCATTTTGTGGTACTTGACTTGGCAAAGTCTCTGGGTGAACTTGGCAACGATATAAAACAACTGAAAAAAAAAAGCACTATGTGGACTACATATATCCGTAGCTGGGCTTAACAAATCGATACAAACTGACTCAATTAAAAGGATTCCCCTGTCTTTTATATCTGCACATGGAAATTTAAACAAATGTCCCTATCCCCACATTTTATCACCGGCTAATAACGATATAAAGGTTCAAAGAACAAGAACGCAAAAGAAGTCGAGCTGTATTTCGGGGCAGATCGCTGATAGTCAGAGCCGCTGGCTTCTCACAGGGCAGGAGCAGCTGCTGTAGTATAAACTCTATACCGCAGAGATCAGGCACGTGTCCTCGAAGGCATTTCCTGCGTGCACAGCATGCAGCCTGTAGCACAGAGCGTTTGCGCCAGTCTCTACATTTTTATACATTTTGCTGCTCACAAACTGCGCTGCGTCGCCTTTTCCTTAATCATTCCTGTTATACACCATAAAACAGATTTCACCCTTCCCCCTTCCTGCATAAAAAGAAAACTTAACCTCGCTGTGCTTACAAAACGCTATAAATATGCCTCAAAACTCCGGGCATCCGCGCGCACTCTTTAAAACTAAAAAAATCTACTGTTTTCTTATATTTGCTTTTTGCGGAAATAGCGAAATTCATAATACTCTCTCTCATCGATGAGAGTGTGCAGTCAAAGGTGTCGGTCATGAAAAAAACAAGCCACGTGCACAAGCGGAATACATTCATATACACAAAGCATCGTCAATGACGCACAGGTGCAGACCTGCAACACGCCCGTCACGTCACTCTGTGGCTCTTCTTTTCCGCGTTCGTAAACACAGCACGGCCAACGTATATAACCAAGTACCGCGTGGCCTACGATTTAGTTTGCTCTTCGGCAAAACAAGCGCTCTTTCCAACAACTGCGATGAAATCTGTGTGTAACAAAAGCTTTCGCCGCTTCTTTTCATTTGTGGGCGTCGTTGCAGTGCTGACGTTCGCCGCGCAGGAAGGAGCACTCGGTGCGTGTCCCAAAAGACGCCCCGGCGAGAACAGCGACTGCGCTTACACCGTGTGCACGCCTCAACAGTGCGCTACC
The DNA here is from genome assembly GCF_055883805.1 of Amblyomma maculatum. NCBI lineage: Eukaryota > Metazoa > Arthropoda > Arachnida > Ixodida > Ixodidae > Amblyomma > Amblyomma maculatum. The sequence continues at coordinate 99,510,920 of NC_139349.1, read as the reverse complement.
CGGGGTCTCGAGTGCTGTCCCAAGCCATGTGGAGGCACCTGGTGCGTCAAAGGTACGGTTGGGGATTACTTGAGAGAAAATGGCGGCTATGGGCATTCAAAGCAAAGAAACGCCACTGGTGTTTTCTCGATGTAAAAAGAGAACGAACTGTGCTTGTGCAGTGCCTAAAGGAGGCAGAACAGATAACCGAAACCTTACCTAATGGAGTCTCAAATGCGTAGTCTAGGGATGTAAAACAAAAGCGGTAGAGGGTATAGTTGTGTGAGTAATTAGGGAAGTTTACCGGGTTTCTAGGTGCGGGTCATTTGGATTTCACCGGAAAAATGTTTTGTTCTGCAGTGGATTTCTGTTATAAGATGATTTCAATGAAAACAGTTCGCATTTAGATGTTTATTGCATACTACTAAAATAGACGCTTGAACACTGCTAATCCGGAAGAAGGGGCGGCAGCAGGTGATCACCCATTTGCCGCTTTTTAGCGGGATCAGTACAAAAAAATCCCATATTTCCAGGCAAGTTGTTTGTATGGTGTTTTACTGCACCTATTGTTGTTGTCGCTGTAGGAAGAAGGAAAAGAAAATGCACGGCTCTGCTACTGGCTCTGTAGCTGAGCCAATTCCGCTGCCTCGTGCAGAGAGAACAGAAAATAGAGAAGAAAGGAAAAAGAACAGGGAAATAAAGACGCGCGTCGCAACAACAGCCCTCGTCCACCACCGAAGCAGTGGCGGGTGTAATGACGGCCTACAACAGATAAAATTCGGTGGCTGGCTAGCCCCCGCAGCAAGAGGCGCTGACCTACCGTCCCAGCCCCATAGGGCCAGGAGCTGCCACCCTTGTGCGAAAACCCACTTACGCTACATTTTCGACCTCCAGACTGCCAGAACCGAGACCCTCGCACGCTATTTGCAGATAATTGAAAGGGAAATGAGGGGCTCATAATTACAGAGTTAAAGGAGCTGACAGTACCCGAGTCTAAAGCAAACGTTGGGGGATTTTTTTATGTTTGATTGTCGATATTGTTTCAAGAGCACTGAACGCGATATTCGGAGGTCGTGCGTTCGACCTCCACCAGCGGCGTGTTGTTTTTTCTTCCTCTTTTCATTTAGTTTTATTTATCCGTATAATCACCATAAGACTAATTCTTGTCAAATACCCACAACTCGTCGACTGTCAGCTCCTTTCTATATATATATATATATATATATATATATATATACATACATACATATAAGGGAAACAAGGGGAATTCTTAGGGCTTTGTTGAGAACACGTTCGAAAAGAGTCAGACGTGGTGAAGGAAAAATATTATTTGACGTTTCGGCCGCGGGACAGGCCATCGTCGGAAGAAACCGCTTTCATCCGACGCAAGCCGATTCCTCGACCGGAGCGTCAAATAGATTCTCTTTTTTCCACATCTCACTTTCTAGAACGTGTATTCGTTGCCACGTCGGAAAATAGAGAAGCAGCAACGGTTAGGCAGCCTGCGATCACCCGCTCACTTCGATCTCCTTGTCTTCTCAGGGGCAACACCAATTCCAGGATACATGTGGAATTTCCCCTCCTCAAAAAGGCGTCTAGATTTTAAAAGGGCACCGGGGTAAAGTGAAAGATGGCGGAGGAACAGGTGATGTGCCAAGCAGCAAGAGAGCGCACGCACAAACACTGCACCTGACACCAGTGATAAGATTTCAGTGCTGGCATGCACAATGTCGGACTGAGGAGCACGACGCGGGCGGGCAGTTTCTTCAAAACGGACTTCGCAATCCACAGCACTAACACGGCGAAGTACACCATAGATACCAAAAATTCGACGAGGAGTTTTTACGAGTGACCATCCCGCCGGAGGGTGGTCCATACCCAGACCTGGTCACCGAGAGGATATTCTAGTCCCGGTGACACAGGTTGTATCGCTGTGCATCACGCCTTTGTTGCTGACGAAAGCGAAGCCTGGCCAGTCTGCAGACTTCTTCGACTATAGCTTGCGAATTCTTTGGTGTCGGAGAAGGAGGTCGGTGTAGAATCCGAGAGGAGCATCGTCACTTCCAGTCCATAACTAAAGCGGAATAATGTGTTGTCGGTAGTTTTTTTACCTGAGGTGTTATATGCAAACGCCACATAGGGCAGAACAGCATACCAGTTCTTGTGGTCGATGTCTGCGTACATGGAGCTCATATCGGTCAGGGTTTTTTTTTAGGCATTTCGTCCTTCCATTCGTCTGGCGGCGATAGGCAGTAGTTTTCCTGTGAGCTGTGCGACTAGTAACATGAACAATTGGTGCTGGTGCGGGGTAGAGCTGCGCCTTTTGTCCCAGATGAAAGCGACCAGCATATTAAAAACATCCCCGCGCCCACCGGTCCTCGGACAAGCCGCCGCCAGCAAGGCCTTCCACCGGAACCGGCTGCAGACCTACGTCCACCCTCTGACAGAATGCCCGTCACAACAGCCACTCAACCTACTTAACTACTGGCCTACCGAACGCTACAGGCTCCCCTTTTCGTCATCCATTCGCCACGGATTCCAAGATCTTTCAATGGCGACAGATTTGAAGATGTTCAAGATCGGCTCGACCACTATGATCGCGTCGCTGCCTATATTCGACTCGAACGACCATCGTAAGGTGCGGAATGGCTACTTCGCTTTTAAGGACTCCGTCAAAACGTGGTTAGAGAATTATGTGTCGACCTTCAGGACTTCGCAGGCATTTCGTGGCAAGCTTCGGCGCGACGTTGAAAGCTTCGAGTAGAACGAAAGGGCAAAACATGCTCTCCTGTGTCGAATCCAGAGGCCCAATGAAAGCATCATGATGTGTCTCGATGACACGACCCGTCTGTTTTTGGCGTGCTGAACCGAACATAGCCGAATCGAAAAATATGTGTTTATTAATTCGCGGTGTAAATGAGAGGCTGTTTGCTAGTCTCGCTCCTCGTAGCCCCCCAACGCCTCCCCCTCCGCCCATGGATGTATTTGTTCCAGAATATACCATGATTAACGGGCACTACAGCAACGCGCCATCCAGAATACCTGCACGCTCCAACATTCAGCCATTATTTTCCTAGCTTGCCACGAGATACCAACAATCATACTCTCCGGGAGCTTATACGCCAAATTGTTCGGGATGAACGGCAACCCTCCACATCGAGTGCCTCTAGCCTCCTCTCGCCCGCATTTTCAACATTATACGCCATGAGGTTTCAACAAGCAATGTAGCCACTCGTACAATCTCCGGCCAGTCCTCTCCTATGCTTAGATTCTACGCTTACCTCCGCCGCCCTGCACCTCCACCCATTGTTACGAGTCAAAATAAAGGAGCAGGAACAGCACGTTAGGCAGCTTGCGATCACCAGCAAACTTCGGTCTCTTCGGTTTCCCACGAGTTGCCACAAGGGTTCCACAATACATGTGGTATTATATATATTCCACTGGTTCGCGAACGCGGCTACTTGTTTTGGGCTCTTGTTATTCACGCTGAATAATTTATTTCATGATGGAATTTTATAATTTGATGCAGGAAATTGAACACATTGCAGTACTCGGCGCCCTGACCGCACTACGCAGACTTGAAAAGTGGCACCTTTCTGAACCTAGTGAAGCATTTCATTTATAAGGTGCGAACTAAACTGATGTGCTCTGGAGGTGACGCGACATTAGGACCGAAAAGCACAGTCAGCGGTTAGATATCGTCAGAACATCTGAGTTTTTTCCAGCGGCTGCATATCATCGCGAGTGACGATTCAGGAACGTCAGCGTAGGACATTGCAAAAGTCCTCCAAGTCATAGTCGCGGCAATATTGTAAACATCGCTGCGCACGAGTACTTTAGGTATCGTTGCTACGTCATGAGGATGGGGCAAATATCTGATAAAACTTGGGAGAATCTTTTGCTCATGTTCAAGCGATTACTATGCATAATAAAGAAGCCTTAGAAACCTAGAATGATGTGCTTGCTGAAGCGGAAGCTTCATTAGCCTCATCCTCTCGCTACTATACGCAATCTGCGAAATACTTAGGCCAATCAACCACCATTAACTCTGGTGTCTACCTAGATTTGGACACACCCTGTAGTTGTGGTGCAGACTACGTAGGTGAAAAAGGAAAAGTCTAGACAAGAAACAAGGATCACAAGAATGAAATTGCTCATAGTAAAACTCGATCAAACGCTTTTGGAACAGAGCGTAGAACACTGGGCATGATTTCTACTGATAGGCGGCTCATGTGATCGTCAAACGAAAATCAATACTGATATGTGTGCTCATAGAATCTGGGCGCACAAAATAGACGTTACATACGATTAACCGGATACGTGATATTTTATGACAGTTCGAAATGATTAATTCGCTCCTTTACAAAAAAATGATATATAATGAACAATCGCGTTTTAGATAAAAATAACTGCATGGGCTCTAAAATTTTCGCGTTTTGTTTTCATCACCTTATGTAGTGTGTAGTTTTTCGTAAAGCATTTGTCACTGTTTGACCTGAAAAACAGTAAGCTCTGCCTCTAAGAGTATGACAGCAGCGTATTTTCTGCTTAGTCAGTTATCTTCACTGCTTAGTCAGTTATCTTCAAGCGAAGAGCGCACTGTGTGCATCTCACAGCTGCACGTTTTATTGGAATCTCACTAGGTTACACTCTGCTCGGGAGATTAAGCACGAATTTATTGTTTCTTCGAAAATATGTTCGTGTTTATTTACCGAATTTCGTTTAAATACTTTGATGAAATTGCAGGTGTCGGCCCTCCGTCTGAATACCCGGAGATCTGTCCGATGGTACCGCTTCAAGGCCAGAGCTGCCCTGAACAGCGCAGCAATGCGACCTGCGAAGAACTCAAGTGCACCAATTTGGGATTTATATGTTGCCGCAACGGCTGCGAAGAAAACTACTGCTACCAGGTCCCCGGAACTGCAAGCTTAGTGTGATGAATGCATCGTTTATGACCTTTCCACATATAAAATAGCCTAAGGAAATTATTTGGTAGCTCGCTGAAGTCATATTTGTGAGAGAAAGACGAGTACACAAATATCGAAGCTGAAATAAAAACAGGCGAACATCCGGTTGCGCATCCATCTTCCGACTTGGCTTTAATTGTTCCTTAAAACAATGTCCAGCATTTTCACTATGTGCTTTTAGAACTAGCAGGCTACGAACCACCCAAACACATTTGGCATTATTAAATTACGTTGCAGACGATGAGAATGAAAACACATGGAAGCCTGTCTCTTTTGCTTGCTCTATCATTATATCTTTCTCGATATATGAGCCAAGAAAGGCACGACTAATCATAGTTATCCTTGTCTGGAATAGTAAGTTCATCTCTTTTCATACGCTTAGTCCGACTAATAAAAATAGCTTATCTTCGAAATCATTAATGTTAAGTCGAATGTCGAACGAAACGGGTAAATTTACTTATTTCTTCTCCCCATTGCAGGATGAAGAGTAAGTTATTTTCCCTTCTTTTTCTGCACTGATGCCGTAGACTAGTCGTTTGCCATTGGTTCACCAGATGGTATCAATTTACGCACTCTTCACAAGCAAAAAGTCTAGCATGGGAAATAACGACCCATAAAATGACGTTTTAGGCTCTAGTGAATGTCGACGACGGCCATCCTCGGGCGTTCCTTCGACGCGCTCGAATAGCAGGAGAAATAGTGTCAGCTGTCGGGTTAGAACCATGTTCGACGATGTTTCAGCAAGTAAATTCTAACAATGGTGCCAGGTTAAACGTTTACACGAGTCTGGCTGACGCGAGCACATGGTACTTTCATCACGGAAAGCACAAATAATGAGAAGTGACACCACAGTGGTGTTAACTCCCTATCGTGCTTTTGGCGATCATGAATGGTGTAACCTTCACTTCTGGGTTGAAGCTTTGTGAATGGCAATCGTAGAAACCAGGAATCGCTAGCTCCACAGCGAACTCGTCAAGCATGACGTTTACTGGCGTAGACCTCTCTCCCATTGTCATATCTAGTACTTTAGTCTTGTCCCACACAAGTGTGCTGCTTGGCCATCAGTATTTGAGTGCCCGTGAATTGTTGGCTGTGAGTGAGGTTTCGTCGTGTACCGTAAAGACGTCCCCGAGGTTGTCGTCGGCATTTCAGTGCTCGCCATGTAGAGTGTTCATGCTCTCGTGGTATATATCGATGGTAAACAACTTGTACAGTCGCGTCTCTGACATGTAGTCGAGTCTGACCTTCACGACACCTATCACCTTTGGACAATAGGCAGCGAAGGAAGCTAGACCGGTATACGAGGTGGCGTTTTGGTTTGGTTTGGTAAAATTTCATTTCCCACAGTAGAGGTCCTGAAGGACACTCGGCTAGGCGCCAGGTGTAGCGGACAGCTCCCACGTGCGTAGAAATTGACTATAATTACTTCGTCACCGTCCACCGGACGACGGAGCGCCTTCAGTACCTCGTCGACGTCCACGGACACTTTCCCTATTTCATAACTCATGCCGTACTGACCATTCCTACGAAACTACAGCCTGTGCATATGTATAAACGGTACGCGAAGGGAGATGAGACATTTAGTTATGCACTTCAGGGGAAGCACATGGGTCGGTTGAAGTGGGTACGTAAATTCGGTCGTAATAGACATTATAGCGCCTTTGAGCTTTTTATGTCGTTGAGTGAAGTCCTGCACAGAAAAAGAAGAAGCAGGAAGAGAGAGGGAGACGCGCGTCGCAAAAGCCGTCGTCCTCCACCCTCCACTGGAGCGGTGGGGGGTGCAATCAAGACATACAACAGGTTGAACCGCCGTGGGCAGGCGAGCCTCTGCTGCAAATGGCGGGGACCTACCATTCCCAGCCTCGTAGGGCAAGGAGCGGCGGGGGCCAGCCTGCCACCGGCAGTTGTACCGGTTGTAGGCCATCCTTTTACCCGCTACTGCTTCGGTGGCGGACAATGGCTGTTACCCCAACCTGCGTCTTTCTCTCTCTCTCTATCTTCTTTTTATTTCTTCTCTATTTTCTCCTCGGTCCACACGAAGCTGCGGAGGCGGTTCAGCTACAGAACCAGTAGCAGGCCCGTGCATTTTCTTTTCCTTCTTCTTATAGTTGCAGCAACAACAATACACCAATTGTTGGCCTTTGCCGGGAGCAAGTGACCAAGATAGTTGGACATTTCCTCCAGGTGGAATCACAATGTCATCGTTCGAGAATCACACGTGTTCAGACATGGTGCACACGAAACCGAATGTTACGTTAAAGAGCATCTTGATTAGCATGTCCGCCACGCCATAACGCGGCGGACGCCCCAACATAAATTGCTTCTTCGCCGTACTGGCGTGGTATGCGCTGAAAATTTCGGAGTCTGAGTCGTGCTGAAGGAACACCAATTTATAAAAGGTTTCGAAACACCGAAATTTGAAGGTGAATATGTCTTATTAGGAAAGGTAGTAACCACAGATCCGGACCATGAAGGGGAATTAAGTAGGTTAATAAGATTGGATGAAATTGATTTGGCATATACTTGCAGAATATGAGCAGCTTACCTATTGCTCAAGTCGAAAGAATCGCTGTTGAATCTGACATGTACTCACCTATGAGGCTGAAACATGAAGGCTAAGGAAAAGGGTTCGATTTAAGTTCAGGACAATGCAAGGAGCTATAGAACGAAAAATAGTACGTGTAAAAAAAACTGATAGGATGTGTGCAGAGTGGTTAACAGCAATAACGGGACCTAATGACATACTACTCGAACTCAAGAAGAAAGGGAAATGGGCAGATCATGCTGTGCGAAGACGGGATAATCGATGGTCGAAAAGGATGACAAATGGGATACCAAGGGAATGAAAGTATAGCAGGCGGCAACAAAATGTTAGTGGGTGCATGAGATTGAGGAATCCGCATGGATCAAACAGATGCAGCTTGCCCAGGACCAGGTTAACTGGTGGAATATGGGAGATGCGTTCATCCTGCAGGGGTTTAGTCCAGCTGATGACGATGGCTCCTCGGCAATCCTCTCAATTTTAATGTACCCTTTTCTTAGCGTCAAAGCTTCTTTACGATAAGTGAGCACTGGTTAGATACAAGTGCAGCTGCATTTACGTTCCTTTTGAATGGTATTGGTAGACTGAATGCGCGATCTGAGAGTGGCAGCTGCATCCGACTCGTGGTTCTTGGGTATTACTCTCTCATCGTCTAGATATGCGTTTATTGCCTGTGATATGTTACTTGATTCCATTCCAACCTCCAGCACCTCGCTAGCCATTGTAAACTGCTGTTCCCTTCTTACTGTGCGAAGTATTACCGTATTTTTTGTAGGGTAATTCTTTGACCGATCGTTCCCTTCTGTCCGCCTATGTTGGTGATAAATAATTGCAGTTAACCCCTAGAGCTACGCCATAAGGAAATGTCATCAACAAATACCAGATTTGAAAATAATTAGAGCCAAGCCCGGTGGCTTACACATGGTTCCAGCCTCCTCTAGCATCCTTTGGGCACTTTATCTCGGTATTTCTTCAGGGAGTTTGAATTGAGCGGTGGCGAATGCGGTGGGCAGTATTGATTGCTATGCAGTTATACTGTCCACGGTGGTCTTTGTGTTTCGGGTGTATGCCGAATCTATCCAGTAAAGTTCTCTTTTCTATCACCGCTGCCGAGTTACTTAGTTCTTCTGCAGGCGCAAGTCAGCCTAATGACTAGTTTATTTCAATGTAATACCCGTCTTCTCGTCTGCTGCCTTCGGCATTGTCATCACCAGCTGACAATGTCTTCTCAGTTCCGACGTCACCGATGCATTGCAGGCGTTACATTCTGGAACAAGACTTACATGCAATGCACATAATATTTTAGATATTTGTGTTGGAGCACTCAATGGGGACATATGCGTTGAGACGTTTTTCTTTCTGAACGGCAGCGTAGGTGGTCTTCAGCAGATCAGTCAGTTAGCTTCAATATGTTTTATGCAGTAAACTATCCCTTCTTTGTAACTGTGCTCAAAAGACGATGAAGTGCCACTTGTACCTTTTCTATTTTAGCTCACTTGTCATAGACGTCAGCCCTTTTGCGGGTTCCTTGAAGTTTCCAAAATTTTCTATTTCCTCTGACGCTGTGCATTACAATTCATCGTCTGCACCATGTTTCATACGTGTGCAATGTAACAACAAACACCGTTGTCGCATTTTCACGAGTTGCGTTAAGTGGCTCCAATACATAAGAAACTTTGTAGTGCGCCACCCGCCCCCCCCCCTCCCCTCCCCTCCCCTCTTCCCTATCACTGATTTCGCTGATGTTTGCCTAGTGGCTTACCTTGTCACCCTAGCATATAAATGAAAGTGAAAGGCAATACGTGTTTATGCGCATACTTCGCGTTGAGCTGTTTTGATTGAATCGGGTGCAATTTTTTGTTCTTACAGAATGAAATCAGCAATAAAACATTAGCACCGTACAAGTGGAATGCTCGAGAGGTAATTCTGCGGACTTGGTTAAGTGACCCACACACATACACACACACACACACACACACACACACACACACACGCACACACGCGCGCGCGCACGCACGCAAACACACACAAAGGCGCGCTTCCACCTGCGTCCACTGAGCGACTCCACCCTGGTTTCCGTCTTTTTTATTGCGATACAGCGCGTTTAAAATCTCCGCGCGCAACGTAGAGGGAGAGTTGCGCCTCAGCATGTCTGCTCTCAAGAAGCAGCATATACTGCAGGAGACTGGGAATGTGAATACTGTTAACTCAAGAATCGAGAGGAGTTGCCGCTAGTCGAAGATGCGGCTGCAGGTCCGTGCACTGTTGGCTTCACGGTGCGAGGCTCCTAGACGCGTTTTGGAGATCGCCTTCAGCGACTCGAAGCTCTTGCCCTGGTCACAAACTTTGTGCTCCTCAAACTCGGCACTGAAGACGTCCCAACCGTCAACCAGATTCGACGTGACGGCATTCATCTGTATGAGAGAAGGGTAAACACGAGCGGTGCAGTCTGCGTCAGAATAAGACTAGAAATCACAAATTAGCATCATGATTTGACACACTCTCTAACACTCTGATATGTGCCGTAATCTGCTGCCCAAGTGGTCTTCTGAAACAAATTATCCTTCATCTGCTCTTCTTATCTCGGGGAACCGCGAGTCTCGCATACCTGGTGTTTTTTAGAACGTCCAAAATGTTTTAGGAAAGATAATTGACTTCAGATTCATTTTATCTCTGGAGCTATATATAGTGCTACTGCGGATACGAGGTCAAGATGCGGACAAAGAACTGAATACATTAATTATCTTTTTGAATTGTCACGTTAGGTCTTATGTAGTATTTAGAGAATTGGACTCGTCTGCGAAATAGTATAGCAGTGAAAAAATATTTTTTCAAATAATTGTAGCAACCGTACCAATGCCAACAAATGTCAGCGTAATATGCGGCTTCACGCAGCTACAACGCCAGCGGAATTTGAGGCGTTGATCGCTCACACAATGCGCGCTTTGAGGCCAGGCTTCAAGCGCAATGACAGCGGGCATTGTGTACCAACGTGGAGGCTATCAGCGAGGCTGCTGTCAAAACAAAATTGACAACGAATTGCCGACTTCCCTTTAGCTTTCAGGTGATGCCACAGGGTCACGACATCTCTGGGTGGAGTGATGTATGTACACGTCCCTGGCGCTGTGTTACTGTATGAAGCTGCCTATCAGGGTGTCGTTGTAGGCCTTGTAACGCGCCCACGAATTTTAAAGAACGCTTCTTTACATGGCTATAGTATTAAAGGACCAGCTCCAACCCTGCAAATAAAACACACACCGTACAATAAATATAGAAAGCTAATAAATGTATTCAGTTAATTAGCGAACTAATTGACACAGTCTGCTTCTCGCCTGGTGTTCGCCGTAGCCCATATAACCCCGGCGCTAAAACAAATCTAAAACCAGTTATATTTTTAAAGTCTTGAACCTTCTCAAAAAATTATCTCGGTGTAACGCAATGTAAACGTAGAGCGGGCAGAAGAAAACATTGTGGCCAACAATCTTTGTTTTAGTCAATCCAGCTTGCGCTAGTGTCGTATCTTTGTTAAATATGGTTTGCTATGATCTGCCCAAAACTATGAGCGACTATTGCTATCATGAGTACCATAAACATAACCTAGATCAATGTGATGATCTAAACATGCATTAGGACATGAAGCATGAATGCATCTGAACATACATTTACGTAACTGAGCCTTCCTAAGCATAACTGACCGTTTTAGGCGGGTCTGAATAAACATATTTAAGTCTGAATATCTGTAGGGTACCATAAAGCCCACATTTGCCGTAATTACAATTTGACAAGCTTAATTTACCTCGACTAGGCTTAGTTATGAACAATAGACCTAACTAAGCCTATTTGTGCAAAACCACTGCTAGCTTTTATGGCTAGACCAGTGTCATGTTTGTTGTTGACATAATGAGGAATTCCCAGTCGGCCAAAACCACTTAAAGAATAATTATATCTTTTTTTAGCCTGCACCTTTTACAGCTGATCACTTACAGCACAAAGAGCACATAACTGCCTTTCTGTACAATTCGTACCCACAAAAAGTAAATGGAGATAAATTCTGGAGCATTTCAAAAAACGCAGTTGGAAATTGATTACTCACATATGTCTAATAAAGGGTTTCTTGCCGAGACCCCGTGACGACCTTTGAAGAATTCGATATATTTCATTTCAATTATTTGGGCCCATTTACAAGTAAATGGAGAACGCCAAGGTAAACGATGCTTGCCCGCTTGATGAGTCCTTAGCCTTCATTACAAATATTTCAATCATCATGACCTAACAGTGCATACAAGTGACACTCCACACTGCGGTGAACCTTATGAGGTAAAGAGTCGAGAATCTTCGTTTGGATAAGAGGCAAATTCAGATAGACATATTTAGTGGCGCATTGTATCCAGTACCACGACCTCTCATGAAAAAGTTAGGCCCAGCGTTGCTTATCGTGGTATTAGAGTCATTGTCACACATTTATGAAAACGACAAGCGGAAAATGCTTTCTAGAGTTAGAGCGATGTATTCTGCAGCCCAGAAATTGCTGAGTTTATATAGGCTACCATCTAAAAACGTCAATAACATGACATTTTGGTTCAATCAAGCGTTACTGAATGTTCGTAAAGTTATTTTTTTTCAGCACTTCTGAGATGCTAATATAAATTTCTGAACACCCTTTCACTTGTATTGAACTTTTGAAGAACATAAAGGCTGCATTCTCGAAAATGATAAAACAGCTTCTTTCCTGGACCGATAATATATTCTTATACAGCGGGACCTCTCGTATTGTGTTTTCTAAAAGCGAACTAGCATTACCCGTTGCGTACTTATCAGCATTTTGTGTTTTGAATGTGATATTCCGTGAGAAAATATTTCACGTAATCGACTTCTTACTTGGTGCGCCATTCCATGTACGTATCCTTTGTTCATCTTTGTAGTTTGTTGGTAAATGTTATTAATGCTTTCTATGTTATCCCAAGTAGCACAAAGTGGGCTGACGTGGGGGCCCGCGTTGGGCCTGTGAGGGCAGCCCACATGGGCCCCATGCGGGATTTACCTAGAGGGGCCCCGCGTGGGCTGCCCAATTTCGCCGCAATCGGTCCAAACTGTGTCCGCGTGGGCAGCCCAAATGGGGCTACCCGCATTTAGCCCAAATAGGGCTGCCCGCATTCAGCTCAGGTAGACGAATGTGGGCAGGACACCAGAACCATTAATGGGTCCCACGTTTGTGCAGGCAGTGACATCCATTGATCAAGGTTTTATTTTTAGGTCGATTAATCCCTCCAATACCTGAATTGTACAGGCGCGGGATTTGCGAAAGCCAGTTGACCCACGTGCTGCCCTCATGGGTTGAATCGGGCATTTTCAGGGTTGCTCAAGTTCCAATAATCAAGTGTGAAACATTAAGCACTATTTTTTTTACTTGTATGCTACACTCAGTAACATGAAAGAAATTTATTCCCAACACCACAATAATATGGGCTGGCCCACATCACCCCAACATGTTGGTCTGAATATTTATTTCGGTGCTGCGTGCAGAATAGTAATACTGTAGAAAACATTTGGAGGTCGTTCAGTACATATTCGTAAAGCGGAACAGTTACTGTTGCATATTTTCTGCCGATACTGCATAATTAACGTAGTTTGTAGAGTAAACATAGTCTTTATTAATTGCATAGATACGCTTAGGACAGTTATGTGAATCCTCCAGAAGAGGCAATTAGTGGCCGGTATAACATGATTTACATAAATAAAATGGCGCCTTACAGATAGGGTGGAGACGTTTCAGAGCGGTATGCCCGCCTACGGCCAATTTGGGGCCCACTGCGGCCTTTCATGGGCCACCCCAATTGGGCTGACCTTATTTTTACCGCATGGACTACGAATATATGTTGCATTTTCCCGCAAGTACCCCAAGAAATACCCGTGGGCCGGGGCAGCGTGGTGGTGAATCGATTTTCAGCCCGGCCGCAAACTATGTGGGACCTATTCGGTTTTTGAGTGGGCAGCCCCAATCGGACTAGCCCGTCATCTATTTGCTTTAGGCCCACCTTTGCATCGCATCTGCTCTAAATTGCCCCGCTAGAGAGCGATGCGGGCAGAAGCGGGAAAGAGTACTTGCCTGCCCCGCTAACGGCCATGCGGAAATATCTAGGTTTTTGGTGAGCAGCCCTATTTGGGGCAGCCCAGAAATTTTCAGCATGAATTCCACATTTTCGTCTGCCCTTCCCTCAAGTACCCCTCAAGGGTCACATGTAGGCAATGTGCGGGCATACCCGTATTTAGCCCTGCCGTGGCCCATGTGGGACCTATTCGGCTTTTGAGTGGGCAGCCCCATTTAGATTAGCCCAGGCTTTTCCTACACAGAACCCAAATTTTATTTACATCGGCCCTAAAATTTCCCGAGCGGGACCCTTGAGGGCCAGATGTGGGAATATGTAATCAGTTAGCCCTTTCCGCGCCTATATGATGCTTGATCCTCATGGGTGTTATTGTGGTTACCCAAGCCCAACTTGCCCATACGGGCCCCAGGTGGGCCAAGTAATGTGTGCTACTTGGGATATAATACCGTTCTTTCTCACTGGTCCGCCAAGGCTGCAGGAATTTATTGGTATAAAGAGCCCTACAGAGCCAGCAGGCAGGTCAGCCGTGAAGTTCCCCAACGCCAAGAATTGATCAACGACGGCGACACTCAACTTGCACAATGGAGCACAATATGCAGCTTGTACGCACTCACCACTCAAATAATACACTAAAGTTAAGCTGGTGTTCACAGAAGAGGGGTGTAAATGAGTGATTGAAAGCATAAGTAATAATCAGTTTTCTAACGAAATAATCATGTTATTTATTCAATTATGGCACACATATTCTAACGGATTTCAGTTCACTTCAGTTCAGTCGTTCAGTCGTGTCCGACTCTTCGTGACCCTATGGACCATGTCACGCCACGCTTTCCGATCCCTCACTATCTTCCTAACATCACATAACTTCATCTGCAGCGCCTCGAGGATGCCATCTAACCATCGCGTTCGCTGCCTACCCCTTCTCCGTTGACCCTCAACCTTTCCCAACATCAAATCTTCCTCCAGCGACTCCTCATTTAGCTGCAGATTTAGCTGCATATTACATCAAGTTGAAACATATTTGCGCTGTAATGACAACAGAAGAGGTTCAGTGACCCAGTGCTTGAAACGCCTCCGTAATTAAGTTTATTAGCTGCAATTTAAGTACTGTAATACCTCTTACAACATAACATTCAAAATACGTTAATTGTAACGTTATATTTAGAAATGTCGTTATAAAGATGACGTTATCTTTTATTGTTGAAGAAATGTTTTTGGTATAACGTATATTCAGTTCAAAACTTAAAAATATATAATAAAGTATTGGTATTTATTGAAAAGAAAAACGATTTTAATCAAAAAGGTTCGAACCCTTGATATGAATATTGCAGCCAGCTGGCTATCGAGTAGAAGTTGCAATCAAAATATAAAAGTTACTAAATCTGAATCCAGGACGTTTTAGGACGCTGTATTGTTGGATTAAGTAGAACGTTTGTGCTGTTTGAGGTATGGTTGCGCTATATTAGGCGCCTCGACAGAATCGGGAGCTACACCTTGTCGCCAAAGGTAGTCTGTTGGCATAGTACTATTCACTGCCATCACTCGCTTAAGCCAATTACTTCGTTTCTGCATGGTATACATTAACCGACTGGGCAATGCAAATGGATCACGTAAAGTGTCCTGCTCCGATTGCCGCGACATTTAAACAGAAGTTCCATTGCAGTTTACACATATACCACAAGGCACTGTCCTCTCGCGAACCTAGAGCCAAACTCGAGCCATGACATGCTGACCACATTTCGAAAAACAACCTTTTCTCATTTAATGTTACGTTTGCAAAATATGCTGCCATCACTTTTTGTTCTGGAGTAGGTCTTTCTCTTGCAAGCGCAGGCTTGATTGCTTTGCCAGTAAGCGACGAGGTCAGTACCGGTAAATCATACCCATACAAAATAAATTTCAAATGGCATTTGATTATAAAATAATATCACGGGATACTACCGAAACACGTAACTGATCCGTATGTCCCCCCCCCCCCCCAGAGAAAGATCAGTTGAAAAACAGCGCTTTAAAATAAACACCAAAACCATGCGCCGAACTTTAAACAAAATAAAAACAAGAGACTGGAGCCATAAGTATCCGTTATACCTCTTACTTTTAACACTATTGCAACATTGCAGTTTTATATATAACCTTAATAAAACTTACAAAATATTCTTAAAACATTATTTTGATGTGCGGTGCTATCTGAAAGTCACTTCTGGGGGGAACGAGACTGAAATGGCATCCACATAGCTTCAAATTGGTTTGTGAACGTGGAATCCCGCAGAAAAAGTAACTCCCTAGGAGGATCTCCTCGGTGTAAAATTTTTGCTTAAAATCTTTTATACACATATATGTTTCTTTATGCACGGTAAACTATTGAGCTGCTTTGATTGGCTTCTGCTAAATACAAAGTCTAGTTAAGAAAATAGCAGCAGCTAGTTGAGATCACAGGGAAACGAGGAGAAAGAGACCAAAAGTGCATGTCTTAGTTTCGACACGGCGCGCTGTGTGTTCATATTCCGACTATACCATCAAAATTTATAAATAACCTCCTATTATATATTTCGAACTGGTTGCGGTTTACTGGTACGTGAAGCTGCAAGATGAACCTGGAACTCAGCTACAGGTTAAGAGACGGGGACCTCTGCTGTAACCACGCTAAACCAAGTTCCAGCAGCCCAAGTTCCTTCCATCGCTTGAGCTCGGCCCATGCACCAATGTCATCCTCCCACAAAAAGCGGCATTGATTATCAGGATGTTGAAGACTGGACAGCACTCTACGAGCGCGTGAATACACATAACAAATGGGACAATCTGCTGAAACTCAACAACGTCAGCTCTGCCGCGGTGGTGCAGTGGTTAGGGTGTTCGACTACTGTGCTTAAGGATGGGGGATAGAATCCCGGCCGCGGCAGCCGTTTTTCGATAGAGGCGAAACGCAAGACGCCCGTGTGCTGTGCGATGTCAGTGCACGTTAAAGAACTCCAGGCGGTCGAAATTTCCGGAGCCCTCCACAACAGCGCCTCTCATAGCCCGAGTCGCTGTTTCCAGGTGGCGCAGCGTCCCCATTCACTGTCCTCCATTTTGATGGCCAAGTTAGCGTTGACATTCGAGCTCAAAGTGTCATGGAAGTTGAGCCCGTAGTCCTGGTATATCTGGTTATGCGTATTTAGCATTGCGCCCCTTTTGGCGACGTACGCCATAGCACCGAGTGTCGAGGAGAAAAGTACCGAACTTTGCAGGATAATGTTTAAGGAATTCGCTGTCTGACTCACCATCGTCTGCAAGCATAGCAAGCAGAAATTACGAATTATGTTTGTAATAAAAGGACGGAGAGTGGTTCCTATAGAACATGCTGGTTCTAATGAAACCAGCAAAATTCAAAAGCGGCCCGTTTTTGTGTGGTATGGGACGACGTTGGGTACTCGAGATACTCAAAATTAAAAGCTGTCCACAAGTGACGTCTCTTATTCTAGCACGTGCAGCTTCGGGATAAAGTATTGTTAACGAGCGCTGTTATCGCATTAAACAGCCTGTGTATATGATTATCGGAAGAACCCTGCTTGTCCTATACGACTGCGGCAAAAAAAAAATGCTCTTTGCGGTGCAATAAATTCAGGCTAGGCTCCTTTGGAATTATTTCTTTTTGTCGGGTGTGAAGATATTTTCTGCCCGAATTCACGTCTTATTCGGAATGGGTCCCGGCGTCAAATTCGCCCCTGATTGGTGCCGACAGATTGCGCAGAACTGCAGCTAAAAGCGTGTATATATTACTTCCTTTGGCGAAGTGGAAAGGTGCATAATCGTCGCCGTCGCTGTAGTTCAGTTGGTAAGAGCAGCAGACGCGATATTCGGAGGTTGTGGTGGTGGTGGTGACTATGGTTTATTTTTGGGGAGGGGGTACTGGTCACGTCTTATGTTAGCCATCTTTGTGGCATCACTCTTGGTGACCAGGGGGAAGGGGAAGTTGGGATTAGGGGAAGGTTGGGGAGGGGAAGGTTGCTGACGCCGCATATGTCGCCGCCATTTCCGCACGAAGCACTATAGGCCCATGCAGGCCTACAGAACAGAGCTGAGGCCAGACTCCTCCAGATAAATCAGGAGGAGCCGGTGAGCAGAAAGTTGGTTCCGAGCTGGGAAGAGCAATTGCCCTTCCGTATCAGCAGGGAGACCAAGATTCCGATAGCCATTCAGAAGTTTCTGGCGATGGCCAGCGGAGGCTGGACACACGAGGAGCAAGTGTCCCAGTGTGCCAGTATTGCCGCAAGAGGGACAGGCTGGGCTGGGAGCTCGGCCACAGGCATACATGCGGGACGGAGTCCACGTGCAGCCTATTCGAAGTCGTAGGAGGAGGGATTCGTCCTTCCGTGAAAGTTTGTCAGAGAGCCGTTGGAGACGTTCACCAGCGGCAATACGACGGTCAGGATGGAAAGACCTTATCGACCTTCTCAAGAGGGGTCTTGAAAAGTCAAAAGGTGTGACAGCCTCAGTGACTGGGGCGCCGTTGTCGTGCGCCGCTTTGGCCAAGGCATCCGCCTCTTCATTGCCCTGGACTCCAGTATGTCCTGGAACCCAATGTAGGGCCAGTTGATACCCCGAGTCCTGAAAGGCTAGGAAACGGGCTCGGAGAATGTTCACCGAGAGGTTGGTGCCGTGGTAGATAGTCAGGAGCTGCAGAGCAGATCTGGAGTCGCACAGAACATTCACAGGTCCAGGAGGGACACTGGAAGCGATGAACTGTGCGGCTAGGTGTAGACCGGCCAGCTCAGCAGCTGTTGAACTGGCAGGGAATGACAGGCGGCAGGACCTAGACTGGTCTAGCTGCGGTGCTGTCATGGCAGCAGCTGCTTGGAAGGTAGCGGGTCGAACCGAGCCATCCGTAAAGAGGAGTGTAGATTCTCTACACTCCTCAAGGAGGGCTGCAGTTGTCTGCTGGAAGGCAGCTACAGGGGTGTGACGTTTGGTGTGACCATCCGTATCCAAAAAGACAGGAATTGGGGGTCGATTGGGTGGAGGGGGAAGGACTGAGAGACCTGGGACAGGACCGATGATTTCTCTGTACACTGTATACAGCTTACCCATACGAGAATGGGATTTGCTGTGCAGCCGTGCTAGGAGTGAGGCACCATCTGGAGCATGGCTGAGACGATCAATGTGAGTCAGTCCCCTCTGGGCGAGGAGAAGATCCAGAGGGTAGATACCAGCTTCCGCAAGGGTAGCGGGAATCTGTGAGGATTGAGGGACTCCGAGGAATCTTCTAATCCAACGCCTTCGAATCGTGTCGAGACGAATGACTCGAGTCGACCGAAGGGAGACGAAGGGAAGGGCATATAGGATGACCGAAGTCGCCGCTGCCTCGAAGAGCTTGATTGCCCAAGTGGAGGAGCAACCATTGCCATTTGCAAGGAGACGCTGGACTGCTCTTCCCACACGATCAAGATGGGGAATGAGGGCTTTGTCAGCTGGGATCCAGGTGAGACGTTCGTCAATTGTGAGATCTAGGTATTTCACCTGGCGTTTCCATGGAAGAGGGGTTCCTTCGATATGCAAAGTTGCAAGACGGCGGGAACTCCGTGCTCCTCTGGGATGGTAGACGAGGGCCTCAGACTTAGTAGCCGAGAGGGTCAATCCCTTAGATGATAGGAAGTACTGGACGCCGTCCAGTGCCTGTTGCATAGCCTTCCTAGGTGTAGGTGAGGTTGTAGGTGAGTTCAGTTCCCACCAGCAACGTGTTGTTATCTTTTCTACTTTGCATCTAATTATATTTCTCCCTTCAATAACAGCAGTCCTAACTAATGTCAATAGCAAAATATTAAAGAAAGAAAATATTCCCTATGCTTTCTTTTACTGTCAACTTCTTTCATTCGTGTATTAAAATGAGTCCCCCGTCATTTTGCCGATATATATATATATATATATATATATATATATATATATATATATATATATATATATATATATATATATATATATGATATGGATACGAGAACATTTAACGTACTTGGACGCCTAAAAATTATAGAGCGAAGTGTACGCTTCATTCGCCAAGTCAAGCTTACTGCCAGTAAACCGAAGGAATGTCAGCCTCCCCCACCATACTCACAATGAAGGCCGCACAATTCCTGCTTTGGTCGCCTGTGGACATACCTATTACTGTGCTTCCTCCCATGTGCCGTCTTCTTTTTTCTTGCACTCCCCACCTGCACTTTTTTTTTTCACTCCCCGCTTGTACCTGCTTTTTACTCCACCCACCACTACAATACCATTTTACGCTTCTCCGCAACCTGTTTCTTTTTTCCGCTCTTCGCCTATAGAACCTACCCGCATCATTTGCTTTCGCACTCCTGATGAAGGCCAGCTTCTGGTCGAAACGTCGAGTCCAATAAAATGTTTCTTTAAATGAAGCGTACACTTCGCTCTCTCTCTCTCTCTCTCTGTCTCCCTATATATATAATCTCGGAACAGAACCTCACAACAGTATCACGGTTTTGAAAATCGCCAAACACATTATTGTGTTAGAGATCATGCATTGGAAAGCTGAGATATGGGCGATGGGCATCTCTTTGCTCTTCCGATGTAGCAATGCTTGCTGCAATGCATGAAGTACCAATTTAGGATTAAGTATCCTTGAACACCACAGAAAGCCACTATTCTAGTCATATTGAGTCCTTAATTACGAAAGGTTTAAGAACTGCTGCTGGGTGCTTGGCAGGACAAGGGGAAGGGAGTCCAGGCAGTGCGTGCTCTTTTCCGTTTTTTGTGCGCCAGCGGACTTGATTCGCGCTTGTAAAACAAGCTACTGTATCTGTATATGTATTTCATATGTCTTCTCCCACATCGTCACCCATCATGACCTTCTTTCTTCTCTCCTTCCCCTTCCCCAGTGCAGAGTAGCAGGCCAGATTTGAATTATTCCGGCCAACCTCTCTGCCTTTTCCTTTCAATAAATCTATCTATCTATCTATCTATCTATCTATCTATCTATCTATCTATCTATCTATCTATCTATCTATCTATCTATCTATCTATCTATCTATCTATCTATCTATCTATCTATCTATCTATCTATCTATCTATCTATCTATCTATCTATCTATATATCTATCTATCTATCTATCTATCTATCTATCTATCTATCTATCTATCTATCTATTTATCTAATCTATCTATATAATCTATCTATCTATCTATCTATCTATCTATCTATCTATCTATCTATCTATCTATCTATCTATCTATCTATCTATCTATCTATCTATCTATCTATCAGGTTTAGGTAATCAGCCGCTGCACTCTACATGGCTGCAGTACAATGATAACTACATTACGAGAGTTTTGGCTTCAAAATCATACATTATATTGGAGAAGGAGTTTGTGTGATGCAAAGTTAGCTTACTAATGGCATGAAGCAAGTGTGACAGCATGTTGAGTTGCTCACCAACACCAATGTTCTAGTAGCGTTGGGCACGGGCCGCTACGCGTTGTCTGCTCCTCAGCTCCCTTTCTTGTTATTGCGCGATATCGTACGCAGCTCGTTAGGAGCTTCAGTTTTACCACCGCTACTATACTGCCGCATGTATTCGTCACGCCTAGTTTCCCCTGCTTATAAACACCAGAACGCACAACGTTAATACAACAAACCCATTTTCACAGCTCCGCCCGGAGAAGTACCCCCGGTGGCCATCGCGAGAACTAACGGCGCTGCAGTCAACTCATGCTTAAAACCCCTTGATACTTTGAAAGCTACGCCAACGATTGAACTTTGCCGCCGCCGCGCTACCTCCTCGCCCCTTGCGCTCCCCTTCGCTGAAGGCCGGCTCTCCGCCCGATTTCCTGAGCGACGATTGGTCTCCCTGCCGTTGCCATTGGAAACCGACACGCGTCCGGCGTTTTCCTTGTGTTTTCTTTTTCCTTCGCGCCATTTTTCCCCTAGTCTCGGCGAGCGAATATTGCGCGCTGTGCTTTTATTGCAGCGTGCAAGCTCTATGCCGTGCTGTTGCGCGTACAACTGCATCAAGCGACCTGAAGATGGTTATGCGGTATTCATGATATCTCAAGGCAAGCGTGACGGCTTGCGCACGAGTCAATGGATTCACAAGATTAGTCGAAAGACGTTTATTCCTAGAAACAACAGAGTTGTTTGCGACGTCGAGTGCCTTTCTCACTCCCCGTAATAACGCGTCACCTGACGCTGCGTTTTTTATTCCTGCTTGCTGCTCAATATTTTTGCGGCGGCAGCATGTTCATTGTATAAAAATAAGGTTGTCCTCTGCAGCATGCTGAATATTCTGCGAGGCTCCAAGGCTCCATCATTTAACACGCTTCGACTTCTGTACAGTGAGAAACAGGGCGCTATAATCTGTTTTTTTGCTGTCAGAAATAACTGGAAAATTACAGTCTCTCGATTGCATTTGTCGCGATTATGCTAGGATCCCTGGCCTCCTTCACTAAAAATCAAAATTCGGGCTTGTAGAGGAGCTAGCCTTTCCAGCTTCTACTTGTAGTGTGCGTCGGTTACTCGGGAGCATTGAATGCTGGCCCTGAAAAACTCTTTGGCAAGTAAACCCGAGGTATTGCGGGTAATCTTCACTAGTTAGGTCGTATGGCATTTTTTTTTTCAATTCTTGAATGTGTCTTGCCATGCTTCGACGCACGCGTGGGTTAAAAAAATATGCGTTCGTTTTATCAGGGATACCGCCAATGTGCAGGAGGTGTTCATATGATCACACACGCTTCACTTTGACCATGACTACAAGGCGTTGGCAGGTTACCTTCGCTTTGAAAGCTGGAGCTCTAAAAGCGCGATTCCGCGTATTCATTTATTGCGAGAAAAGTTATCCCATCGATGTCAAATCAGCCGGAATCATTGCATCAATTTTCTGTATTTACGAAACTTAAACAATCAATGATGATCATAGTTATTATGTAAAAATAGGGGAACATTTTGCGAGCAACAATTCTTAACACTGTAACATATTACTCATTTCAATTGTATGCAAGATTTTTTTTTTCACCTAGCCTGAGTAATTATCTCATCGCTCTATGTTCTAGCTACATTTCACTGAAGACCAGTTTGAGCCGCCAATATTACACGAACTCGAAAAAAAAAACAGACCAAACGCAGCTCCATGAATTTTCTCTCACCGACCTGTCCTGAAGTAAAGGAAGCCTCCTCGACAGAGACATGAACCTCGCGCTGATAGTAGTCAGTTATTTCTGTGGCTTGCTCTTTTCCCACCTCCATTTCCCACCAGTTTTACCGCGGTGACAGATTTCACGCTCTAAAAAAAACAAACACAAAGTCAGAGGCAGTACTAGATTAAGTGCACAAAGTAAAACCTTATCATGAGACTTAAAAAGTGTCTGTAGCACAGAACTCGCCTGAAAGCTTTGTTTATCAGTATTCCCCATTCAAACAGTTCTAAGAAGAAAGCAATCAATTCATGAACTTTATATAGGCATTCTCAATGCTTTTCTCTCAATTTTTCAAAAATTTTGTGCACTCCTGGAGCGCAGACCTGGCCCAAAAGCTCGCGCTTCACTCACTGCTGCGGCCGGCCGGCGGGCGTCAGGGGGAAAAAGCGTGTCGTGCGCAGCGCTCGCCGCCGCCGCGCGAGGAGAATCGAGGAGGAAAGCGCGGCGCGGAGGAGAGTGTCGCTACTTTCAAATTATCAAGGGACTTTACTCATGCTTAAACTTCCAGCTGTGCAACATGTTGGCTCCCTACTCCGGCTCTTTGCCGGCCGCTTCGTCTGCTACACGAGGCTCGGACGGGTGGAGCGACCGGCACACACGTAGCTGTTGCGTGCTGCCGTTGGACACCCAATGGCCGCAGTTAACGGATGACCATGTTACGATAGTTTTGGCTTCGAAGTCATGAATTACATTGGTGAAGGAGTTTGTGTGATGCAAAATTAACTTACTAATGCCATGAAACAAGTGGGACAGCGCTGTCGAGTTACTCGCCAGCACCAATGTTCTAGTAACGTAAGGCATGCATGAGCTGCAGCGCGTTGTCTGCTCCTCGGCTCCCTGCCTGGTTAATGCGCGATATCGTACTCAGCTCGTTCAGGAACAAGGCGTCGTCGTCGCCATAACCCAGAATTGAGAGAAACGTATCCGAAGAATACACAAGCCATTTCGTAATAAATTATGACGTAGCCGTTCGTTGCCCATCATTCAGTGTGGTGCCTTGCAAATTCTCTTCTTGTTTAGCATCCACCCTCTTTTCCAGTTTGAGTCCAGTTTGTGACAGGGGCTCAAACCACAGACATGTGTGCCTGCAATTCTAAGCTGTTCACTGTAAACTTAGGGCGTGCACCGAGAAGATGCTGCATATTTCCCCTAAACTCAAACTAAATAGACGTGTAATGCTTTACCATGACGATGGTTAAGGCGCTATCTCGTCCTCTTTTAAGACGACACCTAAACATTCTCCTGTATATATATATATATATATATATATATATAAATATATATATATATATATATATATATATATATATATATATATATATATATATATATATATATATATATATATATATAGGAGTGGCCCTCTTGAGTCATGACGATGGTGGTCGGGGTCAAACGGCGGCCAGAACGAAGCTCCAGGTGGATGCAGGTGACGAAGCAGCGGGGAAATCAAGGCGCACCTCCACCACGTGTAAGGTAACGCGAAGGTCGGACTTGGGGAATCAGGCTTTATTGCAGACCTGAAGCCTTGGTCGCACACTGCAGCCAAACACACTCCGCGATGACGATGGGTATCTACAAGAGGGAGCAGGATGAAGATGAAGCAGCACTACGGTGGCTGCAGCACGTTCAGCCGTGTGGAAGAAGAAGCGCCACACAGTGCTCACACTATATATATATATATATATATATATATATATATATATATATATATATATATATATATATATATATATATATATATATATATATATATATATATATATATATATATATATATGAACTTCAATGAAGGGTTAAAAAATAAAAATTAAATATGTGAGGTGGGCCACGGCAACCATTTGCATACAACTGCCAGCTGCCTTGCACACGACAGGCAATTTTTTGTTCTGAAATTACTTAGTTCGCTAATTATGGTAATTTTTCTAATTTACTAAATATTGACTTTAGACCATGAATGTGAATTGGAAAGTTGGAGAGCACCTTCAGAAACCTCCATTCCACAAATTGCAATAAAGAAAGTGTCACGTGTATCTTTTCCTCCAGGCTCAAATGAAAGCGCGCGAAGTACAAATAAAATCACGTGCAACGACTGTTGTGCTCTCAGTAGGGGTTTGATTGAACGAAACCACCTGCGGCCGTGTCCTTTCGGCACCGTTGCAGCGGCAGGCGGATATGCTTGCGATGGTTTCTTCCCCCGCGTTCCCGCTCGTCACCACCGAGGTGACGTAGGCTGCTGGGGTGCCTGCGCACCCCAGCAGGTTACGTCACGACAGGCGGATGGCGATAAAGTACCAGGAAATGACGATGCGAACGCGAATCTGAGTCGAGTCACATGATGTCGTCTCGCTACTTTACTCAAGCTTGTACGCGTAGATTCAGTGGTTGATCCTTTATCGCTCATCCGTCTGTCGTGACGTTCGCTGATGAGAGAGAAGGGGATGCAAATGCCTTGTTAGAATCACGGCCCGCGTCAGCCAATCGGCGCACGTGAAGGTGCAAGTAGCAGCGAGTGCGGCGAGCTCGCTCCAACCAACGCCAACATGTCAGCTTGCTGCTGCAGCGGGACCGCCCAGTGACTGCCGCAGCTGATTTCGTTAGCTCGAATCACGACTGAGAGCACCGCAATCGTGGCGCTCAAATGCTCTAGTCACGTGATTTTGTTTGTATTTCGTGGACTTTCTTTGAGCCTGGAAAAAAGAATACACGTGGGACTTTCTTTATCTCAATTAATGGAATGGGGGTTTCTGTAGGTGCTCTCCAACTTTCCAATTCACATTTATGGTCTAAAGCCAATATTTAGTAAATTAGAACAATTAACATAATTAGTTAATTAAGTAATTGCAGAACAAGAAATTGCCTGTGGTGCGCAAGACGGTTCGCAGTGGTATGAAAGTGGGTTTCCTGGCCTATCTCAAATAATTTAGTTTTTAACCCTTGGTCTAAGTAAGCTAAGACACCCGATATATATATATACGAAGGAAAGAAGCCAACAGTCGGCAAGGGTTAAAGGGTGTATATATATATATATATATATATATATAATCACGCCTCGTCATGCTGGCCTACATGCTTAGCACTGGGGACGACGGCGGCTATCGAAACGATTGCTTTGAACTCCATCATTTCTTTGGGTCACTGATGGGTGCCCTCGAGATTACAAGTGGGCACAAGTTCTGCACAGAAGAGATCCTTAACTCGCTTCCAAGTGAATAAATTCTGATCTGCATTTAGAGAGGAACTACACTGAAGTATTCTAGTCATGTATTTCGCGTAGCGAGGCTCTTTATTTCCTTGCTGGCACGTATTTCAAAGCAAACATCAATAGATCGATGGTAAAGCCCACAGATAATCGCGTTGCCCCGTATGTTTCGGCAGCAGTGCCCGACAAGAACTTACAACATTCCAAGAGCCTGCAAGTGTACGTCGCGCAAACCGGACAGGTGAGCTGCACAAAAGGATTTTAATCTGGATCACTTTAAGTTCGTCGCATTACCAGGAATTCGACTGGAATTTGAATATTGGCGCAGTGAGGAAAAAGAGGACCAATGAGGGCGAGAAAATTTGCTTTTTTAGAAAACTTTTGTCATTGATGAGCAGTTTTTACGGAAATGATTATAAGTTGCGCATAAAGTTCTCATATCATGTGAATTGAGCGTAAGTTACGTAGAAGCTCTCCTGAAGCACGTCAATGAAACAAAATTCTGCTCGGGCTTGGAACTCAGAGGTAATGCGAAGAAAGGAGATGTCATAACAACTGCAGAGTAATCGACAAGCAAATGACCACAAAAAATTAAAACATCTTTAAAATAACTCAGCATGTGGGATAAAAAACGCGTGCTGCGAGCTTCGGAAGCTGACAAAAAAAAAGAAAAAAGAAATATCGCATTTAAAATACAATCACCTAAAGAGCTCAGAAGAGGATCCAGACCTTCGTCGACAAGGTTTTCCAGACTTGAAACGGATGACACGTCAAGCGCCTGCCTGGACGCAGGTACCATAACTGAGATATGATGCAGAATGGCTTCTTAACTACATATTTCTCTTGCTTAGAAAGAGTTCTCAAGTTTAAATCTGGCGCGCCCCCTGCAGCGACCCTCTGCAAGACGTCAGACAATGCGCGCACCGCCGACAGAGCGTCTCGTAATGCGTCACGACCCTGTACGCTCGCAAGCGCCCGACGACAGCTCGGCACGTGGCGACGCCGGCGACGCAACCTTGGCGCAAACGCGATCCGTACGCCGCTGCGCATAAAGGAAAAGAAGAAAGGGCCGTCATCTCCTCCTTTGCAACCCTCGCCCTATCTCCTCCGCTATCCGAACACCCGCCTACCCGGCATGTACTCGAAGCTCTGCGCAGCGTGACCATACACTCGCCTCCTACGTGTGTGACCTCGAGCGAATGGGTTGTTTATATCATTTCGCGGTTCGCTTGCCACCCCGCCGCTGCATCGCTTGTGCTTGACAATCATTTATGTCGCCAGTAATTTGCCTGATTGGGCTTGTATGAGAGCTGTTGTCGCGATAACTTGTTGGTTGCCGTACCTCTGTGAGTATCACGGTCCCACCTCACGAACAGCGCTGCCACCGGAATGGCGATTTTTCTCGTCGCAACTGAATGGATCGTCTTCGCTGTGACAGCATTTGTACTTCTCTACTTGTGAGTATAAAACTTGTCTTTCGTACGTTTCCCCATTGCACGCATGTAAACTTCATTCCTCCTATTCACATAAGCTATTCACCGAGTTATAATCGCATGACTTAAGCTGTGCTTTCGTAATTTGCAGTACTGCGTCACAACGGGGCTTCGATCCTCATTTCGCTTAACTCTACGTTGTGCTACATTCCGCATCGTAGCGTTTAAATGAAGTAGCAGCCACTATGCATATTCCAAAAACAATGATCTGTTGAATGAACTCCGTACTACTTTCTTGTTGACAAGGCACAGGAGAAAGGATACGCAATTCATAAATTTTAGCACGGCGGACATTGGATCATAGATAAGAAATACTAAACAACCATCACACTGAAATTTAATTTCCGATTGCATGCGAGATTGGAGCAGCTGGTGCGAGATCAGTTTCCGAAAACGACACACACCGTAAGAGATGACTGACATTGACACAACACAGCGCTCATGCGGTCAGTCTCGCAGAGGTAATGCCGCAACGCTGTTACCTCAGACAAGTTTTATGTAAAATCTAAATCATATATACTTTTTAAGCGAAAGCTTCATTCACCGCGATGCAGCGCTTTTGCCCAGGCACCAAAGGCTGAGTCAGCGTTCGATTCTGCTTATAGCAGTTCACCAACGCATTTAAATATTTCTCAAAGACATGAGTACTTAGTTTGAGCTATTGAAGTTTTTTTAGACTCTTTAAGACGCTGTGTCCTGGAGGACCAACCTTGCAATCACATGAGCGATGGCACCACTGTGAACGGCGCCCGCGGTGCTGATACCTCACGTGTCAACACCTTGCCCCCCCCCCCCCCCCCCCCCTACCTTCGTATAGTTGCACCCAATCAAGCGTTGATACTTTACAAGTTACGAGTTTGTGAGTGGCTCTGTAGTGGTCGGTGCCCACACTTCGTCATTGATCCGTCGCAGGAAACTTGGGTGAATAGGAGTGCAAAAATCGAATGCTGTTGCAACTTCGCATACTCGACCCTGTTTATAAACAAAATATTAACGTTGTTTGATTTTGACGATCACTACGACCAACTAATATAACGCCAGGAGCTCTAAATATGCACCCTACACATAGTCGCATGAAGAAACCTACAGGATACACATACAGAAATATCTACGACGTACGAGATAAATCACTGCACTGCTGTTAGGCAATAGATGGCGTAAGAGGTTATGTACAAAGAAATAGTGCTCCGTAAGCTCATTCTCGATTATCGCTTCTCACCATTCTTTCCAGATACCTGACGAAAAACAGCAATTACTGGAAGAAACAGAATGTGAAGTACGAGAAGATGTCCTTCTTTCGCCCCTTGTACAAACTACTAAGCAAGGTAAATTATAGTACTCACGACAAAACTAAATTGCATAGGAATTATTAAAGACTTCTGATGAGTTTAGATGGTCAACGGGATTAAGCAGTGGGATCTTGCCGCGATTTCCTGGAGTTGGCGGCAACAAGCAATAAATACTGTTGTAGTAGTTGCACCGAATAATAAAATAGAGATTGATCGCACTGGGTGATTCACGCAGCTTGTACGAAGTACGAACAATCATCTCTTTGAAAACGTCGAGCTAAGCACCCCTGTTTATGGCGTTAGCAATCTGTCTCTATGGGAATCGAATTATAACTTCCTATTTGTGGTTCTCTACGACCAGTAATACCTACCCCAGGTATGTAAATACGAAAGGTAAACTCCGTCTTAGTGACGACAGGTCTCCTGGCTTGTTCATGAGACATTTCCTTGAATGTTAAAAGTTGCC
Organism: Amblyomma maculatum; assembly: GCF_055883805.1. NCBI lineage: Eukaryota > Metazoa > Arthropoda > Arachnida > Ixodida > Ixodidae > Amblyomma > Amblyomma maculatum. Next base: position 99,481,695 of record NC_139349.1, on the reverse strand, counting down.
CCAAATACTGAAGCAGATATTTATTTTTTCATTGTGCTTATGACATTGTGATATAGCTTTTGATTGTGTTCATTCAATGAGTCAAAACAAAAACCGTTTTTTTTTTTTTTTTCATGTGCAGCCAATATGCATAGCGGATCAAGAGAAGTGCCGGAAGTACGGCCGGCTATTTGGGTGAGTCTTGCTACTTGATGGTCCCTCCAGGTTTCAGAGATTCAGGAATTAAGCCTACAGTCTGGGAATAGACGAAGTGTTTGGCACTGAAATCATGTTCAGTAATCTCCTGTGAATAATTGTTTTAGCGCCTTCCATCACTGAGGACATAACTAGATATTTCACGTAAAGGCACTCATGAAACCTTGTGCTCCGGCAATCGAAATGACGCAGGTCCCTCGTGCCCGCATCCCAATCGGAGACTTTGCTTCTTTTTGTGCGTCACAATAGCACCATTAATACTGAATCCTCAAGGCCTTGTGCTAGTACAAACCACGCATTGAAAGGGACACAACGAGAATCAAACACTTGAACACAAATACTAACTACACGCACAAACTGAAAATAGGAATACTAGTTTACAGACGTAATAATAGAGGAGTAGCGAACCACTTTGTTTCAGAACATGAATCAGAACACGCTCTTTTAAACCCATCAAGATGCTTAATACAGCGTGACTGTAGGTGATTTGGTTGGACATTGTAAGGAACAAAATCCCAGTAACGACTGGACTGACGCTTAGGCCTGGCTTGACGCTATTCGCTCACGTGCACGTCATCAACATTCTACAGAGACATCTGCTGCATACGCCTACATCGGTCGTGTAAATCTATTGCGCTTAAGTTCCGTGCTTTTTTTTTTTTTGTAATGCCATGACAATAGGGCCCATTTGCCACTTCGCCAACGTAGCGGTGCTTTGTCGTCCATGTAAATTTGACATCACCAGCGCCCCTGGCGGTACTCGCGAAACAGCTCCGGCTGAAAGCCCTATGACGTCATTGCATGAAAGCTGTGCTACTAGCGCAGTGTGTCCTGGTTAATAACGGGGGGACTTTGCTCGACGTTCGTTCGTGAATTTCATTTCGCTTTTAGTTTTTTTTTTCGATCCAGTATGATTTCCTATGCAAGGATTGCTGGGATTGTTTGCTTGCGAATATGCTTGAAACGCCTGATTGTGAAAAAGTCGCAAGTAGTTTCTATTGCTTGCTTCTAATTATAACGCATTATTCATTAGTGTGTATTACAAGCAATTCCACGTTTTTACAACGATAGTTGTTGACTTAAAAACGAAATGTAATTAAATATGCGTATTTTACTCGCGTTTAGACCAATGACTTCAAATGCAATGCTGCACCTTTAAAGAAAGCAGCAGTACACGTGCGAAATTAACGGACATTGAAATAAAGACGTAAATAACTTACTTTCTACTGCTAGTTCGCGCAATAACGAAATAAACGAGAAAAATAAACAAGCCGAAGCAACACGCGAAGAGTACACATTTGCTTTACTTTTTAAATCTCCCTCATTAAAGAGTACATGTGTCTTAGGCCTAGAAACATGTCATATTTGTGCTTGCTCACCCCATCGGTCACGCAACAAAATCAGATGAATCACTCGAGCAGTGCCTCAAGTTGTAAAGCAAAGCTACCCCAGATGTAATCAAGAGGGAGGTCACTTAGAAAGAATGAACTTTATCTAAAATCATGTAAAACACCTTGCTGGAAGGGGTTCTTGGTCAAGGAGACCCCTCACCTTCCCCTCCAGCTTTGCACGGTCGATCAGCCGCTTTGTGGCCAGAAGGGTGGTCTCCTTGAAGGTTGGCTGTAGGGACACCGAAAATCAAACCCAAAATGGAAATGCCAATTTAGAACTCACTCCACTCCTATTTTTTCGCGATCGCGTTACAGCCACGTTCGCCGAAAATCCGGCGTTGGCATTGTCATTGTGAGCGAAAAATCATGAGCATGTCGCTGGCAGGCGGTAGCTATAGCAGCTCGTATGGCCTAGCACTAAATAGATGTATGTTTGTCTGACATTACGTTTGGCAGGAGCTGCCAACTGTGTCCTCTCATTTTGTATGGGAGGGTGGTATCAAAAACAGCCTGCCAGGATCCTTGCATTCACGTTACCCCTAGGCCACGCAGGCACGTTCATACGACTTGTCTAAAGCGGGAACGCATTTGCGGGCTGGTAGCCTACGCTATCGCGTCATGCCCTCAAAGGCGCAACTTAAGTGTTCTGCGTAATTTTGTTTTTGTCACATCACAGTATTTGATCGCAGCTGAATGGTTTTTCTTCATACCACTTTATTATACGCTGTAACAGAGTGTGCCTGGTGCTTAAAGGGAAATTTACGTTTGACAGTGTTGAACACTGCCCTAAGGACTAAAAGCAGCCACTGTGCTTTTCATGTAGCCTGCAGGAGCAAGAACAAAGGGATCGCTTTCTTATCTCATATATGGAAGTATCTCTGTTTTGCCGACCAGTCGGCGACGTTTCGACAACTTTAGATCATGTCACCCTTGTCCAGAGCACTGGAGCAATGAAGCGGGACTCTAAAGGAGCTATAGACGTTTAGCGATAATACTCGCGGTCGAGAGCAGCCGAATAGACATGAGAGCTGCAGAAGCACAATCACCTGCCTCAGGAAAGCAGCTCCGATAAGAGTTTACTTTGTTTGCTCTGTAGGGCAACGCTCGAGCGCTCGAGACAAATGTGATCGCGTCTGCGTATGAGAAGATATTTCAGTACACGTAGAGTTACTGGAGAAGCAAGTAAATAAAGCTCGACACATTTTAGTCACATAAGGAGAAAGAAATTATTAACAGCCACGTAAATAGTCGTGTCCGTACATTCTAATTTACCAGCAGCCTCGTTAAATCATCCGTCAGTAGTCTTTGTTTGGCATGTCACACTGGCAGGATACGACAATAACGACAATGTATCCCGTGTGGCTTGGCTCAGCAATCAAGGGAGGGCTGAAAGCTGGGAGAGAAACAGGAACGATACGCCATATGGTAGAGAGTCGCTAATAATATAGAACAGCTGAAGTCCTTTGCAGTGGCATAACAAAGCAGACGGACACCTTGTTCCTCCCCTTGCATCGACACAAGGCTGCTGCGGCCACTAATAATTCGCCATTCATCCGGTAATTTTATGATCAGCAAGCAAAAGCAGCAGAAAATGAAATTACGAATTTTCTCACTAAACGGCCTAGATAAGCTTTGGTAAGTAGCGACAAGTTCCTCCTCACCCAAGATCGTTTACTGTGCGTATCGCGTCGTGTGGTATGTTCTTCCTAACGTGTTCGAATGGTGGAGCTGCTTGCATCTAGAAAGGGCGTATTAGAAATATGCAAGCACATGGCATTTGCGGTCAGGGTTAGTAAAAATTGTAGTAATGTAGCTAGGTACAGACATAAAGCAAAATATTTTACTGATGTGGGCTCCAAGATTAAATTTAAATTACTTGGTGTTTTCCCGCAAAAACACACACACCGGCCATGGGAAAGAGCGCCCCTTATTTTCCATTTCTAGTTCTAAACAAGAGAAGCATCTCGATCTCAGAAAAACTTTATTCCCTGAATTATTCATTGTTATTTCTGCGCGTTATTCGAAAGAACTATTTTCGGATTAGCTATGCAACTCCCAATAAACGCACAATTTTGGTATCCGCAAACGTAGGCCAGTTTTAACAGCAACTACCAGCAAGCATATTACAGAATATAAATTACAATATTAAACTACGTCAATATAACTAACATTTGATGACAGTAGTCGTGTTTGGAGTTCTTACAGGGCGATATCTGGGAGTGCGAGCTTGAAAAGTGTGAGTGTTCATTTCTCTCTGGTTCAGTCTCGGCCGCGGCAGCCGCATCTCGATGAAAGCGGTGCTTTCAAGACCTCAGTCATATACTGTGAAGTGCAGGGTACATTAATTAATGAAAACTAAACCAGGCGATCGAAACTTCCAAGACCTCCACACAGCGCCCCTCATAGCCTGAGTTAGTTTAGGACGTAAAATCCGATAGACACGCCACATGTCAACCTTGCATTAATATGTTTACTTATAGCACTTGTCAGTCGAGTATGGTAATTTGTAAAGAATGTATCAATACACCAGTATCTGTCATATGCTCGTCATACGTTAGTAAAAAAAAATTATTGATCTTTTTGATGGTGCTAGCGGGCAGATTTTGTTTTAAAGATTTCCTTCGCATATGGAATACACTGGTAACATTTAGCAAAAACAACTACGTTCTATTTTCTTTCACTTCGGTGCGGCGCGCAGTACGAATCCAGTGCATGACAGCGCGAAACCAAGCGATACCTACACGTCGCCGTGGCAGCAGGCGCGAAGTAAACTGTGAGATTGTGACGCCCCTTGCGGTGGTGGGGAGGGTGGGGGGCGGCAATTGAGAAGGCCGTAGGAAAGAGAGCTCACCCCATCGTGACCGGCCGTGGATAAAGTCCCCTAGTTCGTTTGAGCCCTACGAGATGGCATTTCACTCAGCGACCCTGGACGTAGTGGGAGGCAATACTTTTATATGGGATATGGGAAATATGCGTTTTTTGAGGGCCATTTTCTCGTAAACTGTGGCCGATGATGAGCGAAAAATATTTTTGCCGTGTTGTTTTTGTCTAGGCACATTATTAGGCGCAATTTTGAGAATCATTGTTGTACATGCGTAAGGGGGTAGAAGGCTAAGAATATTTCGCGCGTATCTTGAACCTGCCGTAGAATAAGCGACGGCACGTTGACGACAGAGCCTTAACCATCGCTCGTTTCGTTTGTTCTTTGACTTTGCCTCTTTGCTTAGCACTGCCCGCTACCTTTTCGTCTTCTCCATGATGCGCAATCGATTGACCCCTAGTTTGTTCATTACTTTATCCCCTCCTAAAATTGGAGGTTCTCTAACTGTGATCTGCGTGCTCCCACTGAAATTCCACCCTCTTCTGCCTCTGACTTTCTCTATACCAATCTCTTTCTTTGCTTCTTTTTTCCTTTGTTTCTTTCTTTTATCCTCAGAGTAGAAAGTGCTTTACTAAGGGGAAGAAAATTTCACAACAATAAAAAAAAAAAAAAACACCAAGCGTAAGTTGTACAATACAAAACAATAGAGATAAAATTATAGTTAACAATTTTCTTAAATCTACATTAGAGATCTGATGAACAATAATACGATGTGGTGCACACGATCAGCATAATAAAGCAGTTCATGAACACAAATACTTTATTCAGCACTGTAAGGACCTTTTTAAATTGATTTGGATTATTGATGCTAGTTAGAAATGCGGCAAAGAACTCCATTTTCACGGTTTAGAAAATATGATTCTGCAAATATCGCCGCATTGCAATGGCACACTGGTACGTGGTTAAGATGATAAGAAATGGAGGGTGGTTGTTGCTGTGCGCACAGATTATGAGCAGTTCGTTGAAACCGATTTTAGAGCTTTAACGTTTCTTTACCTAACTAGTTCCTGACTTTTGAGCTGTCGGCGTAGGCCAAGATGCTCTGCGCCGACGGCTTGTTATGTTGACGGAGGCGCTGGCGGCGGCGGAAGAAACGCGCTGCGCGATATCAGATAGTCGCTACCGGAATGCTGTCGTTCCGCTATTTTTTTTTTTCCTCTTCCGACGAAAATTCACCGCTCATCGACACTAACGCTGCGGTCAGCGGCCCGGTTAGAAGGAGCGTGGCTGCTACTTGATCTAGTCATTTGCATCCAGTGTCTCGCCCGTTCAGTGTCCTTACCTAAATATTCTTACATCGTGGTCTAGAGGTAACGTGTCTGACCCGGGATTTATTGGTACCGGCTTCTAACATCTCAGCGTTCCATCTCAAAGAAGATGTGTAGCCCAGTTGGATGCTCCTGGAAACTCGTCTATGCTGTCCCGACTCCCGAGATGTCGCATAACCCCTGACCACTTAGTTCCTGCTAGTGCCTCATACTTATTACCACGTGCCCCAGACAACGCCGACGCCAGATCTTCTGCGGGCACGAGAGGTTGGGTAATGTTGCTTTTCTCGCGGCAAGTTGTTCTAGCACTATTTTTACAGGATAATATTACATTCCTGGAAGGTTAAGTGCTTATGCCCTCGCCAGAGTACTAAGTAGCGCACAAGAGCAGATGTGGTCCGTGGTTTCTTCGCTCACATAAACACTGACTCGCGCACAACATACCGTTTCCTTTCCTCAACAAGGAATGGGCCGAAAACTTTACCGCTTCGTCGTTTGCTCTGAGACGTTCGTGTGAGATTTCCTAACAGGTAGTGCTATAGGATGCACAAGACACTCACTCGTCGAAATGACTACAGGGGTTTAAGCCAAAACGCTTCTGAAGTAACATGGCGGATGAAAACGTCGACAAAGTTGCGAATGTTGTGGCTACTTAGTTTTTTTTTTTCAAGAGAGAAAAACTTTCTGCAAGCGCTTTAGTCGCGACCAGCTGTTTGCGATAGAAGATGCTTTTATGGACGTAGCCATCCTGGAGTAGAGCCTGTGCTTGAAGCTGGCTCGAGGCAACCATGGAGCGCATATTGGGGTTTAGCCGCAGCCATTGTCATTGCTTTATAATTGAAGGCTACGGCGCGCGTATATTTTACTTGCATGTCGTTCTCTACATTACTTAAAATATCCTCAGTCTGTAGTCCTCTACAGGATGCGATGGTGGCGCGCTCGTTATTAGTTAAGTGGTGAGCACAATTATTGTTTCCTTGCTGTGCACGCACATCACACACACACGCACGCACACACGCAGAAAATCAGCCAGAATCTAGCTCACAGTGTTGTACATAATAGGTATTGGGAGACAACCTCATTGTTGACTTCTGAAGTCAAATTGACAGTTGTCACTTTCAATGATAAATTTAGCATAACCCAGGAGAACGTGTCACAGAGTGACTCAGTACAGTGTATGTGAAACAGAGCATGCATTGACCTTGCTATTCTCGCTGTTCTGTCGCATCGTACGCGGAACGGACTATAATATTTTCATTGCTTAATTATTAGTAATAATGGGAGCCCAAGGAATACTCTCTCACCCTCTCGTCCCTGCTTCGTACGGGAGCGCGTGGTGAAACTGACACAGGAACTCAGTTAAACCACCCTTCTATCTAGGTTTTTCGAAGGAACCAAGCCAGCTCTGATGGTCGCGGAGCCGGATCTGGTAAAGCAAGTGCTCATCAAAGATTTCAGCATGCTGCCAAACAGACTGGTGAGACATTCGAGCTCTCTGAAGCTATATATTTGTTGATGTGCCGTCATAGATTACGTATACGCTACAGCAAGTGTTCATTGTATAACTGCGTGCATTTGTGTGCACAAACTGCATGGGCGCTCGTGTGTATGTGTGCGTTCGTTTGTGTGTGTGTGTGTGTGTGGGGGGGGGGGGGGGGGGCATGCATGCCTGCCAGCCTGCGTGTGCGTGTTTTAAGTAGCAGAACCGCGACATCAATCTCATGGCACAAAGTGAACAAAGCTTTTTTTAGCTACATATTTGTATTGTAGGTATAGTCTCGGACTTAATAACGTGTGCAGTGCTTCTACATTCCAACTTTTATACCTCACGATGCGTAACGTAGAGGAAACTTGTATGCTTGCTTGCATAAACATGAAGTACTAATTAATCATCGCTTTTTAATGCGTCAGAGGACCTTCACTGGCAATGCAGGGTCCATGTTCCTATACTCGTGACTTGACGTCTTCTGCATGTGGCGACACTGCTTTAAATCAGTAGCTTTAATGTATATGCGGTGAAACACTCCGTATTTCCCTATTGGCCCTGTAGCATTTCCAGGTGCAGACTTCCAATGCATAGCGAGAGGCACCGCAACCAATGACCGAAGGCTGAAGCCTCTTTTATACCAGAATGTCGAAGATGCGGTCCTATCGTCCGACGGAACCTGAGGTTGGGTCTCAGGGCAGCGCAGGCAGCGTACCGTGTTAGATGACAAAAAGAGTTGCTTATAAGGACAGAATGCTGGCGTACTGCTGTTTTTTTCGTCAATGCTTACTTGCTGATTGTACTGGTAGCGTTCCCAATAAAAAAAAAGGGAAATCTGGTATAAGCAGAGCCTTGCAAAAGTCCTGCGTTAAATATGCTGGCAAAAAAAAAAAAAAAAACCTAATCTGTCCACAGACTTGTTTTGATTGATCGTATTTTTTTTTTTTTTTTTTTTTGCAGGAAATGGACTTCGGTGACCCCATTCTAAACAATATGATGGTTTTTTCTCGGGTGGAACGTTGGAGAAAAATACGACCGGCAGCTAGTCCATCATTCACTACTGGAAAGCTGCGAAAGGTGTGTTCCGTCTTTTCACTGATCCTTGGTATACGTGGTAGTCAGATTAAAAAACAACAAAACATTGGAATGTTAACACACAGCAAATGGGCTTTCTTGAAAAGGTGAACTTCAACAGATTCGTGCTACCTGTCTAGTGTGAGGTTTTATATATACAGAGGACACGAAGCTCTGGCGAAGTTACGCAAATCTTTCAAAATATCAGTTCCTGCTTAATGGCGTTCAGTGAGTGCGTAACCCTTCGAGCACGTCGGTGTAAGAAGCGTTAGCGAGGCAATGTTCGCTTTTCTCCGAACGTCTCAGAACGCACGTAAATTGGTGCTACACACAGAGATATCTGCCGCATCAGTTTGTGGCGTTAGGCGTAATTTAGCCTCATATGCGCTCTGTGGAGCAGTGACACCAGCAATTCACTTTCGAGTAAGCTTTTTAGAGGTGTAAAATTCTACGAACCGGTGAACAAGTGATAGCTTGCTTAAGAACTGCAACCGCGAAAGAAACGGAAGAGATAGCGCAAAGCAGGCCCTTTGATATAGCCGTTATTGGCTCATACTCGCGGATCGTGTCACTTCGTTCGCCCGTCCGTCCGTAATGCTTTCGTTACGCGGGAAGCGGTAGCTGGCAGCTGACATGGCCGAGCACTAACTGGACGCGGGAGGCGGGTGCTTCCTGTCATTACGTTTGCAAGGAGCTGCCAACTCGGGCCTCTCCTTTCATATGGGATGGCAATATCAGAATCAGCTTGCCAGGACTTTTGCATAAACGTTACCCCTAGGCCGCGCAGACACGTTTATACGGCTTGATTAAAGCGGGGCTTTATATAATGGCTGGTAGCTTACGCTATCGCGTCATCACGATGGTTGGAGTGAAAACAAAGAGAAAGAGGTGTCCTAGTGAAGGGCTCCGGAACACCGCACGATAGAGGTTTTCGCCTCAACGCAGTTTAGGAATACGAAGTGCCCACAAGAATTATTTTTGCTTCTGCTACACTGCAGGATTAAACTTTGCTACTGTTTCAAAAATTCCGCTATGTAGCAGATTCCAACCATCAGTCATGACGGTGGCTCGGCAATGTCAGCTGAAACATCGATAATAATTTAGTTGCCGCCGACACTGCCGCCTTGGAGCAATACAACTAACACGCTCGTCGGCTCTTGGGCATTCTTGATGACCTGCTAATCTAGCCGCGCCAGCCCTCAAAAGAATCACACTGCCAATAGGGTTATGGCCGCTGCTGAAGTTCAGGCCGACCCGTCGACATTATCGAGCACTGGAACGCGATCTATGGTTGGCGCAGTCACGACTATGGCCATTGGGAGCTTAAATTTTGGCTTCTAGTAGAGGGTACGCCTGACCGCCCCACAGCAATCACTATGCGTTATTTTTTGCGCATCACGTCACATACCAAAAACCGCGCGCTTGGAAGAGGCTCCGCCAACACCGTTGCGCTCCTTCTGGGGCAAAATAGTTTCGAACACTGCAGCCTGCAATGGTGGTTCGAGTTCCCGTGTTTCACGGGGTTCAAAAATGAAAACCGAAGCGGTGGCATTGTGGTAGTGCATCCGCCTCACATTCGGGAGGTACCGGGTTCGATCTCTAGTGTCGCCGGGTACCAACCGGTTTTTCAATGGTTACAAGTTTTCCCCCGGCCTGGTGCTCGGCCCTTCTGGGGTTAAATGCTTGGGAAAGGGATCATGGCGCAAATAGCGGCGCCGATGGGACGGTGATTCGTTCCGCCATCGAACAACCATAAGCCCAACTCGTGCGGCAGGAGCCCTAATGTGGCCTTTGTTTTTTTTTCTTTACATCATGAGGAGCATCATCATCTTATCGACATCACCTGATCGTCAATATCTCATTATCAATCTCAACGGAATCCTGAACCACGTTTGCAGGCTGACGCGTTCGAAGCTTGTGCCCCGGAGGGTGCAGCGGGGTTAGCAGAGCTTCTTCCAAGCTCACCCCCTGAGGACGCTGGGCGCCAGGCCGAGGATCTGCTTGTACCTATTTTTACCGGTGGGTGTCCGGCGGTGGGTTTCGAACTAACCACCTCCCGCAGCCGAGACGGACGTGGCGAGGAAAAAAGTTCTTCAAGTTCAAATCGAAATCTCTCAGCAATGATTTTTTCTTTTGTTTCCATACAGGTTACAACAAAGACACGAAATGCTATACCATAAGAATTTGGTTACATAAAAATTGATAGTGCTAGAACTGCGCTCAGTGACCTTAAAACCTGGGCCCCGAAACATGCTCTTTCCAGATGCACCATTTAATTCAAGAGTGCGTAAAAATAACCTGCGCTCATCTGGACGAAGCTGCGGAAAATGGAAAGAACATCGACATGAAAAAGTAAGCACCTAAATGGTACCACCACCGCTGTCGTTGCTATTCGGGTGCGCCAATTCTGGAAGAGGACACTAGTAGCACACAGGCGACAAGCGGCACCCGTGTGGAGTCACTCCTGCACTAACTGGCGCGCTTTCGTACCACCACTTTATGGATGCAGAAAACCCAGAAGGTGGTTACGACTATTTATCGCGAATATTCTGGCGTTAGCTGTGGTGGGACCACAAATGATACATTACTGGTACGCTTAAGTGGAATACGTAAGAATGGAAGCGATGTTGCAGTTATATAGGTCGATTTCATGGCATCCGGACAGGTTCACTGCCCCCTTTTTATTGCTTTCTATTGTAATTTCCCTACGCTTTTCGGTCACGCCTGGTGGTCTGGTTGTTTCACACACCGCGCCGACCAAGCACTCCCCCGCAATGTCACCTCGATCTCGAAATGTCACCTCGGTCACCTACCAATGTCCATGAGATCTCAGTCGTGTCACCTAGCGTCATCTGCCAACTCGATCACGAAATTCCCCTATTTCTCGAGAGTTCGTGACGGCTTATGGTCTCGTGGCACGCAACACACGCTGACCGATTTGCGACAATGTCAAGTGACCTTTTGACTTGATCCCTTAGCGTTTAATTATCGAGGTGTTGGTGCCATCACCAGGTCTCATGACCTCTCCTGACTACTCAAAGAAATTTATGTCATGCTCCGTCTTTTCCTCGGAGTGAGGTCTCCATGGTACAATCGCAGTGTATTGCAAAGAAACATCCCGTTTCTTGATTTTTTTTTTTTTTTTTTTTTTTTGCAATTTCATGCGGCCGGAGGAGAATTTGGGCCTGACCAAGACTGCATGCGGTGACTCGGAAATATCGCCTAAAGCTGCAGATCGCTTGCTGCTTTGAAAGATAGTTTACAGCGGTGGCGGTTAACCTTGTACGTCTGTTTATATTCGTTCGTCAGAGCGCGTCAATTTGAACATGCGCGTGAACACGGTAGCACAAACCACACTTGCAGGCTGAGTTGTTCGAAATTGTGTCTTCGCCTGATAGAGCACAGTCGCGTTTTGCCCAGCGGAAACCTCATAAGAAAGCCGGGCGCCCGGCCGGTGACGATTGTTCCCATCCTTGTCCAGATTGGGTTTAAAATCAACCTTTCCCGAATCTCAGACGGGAAAGGTTCCTGGCCAACCTTTCCTGGCCACTTAGCCACGCGTCGCCTACTGCCTTCTCTTCTTTCTCCATCTCGCGTTTCCATCTTCGCCCGCTACCCTAAATGTGAAGAGGAAAGTTTTCCTCTTTCCGACAGCGGCACGAAACTGAGAAACGATCTAAGAAGGGATAAAACTGTAAATACTTCCTTTTTGCACAGTGATAGTGCTGAAATTTACTGAGTGCGAAGCGGCAAAGTTTCAATGCTGCTTCGGAGGCAGCATTTGGTGGAAGTGAAGTACAAACACATTGCACAGCAAATAACCCAAAAGGACCAGTTACCTACCACGCAGGCATGCGTATATACCTATTGTTATTCGACATTATTCTTTTAACCTGCTGTGTTTTTTCTTTTTTTTTTGTGCTCAAGATTTTACTCGCTGACGACTCGCATAAATCTGCTAACATACTGGCGCAGTCTGTCAAAGGCTTTTTGGGCTTTCCACTGTAGTGCTATACTCATAAGGCGGTAATTTTCAATAACGTAATTGCCAATTCTCGCAATTAGAGAAAGTATTGCCACTTTGAAACCTATTTTTTTGTAACTGTTTCAGAACTCTATCAATGTAGAAAATGCAGGAAAGCTTCGATCCTTAAAGACATTGAAACTCCGTACCAGCTCTTTTCGCCAAATTTTGCTCGTAAAATATACCATAACAAGGAGTTCCCTGAATGGAATGCAGTTTTCCAAGTGTGACCAGCCTCATATTATGCAGGTTCTATTCGCACTACACCGTGGACGTCATTGCTAGGTGCGCCTTTGGCACCAGATTGGATTCTCAAGCTCAGACGACGCACCAATTTGTGAAGGAGTCGCAGAAGGCCTTTACTTCGAAGCTCACCCCTTCGCAGCTGATGTCGCGTAAGTCTCCCGCTCAGCGGCAGTAAAAACCGGTCTGGACAATCTTTCTTATGCAGGGCATAGCTGGTGCCTCATGATGAGATGTACTTGTAATGCGCGTCAGGTGGGAATCTGTTGTAATCATGGTGCACTGTATGCTTGCCGCCTTTATTTTCAGCTGCATCCGATATCTGCAGACCGTACCTTTTCTTTCTTCCAATTGAACGCACTTTTGCTTAATCGACACAGCACTGGACATAGCATTAACTATCCCGTTCCTTGAGTGAGAAGGTCGACGGGGAGAAAATAGTAAAGCCTTATGCCTATAGTGAAAGCCTAACCAGCAGCAGTGCTAACATATCAGCTTGGCTGGCCGCTACTCGCCGCAACCTATAGCATCCCGCGCGTTTAACTGCCAGCCGCTCGTGGTGCGCTTCGGATGTCGTCGCTGTTATCACTGATGCGAAGCACGTGGCCAGTTTGGTCGAAACAAGAAGCGGATGAAGCGCCTTCTAGTGAGCATGCAACAAATCATATTTAATAGGGGGGGGGGGGGGGGTATTTGTATCTAGAAAATCAATTATCAGCAGTATGGTTGAATTCACTTAAAAGACGTGTGCGAGGGAGGCCCATGAAAGGACCGTGAAGTTCTTTTTTTCTTGCATACTTCATGATATTCTGAATGTGACTAAACTGTGCTTTGGTTAAAAAACATGGTTGCCTTCCCTTATAACATGTTTAAGTTGTGATTACTGATAGTTTTGAGGCAGTCGTCTTATCTATGTGGTTCAACAGAACCTAAACAATCTCAAATGTGAGTTTCACAGTGTGCGCGAATTTTAACGATTGCATCCCTCGTTCCAGTGATGTTCCCTGGCTTAACGAAGGCTCTCGGGATAACGGTGAAGACTGCCTACCAGTACACGTATTTCAGAGAGCTGTTTCAGCGAATCATGGCTGAAAGAAAGCAGAAAAATGAGGTCAGTGTAATTTACCGTAGACACTGTACTCAGAGTGCATTATACCGCTTGGAAATGGATTACTTCTTCTAACCGCACTGAAACTTGCGTCGTTGTCTGAGGCAACAAAAATATGGCTGAGGCTTAGCTTGGTTAAGCCTGGTCAGATGCAAAGCATATTGATTGCTAAACTCGGCTTTCCATGGTTACACTTGGCTAAACTTTTCTTTCCTTGGTTACACGTACTTTTACACGGTTTAAACTTGGAATGCACAATCTTTTCCCATCGCATAAAACTAGGTAATAGCATGACTCGTTCATCTCTAGTCTAACTGTGTTACCGACACGCACAACGAACATGTCGTCCCCCAGGCCAACGATACCCGATTGCCACTACGCGAATATGTAGAGGCATTCCTACGCTCCAAACGTGTCGACGTACTACTAGACTCATTGTCCATCCTAGTGGAAGCGTTGCTCGTATCAGTGGAGCATCGTTGTCGCCGAGCCGCATGCCGAGCACGCTCCTTGGCCAAACGTTCTTCCCGCTCTTCTGGGCTCTCTGCAGCACGCCGCAGCCTTCGCTTTTCATTCCACCGCTCGGCTGCACTCCCTGGAGGCATCGCCACCTTTTTTGAGGGTCTACTGGAAGCGAGCGCAATCGTCTCCCCTTTATATATAAACCTGCGCTATACCACGTGGTCCGCACAGCATGCAACCGCAGCCGACGGCGCGAGCCGGTCCCCGTCTCTCCTCTGTCGTGACGTAAGCGTATCACGTGGTGTGACGTCACCATACCACGTGACCGCAGCCGACGGCGCGAGCCGGTCCCCCGTCTCTCCTCTGTCGTGACATCAGCGTATCACGTGGTGTGACTTCACCATACCACGTGGTCCGCACGACGTGCAACCGCAGCCGACGGCGAGAGCCGGTCCCCCGTCTCTCCTCTGTCGTGACGTCAGCGTATCACGTGGTGTGACGTCACCATACTACGTGGTCCGCACGGCGTGCAACCGCAGCCGACGGCGCGAGCTGGACCCCCGTCTCTCCTCTGTCGTGACGTCAGCGTATCACGTGGTGTGACGTAGCATTCCACATTCTTTGCACGGCGTGTAACCGTCACGAAGGGCTGTGGTTTACCTCTAGCAATATGCTTCGCATAAAACGTCAAGGAACAACCACGCTTCCCTTTCATGGTTATACTCACAGATACCACTATACATTTGAAGCATATGTTAGCATACGAGGTGTAGCGGGTGGGGCGTGTACGTGAAGGTGTAAGACTGCAGTCTGATTACTGCCTACTATCTGATTGGGTGCTTAAAATACAATTCACTGCTGTGTATGCTTAGCATGTGATTTGGCTGATACCTACCTACATTGGGAAAACTGCGGTCCTCTCAACGCTTGCACAAGCATAAAATTTTATACGAAATTTCTTCGATTCTTTAGGAAGGCCGCTTCATCATCGTAAGCTTAAATCTGCACTCTGCAGGAAACAGGCCTCTCCCACATTCTCCCTATTAAGCCTGTCCTTTGCCAGCTTTGGTCAGCTTTCCCCGCAACCTTCCGATCTCGTTCGTCTACCTGACCCTCTAATACGTTCTGCTACACTTACCCTATGATTACGTAGTGCATATAGGCAAACACAAGCGAGAATCGTACACATAGGCTCTCTACAATGCGTGGGACCGTGCCAAGTAATACTCTGTGTGAATTTTAGGCTGATGGTTCCTTCTGTCACGTATTTTATGACACTGTTCTGCACCAGCAAACCCAGCTATAGAAGTTAGGAAAAGAAAATTTGCGGCTCCCTTAGGGCACCATTTTACTGTCTCTATTCGCAAATTTAAGCGAACACCTCACTTTCCTAAATATATTTATAACAGTCATTACAACTGTGTCAATCACGAACGTTAGCTGTTTCATAAAATCTTTGCTATCAAGATTTCCTTCTTCACAAAGAGCGACTGCATATTGGTATGCCTGCCTATACTTCTCACGTTTTTTATCTACTCTGATTCTCGATTTGGAGGTTACTTCTCAGAACGTCAGTGTTACTGACATTATTCTCTGTTTCTGGGGAGAAAAAAAAATGCAGTGTCCGGTCTGATCTGTTGCTCTGATTGTTATTATCTTCCAGCGCATAGAAGACTTTCTGCAGCTCATGATAGAAGCTAAAGAAGGACACTTCGCCACGACCGCAATGAGCTGTGTCGACGACGAAAGCAAGCTGTTTGACATGGGATCTGAAACGAAGCCAGAAGAGAAGACGCTGTCGAGAGGTAAGGTTTGAAATCGTAGTACAATGTTGGTTATTCACTAAACATTAGCCTTAAGCACACAACCCCATAATTTTATCAAACCTAATAACATTCTTTACTTGCATACAAATGACTAAGTTCAGGAGTGCAGCACTTTACGTCCATTGCACGCTAGCCCCTTCTGAAAACGTTTAGTGTGCAGACTAAAGACAAACAGTGGAGCATACAGCATCAGAGGCAGCGCTCATGTTTTGTTGTGTGCTTCACTATTATTCGCTTCGTGTCTCTGCGCTACACATTTTCAGTAATGTGACAGCATTGACCCAACACTACTCGTTTGCGCAAAGTACTTTCATACCCCTAAATATTCGATATTTTTTGGGAAAAGGTTGGTTAAACGTTTTTGTTTTTTTTTTACACGTACCTCTTAGCATCAGGATAACAATCTAGACATCTACATACCTTTCCTTGGCAATTTCTAGTTTGTTACTACAAATTTTCAACAACGCGCCTATAGGTTTTCTGCGGCAGTCTGACTTAGTTGTGAACGCAGGACAAACTTCAGAAGCAAGCATTTGTATGCGTCGAAAGCTTAGACAATCCCTATCAATACCTTCATAAAAATATCCAACAATATGCCGCAGTTGAAACACCGTTAGTAAAGAAAACGCACTCCATTGGTTTCAGGAAATCTTAATTACTGATTTTGAACGCAGAACAAAGTTCAGAAGCAAAATTGTGCAACGCATCAGAGAGTTAGATCATTCCTATCAAATATGCTCATATAATCTATCTTACACTGTTGCACGGCTGCGTCCGAATTATTCTAAAAAAAAATAAAGCAGCACATTGTTCTAGGCAATCTGAACTACTCGCTAAAAGCCCAGGAAAAACTTTAAAAACAAAATCTTTACCTCCGAAGCTTAGATTATTTGAATAAAAACGTGTTTAAAACTATCTTATGGTATCCCAGAATTGCGTCAAGATTAAAGAGTGTCCCGGAAAGCCGGAACTGTTACGCTGTTCTGCCACATACACTCGCTGTTCTGCCACATACGCAAATACTGCCACATACACTCAGTATTTTCTTCATAGGTTGCTATTTCTCACCAAGCAACGGCTAAGCTCACGTTCAACATGATCCGTCATGTCGTTATTGTCCTTGCTTTCTAATTAACAGAAGGCACATATCCACACAAGGCGATCGGCGAAGAAAATTGCGGCGCAGACAGTATATTTTGGAGGCATATTAGTGTGTCCGAGAACAAAGTATTGGATGGCAAAGGAAAACTAAAACATAAGTTTAAGCCCTGAAATCGCCCCCGTTTTCCGACTTTCCTTGCGGTCCTTGTTCGTTTAAATACTCTTTGCTAATCACCTTATTATTAATCGCTTAGCTTGTTCCCCTTATTATCTGGCATATCAATCTTCTCATATCATGCAGCCATATTATAAGATACCAGATAAGTGCAACACTACCCGAAATGGATATAAAGACCCACTTAACCAAGCGCCTGTGTGGCTTAGGGGTAGCGTGCTCGACTCTGAATGCAAGGGTCTTGGAAGGCTGAATTCCGATTTCACTCTCCCATTTGAGAGGAGTGGCCTGAGTTCACAGCTGCTGCCAATTCAGCTATGCCATGTGGTCCCGTTACATCAGGTAAACATAAAACCAATCACTACCCAAGTATTCCAGCCATGGGTTAACCCTGCCAGAGCCATTTCCATGATTGTTCATTCACAACGCTACGCCGGATTTTCCAGGGAGCGGGGCTTTAACGATCTCGCGTTAAAAGGTTGTCTTTCTGTAACGTTTTTTGACCCGGCCCTTTTCCTCTAGAGCCATGGTCTTTTGTTTATATATGTATATAGAGGGAGAAGAAGCTGCAGCATACTGTTTTTTTGTTTTTTTTTTCAACCCTGGATCGCATATTACCAAGTAGAAAATAGCAAAATTCCGTTTTCATTGATTGCGTCAGCTTCTGTTGGTCACCCATGGAGCGATTCATATGATGCGCTTTCAGCTGCACAGTTCTGACTTTCTTTTTAACCGGACAGTACAACGTACCACTGACAAGTGTATCACCTTTGCCGCTCAAAACCTTGAAAGGCATTCAGCCAGAAGACAACTTCGCACACCTTTAATTGATTAATGCTATGGCGGAGGAGACTGGCCCGAGCACATGCTGTGCACGGATGGATCCCCACTGCCAAGATGCGGTGAAGGAATAACTTTCTAGCTAAGACCGGACTGCCCTCTACTATTCGTCGTTACTTCACGCTTGCACGACCTTGGACCCATATAGCAGCAACTGCTGGTCACACAGCAGGCTATATGCAAGTGACATACGCAGCTAGGCCGTAACAGCCAAAAACTTCACACGCTTCAAACAGCTTAGAGTCATAAACATCGCAACATGCGTCATGTGCCAGGAACTTGCCACTACAGCTTGCCATTGTATATACCTCATCGCCTGGGTGCCAAGGCGCTAGGCTACCCTTTCTAATGAGCGCGCATGTGCGCCTGCCTGCGAACAAAGCTCTGCGCAAGGAGCTAGTGGAAAGACTGGATCTCACTCCCTTCATCCGGTCTTCAGGTTTTGCTAGTCTGCTATGACTGGACGTTTGCAGCCATACCTGGGCTTTTAAACTAGGTAGCCCATACACAATGGCATAATTTTTAAAAGTTTTTTTGTTATTAAAATTGCCTTCTTTCTCTGTGCGCTTTGCACACACTCTTTAATTGTTGTACTCGACAAGTGAGAGAGCCCTAACACAGTGTACGTCCCGATACCTGCGCAGCGCTTACAGAAGACGAAGCCTTGGGCCAGTGCTTGGTGTTTTTTCTCGCCGGACAAGATACGAGCTCTTCGACGCTGGCTGGTGCCGTCTACTACCTCGCACTTAACCCTGATGCACAGGAAAGACTCCGGGAGGAAGCCGACGAATGCTTCGATACTCACGTGAGCTTGTTCGCGGGCGGCAAACGTACAAAATATAGTTACAATTCAAAATCATGATTTCATGAAGATGTAGAAACCTGCGTGGTTACGTGGATTGGGCTTAAGCTCTGTCATAAGGTTCCGTGTCATTATCCCAATATGAAAAGGGCACAAAAGGAGGGGGAACCGAGAGTCCTTTATGAAACAAGCAAAAATGTACGACTTGGCATTTAAGAAAATCTGATGGTAGTACCACGGTCGCTCAATATAAGCGCACCTTACATTGAGTGGTCGGTAGTACAGTAATAAAAAAGGTGTGCGAAGGTGATGATGACTGCACGTATACTTTACGTACGTACACGTCACGGTTGTGCAGTAACTGAAACGACGTAACATTGAAAAATGCGGAACTTTATCTCGGTTAAACCTAGGTAGCCGAACCTAAGCTCTAGTCAGCATAGCTACAGATCAGCCTGATAGCTACGCCGAAGTGGTGACGTACTTGGTCCTGCACGCTGCTCAGACTTGGCGAGGATGAGACCAAGTGCTCGCGAAGCGGCTGTTAAACCCACCGCTTATTCACGTGGTGAGTGCATGTTAAAGAGCACCAGGTGGTCGACATTTTCGAAGCCTTCCACTGCGGCGTCTCTTGATTCAAGGTGAAACCAGTAGGTGAGTGACCTTGAACCCAGGTGGTGGAAATATCCGGAGCCCTCTACTAGGGCATCTTAAGGCAGAATGTCAAGCACGCAAGTGAATGGCGTTGGGAGCTGCAGTGTGAAGAGGTCGAAATTTCCGAGCCCTTCACATGGCGTGTTTTGGACGGCAGAGGGTCAATAAGGCAAGTGAATGACCTTGGGAGTTGCTGTGCGAAGAATAGACCACACGCTCTAAAAATGTTACGAACGGCTTACGTGCCATGAAGATCAAAACATATGAATGTATCATTGCGATTTCTGTTCGTTTCTTTGCGTCTTCCTGCTCTCGTTATTTATTTTCATTTTTGTTATTTTCACTACCATAGACTATCAGAACAGCTGACTTCCTCCCCATCGCGCATTCACTCGGTCCACTTTTATCCTGGACCACCGAGCCTTCGCGCCTTGTAGGCTGCCTGGCTCGGTTTCCAGGGGCCGGCAAAAACGGCGACGGTTTGCTGACATATTGTTCTCGTAGTCGCGTTATCTCAGCTGCCTCGATTATCTCGCCAACCAGCTGCTTACTGTATCTTTTCCAGCGCTTCGCATCTTTCAAGCTCTTCCGCGTAGATTTTGAATGGGTTGAGTCTCACATGTATTCCATGTGTCTGCATGACAGGGAACTGCTGGTTCGTGATATAATTGAGGCAGCTGAGATAGTAAGACTACAAGAGCAATGTCTCAGCAAACTGTTCATGTTGCTAACAGAAAAAAAAAAAAACAAATCAAGCAATTAAGTGCACAATGATTTGCTTGAGTGCGCAGAAGTGTGTGTACCGCTTAGAGCAGAATTAACTTGTCTGTGGCATCTGTGGTACTTGTTTTCAGTCGTATATACGGATTTTTGTGTATCGAAATAAACATTGTTGAAACGTCGTTAGCTCAGTATCAATCGCCAACAAAAAGTCAAAGCTGTCGTTCTGACCTCAAACGAGGTGCTCGAGATGACAGCTCCTGCCAGCTCGGCTATGACACGTGGTCTCATGAGGCCTTCACAGCCCGCTGCCTAATTAGTGCCCGATATTGTCGCCTCCCAACTACCACCAGACAGAGGCATGCTCATGAGCGCATTGTGCGAACGTCCGCCCGACATAAATCCCCACTTAACCAAGGTTTACGAACATGCTCAAGTGGTTTAGGGTTGGCGTGAGTGACTCGGACTGCCACGGTGTTGTAAACTTTACTTCCCCTCACCCTCCTATTTGAAATGAGAAGCCCGATTGGCAGCTTCTGCCAAACGGCCTTGTCATTCGGTCTCATGATGTCTCGCAACCTTATGGCCTACCAGCGTCCGTCCGTGTCAGCTGTCAGGCTCCACATGCTAAACGCATGTCTGTGATTATTCCCTATGACGCCGATGCCGACGACGCCGAGTTTTCTGGAGAACGTGACCTCTTACTATACCACGTTAAAATAAGGCATATTTCACATCTGCGCATCAATAAACGATTAACAACCTACTACCTGCTACAAGCTTGTCTGTGGCTAGCTCGGACGGAGGTATTCTGATGAGAGCAGAGGAATGCTTTACCTGAGGGCGGTGACATCGTAATAACTCGCTAGGCGGCTACCGTGGGAGGTGGAGTTCCAGTCAGCCATTACCAATCATCGTTTCCTTACTAATTCGCTAAGAGGCCAACTTGAGCAAAATCTTTGTTTATTTTTCGTGCAAAATCACTTATTTTTTTAACGTTCCAAAGCAACTGAGGCTATTAGAGACGCCGTAGGGGAGGACTCCGGAAATTTCGACCACCTGGGGTTCTTTAACGTGCACTGACATCGCACAGCACACGGGCGCCTTTCTTTTCGCCTCCATCGAAAAGCAGTCGACGAAGCCGGGATTCGATCCCGCATCTTTGAGTACAGTAGTCGAGCGCCGTAACCACTGCGCCACCCCGGCGGGGCAAAATCACTTCTACCCTAGCACATGAATTTCGCTGATTTCCCGATTCCGTCCGCCTAACCGAGTGTGGCTATGACAGCAAGTGAGCATATAGCTGATCTGTAAACGGTCATAATACCAGTTGCTTTGAGTGACCCTGAGATAGCATGACTATTATGAGTATGATGAAGGTCAAGGTCAAAGTTAATTATTCTGAATTAACATTAAACATGGAAAGGTTAGGAAAATAGATCTGATAGAACATATAAATAGAAGAATAGATAGATAGAACACACAATGGCGTATCACTACGCCTTCCAAAACCTCATTGAGCGTTTGGGGCTTAGGTACGCCTGATAGGCCTATAAGGCCTGTAAGGTGTTCTTACTGTAGCATATTGCTGTCTGAACAAACATTACCGTAAATACACCAGTCTAAGTTCAATTCATCTTGATTTGGCTTAGAAAATCAGCCAGCCCAATACACAGAACTAGGCATATTTAGTGCAGCTCTTTTTTGCGCATAGAAGTAGAGCATAGCTAACTTACCTGTGGCTAGGCCAGTCATTTTTGTACAGTATGTGGAAAATGTCCAAACCACCAATGCACAGTGAACCATTGCGATAGTTTTACTGTCCTTGCCATGTGCAGCCGCCTCTTTATCATGACAAGGTGAGAGATGAAGTTGCAGAGATGTAAATAGCGACCGCACTTCAAATCTGCGTTTATCACTAACCATAAGCGGCCGTCGCAGTGCAAGGGTGGAAGAGCTGGCTCAGCCCCATATTCCTGAGATCTATTTGCATCTCTCCTTCTAACCTGTTAACTTTTGATTGCTGCATTCGTTAGCTAGTTTGCTGTATATGTGCGGAAATTCAACGCGCTATGGGAACACATGCGAAGTCGAAGTAACAACCTTGAACGCATCATGTTTCTCACATCCTAAATGCCCTCTTCAACTTCTAAGCCTGGCTCGTTGGTGTGGAGTAAATTACTTATTCTTTCAGGATGGCTGTCATAAATATGAAGTCAGTTTACGTTTCTTTATTATCAGTGGTAACACATGTTACTTTCCCGCAGGGCCCAGAACCAAGCATCGACGTTGTTTCCAAGTTGAAGCATCTGCACTGCGTAGTGTCCGAAACGTTGCGCCTACTACCAGCTGTACCAAGGTAATGTTATTAGCATGCTAACTATAACTCCATAATCATCATTGCGTGCAGTGACAGAAATTGAAATTTAGTTAGTCACTATATACTGTAACCCAGTCGCGTTGTACTTTTTGTGCCTCGCTTCAGGACTCAGCGGATCGCTGCTGAGGACTACGTTTTGGGGGACACTGGGATCAAGGTTCCAAAAAAGTCAACTGTGGTCATACCAATCTACGGGATGCACCACGATCCGGAAGTATTTCCCGAACCCGAACGGTTCGACCCAGAGAGGTAAGAGATGTTTTCCACATTGAGAACTAAAGTTCCATTTTGTGCAAAACGATTCGGCGGAGAAGGACTGAATAAAAACTTCTTGCTTGTTTTAGGAAAACAACGTACTAGCGCTGCCTTGAATTTAGAATTGTTATTTGTAAAACAACTTGTTTTTAGTAACCCTCTCCGCATGTAATCAAGCCCCAAAATATATGAATTGGAGGAAATCTATTCGTTTCTTTAAATGCCAAATCGTTCTTGGCTCATCACTGGCGTGAACAGTTCCTGTCATAAGATTCTGCGGAAGAGCTTGTTCGCATCAACTGACACTGAAGAAAAAGAATAGTGTCACCGCCTAGAATCGCGCCACCATCCTTCCGTTCCCCAACCGAGAGCGCAAACCATTACTCTACGCCAACCACGTGAAAACGATTTTGTAATTGCTTTTGTCAAGCGTAAGGACGCCGGAGGGCGCTAAAAGAGAGAACAGCGACAGTAAGAAAAAAAGACTAGTCAGGAAAAAATTTAATAATTTGTTCTCGAGTATATATCGAAAGCAACGAATTCATTTCAATATCTCCGCTCCAAACTTCAAGATATATCAAAGACAATAAATCATCTCGTCATACAGCAGCATGGCACAGTCTAGCGAGGTTCACACAAAACACCACAGTAGAGCAATTTCATTTGCGGATCTCGCTAGGGAACAACGAATGAGCCGCGAGCCTTGGAACAGCTTTGAGCACAGTGGCTAGCCACAAGAAAGACGCACACAGAGTGTAGGGGTACTAGTCTTTTGTGCCATTGATTGTCTGCTTTAGCCAATGTTATCTTGGTCCGTCTTAACACGGGTCGATTTTAGCTTTTACGTTGCCTTTTGCTGCATTGTTTGGCGCCGCCGTCGTTTATTTCACGTTTGTACCTTTTTATGTTATCTGAGGTTATCGTACATTAACCTTTTATGTCCATTGTCCCTGCTGCGTTTCAGCTCTTATCAATTTTTTCACGTCAGGGCTCTTTGTAAAAGTGACATTTTTAGGTGGCTTCGTTATTATGCTTCACGCGTCTGCAACTGAATGCGGCATCAGCGGAACGAGTTAAGGAGGAGGGCGGAAGATAAAAGAACATTCTGTGTGTAAATGCGTCCTTTTCGGGGTAAAATTCAGTACCAATTGTCCAGCGTATGTCCTGCCCCCTACCTTCTGTGTTCGTCTTCCTTGCGCGCTAGCCACTATGTTCTAATCTATTAACCAGCTAGCCCAATTCAGACCAATGGCACTCGCAATAGCCTTGGTTTATCGCATAAAACGCGTTAGCAAAGGCGAAGGCATACAGAACGAACATGCAGCAGAATAGTCGGAGAAGTAAGAGAAAGGATTTTGAATGACTGCACTTAAGGGGACTTAAGTGCACCCCAGAAATTTTTTGACGATGCTGGTGCGACATTTGAAGACCTTTCACATTAGTTAGCCACCTACGGCGTATGCACAGCCGCACACATACTTAGCACGAATGACAGAAAGCCTGGCTTGGATTGCCGCCAGCGTCGTTAATCGATAGTCATTGTGTGCGAGACAACGCTCCCAGTACGTTTACGATGGCTTACGATAGTTGGAGCGCAACTCGCTTTGATTGCTTTTTCGACTATCCCCGACCACTGCGTTGATAGCGCGCTCGTTACGGAGGCGTCTCCACGTTTTGTTCGCGGATGCAGCATATCACGTCTGGGCAATGCATTGCACACTATGCTGCCGCAGTTCACGCGCATCACGGGAAGTACGGGACATGCTAACATGCAAGAGTTTTATTTGTTACCACAGCTTACCAGCTACTCTAGGTCGCTTTAGTCTTGCTGCTTGTTTTTTTTTTTTTTTTTTTTTTTTTTTCATTCCTTGATTAGGACACGATACGTGTTACTTCCTGTGGAATTCACTTGGAAGCGCACGAAACTGCCAGTAACGTTTATTTTGGCAGATCCACAGCTTTCGGACAAAACTCACGAGCCGTGCACGCTGCTCGCGAGTTTCCGCGCGGTCTCGAGTTCATGCGGTACGAAAAGCGCAACACGTTGCCCGAGTGTGAGGCCGCAAACACGAGGAGAACGCGCAGAGCGGCGATCGGGTACAGTTGAAAAGGCAGCCAAAGCGAGCGGTGCACCAGCTACCTATCTTCAGCCGCCGCAAACGTACCAAGAGCATTATTTCGCACCCGACAACTATTACTTTGCGACGCTGACGGCAGTCCAAGCCACGCTTTGAGTTATTCGTGTTAAGTTTTTGGGCGGGTACCATCTTCGCAAAATTACCAGGCAATACGGCTTTCGCCTCAGCTCTATAATAGAGCCGATAGGGCTGAGAAGAAGCGTTTTTCTTATCATACAAAAGGAGTGCCATAAGTGTTTCGTGCCGCTGCGGTGGCTCAGTGGTTACGGCACTCGAGTGCTTTACTCGAGGATGCAGGATCCAGTCCCAGGCGCTGTGGCCGCTTCTCAATGAAGGCGAACCTCAAATCGCCCGTGTGTTGTGCGATGCCAGCGCACGGTAAATAACTCAAGGTTATATAAATTGCCGGAGCGCTCCACTACGGAGTCTCTCATAGCCCGAGTCGCGTTGGGACGTTAAGACCATAAACTAAACCAAACCATATGTGTTCACTATAGGGCTAATAAAACCAGCCATATAACTTGGTTACTCTGACAAAGACGGTCCAAGGTAAAGCGATAACTTCCGCATTGATGACGTGATCACAGAGGATGGCAATTCTGTAGGGACTGTGTTAGCGCTGCCACAGATGTTGCTGCTTCAGCCCCAAAATTGTGCGTTCAGGTGTTCACCATCTTGCCGTTTCGTGGTGGCCATCACCACCTATACGTATGCGCGAGGGGACTATAGATCCAAAGATTTCGTACTAATTAAAGTTCCTTGGCTGGCAATGGGTGCCAGTTTTAGTCGCTATAGGCTGTGTGAGCCTCAGGATGAAAAATGTATCGGGTATTTTATTAAGTGCCGGGTTCCCAACGAACTCAGTGCTTAAGCCTGATTTTTATTACAGGTTTAGTGACGAGAACGTCGAGTCAATCCGGCCGTACACGTATATTCCTTTCGGAGCTGGACCGAGGAACTGCATCG
The DNA here is from genome assembly GCF_055883805.1 of Amblyomma maculatum. Classification (NCBI taxonomy): domain Eukaryota; kingdom Metazoa; phylum Arthropoda; class Arachnida; order Ixodida; family Ixodidae; genus Amblyomma; species Amblyomma maculatum. Next base: position 99,455,706 of record NC_139349.1, on the reverse strand, counting down.
GGATGCGCCTGGCGCTGCAGACGGTCAAGCTGTGTCTGCTTCACTCGGTACACAGGGTCCGGTTTGTGCGTACAGAGGAGACGAAGGTATGAACCGACTGCCACTTTCAAACAAAAAGATATTACAAGAGTACGCTACATACAGCTCAGGGAAGTTCTTGGCAATCAGAACAACACATTTATATCCAAAGAAAATTAAGTAAATGGCTTTTATTACTCCCACTAGCTCATATGGGCGAAACGTTTACAGGTCGTTCAAGTGTTTTATCTCGCCCATTACTGTGCTTATAGGCGTCATGTACACGGAATAATATCTCCTTTTTATTGGAAAACGCGAAGACTTCACAAATAACCAATTTCACGTTCAAGGAACTATGCGTTCGTATACGACTTCGAATTTTATTAATGCAATGACATTAGAGCCCGCATTCCGAAAAAGAACCGGCATGTTATCACGAAACCCTGCTTGGTCAACAGAGGTCACGAGGCCTTGTGGCGTCACACAGCCTGTCGATAAGTCAGCGTAACATAGCTAGCAGATGGCACTAGCCAAGTAACACTGTAGAGTTCTGGCAAGATTGTGACGGCATCCATGGGTTCGTTACTCCGACCAAATAGCATAAAATGTGCCCGTGAAGAAAGAAAGCCACTACAGCAGCAAAGCAAGAGGCGGCCAAGTGGAACCCAACTGCTGCACTTTAGGTTGCGAGCAATGCAAGCTACCCCTGTACCGCTCAAAGACGTTCGTTCAATGCAGTAGTTTATAAGCCTTACGCGACTGCCTTATACCGTAGACACCCACCACCGATTATATAAAAGCACACTGAATTAAATACCAGACTTGCAATTAGCAATATACTAAGCGATTTTCTTATGTAGCACTACAAATAAATAGCGCTTTCATGTTCGTGATACTTCTAAGCAGAACAACGAGTAGGGAGGGTATTTTTTCAGGCCATGAACGAGAAAAAACGTGGAAATCGGTGACGTAGCAACACGTCATGGCTGCGTAGCTCACCGGGTGCTTCTTGTTGTTGCTTCTGTTCCCCGGCTGCTACGCATTCAAAGATCTCCGAGTCCGATACGCGGAAAAGACGACAGACGAGGCTTATAGGCTGGCCTGCGGGCTCGCGGTACGACACTAGGCGTCGCTGCTGCCGAGGAAGCGCGTCATCTGCCAGTACCGCTGAAGAGTTTCGAACGCCTTCTTAATGACGAATTCGAACTGCCCTCGGAGCTCAGTTGGAGTCTCTAGCCTGAGAACAAAGCCCAGGATAGAGATGATACTGAGCAAATCAACGCATGAGTGCCTCAAGTGTCTAGTCAGACTTGTTAAACGAAGTTCCTCTAAACGGATGTTCATGCGGTGCTACCTGCGACGCACCCACACCGCAGCTTTTGTTTGAAATATTGAAATATTTTATTTCAAGTTCCAGGTTTTATGTTACCAAACACAATGCACTCCCACTGCCACTGAGGGCCTTTAGGGCCCTCGTATAATAGAATGCAAAACGTTGTACGATGCCATTGTGACGATGCTGGATCGGCGAATTTTTTTTTCTGAAGCGGCGGAAAGAATTGAGGTTTCTAACGCGCTGTAAGCATGCTGCCAGTACAGGAAGGCCGAGGGCTTCCTAACGAAGTTACCGCATTCCGCATTCGGTTCCCTCGATAGTATGAGAGGCGCTTAGCACTGAATGCTGCTCACATATTTTACTGTTATGAATAGGAATGCCATCAAATTCAATATATTTTAACTCTCTGCTTTTAGGCTTCACTGCAAATGTCCCGCGTTTTACGTAGAAGCAGACTTCACGCTTCTTTCCACCGCCTCTCCCACCATGCATGCGTTCAACCATTCTAAAGACAGAGTAAGTAAAAAAAGTGTGCCCTTTCACCCCCCGCCCTCGAAAAAAAAAAAACCGTGAGAAGCTTTGCCGTAGACGCTGCGTCAACAACTTGCAAATATATATCACTTGTCTACCCGTTTACGGCCAGCAAAAGTGGCCACATCCTTCAACTACTATCTTGTATCCTGACAGGCACTACTAATTACAACCAATTGAAGGTGATTATTGTGGAGCAGTGCTTAGTGCAAAGCTATCATATCAACTAAGCTTTTAAGGTTCAATACCATGAATTTGAAGTCAGGCTTTGTAGTAACTTTTAGAGGCAGACGTACACAGGTGGAAGGGTTACTTGGAAAGTGCCGGCAAAAGAAAACTTGGGACAATATTCATGGGTAATTTTCTTTTGCATAGGCCAGAGAAAAAGGCAAACTATCGCCATTCGTTTTTACGTTCTTATACGTGTAATAAATTTCGGTCAACAGGCACACACAAACCTCTACGTGGGCATGCATAAAGCATTGGCGACTTACACGAACTATGAGTATCACCGCAGGTGAGACAAGACATTGGCTATAGAAAGATCTCCATCGGTAGTCGGCTAGGGCACATCAATAATTTTTTACTGCACAGATAAATCACAATGAGTGCTCCTATAGTTTTACCTAAAGTGTTTGTTTTAGTCCATGTAGAGAAAGGAACCGCTGGCAGACAGGAGATCGTGGGCCTATGTCTACAAATGGCCGCTTTGAGAAAGAAATCGCACACGATCGTCCCGTGTACTTTTCGGGTGTTTTTAGCGATGTCATGATCGGCGCGCGGAATGTTACTGCACATCAGGAAAATCAGAAAGAAGGCGAGAGCAAGTAATCGTTACAAATAAACAAGGCTTTGTGAAATATTAGCATGGCGCTGAAAGCTGAGGTGTTTCGTGATGGTTTCATTTCCAGCTGCATTCGGTTTGTATTTTAAATCAGAAAGCCAATCTTCTGTTTCATTTGGATGTGGTCGTTAGTTCAGTTAAGCGATCAAGATGCGTGCACATTCAGGGTCGTCCATTCTTAAACTGAGCACGCAAGTGCTTAGTCATTCTATTCGGAGCGGTCACTGTATTAGACGCCCCGGTGTGTTGAACCTGTTCGGACAAAGAAGCGACATGACAGGCCATGCGAATCATCGTCTCAAGGTCCCAAAATGCTTGCTTTCTTCCATATGCGGCCATTTCAGGCGCCACGCACTTCGAAGAGAGCGATTAGCTCCTCACGTGTTCACCATGGACGACCGTGAGAAATTCGTAATTGTTGAGAGTCCTGAAGCAACAGCAATGAGCCGCGGAAGAAATCTTAGCACGCAACACATATGTTTAGAACAGTGTGCTTGTTCGTCGCTTTTAGTTTTACACAGTATTGCTACGGCGCGATACTGCATCGTTCGATATGCAGAGGACCACTGGAGGTCTTCGCGACAAGCTTCACGTCTTTACGATACCACGTGAGCTCAGGCGCTTCTCAGAGGTGCGACAAAGCGATCCGTAGCTTGGGTCTTAATTCTTGTTTTCACTTGCCGGTGATTCACCTTCTATTCGCGAAACCAATGATGTGAAATCTACCTACGTAGTCTAATGTGTATATACCTACCTTTTTCCAGAGAGTTAACTCCACCTGCCTCGCCACTTGATTTAGTTTTTTGCCTGTTTACCTATGCATTCAAACACGCTTGTCTTTCGCCACTATGGCCCCTTCGCATCAGTCCATTATTTTGGAGACGGTGAAAGAAGAGTATTTTGAATAAACAGGCCCCGATGCAACACTATAAAACGCAAAGAGAAAATGATAAAATACCGACACTATAATTGCAACTGAGGTAACTACGAGGTACAATTCTGCCAGCGTCGCAGTTGGTTCGAAGGAGCTAATAAATCCAGAGTTCAGTTTTATATTAAATAAAATCACTCTGTAACAGCACCATTTTCTTTCTTAGCAGAATACATCCTTGCAAAAAAGCGTGAACACATGACTATCCTCGCTGTGACTGACTTGCCAAGACACGGTTTCAGAATCCTGAGCTTCAATCTCTTAAGGCTGCTGACGTTGCAAAACACTGCAATATCTTCCGACATTCCCATATATTTCACTTAAAACTTTTTATTTCCTCAGCAATCCCAGGTGGACATATCCGGGATCGCTTTCTATGATCTGCACCGAAAGCATGCGAGGCGAATCTGTCTTGCAATTGTTCCGTTTCAAGGGATCACCATGAGGCCGAAGTCTGGCGCCGATGGCACAAAAATCGTCAATATTGTCGTAGTAAAATTATGACAACTAGACCTGAGCGTGCCGACAGAGCATTCGTAAAACAGCCACCAAACGGTTCCATGCGCTGCTGATCCATCTATCCATCTTAGACTATAGTTCATGGCTCACTTCCGTAAATTATTGTCATTCGCATGACTAAAAAATCCAACATGAGACGCCCTATGCATTCGAGGCGGGGGAAGGGTTGAAGCTTTGCTAACAATAACTGAGTGGATGACAGAAATACGACTTGTCCACTGTGCGTCTATGGAACTAATTTCAGCATGTGTAATGTCTTGCAGGTTCCTCTGGAGATCAAACAAGGACTCGGCTCACTGAGAATCGCGGGTGCTATTGTCGGCATACGGAAGAGGTCGACAGCACCTGCACAATAACAAAACATCCTTTTGCTGATGGCTTCAAGATCACCATCGAACGCCTGCACACTAATGGGAGGACATTCTGCCCTTGGGCATATACTCCCCTAGTCACCGCGGCTAACATATTCAGGCGGATTTATTGCAGGAGAGCGCTGGTTCTTCGCATTCCTACATGTCACAATTTCTCCCGAAACTGGGACATGCGTGTACATAGAGACTACAAGCGTATTTGCAATATCTGAAATAAATTATCGGTTTGTGTGCGTTCATTTTGCTGGCTCCAAAGATACTAGACCTCGCGCGGAACGTCTTGAATGTTGCTCGTTATGGAGACAGATACGAAAGCATAGAAACAGACAAACTTCGAGCACCGCAAGGATGTCAAAAAGGCTGAAAGGAATCTTAGATTCAGGTGGAGTATAAAACCGTGGAAAAGGCTGTAATGTTCTTCTCTGCTCTGGCAACCGCTACGTGTATGCCGGAGCGGACAAGATGGGTGAGTGGCTATATCTACCTTTTCGACCACGGAAGCTTCAGTTCGGTCTTATAAATTTTGCCATCCGGATGTTTAGTGTAGCACAACCAGCCAGAGAATAACCACGCAAACTAATGAAAAGGCGTGAAAATCTTGTTTGGCATGATTTGGCGTGGTTTAGTGTAAAGTTTTAGTACTGAAAGACTGCCGAAGAGATCGGTAGTGTTAAATGACCTAATTGCATGTGTGGCGGCATGCAAGACTAGGAACATACGTTATCGGCTAGAATTCTAAATGGAAGACAAAATCGTATAACACCACACTGAACTCAATGCTGAAAGCGGTTGCATCACAGTTCTTATTCAAAGAGTAAATTTGGTACTACATGGAGGACCGTTAGTGATACTGTACAAGCCAATGGCGAGCAATAGGGGATAGGGTCCCAGAATTTCCGCAACAAGAGTACCTGTTGTGCACGCCGTCATCCTACTCGCCAGATCTGTGACATCACAACGGTTGGAGTCGCAGTTGCTAGGCAACCAGCTAGGCAAAAGTAAGCTTTTTGGTTAGCTCTGGCAATCGTATCGCTGCCTGTGCACTAAAAATATGAGGATCACGGGTAAAGTATTCGGTGATTTACGTAGTCATGGCCTTTGTATAATGACATCAAGGCGCATTGGGGTGCAAATTTCGGAGGGATTGCCTTGTTTACCGCGATTCGGAGTAAATAAATGTACCAATATTCGCCTAGAATCACTGTTGGAACACGCTACATACAATATTTAGTCATTGGTGGATCTAGCCTACACTTGCTAAATGAGGTTACGCTTTTTCCGCTTACCTTGGTTCTTTCGTGAAGACTTCAGACTGTAAGCAGGAAACATATTACGTCAATGGTGAGGATATTCATAACTTGGTTAATCATCCCGCGAAGTTCCAGTTGAGAATATGAAGTGAGTCTCCGCTGCTGCATCGGTCTTGCATCGTGCTTTAGAAAGCGCTTCCGTGATGCTTGAATCAATCCCAGGACATTAAACTGCTCAGCAATATAGTGGCGCACAGGGAATCCAGCACGCGCTTGTATGGAAGCGAGGTATTTATAATGGGCAAGTTCCTAAAGCAAAAGACAATTGCAGTGTCCATGCACTGACCAAAAAGAACAAGAAACCTCGCCCTGAACGCTACCGAGAAATCAATGTTCCTTGCTGCTCGAGGGAAAAGGCCTGTGGTTACGAGTAGATAGTTACGCATTGCCAACAAGAAGCGAAATTCTTAAGTAAGGACGCGAAAAGCATCAAGGTTTAGGAAAATTATAACTAGTATTCATGCTGATCATTACAATGACGTCATTGAACATCGCTGATTTCACAGAGCCACCATTTTTGAAATACTAAAGCCGCTACAAAATTGCCCGTTTATTATGTCATTTAAAGGCATGCCACTGCCTTTGCTGACATTACAATAGAAATAGTAACTTGGCGATTTTGTTTCGATTTTAGCAGTGCAGTATACATACCATTAAAAATACCTGCTCACCATGAATTATAAGAAAACAAAACAATAGATGGAATATATTTTTTATTCGTATTCCTTGATAAATCTTGGATGAGATGCGATGCATATCCTCTCTTACACATTATTGCTCCTTTTTCGGATACCCACAATAAGTTCTTTCGGTTGCAGAAGACCATAGCCAGTGTGAAACTCCGGGGTAGTCTGTGCCAGGAACATGCGAAAAAAATATTTTTCTCATTTTGAGCAGTAGTTTTGACGTCAAGTTTAAACGTGCATTACGTTCGCGTAATTCATGAGGTGAAAGGCTTGTAATTTATTATGGTATCATCCAATCGTATACAGTAGAATACGGATGTATCCAACTTTTACCATGTTAGTGACGCGCTTCTTGCAGCGACGTGCCGCACACCGGAGTTCTGGCAGCGCACCGCTCGTAAGTGCCGCTAAGCCTAACCGACTTCACATCGAAGCTGCAGTGGACGAAACTTTGCATCCAGCCACTGCCTACAAATATATATCGAGCTTTTACCAAGCCGCTATAAATAGAAAAATCTCCTTGAGATCAAGGTTTGTTTCGGCGCCTTTTGTAGTGAACCACGCTAAGAGAGAGCCGCTTTTAGTTTTAACCTCTGTCGTTAGCTTCACCGCACGAGGAAGACGTGGCGTTGAGAATTAGCACAAGAGGCCAAATTATATTCTCAAGGTTACCCCACGTTCTCTCAACACACAGTTTCGCAGCGCTGTCGCTACCAGCAAGTGCCCAAGGGCACTCCGTCGACACTCTTCGAAGAACGAAGTGCGCACTCAGGAGAAGCGTTACTCCTTTATGGGTGCACGATTCAAACAAACATCTTCTTTGTTTGAAGCACTCCAATTTGCCCTTCTTATCTTTTGGCGCTTTTCAGTTGTCGCAGTATAAATGGAATCCAAGTATGTGGCTTTCACTTCATGCGAAATGTCTTGATAAATTCCAGGTTTAGAATCCCCCCCCCCCCCTTAACTTCTATCTCCATAGATCTGGTTGTTCTCCCTAAGCCATGAGTTCAAATTAACCCGATAAGTTGGATTATTTTTCCTGTCTTGTCGTCGTTTCGCCTTCCTCCGAAAACCTTTCATCGAGATTCCTTGTAACAAACTACATCTTTGACTGTTCCAAATTTACTCTTGTTTGGGCGGTACTCAGTAAGCCTTTAGCTGTGGGATGGTTCGCTCGGCGGTTAACACATTAACCTCGGGATTTCCTCCCCTTCAGGTTTATTATTGAATCTAAATTAATTTTTTCCTGGTCGCTAGGGCTTTTGTCTGTCCTCATACATACATACATACATACATACATACATACATACATACATACATACATACATACATACATACATACATACATACATACATACATACATACATACATACATACATACATACATACATACATACATACATACATACATACATATATACATACATACATACATGCATACATACATACATACGTAAAGCCTTTATCAAAAGTTTACAGACCAGAGGGTTTGCTTTTAAGGCGTATAATACGACTTCTGTAATAATCGTGGAAGTCCTAGCCATTGGAGAATGTAGGACGAAAAATCTTTTTGCCTTCAGCAAGTATGGAAACCTGGGAATGTATTACGAGCCGCATAGTATCGCTCATAAATAGATACCCTTGGCTGTAAACTTTTGATAAAGGCTGTACATACATACATACATACATACATACATACATACATACATACATACATACATACATACATACATACATACATACATACATACATACATACATACATACATACATACATACATACATACATACATACATACATACATACATACATACATACATACATACATACATACATACATACATACATACATACATACATACATACATACATACATACATACATACATACATACATACATACATACATACATACATACATACATACATACATACATACATACATACATACATACATACATACATACATACATACATACATACATACATACATACATACATACATACATACATACATACATACATACATACATACATACATACATACATACATACATACATACATACATACATACTACCTATCTACAAGGATAGGGATGCGAGATCGAATCCCGGCCACGGCGGCCGCTTTTATGTGGAGGCGAAAAGCTAGGGGCCCATGTGCTGTGAGATGTTAGTGCACGTTAAAGAACCCCAGGTGGTCGAAATTTCCGGAGTCCTCCATTACGGCGTCTCTCATAGCCTGAGTCGCTTTGGGACGTTAAACTCAACAAGTCAACCAACCCACCAACGATAGAGGTGCCACCGTGCTATTAGATATATCGACTGTTCTACCCACCGCAAGTTCGAAAAACGCTAATAATGGCGGTACGAGGGATTTCGAGGGGGTTGTTGAGACTATTAAATACAGATTGAATATATTTCAGTTCGACTATACAAGCTTTAAGCTGGAAAACGCGAAGTATAGGAGAGTTGACTAGCAGTTTTGTTTTTCTAGTGTTTCTAGAGGCTCATGAACAACCGCCAGCGATCACGGGCAATAAATTTATTGTAGCACTAACTCCTGACCTTCTTAACCAGTGTAATACGCACCGGATAAATTAAGATATGCGTCCATTCACACTTCAAGACATCTTTCAGAAGCATCAACCTGCGCCCGTGAGGTGTTATATTCTCTGTTTCCTGAGTGCGCATTTCTTGAGCTATGTATATTGACATAGCTTACTGGCAAGTCGGTACTTCACGCTGCTCTGATGGGAGCTTGTTAGCGAACTCACAGATCGCAATAGCATAGCATTGAAACATTGAAACAAGTTGCTAACTATTAACTAGAACGAAAGCTGGCGCCATCATTTATGCAAGTTTCTGAAAGAGCACTTCACAGCCGCCATGGACCCATTACGCATCATGTGGCGACACGCTACCTATTGTAGAACAATAAGCATTGGATGTAAAATATTGAAAATGAAATGTTGTTTAGAAGCTTAGATGTTTTAACATTTAATTATCTGGTCATTAATTCTGATAAATGAGCAGAAAAGCGCTGAAGTGTACAATTTACCCAAAATGAAAGATGACTGCAGCAAACCTTTAAAAACAATTTTTCGCGCATAACATAATTCGCTTTGTCTCACTATGTTCGCACCTCGAGAAAGTCATCTGCGCACTCCAAGTGAGAGTTATCATGTCCTGGAACTGAGTGTATGAACTTTGCAAAGAAGACCAGAAAGCACGACGTGGTAATCTGTTTTACCACAAGTACATTATGGCAGTGTTCATGCTAAGAAGCGTTACTGCACATATGTTTGTAAATGCATTAACGAACTCTAGTGCATGCACGCCATTCGTGGCTACCGCTTGGCCTCGATATCTGCGGGTGAACAGAACTTAAGTCTGTCGACAAACGTCACACTTCTAAACGCATAATTTCCTTTATTCACCGTCACCTCCTACGGCAACCAGTGACATGCTGAACATTTTCTGACCCAGGCTGAAATGAAATGTTCCGATAAAAGTTAAATATAAAGCGAGGACTATTGCGCCTACTGTTGACATTTCCCTCTCAATCCCAATAGTGAGGTTTATTACACAGAAACCGCATATATCCGCTCTTCGTTGAAATCATATTTGCATGTATTCCGGAAAAAAAAAAAAACACGACAAGAACTGTTTTTTGGGAATGCCGTTCTTGAGTAATGAAACACTATGGGCTAGAGAAAGTCTGACTTTCCTACATCAGGTATCGCGGCACCCCATAATTCTAGGCATTCAGTTAAGATGCTCGCGAAGGTTTTCATGGTGGCAGAAGTTCAGCGCCGCCAGCTTTCCCTCTAGGCCATATAATGATAAACTCTATGCCAACATATTGCACCAGCGTAAGACACGAGAACTAAAGAAAAACATGAACAGTGATGCCCTGTGTGCCTCTTTTTCTTGTGCTCCTGTGTCTGCAGCTAGCACATCATATTAGATTCGCATCAAATGGCGCAATCACCGAGGTTTGTTTGTTCATCGACCCTAAGCCATAAGCAATTCCTGCAGCTCTGGTCAAGTTCTACAAGCGTTCTCGTAACGTGCTGACTCTTAAAATTGGCTTCTATTAGCAGCAGAGAGGTGCGAAATGTCTAGTTCAGACAATTAAAAAATTTTAAGGGGCAGGTCACAGGACGTTTTTGGCTTTAAATCATACCTGACTTTAACATTAACAACGCAAAGACCCGTATCTTTTGTCAGTCCCTTAAGAACTTGCTATCTGCATCAGCGCTGTCCTATACTCGTGATGAACACATCTCCAGACATCATTTTCTTATTATAGCAGGATACAGAGCATTCTCTGCGAATAAAATATAGTTTTAGCGCTAACTTTATGGGCGTGCAATACCTTCTTACTATTTCCTCTATCTTCCCGCACGATTACTGCCGCTTTAAGGGCTCATGGAAAGCTATTTGCTAGAATAATAAAACGCGTGCACTAGCAATAAGTATCTTGTCAAGCACCTCTGCAACGCAAAATATTTTATGCTAGCTTCATTAGCACCGCACATATGAGCGATCGACAATGATGCCAGTCCTCCCCCTCCCCCCCCCCCCCCCCCCCCTCCCTCCAATCAAACCACGCCGGCGCGCAAGAAAAAAAGAAGACAAGTTGCGACGGCGCCCACTACGCCCCGTCCCGCTTGCCTAAGTTGGGAGCGACCAGTAAGCGGGCGCGCCAACCAGCCCCACTGACGTCAGTGGGGAGCTCGCGCGCGACGATGTGTCGCCCAAATTGGCTGCGAGCGATTGCCAGGACCACGTTTTAGACCTTGTATGCAAATTATTGGTTCCACGTAATTCTTTCAAATCTGGCTCGAATAGTCACAAACACCGCCTTTATGAATTGTTTGCATAAGAATGTTACCCCAAGAAGCATTTCAGGAGATCTTTAAGCCCGCTTCATTTTTGTATCCTAGATTATTAAGGAAAGTTTGATTTCATGACGTACAGTGCACAACACAATGATATTTTAAAAATGGCAACCTTGGTTCCGGGGCAACGGACGAATTCGGCGTTGTGAATGACATGAATGAGGCACGTCTTCATTAGTTGCACGGCGAATCTCATTCCCAGGCAGTTCCTAGGTCCGGCTCCAAATGGTAGGTAAGTATAGAGACCAATGGATCCAACGTTCTCCTTGCTGAACCTGAGTTGCAGAAATGAATCGGCAAAGGGAAGTATACCGTAACTTTTCGGAGCGACAACAGGGAGAAAGCAAGTTTCGAGTGTATTATTTCTGACAGCGCTTTGGATGGCACAGTGAATACTTTTGAATCACCCACACAATGAAAGCATACGTAACCGTGTCGTTGTCTTCTTGAGAGGTATATTTCCTGCATTATGATGCACATATAATGAAGTTTCTGTCTCGATTCAGGTAGGGAGTTAATTTGAACATAATGTTGTGAAAATAATTATCAACTTATTTGTTATTTATGAACGCTGAAAATGCTTTATTTCAGATTTCATTGATGTTTCTGAGCGAGCATTTAGAAACATTTGTTCTGGGAACAAGCACCGTCGACTGACTTCCTATCAACAATGATAGATCAGCAGCGTTAAACTAAATAAATTAGGCAAGTTGCGTCCCATCCAGTCTATTTAATCAATTTTGGAGTATAGCTGAGTTCAGTTCTGCACTTACTGCAACAAAAAAGGTAACTAATACCACAATCGACTATACAGTTGTATGCGCAAGAACAAAAGACAATGTTGAAGTTTGATTAGGCCGGCGCCCCCCATGCGAAGTACCTTAGCTTTCAAAGGCTACTGATGTGTATATTTTCTAAATTTCTTTCGCTCAGCGACGAAAAATATTTAATTTCAATAGAAAGGTGTTTAATGGAAGTGTTTTAATTCGAGATATAAGCATGGAAAATGAAGCTCATTTCTGAAGATTGGTTTTGGTTTTGAATGGTCAGCCTCCTCCTAGTCTGATATGATCATGTGAATAACTCCATTAATATGTGTAATGACTCGCCAGCGCAGTATTGTGACTAAGATCACAAGCGTAGCTGAACATCGCAACTGCAAGTTCAAATTTAAAGTGTTGTGTTACGAATGAAAAACAAACTTGGTTTGGTTTGGTTTGGTTTGTGGGTTTTAACATTCCAAAGCGAATCAGGCTATGAGAAACGCCGTAGTGGAGGACTCCAGAAATTTCTACCACGTGGGGTTTTTTAACGTGCACTGACATCGCACAGTACACGGCCGCCTTGCTTTTCACCGTAACCACTGCGCCACCCCAGCGGGGCAAGGAGAAAAACCTTGAAGTGACTACTAAGGCACAGTAAACGAGGCGATAAGAGTGTACTGATGCGTGCATTTTTTTTTTTAAATGATACTTGATATTTGTATTCTATCACTCGCATTTAAAGTAATAGCTCCATTTCGTTTAGCACGCAAAATAATGCGGATATCTCTTTAAAGAAGGCACGCCACTAGCACGAAAGAGAGTCAGAAAGGCAGTTTGGTGCGAGACGAGCATGAAAAGGCAAATGACTTTAGTAGAACAGATTCTTGTGCAGTCAAGAAGCCGGAATCTCTAGCACAGAACTAAACAGTTAGTATACATAGGTTCGATGCCGTTTGTCGAAAACATACAAGAATAATGTGGCGTAAAATTAGTATAACTCAATGACCGCACGCGCAACAAAACTTCCTATATAGAGACAACTCTGTTCTGATGCGAACAAAAAAAAATAATAAGCGTCTATACAGAGACAAATGTCTGCTAGAAGAAAAAAAGTTTCTGAACAAGTGGCATCAGACATTTGTGTTGTGTCAGCTGAGTATAATGTAGCGCACATCTCATAAGACTACTCATAACCAGGCCAATAACACTGATCAAGCGTGTGTTCTAGCTCTCTATAAACACGAAAAACCATCCTGTAGAATTAACTTTTATTGAGTTGACAACGGAAGTCTGAGAAGTTCAAGTAAAGAATGCTCCTCTGCTGCACCGTATGCTGAAAGTTTGCCGTGACAGCAATGCAGAAAACTAATTAACGTTGAAAAATATGTGAATTAGTTATTGCGTAGCTATTCACGAGTACATCACAAGAGGCTACAGACACAACTAACCTGTCGGGGTTAAAGACATCTGGCTCTGGGAAAAAATATGGATCGTGATGCATTGCGTAGATTGGTACCACAATGCTGCAGTCACGAGGAACCTTGATTCCGGTGTCACCGAGAACGTAATCTTCAATCGTGACCCTCTCCAGCCTGTTCGAGATAAAGCGAGTGTTATGATTATTACGTAAAGCTGGTACCGATAGCTCATGCTGTAAGATGTTTGGATGCTTGCACACTGTGGTTGGTCACAAATGATTGTTACCTTGTTGCCGATGGCATCATTCGGAGCGCTTCGTTCAGGACGCTGTCCAAATAAGGCAGCTTGGAGATTTCGTCATAGGAGGGTGTGTTTCCCTATAAAGTGAAGGTTAAGAACTGCAAGTAATATAACAGTTATGGGGACATCTTGAGCCCTTTCTTTAAGGGTATGACACTGCAGCGTTAATGACTAACGTCTGCGGCTTCCGTTTATGATGGTTCGGGCATATAATGCACTTCACTGATATAGCCTAATCCAAATTTCTTAATTTGTAACTCTGTTATCTGACACACATCCTTATCCACAAATTCCTAAGCACAAACTCCCACAAAGACTACGTGTCTGCATGGTCTAGGGAGCCTGCCTGACTTAGAAAGTTGGGATCCAAGGGTCCTGGAAGGTTAAATTCAGTCTCGCTTTCTCATCTCAAAGCAGACATCCAAGTTGGCAGCTCCTGGTGAGGGCGGCATGTTATGTGGTCTCTTGATGTCATACAACCCACCGATCATAAGGTGCCCAGACATGCGACTTGCCAACTACCGCCTACCAGAGGCTTACAAAGGCGCACAGCACTCGTGCACCGGCGAGGTGCGCTGCGGTATCAACTAGATTGGTTGGTTCGTTGGTTGGTTGGTTCATAGGAAGGGAAAGGCGCAGTATCTGTCACACTTGCTCTGTGGACACCTGAACCGCGCCGTAAGGGAAGGGTTGAAGGTGGGAGTGAAAGTGGATAGAGAGAAAGGGGGGCCGTAGTGGAGGGCTACGGAGTAATTTCGACCACCTGGGGATCTTTAACGTGCGCTGACATCGCACAGCACACGGACGCCACTTCGTTTCGCCGCCATCGAAACGCAGCCGCCGAGGCCGGGATTCGATCCCGGGAACTCCGGCACAGTAGTCGGGCGTCTTACCACTGCACCACCCCGGCGGGGCGTATCAACTAGAACATGAGAAATTTTTACTTACGAAGCTAGCACATGATGCACGCTCACTGCGGACGTAATCTTCAAATTAATATTTTAGAAAGCTGTTTATTACGTGGCACAAACTTCTCGCGCACCAGAGCGACCTAGAGACAGACGCCGAACAACAAAGCGGCAACAGTCGCAAGTGTAAAGCGTTACTTAGGTGATTAATACTGTCGTGTGGAAAAGTCAGCGAGGCAATCATGGAGAGGAGCAGAGCAAGGAAACACGGACACAAGAACACGCTGAAAGACAGGACTGCGCTATTGCTGTTTTACAGCCTGTTCTTGTGCCCGTGTTTCCTAGTGATGCTCCTCTTTGTGATTACTAAGGTACCCAGTCAAAAGTGGAGGATGCGTGGAATTCCACCAGCAGTTGAAAATTATCTCATGACATGTGCCAACGAGTACTGTGAATCTGCTGCACCAAGTAATGACGGTAGGGTCCGATTCACACTGCTTTCCCTTTGGGAATTAGCACTTAAAGAAAGCATTGGCCGTTCAATGTAACTTTGCTCTTCCCACTGTCCCTATCTCATTAAGTCCGTTATACCTAGTGGCACGGGCAGAGGCACATTATTTTATGTTTTTTGGGGGGCAGCCTCACCATAATATATGTCCCTATCTCATAGAAAGGCCTTCGTTCTACTCTAAGTTTTAATAAGAATGACTCCCTCAATCAAAATGATCTTTGCAGTGAAATTCGTTCTTTGCTTCTGCTGCTCTTTGGGCTGATTGCAGTGAAGGTGAAGTAAAATACATACATGCTTCCGGAAGCAGTCGTCGACTTCAGCGTGCAGTTTATCCTGGACTCCCGGGTTGAGGGCCAGCAAGTAGGTTACAAACGAGAGGGTGGACGATGTTGCGTCTTGGCCAGCAAGGAAGAATAGCACACACTGTGAGAGGGCCTCCTCTTCGGTCAGGTCTTTGCGCCGCAGCCAGCGTGAAACAGAAGAGCTTATCAGTTGAGTAGTTTAAAGCGTCTCCTTAAGAGACTAGATTGAACTGGCATTTGGTGTACTTATGGAGATTAAAAGTATGGTGAAATTAAATTGGAGTCTCATTTAGTAAACAACTATACATTGATTTTTGCATAAAATAAATTTGTAAGCACATTACTGGTGCAAAGACGTCAGCTGTTTTGTTACAGGCAGAGTGCTTCTGTCTCTGCGGTTCACGTTACATCGATACTCCGCTAGAGCGCAAATGTTAGCGTCAGGAATAAATATTAGCACCCGGCAAACTTTTCTAGCCCTTAATTAAATATACTATACAGTTTTCCACTGCGCGCTGCTTGCAAAAATAACAGCTAGATATTCATATTCTGTGCCAAAGTACAAATTAGTGCCACTACTAATATAACGAATTAGAGCGCGTTTTTCTTTATTTGCGGGCCATAATCAAGCCATTCTTCCAAATATTAAATTCCAGATTTCACATATACTCTGCGATCAAAGACGGTTGAGGTCTTTAAGCAAGGAGTCGTGATCGATTTCGCAGTTATCGCAATGGACGCAACAATGAATTAGATGTAGCCAGAATCAGCAATAAAAAGGCTCAGCAAAGTCTCTGAGAAAACAAGGAACAAAGTGGGCCTTAAATCGATCCTCGTGGAACGCCAGCTGAGACGCAAGATGGCGGCATACCAAGGAGAACCAATCCGTGCCTTCTACCGAGCAGACAAGGTTCTCTCCAAGTCATAAGTTTAGTAGGCTTGTTAAGAACTGACAGATTCTGTACCAGTAGTTCAGGCTCTATCAAATCAAACAGCCCGCGGAAGTATAACAATACGTATTCTGCTTGGCCATGTTACCGTTAACTGTGCTAATAGTGTACTGCATAGAAATCCTGCTCAGAAACAAAGTTTCATTGAGGGAAAAAGTTGTTGCAGTTAAGATGGTTTAATTATTTAGTGCAAATGATATGCTCTTAAGTTTCAGAGTGTACACTAGTCAGAAAAATGGGTCTGCAGTTAAAGATTATTGCATAGTTTATCGTATTTCTAGTTGGGTGTAAGGTTTTGTGGTCACATATGCCAGGTGAAGTCAGAGCAGAAGGGGCATGGCTGACTTTATTGCACATGTTCACAGACAAGTCCAAGCATTGTCAGTACTTCGTTGTTTGTTCTTCCTATGCGCCGTTGTCACGCGCTGTTTTTAAAACAAACGTCCTGATGCCACTGCGTCCGGAATACAGTTCCAACAGACAGTGATCAGGAATGATTATCCACGTTTTGAAGGAAAGTCGTATGAAATGAATACGGGTTGTACAGCCTTGACTTATACGGGGATCATTGTGCATATGGTGAGTTGAAATGCCCACTAAACTTTATTAGTGACCTTAGTCAGACACAGTGGGAAGGCACTTTATTAGTGACCTTAGTCAGACACAGTGGGAAGGCACACTACGTTCGCAGTACTGAGTAACAGCCCTGAACGAAGGCGATAATCGCCCTCTGCGGAAGGGGGAGCATCTAGTGCTCTCCATGTGTTGGCATGTGATCGCTCCGTTCTCCTGCATATCAATTAAGTGTGGATGTTCAGTGAGGAAACTACTCTCTAACCAGATTCATTGCGCCGGCCCAGTGTTGCCAGGCCCGAGTGGGGTATGCTTTCACACGCTTATGCATGGCAGAGCTGCCTTCCTCCTTAGCGTTTGACTCTTTGAAAGCCTTAAATTCCTTCATTACTGCACTTCTCGGTGGTAACATCATCGAAACAGCAACGCGTCATCGTGTACTGCACAAATATTCAAAGAAATGTAAAACTGATTGCAGAAAGCGTATGGGAGAAGCGTGCAACGACAGTCCGAGTGCAGCTCTGGTGTGTTTCTGCTTGACCGCTCTACAGTAGATTCTGATTTATATCCTGTATGAACGTTTTCTGTAAACTGTTATTAAAAAATCTACAGCATGTAACTAGGACACGCACATAGAAGGAGATCGCATACAGGGACAGAGTTTACTAAATGGAACAAGTATTGTTGTTTGTCTTTTATCTAGTTGATCGCACACGATGGAAAATGCAGCAGAAGAGAGATCCACACAGAAGAAAAAAAAAGAAACACACACATTGTCCTAATCTTCGTGTCTGTTGCTCATGTGCCGTTGTCTGCTCTGCTGCGCTTTCGATCGTGTGGAACACGTATCTTGGGAATGTTTCGCAGGTGGCATTACTGTGCTTTCTTGCAGATGTTTGGCGATAAATGGGGCAAATATATGGTTCCGCAAACAAACCTGTATGAGCGCGCACTCTGAAGAAATAGAAAAATAGTACTCACTTTTCACGTGTTCTGGTTTCAGCAAAGAGGTTACTTCCTCGGGACTCAGTATTGACCGCTCCAAAGGTTCTGAATACGCATTAGAAGCTGATTTGGCGTCCAGCATCATTTGGAGAAAGTCTTCTTTCTTCTGCAGTTCCCCAGAAGTAAATGTTACATTTTCGGAAATTGTCGTTCGCAAGCGTGCAAGAGAGAGAGAGAAAGAAAAACACTTTATTTAAGAGCGCAAATTAAGCACTCAACATAGATGTTTCATATAGCAAGTGTTTTGTGAGTAAAACGCTTCGGCACTTGGTCTCTGTCAGAACTGAAATCTTCAAGTGAGCTTCGCTACTCAAAATATTTAGAGGTGGGCTACCTGAGTATTGAAACATAACTTGAAGATAAATTTTCAGAGAAAAACTCAAGTAGAGTTATATTTAGGCGCATGGTCCACTTCCCCGGCACACCCTATAGTTTGCTTCATCTGAACTAAACAGAAAATGGCGTAACATAGTTGTCTTGTAATGACGTATTATATGCCTGTTTTCCGTCACTCGCGTTTATTTATTACCACCAATGTGCCGCCCTACTCCTCAGTTCGTCGCAACTTGCGATCTGTCTACTGCTGCTGGGCTATACTTGATCGTTATCTAATGATGGCCGCCCCACTCGTACTTTGCTATAAAGGTTTGAATGGTTGTAAAAACGACAGATTAGGATAGCTATCACAAAAGTTTTCTTTGATATGGGGACATAGCAATCCCACTGCCACACTGCCACGGACAAAACTTTTCCTTCAGTAAACAGTGCGTGTGTTCGTATTGGCGTTTTCAAGTCTCTGTTGTTCTCTGTGTGCGCCATATAAGCGCTGAGTTCGTGTCGAATTATACGTTAGTCTTTGTTTCCCGTTTATTACTGTACAACTCACAACGCAAAAGTAAGCAGCCCTTTCTTATGCTCGCTGGCATTTGCCAATCATGGGAGATGCGGTTAGTCTTCTTTTTTTACGTGACCCCGGTATCTTTCGCCCTTTTTCAGCTACAAGTTCTCAACGAAGACGCGTGAATTAAGTGTCGCCCTAGCCTAGCCAAATGCGACATTTGCACTTAACGGCGTTTCTACAACGGATGCACTGCAACGCATCCTGGCAGATGGAAATTTAGGTAATTTCGAATTATTACGTGGCTCTCATTGTGATACGATTTCCACCGGCGAGAGCGGAGTCTTTCTCTGCTATTTTTCACTTTATTTTACGTGATGTCACTCAGCATTGGTGAGTTTATTGATATGCCAAATTTCGATGCGCACTTAACTTATTATCTGTGACAATGTGACGGCTATGATTCATGGTGTGTTCACGTAGGGTGTGTGTGAGGGGGGGGGGGGGGGGGGGCAGCAGTCTGATGATAAACTGTCAGACTTGTACCACTTGCGTCAAATTTGAACGCAGTTTACTTGGTTATCTAGTACCTGCGAAGGAACAACTCGATGACGGGGATAATGGAAGCGTTCTTGGCTCTCGACGCAAAGCAGAATCCCCCCGCTCTTGGCCACAATGCATTAAAATGGAACGAACTTTTTTCGATATAAGGTGTGATAGTTACCTACTGTTATCTTAAACACTATCCCAGCAGAAACAGATGACTGAACCCTTTGCAAAATTTAAAAAAAAAAACATGTGGCTTTATTACAACGTCAGTTTCCGGTAGTTTTACGGTATCTGTTTGTAGTTCTCTGTTGTTGTTTTGTTTTTTGTACCTTTATGTAGTCAGGTTTTTTTACTCCTCTGTAGTAGCCGCAGAAAACTGTGATGTTACTACATAAATTTCTGCTCTCACTATCTTCACCGCTAAGAACGGACAAAATTTTCGGTCTGACAGAAGCTTTCTACTCTGATGGTCAGCAATACTGGAACTTTGAAATCTTTGCTAACGCTGAAAGCTGCCGGCGCGCAGTGTAATTATAAAAATTAATTACTAAAGCAGCGCTAAAACGCACCTCTCACTGAATGGACGCTTCTGGAACAAAATGGCGAGTAATTTCTCGTTAGCAACATTCGTGCCATCCTTATCTTAGTGCATAGTACCAACTACAAAACACTTCGAAGAAGAAATCGAACATTAGATGTCTGAGCTGCAGTACGATTGAATAATAAGAACACTCTTAGAAGTTAGTTCAAAACGTGAGGCAGTTGTGATAAATAAGGCTGCTTACTATTTCGTTTTGTTCCCGTTTTCGGATGATGTCTAATGTCGCATATTTATAGAAATTGAAGGCTTCGGGATTGAAGAAGCGCTCATGGAAGATTTCACTGAGTTTCTGTTGAAGGGCTGAAAAAGGAAAGGGAGAAAGTTTTCATGCATATGTACATGTATATACTTGACGTATATACATACTTGATAAAAGTTTGACATGCTTTGCGTTGACGCTGCATTAAACGTGATGCAACGAACGAGCACGACAGCAGGTCACATTTAATAACTTTCATTATTTGACACTTGGAATATCTTTTCTTTATCTTCAAGTCTGAAACTAAATGGTTATGTTCAGCTGTATGTGAAATTAAGGTCGGTATCACGTCATACCCATCTTTGTTTTACCTTGCACCTTGTGCGAAAATTCTGAACAATTACGGCAAATAGTCGTAACATGCCAAACTTTCATTCTCAATGTGCTTCCACGCGGAATTAAATATTTTCAGAATCGTAACGTTTCGCGTTCAGTGAAGTAAAGTCATGGTAAATGCAACCTAACAATAGTAAGGCCTCAAAAGATGATTAATAAATAATTCTAGGTGGTCTGAAATATGGATTTTTTTTTTCATTTATTACGAATATTTTTCTAGCTTCAGAGACAAAATTTGATTACACATCCTGCTGTAATTAGATTATGTGGAATCACTAGGTTTTGCTTTACGCTTATTCGAAGAACATCCTGAAAAGTATACGAGCAATGAAGTAGGATGAAAATAAGATGCCACTGAATAGGTCACTTAACCATTTCACGTAATATTCTTGTTGCATAGAAACAGAAGCCCTTTGCTTAATCACGCCTTAAGCAACGAATTTGTTACATTTCCTGCGCAATATTATGGCAGCAAATGTTCTGGAAGGACATGCGAAAATTAAAGCATATCTTCAACGGTGTGATACCATGGTTTATCTGATGAGCACCTGAGCAATTCTGGAAATAATTTCTTTTTTGAAGGCGCGCATTGCAATTAAAAATGTGAACACAATTCTTTCTACTGCCGCTGGAAAATTAAATCTCTACAAGAATGATGAACAATGCGCTACCACGCTCACAATTTTTCGAAATATTACTTATTGCGTTTGCTATGATGTATATAAAACCATCTTATTTGCGAAATAATACATCTAAAGGTTACCTAAAGCTACAAATTCGCTCTACTGTCTCTAGAAAAGCTGTTCGACTTAACTATACGCCAGCGTAGCAGTGTGCATAGTCTGTCAGATGGTTGAAACTGACTAGTCCCCAAATTTTCAATAATTCTCTTTCCTCTAACATTCTGTCAGAAGGATATAGTCTTTTCATCAGAGAAAGGAACGAGGCGGAGCAGGTGCTTACCTTTCAGCACTATAAATGGTGTAATTCTGACAAAAAGAGCGTATCTTGCGCCTTCGATCAGAGACTTTTCTTCTGGTGAGTTCGGCGACAGATTAGCTCCAAATGAGCACCTTGCTACGGCGTTCAAGATGTATTGACCAAAGAAGCTTAATGGGAAAGGAAGAAAAGGGGATTACCAAAAGCGGTGAGGTTTTATGCACAGAACTTAATTTCACACACGCATGCACGCACGCACACATATACACACACACACACACACACACACACATATAGAAAAATTGTGATAAAGACAAATTTAAAATCCTTCTCATAAGTACGATTGCGGACATAAGTATAAGAGGCACCCTATTCTGGTCTAACTGCTATCCTGCCTCCCGTATAAAACACAATTAAGGAAAGATTGTTTGCCCTTCAGAAAGCGTGCTAGCGTCTACAAGCAGCATTATCATATCACAGGTCCCTATTTCTATTAGACATCATGTGAAAGATGTTAGAAGGCAGTTTATTTTGTCCACACTTATATATTCATTGCAGTCTGCACTTGTTACTTTACAGAGTTCGTCTGTACAAGCGCATTGTGCAGTGAAGAAAGGTCTTACGCCGCTTTTTTTTTCAAGAAATGTGTCTGGAGGCAAGGCGTTACCGTACAGGCCGGCATATAAAATAGGGCGCACTGCTCAAATTATTACACCGCAAGCCTCGTCAGGCAGTACTGGCTTCCAATTCTGTCAGCGTTCCCATAGCATTACCATTTATTTTGACGTTTGGACCTACAGATAGAAAATGGTTCACATAGAAGCTCTAAATTGTGATTATATTTACTCTCGCGGCAACTATTTGCGACCACCCTGCATCTTGCTGAAGCATACGAGTCCACTCGTACACTCTTAATCCGATTCCGCATACGTTCCGATTATAAGTGGAACTTTTAAGAACGTTCCACGTATAAGCGGAACGTTTTAAATGTTTTACTTATAATTGGAACCTATGTGGAACCAGATTACAAGTGGTATTTCGAAATAGTGCTGCCTAACCGTCCCTGCACTAAATTTTGGGTCCGCTACCTATAAAAAGCTATTTAACGAGAACAAGTGCGCTTGCCCGGCAGCCCAACGCGGCGTGAATGCCCTGGCGGCCTGACAATGTGTGGTTCTTATCTTGCTTTTACAGCTGCTTCACACAAGCCACAGACTCGATGCATGAAGAAGAGTCGTAGTATGCGGTGGCATATTAATATCGCATACTAGCAAAGCTCCCCGGGTAATTCGGTAGTGGACTGCCATATATACTTTGTGACACAAGAGAGCGCAATGACCAGAGTCCGCGAGGGAGGTTGCATGCACGTTTCTTTTACAAAATGTCCTGCCTTAGCGCTCTGTCACGCGTAAATAAACATACATGTTATCTCTGGATGATGTACTTACTGATCCTCTTTAGGTTTCATTTAATGTGAGAGTGGTCACGTTGTACAAAAAAAAAATGAATTGTTGTTCTTTCTAAATCCAGTGTTCAACCTATGCAAACAGGCACGACTCTAGACCACCATGCAGTAAAGATAGTTATTTTTTATTAAAACAGTAACTGCGGAAAAATATTAAGTGATAGTATTAATTTGTATACATGTATAGGCAAACGTTTCGAGCTCGGAAATGTGCATTTAGGCACAAGTAGTTGTAAAAAGCAGATAATAGGATGTCGATCCTATACGTAAATGCATGGTGCCAGAGTTCTCACCTTGTTATGCCACACATGTAGGGCCGCCTATCCTTCCGCGCTATAGTGCCGTTCTGCTCTGCTCTTCACAGTGAGAATATTTTTTCATCTTGTGAATGCCTTTTTAACGCTGATATAACTCAAAGGTTAAGCTGAACAATACTACTGGCATGGAATCGGTTCCATGACAACTTATGACAATAGCGAAGGCACATGTAGCTAATGATTAAAATAACCCGCAGTCTTGGACGCCATTGATGGGAACACCAATAAGATCGTGAGACAGGTGACATCAACATACCGTTTGAAGAATAGGTTTTTCTGCTTTAATAAACAAAAACATTTTCCTGACTCTTTTGCCTCAAAATTTAAATTTAAGAATAAATTTGTAGCGTGGGTCATTCTACGTTACCACCGCGCAATTACAAGCGTGACAGATCTTCTTTGTGCAGCATACAGTACAACGTGCTTATTCATCATCTGGCACAATATCTGGCACGTCCAACCCGTTCAATTAAACGTAATACACTTCTCTTAATAAAGTACTCAATGCGGACCAGGTTGCCCGTCACTTTAATTGTTGCCCCAGTCTGGGGAGTTCAAAGAGCGCGGGTATAATTCTTAGTAACTTAGAATTTTTAGCTGTCAGCGGAATGTCATCTCAAGGGCATTCTCACATTATATTTTCAATGAATGACGGCCGCTTCGGCCGGGATCAGTTCTGTGAAATCGTGTCGAGGAGCCGTAGGCCAAAGAGAGGGATCCAACGCAGTGAATAGGGTGCATGTACTATAATGTAGAGAGGTGTGCACTGTCGCGCTGGGTGGAGTGCACTTCCTTTTGTAATTGATGTCCCGATGTGTGACCACTTAAGAGAGCGTTTGTGTTGTCTTGCAAGAAAGTGATGACCAGCAAACCTGCACATGCTGACCACAGGAATGCCCCATTTTCTACAGCGATACGTCAAGCCTTGTTTACAAAGGATGAACTCTTTGATGGACCCTCTTACCCCCTCATGTCGACGTCCGCTGACTCCTTAGCGACTGATTTCAAACGCTCTGATAGCAGAGTCACACAGCTATCGATGATTACTTGCATCTGTAAATTGCAGTTGGAGACGCAAGAAAAAAAATGCTGTAAGGTGTCAAAGGCAAAGAACATCTCTACATTGAATCGTCATCATGCTCCATGCGTGGCAAAAGAAGTGAAGTAGACTGGTGGCGGGAGTTCAACGCAAAGATGAAGGAACACAAAGCACTAGCAAAGGAGATCACAAGTCATCTATTTCTATCCGAAATTTCGATGGTAGGAGTTGTTTTTTTTTTTTTTGCAAAATGAACTATATGACGGGTGCTTTTACTGATCACGTCATTACAACTTCTTTTGTGTGTTTTCGAGGAAGGAAGGATGAAGGCGGGGGGGGGGGGGGGGATAACATCACTCACAGTTCGAGTGAAACCATTTCTTCGGGCACACCCACCATTTCGGTGGGTGTGCCGGGTAGGTAGTAACAACACTCATAGTTGCAGTGAAATAATACACAGCACATAATGGTGTTAACGAAAAATCGCGCCATTGCAGAGGAGTGATTCCTTGAGAGATCAAACTGCCTAAATAATTAATATTTTTAATTTATTTTGTGTTTTATAAACTGTGCGCGTAGTACTCAATATATTAACAGTGCATTTATTCTTTTCCTAAGGTTAATATTAAATGAGAAAATATATGAATGATTGCACGGCACAGGCAAACTTTTGCCACACATCGTGTGTCCGGATATTGCAATGACGTAAAGAAGTGGTGGCATTGAAGCCATTCATAATATATTTTGAGCTGCAAAACTACAGGTGGTAAAGAGCACGTTAGGCGTCTTTCCGCCATTCTAAGGTAGGTATTGCTTCCAAGGAAAATTTTCAAAAAGTACACCATGAGAAATTATACCTTGTTTAAGATTTATTTTCTCGACGACTAGAAGCCACACTCTCTACACATTTTCCAAATAGCCACTATTGCAATAATTAAGCTCACTAATTTTAATTTCTCTATATCAATTGGCAGCATAGCATATAATACACCAAATATTGCAGTTTTACTGTATGAGTTCCTTTCTAAATTAAATTATAAAAACAAACACTCCTAATTTTGCTCAATATCCTTCCAACAATGCTCAAGACGTAGGCAAGAAAATATATGAAAAGGCATATTGCACTATTTTGTTCCTTATCAAGTTACGGGATCTCAATTTTCTCAGCACTCCGGTATTGGCAAAATCCCCTCAATGGCGGTCGTGAAACAGCTGCTACTCTGCCTTAAATTGCCCCTAATTGCCATGACAGATATTTTTTTCTCAATGGCCGATATAAAGCAATTAATTTTAAGCAGCAGCATCAAGTTGTCACTTAAGCGCAGTGAGGTAGCGCTGCAGACGCCGAATGGGAGTAATAGTGAAGGAAACGGGCCATAATAATTTATGCAGAGAAAAGTTTGTCTTTTTGCGTTCCTGTGTACTTGTGTTGTCGTCTTTTTCTAACAAAAACCAGGAGCATCACAATATAATACACTATTAAAAAGGCAATGTATTTCTAAAAAATCCACTATGCTTTCCACTGGAAAGTGTAGGCCACTGCAATCGCATGTTAGCATACCTTCCAATATATTGTTCTCTTTCCACATGCAACCAAAAAAAAGAAATCTTTCAATCACTTTATGGTAAGCAGCTTTAAGGTCTTATGAAGTATGCAATGTGAGAATCTCTAAAGTTATCGTGAAAAATGTATGTATTGATAACACCCCTTTCTCTTCCTAACGTTGCAATGATATAGCTGTGTGTTGCTCCGAATCGAAATAATGTCTCGTGTATTCATACACGCTGCTTTCTGCTGTACATCTGGTCGGAGAAATAACCGCGCAAACTCGACAGCCTAGACAACTTGAGTCGAAGGCAGTTCTCAACCTGCTTCATAGGCTCTCCGCACATTCGTAGCAGACCACGTCGTCAGTGCTTCCGGCTAATTCCGGTCACTGCAAGATCCACCTTTAGGTCTTTTGCGCCATGACTAGTGCACTCTCCAGAGCAAAGTATTTTATACTCTGAAGGGTCAGGATTCTGAGTTCCAAAATGTGCCTTATGCAAAAGCACTCGTCGAATCTCACCTATAATGCAATAGAAGCCTGCCGCACGCTAAGTCAAATTTACGAGTGCCAAAACAAGGACCTTCTTCGTTAACATCATGTCACACACGTGAGCAACAAGGCTGCTAGGAATTCCAAAACAAATACTGATTGCACGGAGTGTGGCAAACCAAGCACGCGTCCATAAAGTGCTGTTCTCTGCGACAGGACATGGTAAGAAGTGCCATAGAATTTGGAGACTAGTGAAACGCCAGGCATCCCATATTCAATCCGCTCCGCGATCCGGGGCCCCGGACGGCCACCGGCCACGCCGCTCTCTAGCCGTCGCTCAGAGCAGTGACGTCGGCGTCACGTGGGGTGCGGGCAGCGCTGACGCGCGCGGACCGTCCGCGCTCCGGTCCTCCCGTCTGAACCCACCTTTAACGACCAAGGAACAGGCAGCACGAATGTGATGCAATCAGCGTAAGTAACGTTCTGTTGTCAGAAAGGCTGAAGAACGTGCCACTGGTCCTTGAGCTTGGGGACAAACTTGAACAATTACTTGATCAGAAAAAAAAAAAGGTGAGTGTAAAGACTTGCGACCGGTTGCATGAATAAATTCATGCTCATGAAGTTACGGTCACAAGGCACCCAGATTCCAAGGATGATTTATGTTTGAGCGACAAAGGAAATAAAATAACTTCTTGAAATCGTTTCGGCCTTCCGTCTCGATTTCTGCAGCCCCAATAGTCTTTAAACACCTAAGGTTGCATTTCTTGTCAAATAAATTCTTTATTTTTTCAGAAGAAAGTTACATAGTGGAAATGATCAAGGGATAAAAGAACCTCTGAAATTGGCAGTCAGCAACAGAACGCACATGAACTGGTTGAAACCAGTACAAAAAGTCATACTCTAATTATCAGCGGGTGTCAGGAGTACAATTACAGATCCAAAACAAGGGCAATACGTTCAATTACAAGAATATCGATTGGGAACAATCATTATCACAAGTTCTGTTGAACCTCTATCGTCGAAAGGAGATCAAAATCTACCTTCCTAGAGCATTCGCTAATGAATATCCTGGCACATATATGATACCGGTTCACTCATAGGAGAAATAAATCAGGAGAATGTCGGCATTCACTTATTGAAACTGTTTTATGCTTATGCTTAGATTTCATGTTATGTTTATTTGGACGGCAAAATTCTGATTAAGTGCAGCGCGAAACAAAAAAAAAAAAGAACATTTTGATTGCCTACTCAGGGCATCGACTCTGTCTCAAACATGGTATTTTGTGAATTTATTACAACTGCGGGCAGAGTAACAGCTGCGTCATGATCTCCTTTGAGGTGCTTTTGCCGATGCTAGGAAAGTGACAAGCTAGAGATCTCTTAACTTTATAAGGAACAAAATAATGCAACATGTCTTTTCATATCCTTTCTTTCCTACATCTTAATCATTGTTTTGAAGACTTTGAGCAAAATTAGAAGTGGGGTATTTATAATTTATTTTTTAATTGAACGCATGCAGTCGCAAATGCGATAATTGGCATAATAATTCTTATCCTTGCCCTTATGTACAAGAGTTAAAGTTAGTTAGCTGGATTACTGCACAAGTGTCTATTATAGTTCGGAAAATGTGGAGAGGGTATCGCTTCTGGTCGCGGAGAATAGGATTCCTAAACAAAGCCTAATTTCACAAAAGTGTACTTTTTCACCTATAGTTCATTAAGCAATGCGAAAAAGAGAAAAGCAGTCTATAGGGGCGCCACGTCCGACCGACAACGTCATAGCGCCCGATTTCATGGCTTCAAGCTAGACATTATGAGTTTGGGTGTTCTAAACAAACATATCATTTTCTCTAATGACAATTAGGAAAACACGCAGAAAAGTCTCCGAACAATAGGTATGATATATTATTTCGAAGGAGCCTGGTTATTCGACTACTCTTGAATATATAAAACACTGTTTAATCTATTTTATGTGCCACAATCAGGACTTTCTCTGCTGCAGAGATTGGAGTGAAGCCCTTTCTAAAGGAAAATACTAAAGACAGTTAAACTATGCTTAAAGAAGAGCTAAAATTCTTTCATTAGTGCAAAAAATGGTGTTCTTGGTGCCATATACAAGTAAAAAAAGGGGGCACTGTCTTTGCTCCAGCATGGAATCATTTGCGCAGCTTACTTAGCAAAAAAGGATTGCGCCTCGCGGCATATGCCATAGGGTGAATGCACTGCTGACATCGAGTTAATCTCGTGACTTCACCACAGGGCAGATCTCATTAGTTAACGTAATCAGTTAGACCGTTAAGTATTAGAGTTAGTTGACTAGATTAGATCAACGTGATTTATCTGTTACCCGGAGTTCGCCAACATATTCGTGTTGCTTAGCCTTTTTTTCTTTTCTTTTTTTTTTCATTTTGATGGGATATGCTAGAATCGGGTATGCAAAGCGCGAATATATGGCCCAATGAATTAGGATTATAAAACGCGGTCATTAAAAAGAATGGGCATCAGAAAATATAACTACGTATGCTTATATCTTTAATGCACTTTTCAGTGAGCCCGCAGTGCGCGGCGGATGATTGCCGAGCAAAGAGCTTCAAACTAGCCTGCGCTCGAATCCTGCAGCTCCACTTTGGCGCACAAATAAGTGCAAAGTCTGACGCCTACACTTCTCCATTAAGGACCGACAAAAGCCTTCGGTACTAAAGGGCGTAATAATGTCATCACGGTACGCCCTCTATTCGCCATGCATGTTAATAGCGGCCGGAGAAAACTTACTTTGCGGAGCTTGCTTGCTGTAAACGCAGGTGATGTAGCACTCCGAATCTTCTTCCATTTCTCGGGCTCAACGTTTGATAATAAGTTGTCTATTACGATGTCTTCAGATTTGAATATCTGAAAATATTTTATGGGTAGCACGACGTTAACCACTAATTTGATCACGTGGCTATTTGAATCTAGCAACTACAATTGTGTGATACAATTGTTGGGTCGCCGGCACGTTGCTAGTAGTACGGCGCTAGCTACCAACCTTCTGCGTTTGACTGCCTTTAGGCACACGAGGACCGCGCTTGTCAGCGTAGGAAAGCGAAGGAAAGAGTGCAGCCGCGCATGTTGTAACAGGCCCGGTTGGTCTGTTCTGTTCGTTGCCGGGTTGTAAGTGGGGATGCATTTGACACGCGCTGTTCGATTGCACCTTTAAATCTGCCCGCCAATCGACTGTACTTTGGGTACTAAGACCCGGAAAATTAGATCGAGCGATGAGCATTGAGCCAGTGCGTGCTTTTTGAAGAATATTGCTGTGTACTTTCGCAATATAACTGCGGATGTAATTACGGTTTTACAAAATAAACCAGTTGAAAATTTGCTCTCGTCCTTCACTGTAAATAAAATTGCACACTTTCCATGTCCATAACTCACACCTTTCAGAAAAGGTACATTTAGGTACTAACGCACCCTTTTTGGAGAATGTAAATTATAGACAAGGAAATGCACTTTTAAGGAGGAGATGCTGCATTTTCAGCGCCCATGCAGTGTATTAGCGGGGCGTGAAGAGCGGGTGGCGAAATCCACACCTCTGCTGAGATCAATAAATACTCTCGCTGGCAGTGAGCGCAGCCGGCTCGTTAGGGAGTGCCTCAGATGCAAGGAACCGCTTGACCGGATTAGATGGGCGACTGTAAAAGCCGATGGCCGTTTGGCTTCTCGGCTGGACTGGGTCACTTGAGCAGGCGGCTTTTCCATTGCGCCCGTGCTCGATGATGTGTCTCGCGCCGGCGTCATGCGCGTGAACAATCAGTCACTGGTCCAATATTTAGGGGGATACCCGAGGGTGAAGTAAACTTGTAATTTCTCGGGAACTACGAAGTTTCTGAAAAAGCTGTGCAGCTTTCCTTTGCAGCCACATGGCTGCGCTTTGTTGAATGTCAGTGAGTTAATACAATATTATTACAAATTCACTCCGCTTTGGGGGATTCCCGTAAATATTCGATCAACGCCATTCTAAATTCGATTTAGTGGTCAATTCGTTTCCGCCATGCCGCGTGATCTGCTGACCGTTTTGGTTAGCTCAGTTGGTAGAGCGAATGCCTCGGAAATGCAATGGTCCCGTGTTCGACCGCGAAATCAGCACGAATTTTTCTTTAACTAAGACGTTTCTGAGAAAGCTGAATAGCTTTCCTTTGTAGCCGTAGGGCCAATCATGGGTAAACGTGAATGAGTAATTAATTTCGTATTAGATAGATGTGCTATTTCGCTGATAACGCTTTTTGTTTAGGTGCCTCGACGCAATCAAGTTGCTCCAGCGTTTGGGGGAACTACAACGAAGGCGGGTACTATGGAGCCATACTAATTCATTCATAACTAAACATATATAAGCACGCAAGCGCAGCCCTCGGCTACAAAGGACAGCCCGCAGCTTTCACGGAAAATGTGTAGTTGCTGTGAAAGGTTGATATTGGTAGTAATCATATGGGTTTTAAAACATTTACTGAATTAACGACGCTAAAGAACGCGAAATTCGAGAGCAGCCATTGTGACGTCAAAGGATGGGCCCCGCTCAAGGAGATGCCGCGCTCCCTCTGAACGCTCCTCTTTCCTCCTCGCAACGTCTCGCGACGTTGATCTGCCGATTCACTCCTTTTCCGCGGTGTCGGTTACACCAAAGACCGCATCAATAAACGTACAAACATATGCGTAACATTTAACCTCTAGAACTTCGAGAAAAATATTGCTTTCTGCCCTCTGACTCAACACATTTTGAAAATTTCACATGTGATTCGACATTAATACGTAAAATCTTGGACGCATTACAGGAAAGAGTTCTTGAACGTAATATTTCGTTTCCACATGTAGAATAAGTGCACCGCAATAACCCGTCTGTCTGCAGGTCATCCCCATGGAAGGCTTGGAGTTTAATATAACCACGCGCTAAGCGGGCGCGCGGATTTCAGATCGTGCCTGAAGCTATCAAAATGAATTGATTGATAGAGCCGAGAATAATAGAATTTTGAAGTACTAAAAGCTGCTACGCTTATTAATTATGACCGGTAGGAAACCTCCTGCTATCACAAGCTGCCTTTAGTCATATTTAAAACGTTTACTAGTACCGTTATTTACGAAGCCTAATTAAGCTGTTGAAAATGCAAATGTCTGTTTTTACGTCCATGGTGCAGCTATTAGTATGCCGCAGAAACCATCATCATATTTCGAAAAACCTATTATTACTAACTAATAACGAGTCTCTCTGAAGCGCCTGGCAGTGTGATATAGAAGATGCAGTTATGTGATGCAGTTAGATCAGGCAAATTGCTCGTGCAGTCAAAGGTCGCGCAAATATAAAAAAAAAACTACGACCGTTCAACTAAGAGTGGGTAAATGTTATGTAGAACAAGTATTAAGCCATTTGATGATTCGCATTGGACTGAGAAAGCTTTACATTTTGGAACTAAAACTACAGAAGAAAGCACCGAAGATGCTTAGACTGACCTTTCTCTGCGACTTCGAGGAGTCTTTCACGAGAACTAGCTTGAGGAGGTCAGGCTCGGCGACGTACAGAACCGGCTTTCCGTCTTCAAACGACCTGTTTGAAGAGAGAGAGCGTGTAAACAAATTCAGTGATAAAAGCGCGCTAGTGGTAGCCCAAACTATTATTGCGGATCGTATGAAAAGCGTCACTAGTTTGTTCTTACCCGAAAAGTCGCCCGTGCTTCTTGTAAAGCTCTTGTTCTACTATGTGGAATGGCTGCAAAGAGAAACAAAAATTATGCCTGTTTGGAAGCTGGCAAATAGAGGTGAAGGAAAGGAATGTTGCTTACTTTAAACAGATGCTTGAGTTGTGGCCCAAAGTAGAGGGAGAGCTTTTCGTGCACGAGGTTCTGGTTTTTCCAATAGTTACGGTATCGAGTCGCTCGGCTGGGGGTGAAATACGAAGAGCTGAAACCACTCTCAGTGATACCAGAAGAGATGGTATGTCTCAGAAAAGCGCACTGAAAAAACGTACGTGTTTCCTATTCGTGTGGCCCAGCGTACAATTCCGGAACTGTTTTCCTCCATGGCATAACATCTGAAGGTGCACGTTACTAACATCTAATGTGCAGTTATATATGCAACCTGGCGAACCCTTCAACCAATCAAGTAGTGTGTACTGCACAAGTGCACCAGTTTCAATGCATTGGTGAGGGTTTTAATAAGGATAGTGCTTGAAAAAAAAAGCAAACATCGGACTCTTTTGTGTACTTGCTATTTATGGAGTTATTTTTTGCCCTATTTGTTGATTATGAATGATGTGCAGAGGACAGCTTCGTCCATTCGAAACCAACCCACCCAGGTTAACTGATCACTTATGTGTACACTACATCGTTTAGCAATCCAATGTGACAATTGAAGAAAAAGTTACGCCTGGTCTCATTTTAATGATATTGGTTACAACGCACCTAGCTACATGAAAGATTTTTTTCTGGTGCGGAGCAGGTTAGACACTGAATAATTATGGAAAAATAAAATAACCTTTTTGCATCGCCACGTCAATACGCGAGTGTTGAGCCCGTTACAGCTCTCTGAGTACGTGCGCGCTATCTAACGTTGTATTCTTTCTGTAATCTTGTAATCCAGCTATGATTTGTGAGAAAACGCGACATCAACCCCCGTCCTGCATGTGTTTCATAGTGAACTGCCGTGAGAGATATTTTTGATTCGTTTTAAAGCGGGTGTAATGCGCCTTTGATTGATATATCGCTACGTTATTTCTCCCTGTACTGTGCATGCACCTCACAATACTCCCAGCGCTTCACGTTGACGCTACGGAGTGCTCCGTTCAGTCTTTGATGTTAAGTGTAATATTCGGTTTCACTCGTGCAGTGTTCCTCCTTGCTTATTTGGCGAGAGGGACGTGTAGCCGTTAATTATGATAGCTATAGATCTCGATAAGGTTGCACCATCTTCCTCCAATACGTTCATACCATCACAGAGAAGCCACACCCGCCCCAAAGCTATTATCCTGAACCCCAGCATTCAATGCTGAGCAAATTCGACTGGCGTAAAAGAGCTCATGGTGCCAAGTGCCCAAAGCGGAGAGCACATACAGCACAACTTGTACGCACATCTGGTATTGCCCTAGTTTCATGGTGACCGGTGTCCTCTCCTTTTTTCTCCTGGCTTAATTCACAGTCGGCGTAATAAGAATGTGCCGGAGCACAGCAGGTGCGTATATATACTACTTCTGCGCTTCTGCGTCCCTATGACTCGCTAGATCACGATACTTTCCAGAACCTACAGCTTCCCGCTAGATACCGAGATTAGCCGCAGAAGGAGTGAAATGCCCCCGCTACTCACATGTACAGCAGGTAGCAAATGACGCCTGCCAAGAGAAACCAGTCACTTAAAACGGGGAAGGAGAGAAACGACATGACAGCTGGTTTGCCTGAAGGTGTGCTTCTGAAGGATTCGATCAGAAAATGGCCAGTGATGCTATTCGGTCGACACTCGTCTCGTCTGGCGTACGTGCTTAATCTTTAATTGATATGGCCCGGAGCTCCAGGAGACGATACACAACACCAACAGACGTTGTTTGCAAAGAGTTCTTTTGTCCGCTCGAATGTGCCGTAATCTAAGCGATCTTATTGCCAAGGTGAACAACAACTACAAAGCGTAGATAAGATCGAGTCGAGTCACGAGTATGCAAATAGTCGGCCTAGGAGTGAGTGGCGCTCCTTTAGAATGCTACTGCCAAACTGCGTCGTCATCGCTTCCTTTGGCATCTCGAATCAATTCTCGTGATCGAAACTTTGATCAGTCTGCTTCATGCTCAGCTGCCTATGCATGGCCAATGGAAGCCAATGGAAGCCAATGAAGACTTTTCTTCGTGCTATATTAGGCATGGCTCATAGAATAAAGAAGACTGAGATGAAATGTTATTATTGCAAAAGCCTTGGGCGTTCACTAAAACTGATGCGGAAGGGAATATGGGTTCCGATTTAGATAGTATTATGTGCGGAAGATCGGCGTTTATTTATATCAATGAAAATTGTACTTTGTTATTTTGCTTCGGTGGTTAAAACCCCGCGCCTTTCAGCGTGGCTCTCTTCATACCCGTTATATATGGCACTTCCGTGTGCCTTTATTTTTTCTTGTGCAAGCGGTCATTTCATCTGTGCTTGGAAGCGGTGGCACAAAACCGTGTTCGCATGTTAAAGTGTCCAGTTGGACTAATTGCCGCAGATAAGAAATATTGATGAACACGACGAAGCAAAGCAAAGCGCTGGAGGGATGCAGTTCAAAATTCGGGTAGGAAGTCTGCGGCAATGCCCGAATAAGCACCAAACATATGCCATCATTTTCCTAATAAGCGTGTACATTGTGACCTTTTATTGTCCCTATATAGCCAATCTATTTATGAATATTTTTACAGCGCTACTACCCGCGGTTTCCAGTTAAAACGACGATAAAATACGGATAAGGCCATTTTGCTTGGTTTAGACATTTTAACTGTTAAAAACACAGTTGAGGAACTACATCGCAAAGAGGCCGTATTTATGAATGACGACTAGAAATGTGCAAAGAATGCATATTTAATAAAAGCACTTGATGTCAGAATTCTTAACGGGGTATATACAGGCAATGACAAAGGTAAAACAGATCAGCTATATCAACTAAGTACTCGTAAAACAGGGGAAAACCGTAATGTCCATAAAGCCACGGGAAAGTTATAATTTTAACGCTTTGCCGCATCCGCCTCACCAGATGCGCCGTACCACAGAGGTAAATAATTTTCATATTGGTCTACGTCGTAGCTAGGAAAACGCAAGTACAGAGAACGAATCCTGTTGTCCGTGCGGCCTGCCTTGATCCGGAAACCTAACTCTACCAATCCACGCATTTCGGCAGCAAAGCCCTATCAGCACACGTTGATTGACATTCTGAACTACTACGCTTAATCAGCTCTACCAATGTTTTTTTGCTGTTGCTGTACCTTTTTCAGTATATGTAAAATTGAGCACAGTTCTGCATGTGGATCATCACGAGAAACAAAGGCTGAGCAAGAAAGAAACGCACAGGCAGACGAATCGTTCTTGAAAATGCAAAAAGTTCACCAAGTCACCTATCTTTCGTTTGAGCAAGTGTATAGGCGATGCTTCAGTCATCTACACTTTTGAAGGTGCAAGGAATGGGTGACGTGATGTTCGCGCCACATAAACCTAGGCAGGTGGATAAAGAACTGCAATCATCATCTTCGAAACCCCGTTCAGCCGACGGGCCTGTATGAAGCCGGTGATGAATTTCTACGGCGGAAGAGAGGTCTTGGCCAACAATCACAATGCCACAAGGTATTTCAGTGCGAAATCGCTCATATGATGGCCAGGTCTGAGCAAAAATCAAATTTGTGTCTAGCTGGTTACCATAGCAAATGTGACAACCATTCTCGACCCACTTAAGCGGCGAGTGAAACGATGGCATGCAAAACAGATAACCCTGCGGCGGGCCTCTGCCTCACTCGCCTCTGGCCCGCCATTTGCTCGTACTGCATCATAAAGAACTTCCATGTGTTCGTCACATGTCCCTTATTTCGTTTCAAAGCTGTGATGCAACTGTTTTTCGCTCAGCGTTCAGGGTGTCGTCATACACTTTCGGTTTCAATTTGGCATCTATCTGCTTGTAATTTGCTAGAGGGATTAGAACAGATAAGCTATATACGCCTAGGTCTAATTGTATGCTCTGTGATAGAGACATATAACACATACCAAATTATGTGCCATTCTCTCAATTCAATATAAACTGCCGAATAGAACCATGCTACACGATGCCACAAAATACTTTCGCGCCTATATCGTTTTGAGCCAGCTTAGACACCGGGTACTTTTTTTTTATTTTTCCCAAGGTGGAGTCAAAGACACTTTTTAGGTCATTTAATTCTAGAATGCCCCAGTTAGGCTAAAAGAAAGCGTGTACCTGTTATATCTCCGTGGGCATCCTGGCGACACTGTAATCGATACTCGCCCTTCCCGCTGGCGGCGTTCCTCCATCTCTCAGAGAATGCAGTTATGGTCATTGCGCAAGAGTAGCCCACTAGCGGCTGGAGCCGCGACGCGATATAAAAGGTGGTGAACGATCGCATATCATTCGCGTAAATGGTTAAGAAACACTGTAGTATTTAACAATGGCTAATACGGGGGCCAGTTGAATGATAACAAGCGCCCAGGTCTTCCGAATGGACCCAGGATTTCTAAGCGTATGACTAGTTAACAATTCATGCGAAGTTAACTACTGCCGACTCTTTAGATTGGCCACGAGAAAAACGAATAAAGGAGTCATTCACTTTATACATCTTTATATTTTTTTCTTTGTTTCTGCTTAAACAAACGCCCAAACATTCACGCTGTATATTTTATTAAAAATAACGAAGGCGAAGTGCGATAAAAGTAGCAGCAGAAGAGAACAGTGCTTACCATGCTGATTTGTTTGTTATATAGTCTCACTTGAAAGTTAACAAAAACATTAGGGTTGTTTCTTTTAATTTTTTTATTCCATCTACTTCGGATGAGGTTCGGTATGCATGGTTAGTCAAACTTGCACATTGCTCCACAGGAGAAGATCGTAGCAGAACATGAGCATCAGCACCACTGTTTCACGTGAACATTATCTCTCACGGTCATTATATATTAGTAACTCTTGCACAATTTATGCACCTCCAAGAAATCCTTGATTTTCAATTGCCATAGAACCATCTCTAAATTCCGCTTCACCAACCCTCCTATACTTCGCATAATGGGCCCGGAGACAGATTCGGCAATAGGAAATGTGATCCCACATTGATGACACCTAGAATTAAAAGAAAACCTGTACTGTGATCCCGGCCGCGGAGACCGCTTTTCTGTGGGAGCGACAGGCAAGTCGCCTATGTACTGTGCGATGTCAGTTCCAGTTAAATTGCTACAGGTAGTAGAAATTTACAGAGCATTCAACTACGGCATCCCTCATAGCCTACTGGCTTTCGGACTGTAAGTCCTATAAACTCAACCAAACAAATCTTTGCTGACTCCAATGCTACAACTTCGTTCATACGCCCCCTCAACCAGGAAGTGCGTGATCACACCGAAGTTCCTGACCTGATCTCAACCGAAACACAAGCAATCACAGAAGCGGTCCTTGACCATCCTTCCAAGCTAATTCCATCACAGCTTGTATGGATAGCCAGAATTTACTCCATGACTTGTCTACCGGCATACGTCCGGGACATATTCACGCCAAATTAAACACCTCCTTCCAGCAGCACCCAAACATGCATGTCTTTCTGGAATGCGTCCTGGACAGCAAAGAAAGAAAGGTATAAGCTGACACATGCCTTCACTGGTGAAAACCTTTCGTGCGACCCTTTGCCTTATACAGCTGATTATAAGCGCAAGGTTCAGCGGGCTATGTACCAAAAACACTGAAAAGAAAGATTGAAGACAATAGTGACTTATCCACCGCTTCTACCTCCCCCTTTCTCTCCATCTTTTTGGCTCAGTATCTACATTCATTATACAAGAAAAAACGAGTACAACTGCATGAAAAAAAAAAAAAAAAAAAAAACAGGACATAAGAAACACACAGGTGGGCATAGACCTATTGTGTTCAAGGGCCCGCTCATTGAAGCGCCAGCCTGTTTGGCCAATGTATGCCCGGCCGCAAGATAGAGGTATTTGGTAGATAACCCCGGATGCACACCTGGTGAACTTGGTGTGCCTCCGGGGTTATCTACCAAATGCCTCTATCTTGCGGCCGGGCATACATTGGCCAAACGGGCTGGTGCTTCAATAAGCGGGCACTTGAACACAATAGTTCTATGCGCACCGGCACAGGTAGCAATTTACCTTTGCATTGCAAAAGCTGCGGATGCAACCCCTATCTCAATAAAACCACTTTCCTCGCTAGGGCAAGGGACAAAACTGAAAGGGGGGTCATCGAGGCCTTCCTGATTGCCAAAAAATGGACAACTGCGTCAGTTCGTCGTCAATATCGCTATCGAGAAAGGAGATAGAGTATCTAGAATGGCATGTTCGGGTTTCCACAGCCGCTTTGTTCTGCCATAATGTGTTGTAACTTTCGAGCGTTTCTCGCGATAGTGTATTTATTGTTTTGTTGAGAGGCTATATAGGCCAACTGTTTCGTGAATAAATCTAGTTGGGAGTCTGCGCCTTGTTTGTGCCTGTGTGTTTCTCATGTCTTTTTTTTTTCGTGCAGTTTTACTCGTTCACTTAGTAGGAACCAACTAGCCCTTCAGAGTGTATTACAAGAGAAAACGATTTCCCTACCGGCAGTGTCTTGTGGGCCACTCCTGTGCACTGCGCCTAGTACCACTGCTAGTACCCAATATCAGCTATACATTGAATTGAATTGAATTGAATTGAAAGCTGATTTCCTGCAATATAGAGGAAATGGTCTCGAAGAAATAGCTTGAGAGATGTCTGAGGCCCTGTAATGGTAGAGCAACAAGACGTGTGCGCCAAAGGCAAACATATACATATATAACATGGACATTATGAAGTATGGAAAGAGCACAAATATATACATGAAAGAGCCAAATAAAAAAAATCTAGAGGGCACTTTAGACCACTAAAGTGCGATGAGGCGAAAGCCATTATAGCACGGTGGATAGTAGCCCTCCACTACGGTACCTCTATCTCCCTCTATTCTTTCACTCCCGCCTTTCATCCGTTCCTTTACGGCGTGGTACATGTGTCCGCAGAGAATTGTGACAGATACCGCGCCTTTTCCAACCTGTATAGCAATTTGGAATGTCGCTGATCCCTGCTGTACTAACGCCTCCTAGACATCTGGGTCTCCTTCTGTTTGCAGCGTGGTGCCGCGTTCGAGGAAGCGCCAAATTAAAGGCGATCACAACCAACATTCCATTAAACGCATCAAAGTTCAACGGCGTTCTTTAATTCGTTTACAGGAAATTAAAGGCGCAGTATCTGATACTCGCGGAATCCCGCTATCATCCTCACGGTAGACAAGGGGAATTATGATGAACATTTCACGGTCCAGGGCATGGCGCAGTGGGTGAAGCGCTCGGATCGGGATCCAAGGGATGGAGGATCGATTCCTGGTGGAGACAAGGTTTATTAATTTACTTTTAACTATCTCTCTCGAAAGCGTGACACCTTCTGCCGACAGCTTCTGCTGACAATGATGAGACATTAAATATTTTCATCCTAAACCAAGGACAGTAAATAACGGCCAACAATCGTCTAACAGTATGCAACCAACATGGCAAAACGTAGTGAAAACGAAGTGACTCTTCTCATGATAATGTTCACCAAGGCAAGGAACGGAAAGTACATAAAGAAAATGCAGCTTTGATGAAATATAGCTTAAAGTCCTTAACTTGGGTGGTAAAGATGTTTGGGGCGTTTATGCTATTATGATTTAGCATGCATTGTAAAGTAAAACGAAGGCTCTGGTTACCGTTAATGTCCTCGTTCGAGGAACCCCATATTTCTTTACATTTGGTGTGAAAGCGTTTTTGTTTAAGGCTTAAGTTCATCAATAGTCTTCAATAAGCCGGTTGAGCATTGAGATTATAATTTAAGGCAGTACAGCAAACTATACTAAAACATGGTATGCACACGATGAATCCTATATTTCGGAACTAATGTTTCCGTGTGGAGTGTGTAACATATGCACCACCGATCAGTCTATTTTCCTTCTTTTGGAAACAGAGTATGATGTTTAGATTTGTTTTGTGTATTGTACCCTAAACGAGGTGATAGTAGTTTATGTGTGATGAAATTATAGCGTGGTAAATAAGAAGCTTGAGCTTTGGGGAAATTCTTTCACGAGTCTAGAGAGGAAACCTACAGATCTAGTAAGCTTGCTTTCAATATACATTATATGGTCAGACCCCCTCATGGAATAGTTGAATACAACAACGACGATTTCAATTTGTCTACAATGCCAATATATTTATTTTCTAGATGCAGAGTATTGTTTACAGTAATATATTGGCTAAGGGTGCGAAAAAAGATGGTTTTGGCTTTGTTAGAGTTAACTACCAAACCATTAGCTTCGGGCCATTTCTGGAGCGATATTGGGCGATATAAACTCTGTCTCATCGCTTTGAGAAGATCAGCGCCCATGGATAAACGTCTTCTCTGTCCTGTTGACCTCTGCGCATTTCCTTCCCTTTACTCTTTGTCTCTTTTCGTAAAGGCGCTAAGCGCAGCACTTGAACAGCAGAATCAAAATACTGCTTGCAGTAACACAGGACAGGGCACCCTCGTATTACTGCATTTCGCGTTTTGTCACTGCACGACAGGTCCATTCAATAATATCGATAAAGGAGCGGAAGTAAGTAGAACCTGTTATTTAAACCACCGGATGACGGAGCTCCGGCTCTCCTTCACTGGGGCGGGTGGCGGAGGGCCCCGCTTCAACCGCAGGTCGGCAGACGTTGCTGGCCGGTGGCGCTCAAGGCCAGCTGGAGACCAGGGTCCGAGCAGCGTAGCACGGTCTCCAAGAGTTATGGTACCAGATTTTGGGCCCGTCCCGGGATAAAAAGGGCAGGCCCAAATGATGTGGCCGAGGATCCCGGTCGAGTCGCATTTACACATTATTCTGGTCTTTCTCCTGGGAGCATATGGCTTAAGAGGAGCGTATATGAGAATGTACTAGTCGGAAGGGTGGCGCCAGGCAACGGCCTACCTGCATATTAGGGTAGGGACTGATGAGAAATATGTATGGACACATTGCAGTGCCGCTGTTTTGTTGATTGCATAGAACGCGGTCAGTCGAAACGCTATCACTCTTCGATTCGAAAGTGGGAAAGGAGTTCTCGCGAGGTAGGAAAATTTGTATAGCTATGATTAGCGCATCACTGAGCTAGAGTTGCAAAATGCAGCAAGACAGAGCAAATAACACTCTATCCTTGTCTAGGTCGCTATCTGAAGATGTCCCGTCGAGGCTGTAGATATACGTGAAGGATTGTTACTCAACATCTGTTGCACGTGGGCAAAGAATCAGATGACACAGTGCTGGGCGTAGACGCTTGGTGCAGAGGGGGCCGCGGTCCAGCTCTCAGGAATAAGATACGAACAGGGTGTATGTACTTATGTTGGAGCTAGTGCAGTGGGTGTGGAAACGTCAGATATATGGATATACTGATAGGGCAGTCGTGAGAGGGAATACTTCACAAGTGACTGCTGCTTTTCCAAAAGCTATTATAATGATAAGAAAACAACCCCTTCTCCCCCCATCGTTCACTTCCGTATACGTATTGATTGTAAACTATGGTGCGTGCTTTGGTCGCAGCTGGTTCAAGCAATGCACTACTGTTTGTACATAAACGACGATATAAATACTGCCGCAATGTTACATACTGGCACCGCCATGTGGTCCAGCTCGAGAGACTGGCACGCGCTCGTCTTTGCTCGCGGAGTTCGCTCACTAGTTGGTTAGCCGGTCGTGCCTTCTTTCACCGGTGCTTGAGCTTTGGTGGAAATCAACTTGCCTACTTAGTCCGGCTGGCTTCTGCGACAATACGAGCATTAAATAGGTAGTGGCGAGTCGGATATGTTTGGAAAAAAAGCTTGCGACTTCAAACAGTTCAACAGAAGAATTACAGGAAGTGGTCGATATCGCAGGTAAAAATCTATAGCGTCAATGAAGCTTTTTAGTTAAGCAGCACTTCAGTGACGAAGACAGGGAAAGAATACTTATATAAGAAAAAAGTTGTCTTGAAGTACAGTTTTTCAAAACAGCCAGGTTATCAGCAGTAAGCCGCCTGTTTGGAAAAAAGCAGTTTGTCAGGTATATGAA
Organism: Amblyomma maculatum; assembly: GCF_055883805.1. NCBI lineage: Eukaryota > Metazoa > Arthropoda > Arachnida > Ixodida > Ixodidae > Amblyomma > Amblyomma maculatum. Next base: position 99,413,350 of record NC_139349.1, on the reverse strand, counting down.
AATGAGCCAGGGATCGAATGCGCGTTATGACACCAAGTTTGTGCATACATTTAACTTTAGGCCTTACAGATTCTGTTAGAACCATTAGAGGTCGTACCAGCAGTGCGTATGTGTTGCAAGAGGTTCGCGACCCCAAGTGTAGCGTTGGCCTGGCGACTCATATTACCGCGGAAAGAGTCAGAAAGTCCCGGCAAAATACGAAGGGCCGTTTAACATAAAACGCTTGTAAAGCGAAGGTAACCGTGCCGGGTGCAGGTCACCACTACACATGCGCCCTGTCTTCTTTCCTTCTTCTGTTTTCTTGTTCTTGGCGTCGTTCGAATCGTCTTACTTCCCGTCTTGTTCTCTTCTTCTGTCTTCTTCGTGGAGTGTACCGTGTCTTCTTGGCGTCGTTCGAATCTTATACTTCCCTTCTTTTCTTCTTCTGTCTTCTTCGTGGAGTGTACCGTGTCTTCTTGCTCCATTTGACCAGCTTCTGTAAATAGAGCTTGTATCTCTATTGTATTTTGTTGTATCTCACAAAACGGCAAGAGAAGAAGGTCCCAAAATACAAGACACGCGTTCACACAGCAGTTGTCTCGACGGCTTCTCTTTAGCGTGCGTGACCACCGCTTTCATACACTCGGTACTTTGAGGGAGAGGGAAGAGTGTTAAAAGATCGCAACTCTAGTCAATAGAACATGTTTACCACGGGCTCGCCGAAGCCGACACATTGGCGCCGGATGAGACGTACTTCTCGTACTAGTCAGGTTCGGCGCTTCTCCTCCGGAGCGCCGCGCTTCACAAGTGTTTGCACAAACATACCCGCACATACCGAGACACGCGGAGGTCTAACATGCCGGAATACGCTGTTCGGAGGAAGCGTTGGACGATATGGTCTACACCGCGCTGAAATGGTTTAAAACGTCTCGCCGCCCCGACTGGCTAACCTAAATCCGCTGCCTCCATGTCGGCAATCCCACATGGCTATGGCAAAAGAACTGAACAAAGGTAAATGGGGTACGCCTCAGTTTGCAGATGAGCCAACATTTCGACAAGTGGACTTGTCTTCGTCTGGGGCGAAGAAAAGTCCACTTGTCGAAACGTTGGCTCATCTGCGAACTGTGGCGTACCCCCATTTACCCTTGTTCAGTTCTTCTTCATAAAGTGCAAACAATCTTCTTCTTCTCGAACAGGGTATGTTGCTGAGCGAGTTGGTTATTCATTGTCTGAGAAAGAGCGCTATAGCAGACGACAGACCAGGAAGAGGCGTACCCCATTTACCCTTGTGTGTGTGTCCTCCTCTTCCTGGTCTGTCGTCTGCTATAGCGCTCTTTTTTTTATTCTTCTTCTCGTTCTGCCTGTGGCAAAAAAAGGAAAAAAAAAAGTGTGTATGTCCTCCTCTTCCTGGTCTGTCATCTGCTATACGCTCTTTCTCTAATTATTCTTCTCGTTCTACCTGTCGCAAAAAAAGCAACAATGCTCCAGGCATCGCCGATATGCTGATCTAAGAACTCGTTATTTTTAAACTTAAGTATTATTTTCTCATTTTCTATTCTGCGGTATAGGAAACTATTTACCTACACATGTAGAGGACCAACAAAATTCAAGAACCTGAAAAAAATGTTTTTTCCTGTTTATCACACAAAAGTTTCGAATTTGACGGCGAAATCAAAATTAGGTGCTCTCTTTTAAAACAGTGAATGAGTAAAGTTCGCTGAAGACAACATGTGCAGAGGCCTTCAGGTAGGGATAGACATTTCGCAACTTGCCCCCCCCCCCCCCCCCCCCCCCTTGCATGTCGTTCCATCTATTTGAGTGTCCGTATACACAACAGTGGGATACGTATAAGGAAATAGTTTTGCATTTTCTTACATTGAGCTTTGAGTGCATTACAAAAAGTGCTGCCCGCCCGCTCCACTGCAGTATATGCATTTCAGCTCTGCAATAAATTTTGTTCACATGAGACGAACGGTGTGGCTGTTTGGGGCAGCCTGCGTTCGAGGAACGTCCAGCGGCTGGTTAAGAGAGACATTTCTCACTCATATCATCAATTCCAGATACTTCGTAGGCTGACTAATAAAAGTGGGTGCCCGATATTCTAAGGCGTTAGAAATCAGTGACGCAACACCTAGTGGGACGTTCTGCCCTCTCGGCGATCCTGTCAAATGCGTCTTCAAGGCGCCTGTGCGTTATTTGTTAGCTGTTTCGCATTACTGCTAGTTTCAGAGGCGATGCAAGGCCACTAAAAGGTCGAGAGCTTAATTAGTAGGAACTGTAGAACTGCTAGATCACGAACCTAGGGAACCGATCCCATTACTGGGGACTCGAGCTCATCACAACACAGCATTTGCGCTAATCTAATGGAATTTAGGTGATCTATATGAACACAAAAGAGCAAAAGACACAACGAAGAACGGTAAACACAGAAGTGCTGACACATAGGGTGTGTGTCTAATGATCTTCGTCGCGTCTTTTGCTGTGTTGCGTTGGTATACATCATGGACCGCCATCTAACCCGCACTCATGCCCTATTAAATTCAGCTGTAGTTGGGCATGCATGCAGAATGTATTAAGAGTTAGGCATAAAATGTAGGCGAAAAGTGCATTATTGACTTTAGATCTCATTTCGTATATACAACTTCACGCCGCCATTTTGCGCCATTCAGGACTGACACACTTTTTCTGAGAGCGTCAGTATCTTGAGGTTATCTTGAGGTGGTACGCTCACCACTGCTTCAATCCAGAACTATACACGGAATTATAAAGTTCATTTATTAATACCCGGTAACGCCAGGCGTGAAAGGATATTAATAACAAACGGCTGCTGGGCGGAACTTGGAGTAAAAAAAATCTACTCTACTATCAGACAAAAGTGCGAATTTGCTGGTGTCATCATTAAATAAAAATTCTTAGCAGCACAAGGTTGAAAGAATGAGAAAGTGGTGGTGAACACGACGGCTTCTATCAAGCGTATATGGCAAAAGAACAAGTAAAGAAAAATGTTAGATATCACAGAAACCACATAGTATTAAAATCGCGATTTCAGCTCAAACCAAGCGCGTCAGGAGTTAGGTGTGTTGACAGTGAATAGAGAAATAACTTGACATCACGTGCCTTCATGCACAACACCTTTGGCTACATCAACGTCCGCTGATGCGAATGTTCTTTCCACACGTATGATACGAATAATATGATTTAAGGGCTATTTAAAGTTGCACAGATATGGTCACGTTATCTGCTGCATTTGTACGACGGCGGAAGGTCATCATTCAGCAACATTGGTTCATTACTCGAAGGCTCAAATGGCTGAATGGCACATTTCCTGTCGTGGGCCTTAATGGAGGCCTAAGCACTGACTGAGCAGTTATCTGCAGTCACACCTCCCGAAGCAACCACTGGCCAGGAGTAGTTTGTCGCGAGGCTGTTCTTCGGAGTGCACTGGAAAGATGTTTTGAACAGTGGCATCGTTGGAAGAATAGCATTGCAGTGCGCTTTCTGGAAGTAAATTGGAAACAATGAGCCAGAGTTAGACTGCAGCTTTGAAAGAATCATGGCGATAAAGATCGACGTATATTAATACAAAAATACATTTCGACCTATCCTGCGATATATTTCTTCCTTGTCATTTCAGTGCTGCCAGGCGCTTCTACTCCTGAATGAGGTGTGGGACAAATGAAAGGTTTACGAGGGAGTTCTGTTTCGGTGCTTCAGTACCAACAAATTTACTGCAATAATGGATACCCAAAGATTCTCTGGGAGCTTACACTTTATTATAACTTCAACACGTACAGACTTACACGCATTTTGGGTCGTCTTTGTAATGATTTTACCATGTTTCTACTGCGATGACCTAAATTAATGTGGTAGTGAAGGACAGAAAACCGTTTATATATATAAACAACTACCGGGGACGCAAAGACCATATTCTAAACTTAGTTTGTTTTCTTTTGAACTGCTCTTATATCTACTCTGAGTGATAAATGTAATTCTTTAACACACTTGTCAACACCTAGCAAAAGGAAAAAACGGGAGCTTACCACTGGAGCCTCGTCACCTACCCGCTCAGTGAATTTCCTGTTAAGGCACCAGTGAAAGGCTCCGAGCGATGTCCGCTAAAAACAGGGTATGGGTCCGTCTCCCTGACTTCCGCTTCAATGCGCATGAGTTACTGATTGCTAACGTGCGCTCTATTACAACGAAGATAGATACAGAAAAGAAATTAAACTGCTCAGCAGCAGGCATGCGACTATATTGCAAGTGCTGGGCTGAGTTAGTGATGTCCGTATGCATAGGGCCATCCACCTGTAGCCGTAACATGGTCTCTACGTTTAAAGCAACATTGCATATCCGACGTTGGCTCATATCGAAACAAAGCGATGAATCAAAGAGGGACCAGAAAGTGGTACTTCGCACTGCTTGCCGCTTAGCTTCAGTGCGAGGCGAGGTCCGACACAATGGCACTTTGAAAGCATGTGACCACGTTATAGCCAGAAGTAGACGACCATGCACTGTACATCAATATGCCTGCCCTCGAGTACTGTAACACAGCACGGGGTGGAGATATCTTCATTTTTGGCGGCGCCTAGTTGCCATTTGAAATGGATTGCTTTGTTCATCTGTTTTGTTCTAAGAAACATCCAGGTCGTACACGTGTTGCGTTAGTCTAACCAAATCCAACTTGTTTTCAGGAGTGCTTATGGTTCCTGCCTCCTGTGTCTGATGAAGGGAATTTTGAAACAAGCGAAAAGATTTGCCCAGATGCGACAGTGACATACGCTCGCGATAGACTACTTTTTTCGCGTATGTGCGAGATTATACAAAACCCCTCTGCTACGTTCATCTGAAGACAGGTATTTATTGTTACTGTCTAATGACATGCTTGGAGCATTGCACGACGGATCAGATATCTTCCCAGCGCGCTGTCTCCTTTCATATCGGAATTCAATCTTGATCACAAAGTGTGTACATTCAACACGGATGCAGCTTATTACACTTACCGTTTCAATTGCAACGAAATTTAGTTCGGTGAACGCTTATATATTTTTTAGGGGCTAGGTATTCATGTCTCAGATGCTATCGGCTATCGTTCGCACAAGCTAGCGAGGAGAAAGGCACCGCTATCTTTGGTTTTCCTTGAAGATTTAACAGGCGTAGCAGATATCGCAAGAGCCCGTATATTAAGTTGTAGCTGCAAGTCTTTCAAACTCTCATCTAAAATGCATCTCTTCAGTGTCACAATGGAAAGTTCGCCAAAATTATATATCTAGGTTGAATTCAAATTAACATTCAAGACTTTCTTGTGACCTACATGTGCCAAAGTTTACGTTTAAGATGCATCGTGCATCTTCACAGCAGAACAGAGAAGCTGCAGGAAACGAATAAACTTTTGTGCACGATGCAATGTGGCATAAAGTATAACTCAAAGTAATTGCCAAAGCAAAGGCGACCCTGCCGCATATAACAAATGCATTTATGTTCTAGAGCTTGTCTAACAGCTTTCTTCCTGTATAACATGATGTCATAATCCAGGTGATCAACGTAATTTCCCACATAATTACGCGTGAGCAATGCGAATATATAAGCAATGCTAATGGTATGAAAGCAGGGAACTTTTCGAAAGCATGCTTAGCTCGTGCTGGCTCTAAACGTCTCTACAAAGTTTTTAGACTGCGAGCCACTAATGTTGTTGCTCCTATTAAACATGCATATTATGTGCAGGCATTTGCGCAAGAGTATCTTGGCTCTCTAGTCAGGGCCTCAAGTGACAATGGCGCTGAACATCCAACTCTCTAAGCAAGTAAGCCACGGTGGTTAGGCAATAAAATTGTCACCGCTCCTGAAGAAATGTCCTGATTAACCCACAGCTGGACAGCGACATCTCAAGAAAGCAGTGTACGGCAAATGAGGAGTAATTCTACTAATGTGCAGGTGTCTACTTCGCCTGCTGTTTTTTTTTTTCTTTAGCACTGTGCGTTTATTGTACGACGGTTAAAGTGCCTCGTAGAACACCATTTTTATTTGTGCGGCAGCAGATGAAGGTGCGCGTACTGAAAGCTTAAATAAGCTTTGATGCGAACTTCGTAACAACTATATTCGGTAAAGAAATAAATCTACGCCTGCGCACAATCGACTTGCATTTTTCGCACCTTCAGCAGACGACTGCGGCCCACACCACCGCATTCCATGAAGCAGGCGACGAGAAAGAAAACTTTTCCAGGAGGCATTTCACGGAAAGCAGAGGAAGCCGGATGCCGGCCATCTTCAGCCGTCGCCGCGCACTGGGACTCGATCACGCGAGAAGCTGTCAACGTCACTAAGCCGTCGTGCGTCATGTCCGCAATATCCGTGGTTGTCAAGCTCTCGAGACCAGCCAAGGCGCGCCCAGCTGTGTTGAGGTATTTCCTTAAGGTCATCAACTGTTTTATGAATGGAATCAGGGGTCTCAGCTCCGCGTTGATGTCCATCTGCAAAAACATCGTTTTAGTATGGTGACCAGAACTGTGCATAAAAATGGATCTCGTAAAACACCGCTCCTCCACGAATATACTGCAACAAGAATTTCAATTAATTTGACCATTTGACAGGAGCATGGTTATCTGGAGTCGAGATCTGAACACCAGTGCCTTTAATTCTCACTCTTGTTTTCTCTGTTTTCAGGCGGTGTGGCTGAGTTTCCTCCACCTCGCCCAGCTTCCAGGCTGCTGGCGCGAGTGAAAATTGAAATGGCCGCAATAGGCTGAGCTTCATGACGCGCCAGCATGACGCAGCTGACATAGGCACCTCCACTACTGCCGCGGACGCCTAAAATAACCTGATGCGTACTTCCTATGACTAGGTACGTAGGCGTATAGTAGAAGAAGGAGGGCGCAAGTTTGAATGTTCTCTAGGAGTGGACTTGCTTGTTTGCGAAAACAGTTGTCCGTTCTTTAATACGTTTCCAATATTATTTGGCTCAGATTCAAGACATTACTGCACTTCAGAAGCGCTTGTCCTGCTCATCGCCTCGTCGTCTGGCGTTTTTCAAACGAAAGCTTCACTACGCTACGTACATGCGGTTTCCAGGTGGCGCTAAATATGACCTTCAAGTAACCTTTACTTAATTACGTGTAGGCCTGCGCGATTCCGTGGTGTCCAGCCTCATATAAACGAAGAGGTAGACCTGATTTGTATGGTGTCAACGTACGCTAAAGGTCTCCAGGTGGTCGAAATTACTCTGCAGCCCTCAAACGGCACATATTTCTCTTTCCCTTTCACTCCCCTGCTCCCTCCCTTCCTTTACGATGGGTTTCACATATTTGCGGTAAAGTGTGGCAAACACCACGCCTACCCTTTCCTGTAAACCAATTATTATTATTAATTATTATGAGCCCCATAGCGACGCAGCAGTGGCTAAGGCCACCGATAACGTTCCTTGGTACCGGTGTTCGAACGCGACTGGCAGCGGCGTCTGTTTGCTGTACGTTAATTCTCAATGCATGTTACAGAACACTAGGTGATTGACTGAAATTATTCCGTAGCCCTGCACTACTGTACATCTTTCTCTCTTTCCACTTTGATTCCCACCTGTTAGAAGGCGGTGATGTTTATAAGGCTATAGGTGCCGCACTCACAGGCCGTCATTGCAGGTTACAGCACTGCAGACTCTCTCGCAGAAAATATCCACCCCCAGCCAAGGGGCTCTCCAAAGCGGAGGAAGTTAGATGGCGACACCTACAGACAGGTACATATAACACACCAGCCCGTTTAAACACAATACACCCCGGGTTCTGCGACCCCAAATGCAAATATTGCGGGGAAAAGGCAGGCCTGCACCACATGGTGTGGACTTGCCCACACAATCCTCGAGATGATCCGAATGCAGTGCCAACAATTGAGGGGTGGGAGGCTGCCCTATCCAGCTCTGGACTAGAGGCCCAACGGGCCATCGTGACACGTGCGCGGGTAGCAGCGGCAGCCGCTGGAGTCCCGGACTAGGGACCCCACCTACACATCCCCCTCCCTTAAATATACTTAATAAAGTTTTTCACTCACTCACTCACTCACACCCGCTACCATTTCTCTGTTTGACGGCGCCTGTCCTGACGCGCGTTTCCCACCCCCCTCCCCTTTTTTTCTTTCTTCTCTATTTTCTCTTGTCCGCATGAGGCAGCGGAGGTGGCTCAGTTACAGAACCAGTAGCAGGACTGTGTATTTTCTTTTCCTTCTTCCTTCAGACGCGACAACAGCTTTTGCTGTACCACTAGATCCGGAATTATAGGCAAGTTCGGTCTTGGTGAGCCAAATGAAGCTGGGCAGAGGCTAGTAGAGTTTTGTCAAGAAAATAACCTGACCATAGCGAATACTCATTTTCAACAGCACAAGAGGCGCCTGTACACATGGACTTCACCGGACGGTCTGTACAGGAATCAAATCGATTATATTATTTGCCGGCAGAGATGGAGAACCGCTATACAAGCAGTAAAAACAAGGCTTGGGGCCGATTGTGGCACCGATCATCAGCTTCTTGTTGCCAAGCTTAAGCTTCGATTGAGGAAAACGCAGAAAACTAGAAGGCCTTTCAGGTATAATCTGGATCAAGTTCCATTAGAATATGCTGTGGAAGTGAGGAATCGATTTCAAGAATTAGATCTAGAAGACAAAGAGCCCGAAGAGATGTGGACTGATGTTCGTGATATAATACAAGAAGGTGCTACTAAGGTAGTTCCAAAGCAAAAGAAATGCAAGAAAGCAAACTGGTTATCTGAAGAGGCTTTGCAAATAGCTGAGGAAAGGAGGGTGACAAAAGTTATGGGGGAAAGAGAAAGATACAGGGTTCTCAATGCGGATTCTCAGAAAATAGCAAGGAGAGATAAGAATGCCTTCCTGAACATACAGTGCCAAGCAGTTGAGGACAACAGCCAATTAAGGAACACAAGAGCTCTGTATAAGACAATTAACGATATCAAAGGAAGATTCTGTGCTAAGCTGGGCGTGATAAAGGACAAACGAGGCAAAGACCTCACTGAAGCCGCAGAGATAAAGAAGAGGTGGCAGGAATACACAGAAGAACTGTACAAGAAGGACCCGAATGTGCAAACCCAACATAAGACGGTTGTGATCACTGATCTCGAGCCGGGCATCCTGAAGAGTGAAGTTGAATGGGCCTTAGCCAGCCTTGCTAAGAACAAAGCTAGCGGAATTGATGGCATTCCAGCTGAGTTGCTTCAAAACCTCAACCATGACGCTGTTAACATCCTGCATACATTATGTCAGAAGATTTGGACAACCCTGCAGTGGCCAGGTCAGTTTACATCCCCATTCCAAAGAAAGGCAGTGCCAAAGATTGTTCCAACTACCGCACGATCGCGCTTATTTCGCATGCTAGCAAGGTGATGTTGAAAATCCTCCAAGGTAGGCTGCAGCAGTATGTGGATCGGGAGCTTCCGGACGTGCAAGCTGGGTTTCGCAAGGGCAGAGGAACTAGAGACCAAGTTGCCAACCTTCGCTGGATCATGGAAAAAGCAAGAGAGTTCCAGAAACCCATCTACTTCTGCTTTATTGATTATGCGAAAGCGTTTGACTGAGTAGACCACAGCAGATTGTGGCAAGCTCTCCAAGAGATAGGAGTTCCAATTCACCTCATCTGTCTCCTCAGGAACATGTATGAAGGGCAAGAGGCCACAGTCAGAAGTGGGCATGGTCTTACTGATTGGTGCCTATTTAACCTATATGCAGAGTGCATCATGAGGAAGGCCGGTCTGGACGAGTCTTCAGCTGGAGTGAAGATTGCTGGAAAACGTATCAACAACCTTAGATATGCGGATGATACCACTTTAATGGCAGAAAGTGAAGCGGAACTCAAGAGACTTCTGATGCGCGTACAAGAAGAGAGTGAGAAGTTTGGGCTTAAACTGAACAATAAAAAGGCAAAGATCATGGCGTCTTGCCCTATCAAGTCCTGGAGCATCAAGGGACAAGAAGTGGAAGCTGTGACAGATTTTCTCTTCTTGGGCTCCAAGATTACCTTGGAAGGAGACTGCAGCCATGAAATTAGGAGACGCCTGCTTCTGGGAGAGAGAGCAATGGTTAGCCTTGACCGCCTAGTAAAGAGCAGAGACATTAGTCTGCCAACCAAGATCCTTTCGATGTATGGATGCGAGAGTTGGACTGTGAAAAAGGCTGACCACCGAAGAATTGACGCGTTTGAATTGTGGTGCTGGCGAAGACTCTTGAGAGTTCCTTGGACTGCCAGAAGATCAAATCAGTCAATATTGTCGACCATAAACCCTGACTGCTCATTGGAGGGTCAAATTCTAAAGTTAAAGCTCAGGTACTTTGGTCATCTGATGAGAAGAGAGGAGTCGTTGGAGAAAGATTTGATGTTGGGAAAGGTTGAGGGTCGCCGGAGAAGAGGTAGGCAGCGAACGCGATGGTTAGATGGCATCCTCAAGGCACTGCAGATGAAGTTATGTGATGTTAGGAAGATAGTGAGAGACCGGAAAGCGTGGCGTGACATGGTCAATAGGGTCACGAAGAGTCGGACACGACTGAACGACTGAACTGAACTGAGATTCAAGGCATTCTTAAACCTCCATAATTGTCGTCCTGTGTATTCTGTGTGATTGGTGATGACAATGCAATCTATAAATTCAGCGAGTTTATATCCTAGGCTCAACCGTTTTTACATGGCTACTTTAAATGCAGCCCATCATGAACGTTTTTTTTCGGAAAAACATGGAAAGAGACGGAGGTGTATATATAACCACGCAACACGTAGCGTAGAGAAGAGGACATCCGCTGGCTTCCAAATCCAGCTCAGAAATCAGACTGTTGCAATTAGATTCCCCGAAATGAGATCCAAGGACGAACGCGGGGTCTGTTTGTCTCTGTTTCGTGCGTGCGCGGTGCGATCGAACTTGTGACCACGTGCAAAGTCCAGCATAGGGCAGCACGGAGAGGCCCAGTCAATCGGCGCCTCGAGGACGGCGAAGGGCCGAGGCGAACGCTAACCTCTACGGAGTTCGTGGCCCTTTGGGTTGCTCGCATCGTAGCTGGCCACAGTCCACGCCTGGGAACGGCGGCGGATCAATGGAGCAACCGCGCATCTACCGGAAATCGTGCGGGGCTTCGCGTTCGCCAGAGAGGAAGCCTGGAAACAACAGACATGGACAGCTGCAAGGAGGACACAGAGAAAATGGAATGGAAAGAGACGACCATCGGCTCGTAAAAGCAAGGAACAGGGGAGATGCGACTCGTGGCCCGAGCAGAGGCTGCAACTTGAAGGTGTTATGCCGTTAAGCTTGTACATAGTGTAAAACGAATGCTTTGTACTAGAAAGTTGTGAATGATGCGGTAGAATCGGGAGGTGCAAGAAAGAGAGAGAGAGAAAGATGCTTGATGACCGATAGCTGGAGGCGTTTATTCAGGGAAATACGCCAGTTCTCAGCACCAAGCCCGGCAAATGCACCTTAGAAACGCATAAAATCACACTGAAGGAAGGTTCTGAGATACGATGTGGCCATGCGTAGTAAGTACCGATGGCATATCGAAAGCAAATCAAGCGGCAGGTGGATGAGCTCCTGAAGTGCGGATTCATGTACCCCGTAGAGAGTTCACACTCGCGCCTTGTGATCTGCATTGGTAAAAAGGATGGATAGCGGCACGTGTGCTGCGATTTCCGGAAACTGAACGCGATAAGAGAACAGAACGCTGATGAGCCTGCCTTCTGAGCTCCCGCTCAGAGTGGCGAAAGGCAGTTCCATCAGCCAAATAGGCATGTTCGGAGGATTCTGGCAGATAGCTCTCTATACGTTCGCACATGCACTCACGGCGTTTTTCGTGCCATTGGGCAGTACGCATGGAGGGTCATGCACTTCGGTCTCCAAAATCCGAGCTCTACGTCCCCGAGGGTCTTCAACCGGGTACTGGCGCTGCACCGCGAATATGCATGCGCTTACATAGATCACTTTGAATTTAATTCAGATACATGGCAGGTGCACTTGACTGCTGTTCAGGTGGTGCTTTTCTCGATTTCCGCAGCCGGATTCAACGTGAAGGCAGAGAAATACCGTTTCGCAAGGCGAGAAGTTGAATTCTTGGGGCAGATATTGTTGGACCTGGCAAGTTTAGCGCTAACTCTGACAAGGTCAGAGCAATAGGTGAGGTAACGAAGGGTAACAAATTGGATTCTAAGCGAAAGGAAGTGTTGCAGAGGCAGGCAGAAAGTTGGTCGGCGGATGAGGTTAAGGCATTCGCGACAGTCAAGTGAATGCAGTTAGCGCCGTACTGGGTTGATGGGAGAGGCCTTCGGCTTGCAGTTTGTATAATGCGGCTGCTGCTGATGATAATGATGATGAGCAGGTGAGATGGTGAGGCTCCAGAAAAAGAAGGAACTCAGGAGCTTTCTCAGCTTGGAGAACTATTACCGACAATACGTCCTTGGCTATCCTTGTGTAGTGCTTATCGTAACAAACTTAAGCAATCGACGCGTGCCAGAGGGCGGAGGAGGGACGGTGCAGAAACCGAAATTTGTAAATTTTTCGGCCACGTGGCAACATTAGATCACATAATATGGAGATGCATTCGTGCCCCAGGGCGCAACGCGATTAAAACTAGCGATGAATGGGAGACCACGCTAAGAAGCACCGACAAAAAAAAAAACAGCTATTCGCCGTCCGCCTGCGGCCGAGGCTGAAGACCTCTTCTCCTAGACGGGGCCGGGTGTCCTCTGGCCGCGGTGCGACAGACTGCCTCCCCGGACGACTGCGTGCGGGACCCGGAGGTGGCTGCCGCGCCATATTCGCCGGAAATAAATGTTATTCCTCCTCCTCCTCGACGCGCACCGCAGCAGCTCCCATAGGATGATGAGGCACAGACAGCGTTCGATGCAGTCAAACATTTCCTGAAAAGTGCACCCTTGCTTTGTGCGCCGGATCCGAGTGGGAAGTTCGTGCTCGCGACCGATGCTTCGGACTATGCACTACAAGCCTGTCTTGCCCAGTGTGACAATAAAGGCTGCGAACATCTTATCGGTTTACTGAACAAAAAGTAGACGGTTTCAATGCTGCTGAACCGAATGTGGAGCAAGAGTTTCGGCTGGGAAGCGACTCTATCCGCCTGCTCCACTCCGGAAGCGCAAGAAGCGCTGATAAAACGAGCAATGGCGGCAACGGAAGCCATTGGGGTCCCGTACTGGAGACTCCAGATAGTGATTACCAGCAGAACAGCATCAAGCCAGACTTCAGAGCAACCATCATGTAACGCACTCTTTTTAGAGGCAATGAACGTTTTTATCACCACCACCGGATAACATTGTTTCCCATTGAACACAGCTAGCGCTACGTTGAAACATAAAAGTTCACCGGCCTTGCAGGTAGAATCCACCTTCATGTCTTCAGTCGGTCAGCTCTTCGCGGAAACGCGCATATGCGTAGTGCGGAAACTACCCTTCTCTTCTGACCTCTCCTAGACCGTGTGAACCGGTAACGCTCCTCGTCGCGTCGTATCTCACTCGTCTACAGATATTTCTTTCGGCGATTTGGCAGTGTCTTTCCGAGACGTTTCTTTCGTTCTTCGGGAGTTTCAGCCACCCGCCTAGCCTTTCTTGCCTCCTTTTCACTCTATCGGCTGGCTTTGTACTATGCAAACAATTCTGGATAGGGAGACTCAATTTACCGCAGGCTGCACTGCTGCCGTAATGAGCATGGCTGCTCTCCTTCCATGGCGCACGTTTTAGGAGCGAACGCATCGCTCCGGCTTATATCCCGGCTGGGCGGTGCGACTCGGCGCATGCGCAGTGAACTGCATGGCGAAGTGATGACGTCATGCGCGGCGGACTCTGAGCAGCGGCTGCGGCGGTGCGACGGCATGTTGCGCACACCTGTGGCTTTGACCTAGTTGGGTACCATGGTAACGGCGCATGCACAGTAGTATCCTCTGCCCTCTCCGCGTAATGCGCTTCTACTATCATAGTGTAGTTTTCGCTACAATTTCTTAGTCTGAAGTCTGTTTGTGTCACACACAAGTTCTGGCACAGCCCGAAGCTAACTAAACCGACGTCATTGGTAAGTTAAGGTGGAACCGACTGCGCATATATGTCCTGAATATTATACTGAGGCTCCTGTTAGTCTCCTAGCTTTTGTTACGTTGTTTGGAGGCGTAACAATCGCTGGAACTCCGAGGAATAACCGCGGGGCCTTCGTCAAAGACCATTCGAAGACTTACACCGCCGTTCATTTTTTCTCTCACTTTCAACAAGGAACAATTATCGCCATCGGCAGTCCATTTCGATGGCTTCCCAAAAAGTTCAAATTTTCTACCCTTGCTTAGGAAACTTTTGGTGACATTGTGGTACTTCTTCCATCAGTACCCAACGGCTTCGTATCAACTAAAACTATAATGTGACCTGCTGTGCCTTATTTCTGGTTGTTGCCTCAGCGCATGGCAGCTTGAGTGAATGTTTAAAATTACCTTGCCATCTTTACGATGGTGCCTCACTGACGTAGAGATGGCACGATTATCCTCGAGACCCACGTGCAGAGAAGCGGAGACAGCAGCAACGGAAATGAAGGCGAAGTTACGCGGGGAGAAGCAATTGGAGTTTTTCACGTTTTGTTTTTACTGTCCTCGTTTCGAGGCTGCACCGAATCCACTGGGGCTGTACGAGAAATAACATAAAAATGACCACCCAACATTTTTATTTTAAAAGGGCTGTTAAAACACAAGAAAAGCCTAAGCCAAGGCTACTTAGAAGAAGACTTGTTTTTATTTCGCTAGCACAAGGAGCATCAAGCTGTAGCGCTGGAATGCGGAGCGCTTTTTTTTTTCAACTTTACTGGTCGGTTTGTCACACCTTTTAAGTCTGCGATTAGTCAGACCTTTGCAATAGTTCTACATGCGCCGTAATCATATTTGTGTAAAATCCTCAATCTCCTTCCGACAGAGTTCGCTTATTTGCAGGGTGTAATGTAAGATTTAGAGGTAATCGGGAAAGTGCGATGCAGGGACCACAGGATGGTGAAGTCCCGAATTAGCCTAAAACTGAAGAAGGAACGCAACAGATTATTAAGAAAGAAATCCATCAACGAATTAGCGGTGAGGGGGAGGGCAGAAGAGTTCAGGATCTCGCTACAGAATAGGTATTCAGCTCGGAGTATGGCGACATTACCCTAGAGGCAAGGAACAATAATTTCAGAGATATCATTACTGAGTGCGCGGTCGAAGTAGATGGTAGGATAGTTAGAGAGGATACCGGTAAGCTGTCTAAGGAGACAAAAGATTTGATTAAGAAACGCCAGAGTATGAAAGCTTCCAATCCAACAGATCAGATCGAATTGGCAGAGATATCAAAGCTAATCAATAAGCGCAAGGTGGCCGGTATAAGGAAGTATAACATGGAGAACATTGAGCATGCTGTAAAGAACGGGGGAAGCCTTAAAGCGGTAAAGAAGAAATTAGGCATAGGCAAAAACCAGATGTATGCGATAAGGGACAAGGCGGGCAACGTCATCACTAATATGGACAAGATAGTCAAAGTAGCCGAGGGGTTCCATACAGATCTCTACAGTAGCCAAATTAGTCAGGACCGTAATGAGATTGGCGGTAGGGAAAAACAGTCAGACGTTCCACCAGTGACGAAGCATGAGGTCAAAAAACACTAGAAACTATGAAAAGGGGGAAATCAGCTGGAGAGGATCAGATACCTACAAATTTGCTGAAGGACGGGGGGGGGGGGGGGGGGGGGGGGGGGGGGGGGGGGGGATATTGTGCTAGAAAAACTGGCCACCCTGTATACGCAGTGCCTGGTGTCATCGACGGTACCGGAACCATGGAAGAATGCAAACATTATCCTCATTCACAAGAAAGGGGACTTTAAGGACCTTAAAAATTACAGACCAATCAGCTTACTGTCTGTTACGTATAAGGTATTTACTAAGGTAATCGCTAATAGAATCAGGACAACCTTAGACTGCAATCAAGCAAAAGATCAAGCAGGGTTTTGGAAACGGTACTCTACTATCGATCATATCCATACAATCAATCAGGTGATAGAAAAATGCTCGGAATATAACCAGCCCTTATACATAGCATTCATTGATTACGAAAAAGCATTTGACTCAGTTGAAACCTCGGCGGTGATGCAGGCATTGCAAAATCAGGGGGTAGACGAGCCGTACGTGAAAGTGCTGGAAGATATATATAGTGGCTGCACAGCAACCATAGTTCTGCATAAAGAAAGTAACAAAATTCCCATAAAGAAAGGTATTAGGTAAGGAGACACAATCTTCCCAGTACTATTCACAGCTTGTTTAGAGGAAGTATTGAGAGACTTGGAATGGGAGCAGTTAGGGATAAGGGTAGATGGAGAATACCTCAGTAATCTGCGATTTGCTGATGACATTGCCTTGCTAAGCAACTCGGGGGATGAACTGCAAATAATGATTGATGACCTAGACAGGAAAAGTAGAAAGGTAGGCTTGAAAATCAATATGCAGAAGACTAAGGTAATGTTCAACAGCCTCGGGAAGGAACAGCACTTTACATTAGGTAGCGAAGTACTGGAAGTAGTAGGCGATTATGTCTACTTAGGAGGTAGTAACTGCAGATCCGGATCATGAAAAGGAAATAACAAGAAGAATAAGATTGGGATGGAGCGCATTTGGCAAGCACTCGCAGATTATGACTAGCAGCTAACCGGTATCGCTCAAGAGGAAAGTATACAACAGGTGCATCTTGCCTGCACTCACCTATGGGGCTGAAACGTGGAGGCTAACCAAGAGAGTCCTACTTAAGTTGAGGACAGCCCAGAGGGCTATGGAATGAAAAATGGTAGGGGTAACATTAAGAGATAGAAAGCGTGCAGAGTGGGTCAGAGAAATAACTCAAGTTACCTACATTCTAGTGGAAATTAAGAAGAAGAAATGGACATGGGCAGGACATGTAGTGCGAAGAGAGGATAACCGATGGTCGCTGAGGGTAACAAACTTGATTCCAAGGGAAGGAAAGCGTAGCAGGGGGCGGCAGAAAGTTAGATGGGCGAATGAGATTAAGAATTTCGCAGGGGTCAAGTGGATGCAGTTAGCACAAAACCGGGTTAAGTGGATAAATATGGGAGAGGCCTTCACGCTGCAGTGGGTATAATCAGGCTGATGATGATGAATGTCCGAAAGCGACTGAGGCTATGAGACACCGTAGTGGATGGTTCAAAAAGTTTCGACCATCTGAGGTTTTTAATGCGCACTGTCATCGCACAGCACACCGGCGCCTTGCTTTTCGCCTGCATCGAAAAGCAGCCGCCATAGCCGGGATTCGATCCAGCGTCGTTGGCTTCACCAGTCAAAAGCATCCTAACCAGTGATTCACAACGCCGTAACCATTACCATCATCACCACCATCACCACAACCGGAACGACTTAGATAACACATAAATGACTGCCACTATACGGCTTCACTATACGGGATGCCATGCAAGCCCTCCAGTTTTATCAGAAAATTATGTACTTCCAAAAACATATATTGCTACAATTCCGACAAGAAAGAACTTATTAGTTTAGGTTTCAACTCCTGGTAAAAGTATCTGTTTGAACTTCGAGATGTTCCGACATAACGACCCTTCACCGATCGGTAGTGTGTCTGTTTACGATTATAATAATCAAGCATGTGGAACAAAATAGTAGGCAAGCCATATCATAATGCTATACATTCCTTCTTACCATGAACTGGTCATTGAAAAGGAGGACGATGTGAAGCAACACTTGGATTTTAGAGGCCATCTGCACCCCAGCGGTAGCAAGCGACACAGCCAATGGATGATCCGGCATCATCAGGGGTGGGACGAAAAAGGCGCAACTTATTGCGACCTCCCGCATGACCAGGATGCGGTAAACGGCTTCTGTCGAAATGTCTGGGAGGTGGTAGAAATTTAGCTGTGGTCGGCGCAGAGACTTCTTCCAGAAGCGTACCGTGGCCTGTGCAGCGCGCCTGTAGTGGTCGAAGTAGCTCCCGTTACCAGCATAGACGGGAATGTAGTCATAGATTTGGTCGAGCGACGACCAAGCCACGGTCATGTTCATTGCGTTGATAGTCAAGCGCGACGTAGCCTCAGTGACCCGCGCCGCAAGTTCCGGGCTGTAGACTCCGATGTGCTCGGTGGCTGAACGTGTGAGCTGCTTGAGCATGTGCCACGCACGCTGTTTGCTGATTACGTAGTCATACTGCACTTTCCAGCTCACCAGCGGCATCAAGTGGCTTATGGACGCTAAGCAGTGGTGGGTCTTGTGTATTAGGGGAGTCTGCAGGTGCCCCATGTCGGCGTGCATGGCACGGTCGAGATGGCTGGCCAGCACCGGTGATATTGCCCAGACCAAATAGGCACCCAGGTATAGCTTGAAGCGCCGACGCGCAGCATCACCTCTGAGATGCTCTTCGTCAATGGCGCTGAATAATCCAGGCTGCAAGACGACCACCGTGTCGTCAATCCAGAGCTGCGAGTCGTCCGGAAGATGACCGTTGATGGCCAGCCGCAAATCGTAGTCGCTTAAGTTCATGTACTGGGGAATTCTGTACCTGCTCCGTTTACCCTGTGCGACAAAATAAGAAGCCAGAAAAGCAATGGTATCCAATAAACGGCATTAGGCAACTGATCTAGATACAGAGACAAAAATTTCATCAAGCTGTGTTTTAGCTTTCTTGGACATGGAGATAAGCTTACATATCTTTATTCGGAATAAAAAGAATTCTGCAACCTTTCACACGCCACCACAATCAAATTAGATTAGCAGCACATATGAGAAGCACTTCAGAATCTAATTTGAAAAATATTTCCAGGAATAAGATTTTATTTGGGATCTAAAGGGTGTAGGTAGAAAATGTCCATAGCTAGAATGGTGCGACTGGCTTAGTCCGGGCATACGCTTTGTAACCGTACCACCGACTATACACGTCCGCAGCTGCCGATGGCCGCTAGCTTTGCGTTTGTACGCAGTTTTCAATACGCGATAAAATAAGGCAGGGATAAATCGGAGCCAGTGCTACATGTAAGGTTGATTCATCTCAGAGAGCAACTGACATATGGTGGGATGATCAAACAACTGAGCAAGGGAGAAATCTGGAACCTACCGGTAATCGACTAAATCTGAATTCAAACAAAGCATATGCGCCAACTTGAATTTTAGAAACAAGACAAACAGGTTTTGCCTGCTGCTTTGATAGATATACAGTAGCAACTCGGCTGAAAGAATTTATCTCTTGGTAGAGCACGATACTGCTTCCGATACCTACAAAACACTCTGGGACTTAATAGGAAAATAACAGAGGCACTTTTCCTGTTATGCAAGATAAAAACTGCCTGACGAGCAATGATGGTACCACTATTAGCAGGAACGCATAGCGAGCATCAACGCGCTTTGCGCTATGCTAATAAAGCATTTATAGCTTTTCGTGAAGCCGTAAGATCACAAATGTAGTACATGAGAAAAATGATATGCGCCTGAAAGAAATAGTCCCCTTTCTTGCTCCACCAACGCGAAATCAGGTGATCAGACGGATAGGTAAAGAAGAAAATAGCCAGTCTGTAGGACAAAGGAAGGAAATGGGAAAAACAAAAAACCGCAAAATAAAACTAGCGGACGGCATCACGTGGCGGCGACGGGTGAAGGGCTCATTATGCATACTGGTGGAATCAAGAACGCAACAGGGGTTTTAAATGCATGCACCGATGTGCTGAGCTCATTGCGTCTTTTTCCCCTTTTCGTTCTGTCTGCTATGGTGTCACCCGTTTGTTTCTTTCTTTCAGTTTATCTCGAATTACGCCTTCAAGTCTTTTTGTTTTTGCTTCAATGTTTATTTTTGCAGCAACGCCATAAGAAGAGAAACGATTCCTACATTGCGTTGGTATAAAGCTTGAGCCAGTAAAAGGCGCATACCCTGCTGTGGTTTCACTATTGAAGCAGATGTCACCGATGAGCAACCGTAGATTACTTGTACGTGCCTAAGCATTTGACAGTCTGTACAAAAGTCTTACCTGCAGCACTTTCAGGAACTGTTGGTGCGTTTTTAGAACGTCGTCAATCATGGCGCTGTAGGACTTGCCTATCCCGCCGACCATCTCGGCTGCCCGGCGCAAGTAACGATGTAGGGTGCCTCGTCTTTCAAGCTGTTGCACGTCCTTTGACCAGCCGTAGAAGCGCGAGTCCAGGGCCATGTAGAGCGTATTTTCTGTTGGTCTCGACGGGTGGCGACCTATTATAAATTTCCACAGCGTTGGCATGCCAAGTTCCAACGACAGCTTCACCAGCAGTTCCAACACCTGCTGCCGGCTGGCTGCGCTCTCCTGAGGCCACGACAAGCCCACGTCCAGCAGGAACTCCCTGAGTGCACTGCCACCTTTCGAAGAAGACTGCGTTCCCTTTACGGACCGACAAAGTATAATACCACATGCGGTTAGTGAACTGCGACAAAGCTGAACGAGCCAGTATATTGCTTCTTTAGCCAGCGACAAAGAAGTTAGAGGATGGTTGTTTTCCATAAAGCTTAAGCGATTGTTGCCTGTTATATATTTTAATGCGAAAAAGACTGATTCACACTTCTTCACCATGCCAAACCCATCCAAGACTGATGCGACTTGCTTTGCCGAACACGGCGAGTACCCGTCGTAGGGAAGTGGACTCAGACTCAGGAATTGGTCTCGTGGGAGGGAGTAGAGAACGTGGTAGGGGTCGCCCAAGCCAATCGTTCCGCATGCTCACTGCAGCCCACTTTCGCACCGTGCTTTGCCCATCGTCCTCTCGATCGATCTTCATCTCTGAGCAAAAGTTTTCGCTAATCATATTCTCCGTCGAGCTGCTTTAAAACCTTGCCATTCTGTTTGTTCAAAATGTACTGGCAGCATTTAGCAACCCTTTAATTGCCTTCATAAGAAGGTTATTGCGCGTCGCCTTAGATTAGCTCCTAAAATTGTTTGTAAGCAAACCTTATCACAGCGTTTCTGACGGCCAGTGATTTGCACGTAAATTTTTGCGGCACGTACCAGAGCCTGATGTGGCAATAGCCATAACTTCTGGAAATCATCGCACTCGAACGAATGTATGAATGGGACCGGCACTATCCATGCTGAATTAAAATAGGAGCTAGGCTTCCTCAAAAGAAGACCCGCTCATCTGCAGCACCATTCCCGTTTTTCTCTTTTGTAAAAGGTTCTTGTTAGAAACGTTGATTTAGTGTTACTATATTGTTACGGTACGCAGTGAAAGAGACGATGACGAAGTGCTGGGCTAGTGGAGAAAGACGACGCTGCAGCTACGTCTGGTTCTCCTGTGAGTGTGTCCCTGACGGTGAAGCGGCTACAACGTACCATCGCCTCTTAACATCTCGACGTGCCTCGTAACATCTTGGTGGAGCTGCTGGGTAAGACACCAATACCACAAGCTGGATCTCCGTAGTGGCCGCCAACTTGGTGCAAAGCACTATGCAGTCCGACGCAGCTACCTCTACAGCGGCACAACCAGCGCCCACTGTCGTCGTTGCGCAGCCTCGTGATCCGGGAACCTTTTGCGGCACTGATGACATCGACGTCGAAGACTGGATCGCTATGTACGAGCGAGTCAGTAAGCACAACCGATGGGACGCAACGTTGATGCTTGCAAATGTCATTTTCTACCTGGCTGGTACGGCGCGCGTCTGGTTCGAGACGCACGAAGAAGATCTATCATCCTGGGACATGTGCAAAGAGAAGCTTCGGGATCTCTTTGGCAAGCCGATCGGACGCAAGCTCGGCGCTAAAAAGGACCTGGCATCGCGAGCACAGTCGTTGACCGAATCATATCTGTCGTACATACAAGACGTACTAGCTCTATGCCGCAAAGTGAACAGCGCCATGCCCGAGTGTGACAAGGTGGGCCACATCTTAAAGGGCATTGCTGACGACGCTTTTAACCTTCTATTTTGCAAAGATTGTACGACGGTCGACTCCGTCCTCGAGGTATGCCGGCGGTTTGAGCAAGCTAAACATCGTCGTATTGCTCCCCGCTTCGACCGCTTGCCAAACACAGTTGCTACGTCTTCGTGCGAAGATCTGCCAACACTGCAGCAGCCGTCCCATGAGCCAAACTTGACCAGGATCGTTCGCAGAGAGCTGGAGGCAATGGCTCCCGTCGCATTCACACCTCAGCCGGCGAATGCTACTATAGCACTGATCCAAGCTGTCGTTCGCCAAGAATTAGCGAACGTGGGCCTTAATGCGAGCGTAAGCCTCAGCTCTGGTCAGCCGTCCGCACAGCCATCTGTCCAGCCCACCGTTCCGGTGGTAGCTGCTGCGGCTCCGACTGCGTTCTTCCCGACGCGATACCCCGAATCTACCCGACGCTACCGCAACCCAGAAGAATGGCGGACCTTGGACAACCGACCCATCTGCTTCAACTGCTCACGTGCCGGCCACATTTCTCGCCATTGCCGCAGCCGTTGGGTTCCGCCACCTCGACCTCGCTACTATCATGATCGCAGCACCGCCTACGGACCACACCCAAACTCTCTCCGTGATCCGCCCTTTCGTGACTTTAACCCGCCATCCCCGCGCATGTCCAGCCGATCGCGTCTCCCCAGACCCGCCGTTCTCGCTCGCCCCTACCTCACCGTTTCTCGTCCCCTCACTTCTCTGGCCCGCTCCCGGAAAACTGAGAGCTGCATTGACGACCCGGCCCGAAAATCCTCTGCTGACCCTCGCTCATCGCCGCAATCTTCTAGATACCTGTGTAGATGGTGTGCCTGTTACCGCCCTCATTGACACTGGTGCCCAAATTTCCGTCCTCAGCTCTTCGTTTCGCCGCCGACTCAAAAAAGTTGTCACACCCGCCTCTTCATCAGCCGTTCGTGTCGCCGATGGAGGCGTCGCTGCCGTCGTGGGACTTTGCACTGCGCTAGTGAGCATTTGTGGTCAAACTACCCCTGCGCTCTTCAGTGTAATTGACCGCTGCCCTCACGATGTGATCCTGGGCATCGACTTTTTAACGGCGCACTCTGCCCTGATTGATTGTTCAAGTGGCCTCCTTCGCTTAGACCTGCCTTTCTGCTCCGACCGAACAGATATCAAGCCACTCCTCTGCTCCGCCGAGTTTGTTCGCCTACCGCCCGAAGCTGTCATGTATGTTCCTTTGGCCCCGTTTCCTGCTATTCCTGATGGTACATACGTCACTTTTCCAATCACCGATGTTGTTCTCCACCGTAACGTCATACTCCCTCACACTGTCCTGACCGTCACGGATAACAGAACCTATCTTCCCGTCCTTAACTTTAGCCGTTCTGTCCAAGTTTTGTCCCATGGCATTGCACTCGCTGACTTGCTTCCGTTGGCTGACTGCGAAGTTTCTGCCCTCAAGCCTGTGCCTCTGTCTGAACCCCCCGTATCAGCTTCTCGTTCGACCCTTTTTACTCCCATAATAGCACCGGATTTGACACCTCAGCAAGCCGGTGCTCTCTCCGACCTTTTGCTTTCGTACAAGGACATTTTTGATTTTGCCGACCGACCTTTGGCCAAGACATCTGTCGTTACCCATCGCATCAATACTGGTGATGCCAGCCCTATTCACAGAAGGCCTTATCGACTCTCTCTTGCTGAGCGCCTCATGATACAGAAGGAGGTCGACAAGATGTTGACAAATAATATTATTGAGCCTTCCTGCAGTCCCTGGGCGTCTCCTGTCGTTTTAGTCAAAAAGAAAGATCAAACTTGGAGATTCTGTGTAGATTACCGCCACCTCAATCAGATCACTAAAAAAGACGTTTATCCGCTCCCGAGAATTGACGACGCCCTCGACTGCTTGCATGGTGCCAGCTATTTTTCCTCGATCGACATGCGTTCCGGCTACTGGCAAATAGCTGTCGACGAACGGGATCGAGAGAAAACCGCATTTGTCACCCCTGACGGACTATACCAATTCAAGGTCATGCCATTTTTCCTCTGTAACGCTCCTGCGACCTTCGAGCGCATGATGGACTCGCTTCTCCGTGGCTTCAAGTAGACAACGTGCTTATTCTACTTAGATGACATTGTCGTTTTCTCTCCTACGTTCACAAGTCACCTTAACGGCTTTCTACGATACTGGCAGTCTTTCGCCGCGCCGGTCTTCAACTCAACGCAAAAAAATGCAGCTTCGGCGGCCGCCAGATCAAAATCCTGGGACATTTGATTGACGAAAATGGTGTGCAGCCCGACCCTGATAAAGTTCGTGCAGTCCGCGAGTTCCCTACACCACGTAATACAAGTGATGTGCGAAGTTTTCTCGGGCTCTGCTCCTACTTCCGTCGCTTCATTCGGAACTTCGCTGACCTAGCACGTCCCCTTACCTCCCTTTTGCAGAAAAACGTGAATTTCTCGTGGAACCGTGAACAAGCTCAGGCCTTCACAACGCTCATTTCCGCGCTCACCGCTCCTCCTGTACTGGCGCACTTCGACCTGTCTGCGCCTACAGAACTGCGCACCGACGCTAGCGGACATGATATTGGCGCCATCCTTGCCCAGTACCAGCACGGCCACTCTCGTGTGATTGCCTATGCCAGCCGCCTTCTATCTCAGTCCGAGCGCAATTATTCCATTATGGAGCGCGAATACCTTGCACTTGTTTGAGCGTTGACCAAATTCCGCCCTTATTTGTTTGGGCGGCCCTTCAGCGTAGTGACGGATCATCATGCCTTGTGTTGGTTGTCATCACTCAAGGACCCTACTGGCCGCTTAGGTCGCTGGGCCTTGCGATTACAAGAATACACGTTTACTGTTGTGTACAAGTCAGGCCGCCTACATCAAGACGCCGACTGCTTGTCCCGCCACCCCGTTGACCCTCCTGAACTTCCTGACAAATTGCTGACGACTGCGTTTTGTCCATTTCGAACTTTCTCCACATCGGCCTCGAACAGAGTCGCGATCCTTCCCTGCGCCCCATTATTGATCACCTGCGCAACGACAGCACCGATCCGCCCATCAGTATCTTTGTGCTGCTTAAAAACACATCATACCGACGCAATATGCGCCCAGATGGTGTAGACCTTTTGCTTGTTGTCCCGACACATCTACGCTCTGTTGTTCTTGCGCACCTTCATGATGCTCCTACAGCAGGGCACCTAGGAGTGTCCCGCACATACGACAATGTTCGACGGCGATTCTACTGGCCTGGCCTCTACCGCTCTGTTCGTCGCTACGTCGCCGCCTGTGAGCTGTGCCAGCGCAGGAAGACCCCGTCTCTTCACCCTAGTGGGCCCCTGCAACCACTCGCAGTTCCAACTGAGCCCTTTTCTCGAGTTGGTCTCGACCTGCTTGCGCAATTTCCCACATCCACTTCAGGGAACAAATGGATTGCCGTAGCGACCGATTACGCCACCCGGTATGCCATAACCAGAGCTATCCCCACCAGCTGTGCCTCCGACGTTGCAGACTTTCTTTTGCATGACGTCATCTTGCTTCATGGTGCTCCTCGTCAACTGCTCACCGATCGCGGTCGCTGCTTCCTTTCTAAAGTTGTTAATGACCTTCTGCGCTCATGCGCTACGCGCCACAACCTCACAACGGCCTACCATCCACGAACGAACGGTCCTACTGAGCGCCTTAATCGTACCCTGACCGATATGATGTCAATGTATGTTTCTGACCATCACCGTGACTGGGACATCTCTTTACCTTTCATAACATTCGCTTATAACTCCTCACGCCATGATACCGCCGGATACTCTCCCTTTTATCTACTCTTCGGCCGCGACCCTCTACTTCCCTTCGACACCTTACTGCCTCTTGACGATTCCTCCTGCAGTTACGCTTCTGATGCCATCGCCCGCGCTGATGCCGCCCGTCATATTGCTCGAGACCGGCTTCGTGCGTCCCAGCGTTCTCAAAAGCACCGTTACGATCTCCAGCACCGTGACGCCTACTACCCTCCTGGATCCCTCGTACTCCTCTGGCTCCCTGCTCGACGTGTAGGCATGTGCGAGAAACTTCTGCCCCGCTACGTGGGCCCTTACCAGGTCTTGCGGCAACTTACCGACGTGACGTACGAGATTATCCCTGTGAACCGCCACTCTACTGCAAACCATCATCCAGAAGTCGTGCATGTCGCCCGTCTCAAACCTTATATCTCGCGCTCACCTGTGTAGTCTACGCACCGGGACTGTGCTTCTTCCACGGGAGGGGGGCATTGTTACGGTACGCAGTGAAAGAGACGATGACGAAGTGCTGGGCTAGTGGAGAAAGACGACGCTGCAGCTACGTCTGGTTCTCCTGTGAGTGTGTCCCTTACGGTGAACTGTTGCGGCTACGACGTACCATCGCCTCCTAACATCTCGACGTGCCTCGTAACAATATTATTTAACATTTCTCTATGTGCAGGTGTTATGGGCAACAATACTGGGAATTTTCTCGCAGTACGTTGCTGTGAAATTGACCACATGTGCAAGAGCTAGGAGCGCCATTATGCAGTAGAAAAAGAGTGTACAAAATATTTAGTTTTAGCAAATTTCTGCGCCATTTTTACCATGAACCTGTAGTAAAGACAGAAATGTCTCTAGGAGCAGAAGAAATTTGTCTATTCGCAACAGAAAACTGCTAAATAACGTAATTAAAGAAAACATGCTATAGTGCGATACAACGTACTATACAGAACTACAAAAGGTGCTGCTTAGCACCAGAATTATCAACAAGAGTCAATATACGGAGCCTAATGCATACCCTGAACCTAAAGTCAGGTGGCGCCTGACGAGCCCTTTGACCTTCTTCAGTTTTCAGCAATGCTTTTAGATCCATTGAAAACAGAAACTTTGAACAAGACAAGATTTATAACGCGCCATTTGACTAAGCTGTATTGTTACAAATACGTTTCATCTCTGCAGCAGCACGAAGTAGAGACTGCATAGTAAATACTAATTCGTACTATCTTAAGTAACATCAAACTATTACAAGAAATAACTGTTCTGCACAAACAAAATAAGATGCGTTTTTAGATTGGGAGAACTTAACAAATAATGAAATATGAACCCAACACATTCACATGATTCATACGGAACATGTGTGTTAAAGAAGTGTTATTTTAGAGAAATGTTGAGTATTGTGCGTATTTTATGCCAGTGGACAACATTTCCATGACAGGGCCTGGAAGTACACGTGATGTACAGACGTGAGCAAAAGTGCTATATAGCCAGTGGCGATGGTAAGAAAAAGTGCATCAAAACGCTATCTAGCAATAGCAGCAGGAAAATCGACTGCGATATATGCACGTCAATAAAATGGACCACCGCCATGATTGTCTCGATACCATGCAGATAACTGTTGCTAGACGGCGTTGAAGTGTTGTTTTCCCGAACCCCGCCGCCTTGAAATTGGTTTAGGATGGCAGGTATCTGATAGGCGATTGTTAGCTTTTGAAACTTGGTTTTTACTTTTGTTGTTCGCTGTTTTCAGTTCGTTACAAATGCTGAGCATTTTCAGAGTATTAATGCTCTTTTTCCTTCAGCTATATTGTTCGCAATAAAACAGCAATTTCATCCGCCTTTCTATGTTCAACAGAGATGTTGTTCTTAAATTCTTGTGCAATCATAAAAACATTTAAAACATCGCAAAATTTACGCTGTAAAGCAATGTGTTTAGTGCGGTTCTTTGCGTAGTGGTCCCCATAAAAGTCAAACAATATGCTAATTTGGAGTAAAAGAGAGAGCAAAATATTCTTTTTTAGCCCGAGATGTAAGAAATGAAATATCTTGGACTCACATCCGACTGCACGGGCAAATTCAGTAATCAAGTTTTCTATGTACATAGACCGAGAATAGGTCTTCGTGAAACTCTGAAATTTAACCGCGAGTTTTTTACGTAAAAGTTTGCTTGTATTACGAATTATTGCATATGTTGTTTCATAAGCATTTTATCCTAATTTATTGCTTCTTAACCAGTTTCAAAGCTGTGGGAAGTAGGTATTCACAGAGCATTCTTGTGTCAGTAGATTAGGGGAAGAAACGATAATATTAGTGTCATCTGCAAACATTATACATTGAGCGAAACTATATACCTCGACATTAAAATGATATTTAATAAACGAGCAAAAATATTTGACCTAGTTTTGATTTACGGCACTCCTTGTTTTAGCCTTACAAGCACTGATACTGCGTCGCTTGTTTTGACCAGCTCATGTTAATCATTCACATATTATTTAGAAGATTTAATGCAATACCTCGCACTTCATATCTCGATAATTTCATGAGTAATAAATTTGTAGTTATCACAAAACTACAAAATATTCGATCGGAATTTTCACACGATTCTAAGGTTGCTTACTGGGGGCCGCTATTGCCGAACGGAAAGGTAAAAAATTGTACTGAAGAGAAGCATCAAGGTCGACCAAAATGTCCTCGCTGCCTTAGAAGCCAGAATGCTTCAAAACCAAAAGAACACACGACTACACCAGGGCCTCGGGAAATAGAAGTCATCACGTACCTCTCTGACGCACTGCAACAGCATCGAGGTTGCTTTGTCCAGAGCAGTCTTTGGCCTCCGAGGAATGTTCCGCTTCAGCAGGTTCCAGATGAACATTGTCTTGAAGCGGCGTTCATACTTCTCGAAGGGCACAGTTTCGTTTTCTCGTTTGTTCCAGCCGTGACATACGTGCCTGAATAGCAGGGCGGGAAGAAGGGAGAACACTTTGTTCTGCAGCCTCACGGGCCCAGGTAATGGAGTAAAAGTGCAGGAGGCTCGTCTGGCTGCCATTAACACGGGGTGAGACTTCGCTTGGTCACAAAAATTCGATATTGAGTTTTTCAAGTCATCTGAGAGAGAGTATCTTTATCTTAAGAAAATATGAATACTTTGGTATTCGCGGTTTGAAAAATATTTTCCCCTTTATCTTTGACCAATTGACGGGAAAAGGGGGTGGACCTCGGCATCGTCTCTTCCTTTCCGATACTTGTCCGGTTTCGATTACGGTTTGGAATTACTCTTGTAATGGACACTGTGGAACCTATTTGCCGCGACCTTTCAGACCCCGCATTGCTTTTAATATGCCTTCATGGGAGAACCCAGAATGTCAATGAGGCACTAAGCCAATTAATTTGGATGAGGTGTCCTAAAAGCACAATTGTCAGCATCAAAGCAGTTGAGACAGCTGTAGATGACGCCCTTGTATGCTTTAATAATAGAAATGTAGCACTAGTAACGGGGCTAAAATATTTGAGAGCCATACCCAGAACCTCTTTGTGTGTCAACGCTAACATCTATAGACGCAAACCGGGTGCAAAAAATTGATTTCAAGCCGACATATGAAGCGAAATAGAGAAAAAAGATCCAAACAAACAATTACAAAGAGCATTGTAATGCAGCAATTTTGCCGCTTCAAAAGCCTACAGACCAGGGAATCTTTGAAGAGAAGAAATGTTTTCAAAGAATATAATGGTGTTTTTCTCAAAACAACATATTTGGAGGTTTGTGTACCTTTTTCTCCGGAAATCTAGGGCATAAGAAAACAAATATTCTCAGATGTGTTAATCTGTGGCATATACATGCCTGGAACTAGAATCAATAGTCTGGGGGCATTTCATTTTTTGTAGTATAAAAGGCCAGTCATAAGTGGAAATTTTCATGCATCGACAAATGTAAAAAAGCATAACAAATCTAGTTTGTGTTTTCTACGCGCCTAAATTAAGTTCCACCTCAGCAAATCATTTGTTGCTGCCTTTATTCAAAATTACTCTACTCTGTGGACAAGAGATCTTAAGAAAAATGTACACACGCCGAAAAATAAAAAATATAAACATCCCACTCAATATATAAAAGTAAATTTGAGCTCTAATGCACGCTGTGCCTGCCTTCAAAATTCCTTGCCATGCTACAGCCATAACTTTCATTACTACTGCTGTACAGCCGAATTTTGAAAATCATATTCAAAGTCTCATCTCACTGTACGAGTGCAAAAGAGTCGCAGAGTACTGGTCCGCACGGGTCATAAGTCTTCACGTCACATTCTTTTCTTTGTTTTTCACCTCTGCATTAAGCAGTTTATCACTCGTGACACGCTTCCCAATTTTGAAAGCGTTGTACCATAGTTGGTACAGATTCCTGTTTAAAAACGAACGGTACGTTTGACGAAGGCTCTACAGAGAACGTCGTATAAGGCTGTGAGGTGTCATCAACGTCCAGTTTTTTACATGTTTTCAGTCCGACATGAAAGCAGCCACTTCATCGCTAATTCACTAGCAGCGATGCCAGTTTCGCTAATGCCAAAACATTTTGTAATGGGATAAACGAATGTGAACTCCCCGTTGCCAGATGCTCGCTGCCACGGTAACTCTATAAAGACCGAATCCGCGCCATTTTGCGTCTTGGTTCCGCGCGATCAAAGTTGTCGAATGACGGAGGAAGAAGTATCATGGATAAGTATTGTCATGCACAGATCTTCCTCCTGTCATGGCGTTGATATGGATGGATCGATAGATGGAAAAATTTATTCCATCAGAAAGTATGCGCGGACGATTCAGTATTAGATAACCATCAACCCAGAGCTGAGGGCAACCTGAGTGACCCACACCACGGACCTGGTGTGTACAGCCAGGTCTGAGCTGGTTGAAACGGCCTTCCACTGCTCGCGAGAAGGATCACGCGTAATAATATATGACCATAGGTTGCCACCTCCTGGCGCCATCTGCACTCGGGTTGAATCTCGTCGGGTATATTTTACTCAGTATATGATTGAGGAAATATCTAGTCTGGAATGTTTTGCAGGCGCATTCATGTACGCTGATGAGTGAGTATTTAAAAGCGGATAAATACTCCTCTCCAGTTTATCAGGTTTATAATTTGAAAGGGCACCACTATATTTTCCGTTGACCGCCCAGGAACGACCGGCTATCAGCTCGGCTGACGATCCTCGAGCTTTTGTGTGAGCCGCCTCGGTCCCAGGGTGTGCAGATACCTAGACAATTTCGATTCCCCTGGGATATCATTCCGAGGCCCGATCCAACACGTGGGCCGCTCTGGCAGATATTCTGCCCCTCGCTAAATTCAGGATGGCTGCTTTTGACGCTGAAAATCGGGTCAGTGTTAGTAATAATATAACTAATGTAGTAATAATATAATATATATACTAAATTATAATATAATATAATATATTATAACATAGTATAATATAATACAGTATATAATATAATATAATATAATATAATATATTATAATATAATATATTACAATATAATACAATATATAGTAATAATAGAAGCTGCCTCCTCTGCATTTCTTAGACTTATCCAGAGATGATCGAGCGTCCTTGCCGATCCACCACCACAAATGTAAGTGCGCCTTTGTCCTAATACTCTGAGGCATCTACATAAGTGGCTCCGTGTTAGTTTCTGTACCGAGCATGTGAAGCTCCGTCGCGTGTCTTCGTGCGGCCAACGTGACGTACCGGATGCATATTACAGGGCAGAGATTTATGTACGCATAAGCACTTCTGCTTTACCCGCCTCACCTTAGCACAAATTCCTATCCTGTCCAAAATGTCTATTCCTGCTTCTTTTCGAATATCTGCTGTTTTGCATCAGCATGTGCGCCTGCCGTAGTTCCGTTGTTTTCCCCTAATCCAAGCATCGGTTTGATAAGGGCAATGTTAGACAATCCGACCGGCGTTATATATGACTGCCTAATCATAGACTCCACCTTGTTTTTCGCCGTCGCGCCCATCCCATAAAATGCGTCCCATAAACTATTCTGTTGATCGTAAAAGCTCGTATACCAGCTGACATAATTTTGTTTTCGCCCACCCTTGCACCTCACTCTGAAGGTTTGTGATTCTCCTGATGAGCCTCACTGCGTTTGTCGCATTCTTAAGCATTTATAAGGCTTCCCTATTATTCCTTAGTCTGCAGACGCACACTGAGGGTCGTGATCGTTTGACCTGAGCGACCGGCAACACCGCTTTACCTCTAGTGCGGTCGCGGCACATATTGCGTCGTAGCTATCAACCCTCTTCGTTTATCCCTAACCACAAGCAGCTTAGACTTGAGTTAGAGTAGGAGTCCTGCCTCTACTGCTTCCTCTTCCTCAATTTCTACTGCCTGTTGTGGCGTTTCGTTCAGTTGTCCGCCGCTACCCCGGTGACCCTACAGTAACGTCATCCGCGTAAAATGTTCGATACAATACGATACGGATAAAGCCAAGTGCCGCACCATCGGTAACCCAAGTAGAGTTATCCGAAGGTTGGGAACCACGTATACAGTTTCTTTCGTTTCCATTGAATTTGGACTTTGGACTACCCTATAGACTATACAGCGCAGCAAGGTTCGCTCCTCGATTCCCTCTATATTCTCCACAATTACCTCGGAACACAGCAGCCGTTGATCCTCTTTCACGAAGTGCGTCGATTCTTCCCTGGCTTCCTTCAGAGCATTCACGAATCCGCGGTTGGGCCTGGCTTATCGCCCTTAACCGGCACCCACAAACTTGCTGGGATTGGTGAGGGTCTGCCAGCTCTACCCTGCCGTCTGCCTCTCTACACCGCAGGCGATCTTGAAGTGTCCATTCTTGTGAAATAAACGGAATTTTTAATTCCTGTCTGGTCATTCTCAACGCTTGCGAAATTAGTGGCCATAGAAGTAGCACGCTCGTTGCGACGTGGAGAATCTTCGACTCGATGACGCCTGACATGAGTCCTCCTTGTTCGCTACAGCTCGTTATGGATTTCTCCCTTTAACCCCGTCGATACCTCGCGTTTCGGCTTATGAGTCAAGTTCTACTTGCTGTCTTTTCATCGCCTCAATTGTTTTGGCGCTCGAAATTGCCGTTTCCAAAGGGTGTTTCAGGTCCGTTTTAGCTGATTCCGAAAGCTGCTGGCCGAACAGGCCCACAACAAACCGGTCGCACACAAATTGTTCTTTGGTGTCGTCTTTACGCCGACAAACCAATTTGTGTAGCGACGTAGCAAAGTGAAAGACTGTTTTCCTCCCATCTTTTTTGCGGCGATGGAAAGGACTCCTTTCTGAAACTACGTTTTTTGTGTGCTCGAACTGCAATTGGAGCTTTCCATTTACGGCTTCAGTGTTCTTGAGCTCTGCATCTGTAGCGTTGAGACTGCAATATTAAGGCGAAAACTTTTAATGTTTCATACTGGCGGCCATGACCCTGTCCTTCCGGCCACGACCATGTCACAACCATGTAATAATTACGGCTAATGACTAACTAGTCAATAGCCAGTACTAATGACTATCTACTCACTAACAAGTAATAGTTTGTCATTAATCATGACTAACTAGTCATCGGTAATAGAGATGACTAGGACTATAACGTCACTGATGGTGATGTCATAACGACGTCACGTCCGATCATGACATCACGACTGGTGATGATGCTACCAGACAATTCTGCCAGGCGTCCGATTCAGGCGTCCGTGCGGCGGCTTTCATATAGCGTTTTCTCTAACACTAAAGCGAAATAAGAAAGACAGAGAGAGATTTACAATAGTGCTTAATCCTCCCGGAATTATAAAGCGCAGCTACTGACGGCCAATCACTGATGTCAAAGGGATGCATAGCGTTCTTACATGGCATCGTTTTGCGGGAGGGCTTCCTCTCGTCCCCCCGTTTTACACATTTTTCTTCGGCGCCTCTCTTCAATAGTGTCCTATTACGCTGCCAGTCCTCGCGCAACGGGAGCCCGACCTCTGACACCATGCAAAGTTGAGAGGGACGGTGTCAAGAATGGTTTTACTCTATTCCACGCATACAGCCATGTGACGTCCATGTCACTCCCACTCGTTACTCCTTGCTGGTAGCCTACTATTCCAATAACCACCGTATGCAGTGTGCTGCCGCCGATGTTTGACACCCTCTTAGCATTAGCTCCATCTTCCACCGGTGAAGGCCTCTTGACCATGCCCTGATTCTACGTTATCATATAGACACGGTCTCCGTAGTGCGCGAAGGCGCTGTCTGCGTCGTTCCCTGCAAGGCCTGAACCACCGGGAACTCTGCCCGTCGTTTTTCAAGTCGTAACTTCACTACGCGAGGTAAAGCCAAATTCATCATATGCATTTGATGACCTTCAAACAGCTTCGATGAGTTGAAACTTAAGCCACAAACAATTTGGGTAGATATGTTCCCACCAAAAATATCAGTGGTCAAAGATCAACTGACTTGGAAAGTAGCTTAACACGTGAGCAGCTGTGTAGCGAAGCACATGATCGCTGACGTCAGACGCCCCGCGCTTCGGCCGGAGCCGCGCCATATAGATCCGGAGAAGAGCAACTGAGCAATCTTGTTCGTTACGATCGTCGGTTTGCTGCATTCGATGATCCGGAGGACATTGCTTTGCGAACTGAGAGTTTGCGGAGGAGAAGAACCGGAACTAAAGCATAAAGAGCGACGGAAAATCCAAAACAACATGTCAGCGTCTTGCGGAACGCCGGTGCGACGATACTGCGAGGCGCGGGCGACGAGCAGTACAGATGGCCGCCGGTGCCACCACCGCTTCTGCGTCAACACCGACAGCAACAATGACCGAAGCAAGACGTTTGCAACTTCGATTCCATGTGTGTGCATGCTCCAGCTGTTGTTTACACTATGTTTAACCGAAGCTAAACGGCAATCTATATTTTGCAGCTTTCAAGCACGCGTTCTATCTTTGCCATCCTGGCTTGCATCATTTTATTCGTCTTGGCATGCTATTGATGATGGCTGTAAGCTCCTTCTCTCAAGCAGTCTCACTCTGAAAGCCCGAGTTTCGCCAGCCCACCTGTTGCCTTGTAACCGCTTGTACTTCTTCGATGGCTGGAACCCTATCCTCCTGATTTGAGACCCCTTGGTCCGCTATGTGGCGGGAAGGAACCCGACTGGTCCCCGTTCTTAATACCACGCCTCGCATCACCGCATGGCCACTCCTGGGCCGAACGCAGCTTTCTCTTTGCCAGATTGGTTCTTTTTCCCGCTGTTCTGCCGCCGCACGTCGACTGCTTATGGGCTTTACAAAATATTCAGTTTCAGCTCCTTCCATTGTGCACCCCATAGGACGCGATACAGTCCGGCTTGCATGTCAGCAGGTCTTCTTCCGGCGGTGTAGGATTTTCCTGCAAAGACGACGCCGACTGGCCTTCACACGAGCACCCACGCACGCTAGATCTCCCACTAGTCTACAACGTATCATGCCTCGAGTAACAATCTACAATACAGGCAATCCACTAAAGGACTTGACGCGAAACACGCCTCCCCCAAGTATAATGTGTTTCACCTTTGGCTTGATGAAAGGAATCTAATCCAAAACTTCTATGCATTTGTTTCTTGTCAGGAGTTCCACCCGAAATACTTCCAGCGGTACCCGTTGCATGCATTGTAGGAGGCTCCTTACGCTGAGCTGTCCTGCGATGCCACGTGCACCGTAATCGTCTTTACGCTCGCATATGCCCCCATATTTGGCGAGTTAGTTATTGCCTTGTTCTTCTCGTTCATCGGCACCACCAGGGAAATAGCACCTCCGCCTCCTAAGTCGCACTTGTAAGCTTCGTTCCCACTCTCGTTGTATATTCCAGTACCCTCGCCATCATTGCACTCATGTCCCATTTTCTGGTCGAGCCCATAACCTCGAAATCCTTGGCCAGTACTTTCATAAACGGTTTCATTTTCTTAAACGCCGGCGTTTACCCACACATGGCTTGCTCCACTCCGCACGTCTCGCGTCAGTCGCAAATTATGTGGAGATTACAAATCATTTACGCTTTTGCAGGAGGACATTCCCGGGACCCGCCTAAGGTCTCGACAGATCTGAGGATTGCCACTTTAGACGGCTCCAAACCGCGTGTTTTC
This sequence comes from Amblyomma maculatum, assembly GCF_055883805.1. Lineage (NCBI taxonomy): Eukaryota > Metazoa > Arthropoda > Arachnida > Ixodida > Ixodidae > Amblyomma > Amblyomma maculatum. Next base: position 99,377,593 of record NC_139349.1, on the reverse strand, counting down.
AAAATCCCGCCATACTAAAACACTCAAGGCGGGGTAGCATGCGGAGCCCGCCGCACAGCCTCCCTGCAGCGTTCATCCCTCTAACGCTGGGTGTGCACAGAGCCCGACATTTTAAGGCGAGGCTTTGATTGGAGGAACCATTTACCGCGTGTTAGAGTGTTTTCATTCACAAAGCTTGAAGGCAGGTCCTTCTTGTTTGGTGAGCTGCATAATCCTTGGGGCTGCATCATCACAAAGTTCAGGCTTAAAACGGTGGATACACTAGTCACCCTATTTTCCACGTTACATAGTGCGTGGGCGTTACACCAAGCCTTTATTTCATTCGCAACAAACATTCCACGCATGATATTGTCAGAATGAGGTTCACTGCAGAACTGTGTAGTTAAGCGTACGAGGAAGAATGCGCCGATGCAGGCCACCGAGGTTTGTAAACAGGGATGGGCGGCTGTACTTAAATTGAGTTTTTATAAGCATCGCCAGGCCTGGTCATTTTCATGCGCTGTTTCCCCTAAACGCCGCAGCTGGCTCTTTGGTGAAGCCGGTAACCGGGAGCACGACCCGATGGCGCAGAAACCTTGTCTGTAGTCCGGCATATTAGAGGCTGCGTTGAACGAACAGCGGTGTGCTGCCCCGCTCACTTCGGAACAAATAGAAGGCCACCTCTATATTTTTCACTACGACAGCTTACTTTAAATATTGGGCTGCGTTTACTAATAATTGGCACTGTCACCAATGCCTCAATGCTGAATCGGCAAATAGCCTTGCCTTTCAGATTATTTGTCGACTTTCGAGACTGTTCAGCCCATCTATTTACACCCTGTGAAACAGTTCTCAAGCTTGACTTCAGCTTTTGTGTTTCATCCCATTTTCACGGTTTACTTCCCGGAAAAAAAAATGAAATTAAACATCACGAATTCTTCTAAGGCTCGCTGTGGTAGTAAGTTAGTGGTAAGGAAGCTTTACTGTTAGTCCCGAGGACGCGGGATCGGTCGCCACATCGGTGTCCGCGTTTTCATGGATTATTATTATTATTATTATTATTATTATTATTATTATTATTATTATTATTATTATTATTATTATTATTATTATTATTATTATTATTATTATTATTATTATTATTATTATTATTATTTATTGGTGGCTGGTCCTTTTGCATGGCGGCGGAACTCAACGAAACCTCTAATGCGTGGTGCTAGCGCGCGTTAAAGAACGTCAAATTGTCGATATTTCTACAGCCGTCCGCTACGACGGCCCTTATAGTCTGATCGCTTTGGGACGCGAAAGTCTTAAGTCAAACGAAACCGATTATTGTAAGACAATGTTTCTTTAGGACAAGGTATGTAATACACTTCATCTCACCGCTGGATGGCCCCATGATGCTTATAGCCCCACGTCTACTTACATAGGGGTGCTACGGCATGTACTCAACACCGAAAGCGATAGGCTCAAAATCCTACGGCGTGCACACCAATTAAATTCAACGGCGTATTGAGACCTCTCCAAACTGTTAGCTCCAGTATAAAAAAAAAAAAAAAAAAAACACTTTCTGTGGGTCATCGCATACCGGTACAAGTCGTCGCACGGGTGGACGCTGCTGTCGATGGATTCCATGAGGTCTCGCTCGAGAGAGTAGCAGCCACCCGGTCTGCGGCAGAGGTCCACCCTGCTGGTCAATATGGCGGGCGCAGCGAACAGCACCACAGAAGTCAGAGATGAGGTCGCCAAAACAAATGTCACATAACGTGGCACGGACCGCAGGCTTGACGTGTCAATTGGCGGTGCGCGGTTACCACCAGTACAAGATGCGGGCAGCGGTGTCTTGGGAAATGGCGACGTTTGGAGCGGCAGTGATCTCTTGACTGGTCGCATCGTAGACCGGCTTCACTTCTTCTACCTCTACTCATCTGCAGTTTGCTGTTATTCTTCTTTCTTTTAAATATCTGCATTTATTAATGTTCTCAGGAACAAATGAAAAAACATCCATACATTTAACATATATTTCGAAGGCAATGCTTGACTCCTTCTCCTTATTGCATTATTTGTTATTCTCTGACTGCGTCGGTGAAGATCATCTTACAGGCAGAATACCAGAAAGTGATGACCTTCGAAATGCGTTCCGCTTCCCCTTGCCAATATACATGTACACAAAGCAATGCAATTCAACTTCTAAAGAATGCGATGAGATAGTCAGATGTGATCACATTTTATGGAGCTGCAAAAAGGCACCGTCACCGCTACACCTAAGCTCTGTCTCTTCTCTAGAGCAGGTGGGAAGCTATATAGGCTAGCTGAGACCCGTTGACGCATGTTCGGGCTGCTTAGTAGGCCCGTTAGGTCATCGATAGCCACATATTCGAAGCCATCTTGTATACCTTTTAGGGCTCAATGCTAACAATAAATGTCCTGTTATTTCCAAACTTTTCTTGCCTCTAACGACTCACAATGCGATGTTATGACTTAACTGGAAGACGTTACTGGTGCCTGTCAAATTTGACATGCAAATGTAACTTTAACGATCATCTCGGAGCCGTGTTGCGGTATTGCGCTGGCTTCAATTAGATATTAACGTGCCTAATTTTTTCATCATTGATTTCAGGTTACGACCAATATTTTAAATCTACTCGTTTTTCTTCATAATGTGATTCTTTATGTCGGCCAGTTATGTCGTCCACTTAAGGGAGTATTCGAGTCAATTTAGAAAGCTCTGTGCAGAGCCTAGCTTTTACAAATATTTTAAAAAGGCCCATGGACCACTCGAAGTCGATTATGGCGGCACATACTTCCCCGCGCTCTTCCTTGCCGATGGCACCAATTGGGCTTTTTTGGAGCGCTCATTTCTTAGAAGCTCCCAATTGACTCCGGCGGGCCGGGGAGATTTAACGAGCCGTCGCTACTTGTTAGTCCTCTCCTGTCCTACACACCGAATGATGTATCATAGCGTGTAGGGCAAAACATTCAGCTGCTGGGGGCATAGTACAGAGGACTCCTTTTCGCGTAGCAGCAATGTGCTGTGTTGTAGACCATAAGGTCTAATGACGCCATTCATGGAGGTCATAGCACGCAGGGAATCGACCTCAGGACCGGCTCGAGGGGCCGGCGCCGCTCCCTTCTTCGCACGTCTACTTCTTTCCGACGCACCTGGCGAACTTTATCCGTGCCGGTAAATATTTATTTATTTATTTATTTATTTATTTATTTATTTATTTATTTATTTATTTATTTATTTATTTATTTATTTATTTATTTATTTATTTATTTATTTATTTATTTATTTATTTATTGTACACCGTATTGCCCCAATACGGGGTATTACATGAGGGGAATACATGGCAACACAAAAAATCAAAAATTAAAACAAAGAATAAATAAAAAGATGCTTTTTAAAATTCGCGGTGCTGGTGTGGAGTGCGGCATCGGCAGGCAGGCCATTCCAGTCGACTGCAGTCTGGACAAAGAAGGAATGCAGATGTGCAGAGGTACTTGCGCGAGGCGGATAAACGGCTTTTGTGTTTATCTACAACGTAAACCCCTGCCTGAAAATGCCACAATAACACCTTCAAGTCCCGAGGCAGCCCGTTCCCTTCATCGCCCCCGCTGCCCATCTGGGTCGACTCCGGGAACCTCGGTTTACAATAAGCCAAAATTGATGGAAGCTAAAAAAAGGGAGTTAAATAGTACGGATCCGGCACTCGTGTTCAGACGACTAGACAAATACACGTGCCCATACTCGATCCTGGCAAACGATATGTTTCCCGATGTGTGATCACACGAGTCTACACCCTGTGGGCAAAGTTGGCTTCTTGGCCGTATAATATGGGAATTGCAAAGTTCTCCTGAGAGAGCACTAAATAACGATTCTAGAGACTCCTGGGAGATCTTGCTGCGTAGCTCGGACCGCGAACTCCACCTCCGCCTCTTCCGACTGGCTGAAACGGCTGCCGTACCCAAGATCTCGCGGCCAGCATCTAAAGCGGTGCCTCCTGCCACCCCAGCCATGTGCAGAGGGAGGGGAGGGGGATGCCATTTCTGTCGGAAAGTGAAAGTTCTTCCTGCTTCAAAATGCTCTTGGCGCCTCCATGTCATCTGGATCAGGCTGTACTGTCCTGGTGTCTTTTGCTTTCACAGTCAGCCATGGAAGAATTTAGCCATAGCAAAGTGTACCTTACTATGCTTAATCGACCTTCAACTCTGGCCTATAGCTCAGCCTGGTTAAACCTCAGCAGCCCACTCCAGCAAACGCTCCTTAATCAAGACCACTACCACCTGTTTACACCAAGACTTTATGGACAATCAATTCGGATACGTAAGCTAAGTCTGCAACCGGTTGTAATTCGCACGATTTTAACTCGATGAGTACATCCATGATTATCACGCTCCAATGATTCGAATTGACATCGACTTTCGTTTCAGCGGTGCGGAACAGTCTTTTTGCCCCCAATAACATCAAGTTGCGTGTGGAATGCGATAATCGATCTAAGACCAATGACGCGTGTTTCTGTAGCTCCGGAAGTGCTGCACAATGTTTTTTTTTTTTAGCCGTGCAGAAAACGAAGCGTAGAGTCATGCGTTGACAGGACCCATTATTCGCCTTGGCGATAAGAAGATTTTGGCAGATATACTCGTGCGTTCACGCATTTTCAATGAATGAACAAGCACCTAGTGTGCTTCGTTGTCCTAAAACATGTATTGGAGGAAAAGAGCGTTGGTGTTTCGGCGGGACGACTATTATTTGACCAGAACCATCGAACGCAAAGCACCTGACAGCTTTGTAATAAATGGCTACATGGAAGTTCCACACCACGCAGCTGTTTTCACAGATGACCCGACATTCACGGGTAGGTGCAAATCCTGCGGGCAGTATGCTGACCTATTGCACATGGTGTGGGCCTGCCAGAAAAATTTAAAAATAAAAGTTTTTAAAACAGCCAATTAGGGAGATTTGGGAGGCGGCCCTGTCCAGCTCGGACCTGGAGGCCCCGCGTGTCCTGGTCCAGAGAGCTCGGACAGAGGCGGCTGCCAGTGGCGTCCAAGAATAGGCTCTGCCACTCAGCTCCACAACCATATATGCACCTCCTTTCCCAAATCATTTCATTGTAAATAAATGTTTACTCTTCCTCCTCTCCCAATGCGATGAAAAAGCCAAATTAGGTATTCCAAGGCACTCGATTGGTGTTTTTGTGTACGAGTCCCGGATTATACACCAATATTTACTGTTGAACTGCTTGCAATTTGTTCGGCCCCTCAAAACGTTTCCGGTAATATTACTCACCTAATCATATTCTCTGACTACATGCGGATCTTACCAGCGCTGGAAAGCCCGAAGGCGCGTCTTCTGAAGCAAACGCTTACGTTTTTTCTTCCCTTGCATTTACAAGAAGTGCGTTTTATTGCGAAAGCAATTCTACTTTCACTTTTCAGCCCTTCGCGTAGCGAGACGGTAGCTACAATTGACCTTTAGCATGACCTTTCGCGCGCCGCCAAGCACAGCTGCGCAAAAACAGGGGCCCCAACTCGCGCCGTCAACTCGCGAGGCGGTAACTACCAAACGCGGCCTAACTCCCGCTCCCTCCGTGAGGGAGCGCTACAGCCGGAGTGACGTCATTTCATATGCCGCAAAAACAGGGGCCCCAACTCGCGCCGTCAACTTGCGAGGCGGTAGCTACCAACCACGGCCTAACTCCCGCTCCTACCGCAGCTACCGCCGGGGGTGCAACGTTGGATACTATAGGAGGTGGCCTAGCGGCAGGTGGAACCAACGCAGTCTCCAGGGATGCTATCATTTTCTGCTGGCGTAAAGAATGCCGTTGCAGCAGGTGCCGGAGCGGCAGTTGTACATTCTGCCTTAACCTCACCCACAACCATGTATATCGTTGCAGCCACGGCACTCCTTGCCTCGCCGCTAGTTATACGTAGAATAACCAGGTAGCACCCCGGAATAAACAATAGTTGAATCATATGCCGTGGCCAGAGTGAATCACTGCATAACCATAAGCATAACCACAAGCACCACAACCAGCTACACAACCAGCTGAACCTAGGCGTAGCCATAGCTATTGTTTTCGCAATTGCCAGGCTTAACCAAGCTAAGCCACTGCCAATATTTTGGTTGTACCTAACACTGATGACGCCGAGGCTTATTTCTGCTGTCCTTTCGGTAAGAAAACCCCCAATGTGATCGCAAATCTTCTTTCGAGCAGAGAGAGAGAGAAGTATCATTTATTTGCACCCTTCAAAAGGCTGACGAGGATCGGAGGCGCAGCTCTGTCCCAGCCATGTCCTTCCCCTCAGCCGTCGACTTGGATCTCTTTGTATGATAACGCTACTCTGTCTGGATTATGCTTACAAATTTTATCGCATTTTTTAAATATTATTTTTTGATTGCTATTTTTGTCACCTAAAATTTTTCTGAATTATTTTTGGAAGACTAATTTCCAATTGATAAGTTATATATATATATCACACAGTCTCTGTCAGGATCTTGTATTCAATTCTTACACATCCACTGAACTCTGCTCAATTCCTTACTCTGAGTATGTGCCAAATGAACAGATGCGAGAAGAAAAGGACGAACACTCTTATTGTTGTTTAGTTGATAATTATTTGAATACACTAATTCAGTATATGTAGGACATTTGGCAGTCCACACTGAACCCGGGCCAATCCCCCTCCATGGGTATGTGCCATTTATCAAATTAGACAAAGAAGAAGAAGAAGCGCTCTTACGCAGCACTTCGCTAACAGGCTTTCTCGGCAAAAAAGGTGTGTTGAATAGCCATACGCTAGGAAGGTAAGAAATACTTGTGAAGTTGATATTTTCGTTTTTATGCAGGTGCTTTTTTGTCCAAAAAATGTCGCTTAACTGCCACCGACTGATACATTTGGCGACCTTGTCTTGTAGATACCTAACGTTAGAGGAAACGCACTTGGATACTCATCATTAGAAAGACACCCTCGGGTTACGCACTCTCACGCCTAAAACCGTGTGTGAGATTGGCTGTCTCAGCTGTAACAGTTATCTCTATAAAGTGTTACAAGACCGAGCGTCTAGTATCTACATCAGCCGTAAGTGCCCCTTCTCCTCTCCTTCAAAAATTCATCCCTCTAGTTTCTCTTTGGAAACTGCGACCAATTCACATCCATAGGTTCACGGCTCAGCCTTACCCGAAGCTTTCACCAGACGGTAACGCATGTACTAGCGGAACGCGTACCGGCCTACAATCCCTGGGTGCGGTTTAACCCCGGCTGCGCAGGTGCATGTGGCCACACCTTACCACGCTTCTGTCAATGTCAGTACCTTTTCAAGCCTTTCATTCAGTTGTCATCTTCTCTTTGCCGGCTTGAATGAGTCCCGAAATAATCTGCGTCATCAATATCAGTAGTAACGAGTGTTAGTTATGAAGCCTTGCTGGTATTTTGTTGTGACATTATATATAGGTAGTTTTGCCCATTTATAGCCGTTATGTCACAGATAAACAGAGTTATGTTCGTTTTAGTTAAAATAAGCTGCAACAATGTTCAACTTTTCAGTTTTTGCTGGAACTTTTTATCTTTGGTTTGGTTTGTGGTGTTTAACGTCCCAAAGCGACTCAAACTATGAGAGAAGCCGTAGGGGAGGGCTCCAAAACTTTCGACCATCTGGGCTGCTTTAACGTGCACTGACATCGTACAGCACATGGGCGCCTTGCTTGCCACTTTACTCGAAAAGCGGCCGCCGAGGCCGGGAATCGATCCTTCATCCTTGTGAGGAGGAGGAGGAAGAAAAAACTATTTTACGTAGAATTTGAGGCACATGGGCCTCCTGGGTCTCCGCACGACCCCACTCGAACTCTATACGTTCATGTGATGTTGGTCCTTGACGTATGCGGCCCGACTGACGATGATCTGCCTGGCCGGGTCCGCTGACCGCAGTGAGGTCTCCAAGACCTCCCAGGTTCGGAGAGGCACCGGTCTGGCGGGGGGCAGGAGACGCCGGGCAGGATAAAAGAATGTGGGTAAGGGTAGCCTTGGGATGAGAGCACAAAGTGCATATGGGGGATACCGACTGAAATTTTGGCAGTAGAGCTGGTGTCGGCAGCGTTCGTGTCTGCAGGCGACGCTAAATTGACTGTTCTCTGGTAGTGAGGAAGGGGTGGTGTGACGGATAGATGAGGCGCTCAGCGCGGGAGTTTGCAGTGAACTAGCAAACGAGTGCATGCGCTCCTTCAAGAAATCTTCCACGAGGTCCGCCTGTGCCCGGTTTCTAGACCCTCGGTCTAAGGAGTCGACGGCCTCGTTGCAGGAATTTCCCAAGTGCGCAGGCACCCAGATGAGCTCAACCTGTCGGGGGAGGTGGGGGGTGGGCATGTGCAGCAGGCGATGCGCCGGATGATGAACCCGAAACCTGGCATAATTTAGAATGGCAGTTTTAGAATCGCTAAGTACATAGCTGGCATCTGTGTACACCAGAGCAATAGCCAAAGCGGTCTCCTCGGCTTCCTCAGGGATGGTGCCTAATTGAAGCTCGAAAGTTAAGGGGGAAATGGGGGGTTGTGGACAACCGCAGTGGCTCCGTTCTCATCGCAGGCGGCATCCACCCAGACTGCATCGGGATCATTCCCGTGCCATTTCTGGAGCACTACCGCGCGCGCCTTCCTGCGATCTTTGTCATAGTGGGGGTGCATGATTGTGGTAAGGGTTTAGCATAGATTGAAGTGTAAATGTGTTCTTAGAGATGCATTGTTTGCAGGAATAGGGATGCCTAGCTTACTGAGTATGTGTTGCCCGGTAGATGTAGCGGCCAATCTGAGGTATTCTGCTTGTAAATGGGCCTCTCGAAGTTCATGTATTGTGTTATGGACACCGAGTTCGAGTAGCCTCTCGTTGCTGGTGCTTTTCGGTAATTTAAGCGCTGCCTTTGTTGCTTGCCGAATTAGGGAGTCTATTTGCTGGGCCTCATTGGACTAGTAGAGCGCCGTAACCACTGCGCCACCACGGCAGGACGGAACTTTTTATCTAAAAGAACTTTACCAAATTGATACATATTAGCTTATCTTTATTTGTCCTCGCTATATCCAGAGGCTGAAGAGGAGCACTATCCAAGAAATAGAGACTTCAGCTTCAACGCTATGAATCCTGAATCTCCTAAACAAGATAACGCCGAGCAATTAAGTGCTTCTCCAGCTCAGTTATTACGGTAAGTGCTTCAACTCTTAGACTTAAACAAGTTTTAATAAAATCACGCATGCGTAAAGAAATGGCAACCGTGTCTTGGGTGCACGCAAAAATTGCTGAAGCATACGGCCATATATCGCTGCAGCGTACTCCGATTTCAAATGGTTGAATATGTGGTGATCGATTTGGTTTGCCCAAGATCATTGTTCTGATTCTTCGCATGGATGTAGCATCATATACGGCTAGTACTTTTCTTGCAGAAGTTTGGCGATAATTGTGCTGGTAGTGGAATTGCCCAGATACCGCGGTGCACTTTTCTGAAGCTTATGTTGGCTCACATTACAAAGGTGCATGCAATGAGAAAGTCGGTTCCTAATGCATGTTTTCATGACCCCTTCATGACCATTCATATTTCCATGAGACACTTTTCCGCACCGCTCACTACCATCGTGAACATTATTCATTTGTGCCATATATGCCTAGACGACAGGAATAAAATATGGCATTTCTGCAGTATACTTTCAACGTGCTTCATCGAGGACCCGTCTCTTGCGTTTTAGATCAAAATTTTCTTTTTCGTACTATCTCCTTTTGTCGTGATGCAAGTCTTGTGCTGCCCTGCCGCATTATACACCTCGCACACTATCTAAAACTAGTTATTCGAGCGATAGTTTCAGCTAGTGCTAATTTCGAGGTTGTACAAATTGAACGTTGTTCAAGCACCTGTTTCGCTTCGAGCAGCTGACCAATTCGATCTCTACTTTCCCTCTTCGTGCCGATCTTGTTCGTTTATTGGTAAAATGCACTGTGCCACATATGTGGTATAAGTATGCGCTAACTGCAAAATTTGCGCGCAAACTCTGCAGCTTTTTTGACCAAATAGATTCGCTTTACAGCAATCTTATAATAATGACATTTTTTTTTTTGTTATTTCAAGCCTCTATGAAGCATAAACGCTGTCTTGAAACAAGAACGCATACGCTAAGATTTAAAATTACAACTCATTACATATTCAGCCGCTTCTCATTCATATGCACATGATTAAAGAGTACTTCCTATAAGAATTGTTGCGCTTGGTTGCACCGCTCTACGAAAAATTCGCTTGCTTCTCACTTGGTACCAAATAGTGAGGAACCTGAGCGTACGGTAGACTCACCGGCAAGTTCTGACGGAATTCCCGACAATGCTGATGCCTTTGCCGAGCCACAAGTCGTGGCTATTCGCCTAGAGGAAGAAGATGGGGAGTCGGCGAGGTGTGAGCATTTTGCCAGCATCAGTATGACGGCGCTGGCGCTCATCGCTGCCTTCCTCATCTCTGCTGTGTACGTCACTTTAAGAAGCCTCAGCGAAGATAACGTAAGCCTTTACTAGGTCCATCTTTCTGAGAAACCTTTCAATTGCGAGGCAGTTGTATTGTGTTGTAGAATACTATTAGAGACATATGATGGAAATGAGCTAAGTTATGACGACGGTGCAAAAATTGACTTTTAAAGTTTTTTCTGCGCTCGCATTAAGAATTATAGCTACCTATTGCAGAAAACCGATATGCTTTGATTGGGCGAAAAAACGTTTTCAGGCAGCTGCAGAATATTATGAGACACCTTTATACACGGGGGTAACAATGGTCTGTGCTTCTGACGCGTACTAATGATTTGCGTTTGAAGTTTTTTTTTTTTTTTTTGCGCTCGTACTTAGTCAAAGCTGCCGATTGCAGAAAAACCAATTGGCTTGTATTGAAAGAAAACGTTTTCAGGCAGTTGTAGAATACTGCAATACCTTTACACGCACGTGATAGGAATAGTCTGTGCTTCAGAGAAGTACGAAATATTTGTTTCGAAAGTTTTTTCTCCGCTCGCACCAAGTAGTAAAATCATCCTATTGAAGAAGACTAATATGCTCGAATTGCAAGAAAGTCTTCAGAGAGCTGTAGAATATTGTGAGATGCTCCAATACGGGGGTATTGTAACACGCGGATAGGTATGGTCTGTGTTACCGATGCGTACCATTCAAAGTTTATTTCTGCGCTCCCACTGATAAGTTGTTTTGCTTTCAACACGAGTATTTCACCCGGCCATACAAAACTATGATATCTCATTGGTGCTCACTCTCAAGAAATAGCCTGTGTCTCAGAAATGAAAGGCGCCTCGATGTGTTAAAATCGGCCGAACTGATCGAGCGCGATACCCTTTAAATTTTACTATATTATGTTTTCAGGGTATATATGAACAACTTGATGTGCTTCGATTTTGTGAACTATATAAAGGGCAGAGTTGTATTTACCGCACTGCGCCAGACCTTTTTCAAGCACGGCAGAGAGCGGGTCCTAATGCGTAGCCATTTCCAGGAGTGTTATTGCATGCTTCTGCGCATTTTAGTTCAAATTAATAGCACATTAACGAAATCAAAGAGCCTTAGTAATTCTTTAGTAAAGCGAGCTTTTGGGCAAGTTGGTTACTTTACTTCCACATGACTACAGCGCGAAAAAAAGACGAGAACAAAGGAAGGAAAAAAACACACGTCACGGACAATCGCTGCTATTGACAACTAAATTTATTTCGCCAACGCGTAGGAAATATAAATGTTTCATAGGGGATGCGCGAGCAGAAAAAAAAAAAAAGGAAGAACCCATGCCACCGTCAATATAGAACATTTTCTCACCGTGTGATACATATTATCGAATTATCGAGTGGCAGAGAAAAGGTCATATTCTTCTTTGTACAAGGGAATTTAAGTATCACTTACGCAATAATCGCCCCTTTTCTTTATATGGTAATGAGCAGTTTGATCTTTGTTTATGCCTAGAATCCATGCTCAATGAAAATGCAGCGAACATTCGTGGAAAGAGCTACAATGTTAACCAAGCTCACCATCTTTGTCATTCTCTAAATTTATTTCCTGCTCTCTCAACCGATCGTTGACACATCTGCCATATTGGACGACATAGGCTCTTCCGCACTACAGTAGAATTTCGAATAGCACTCCCGACTGCCACTGAACAAGGGGCTTGGCATGCTTTTTCCCGCATCTAGCTTTGGTGGCCTCCTTTGCAGAGATACGAAGGCATAGCTGGCCGAGCTTTACAGGAGCCGAAAAAACGAGCGGCACCCCAAACCTGATCGAAACTATCTTCAAGTTATGCATGACAGCAGGTAGGGCAGCTTCCGGACGCAAGGTGAGCTCAACATGCCTCGTCTTCATGGTCGTAGCGCTCTTCTTTACCTTTTTCAGGAGGTTTTCGGCAACAGCCGTCACGATCGACTGAGGGTAGCCTGAGTCCAATCTTTTTGCCAATATGCCATCAAATCTGGTCTGCAGTCATGGTCGCACGATTTATCTAGTGCCGATTGGAGGCACAAGTTCACCATGCTTCCGTTATGTATCTTAGCGTGCGCGGAATCATAAGGAAACAGTCGTGTTTGCACACATGGGGCGTAGCCCCAACACACGCAGTACGCACTAAACTTGATACGAATATATAAAAACTGAAGATGATTCTCGTTTGGCATTTCGTAACTGAAGGTCGGTCCTTTTCCATGCTGTTGAAACTCGTCTTAAATTCTGTCTACAAAAACGCAGTAGTGTAAAGCGCTCTGCCTAATAGTCCAACAAGATTAAATCATCGTCAACATGTCGGTCCTCATTTATGACCTCGTCCGCTTTATAATCAGATGCTAAAATCTGGTCAATACTTGTTGGAAAAATATCACTTAAATTGGATGCAACGCAGAACCAAATACACATTCCATGGTTTGTAAATAGTGCTGGTTCTGTTTCACTGACGCGAACTCTTGGTGGGGTATCGAATAGAACAAATATTCCACATTCACAGAGAACACGAAGCCAATGTTGTGCTTGGTTTTCAAGAAATCAACAATTTCTTTGAAGAAAAGGGTCGTTAAAAGTGTGAACTCGCAGATACCTGCAGGTATCAACTAACAAGCAACTCTCATGTTCCATACTCGCTAACAATAGTTCTAAATGGTACATCCGGTGTATGCGTCTTGACACTAAAAGACACTTTCAAAGCATGGCCTTTACAACTGATTATCTGCTTGGACAGCTTTTCGTTACCAACGTTTCCCAACAGCAATTGTCCGTGTCGTGTGTGTTTGTTCCTTTTTTGTGCTCTTTTTTTTTCGCGCTGCAGTTTTGGGGATACCTTAGTAATTTTCATACGCACTTATTTCTACAGATACAATTCTGGACTCATGCAGACCCAGAAGCAAGCCCAGCTCATCTCATGGTTCTAGTGCACCCAGCCGCTCCTGTCGAAAATGAAATTTTAGCTCGATGAATTGAAAGCGCTCTGCACCGTGACCGTTAAGATCAATGCAGGCTACCTTACCTTGAAGCAGAAACAATTTTGCCGTGTACCCACGTTGCAACTAACCATAATATTTAATTTTGATGTAACATATGCTACATCGAAAAACACTACAGTCGAAGCGCACTTCGAAATCGTGTCAAACATGCGACAAAATATTCTGTAGTTCTATCGTAAACGTCAAGTTTTTCTGTAGTTCTGTAGTACTTTTCTGTAGTTGTGTAGTTTTTCTGTAGTGTATTTCTGTTGTCTGTAGTTCTGTAGCCCTTCTGTGTTGTAACTACAGAAAATTCTGATGTTACTAAAGAACGTTCTGTTCTCCAATAGCTTTCCCGTCAAAAACCGCACTAACATTCTGTCGTAACAACAGAAAATTTTCTGTAGTTTTTCCCAACTAGGATGTTGTAAGAACTAATGTAATGTGTTGTTCTTCATAGAAACGTTACCGAAGCAACGCAGTGAGAAACACCCTGTCATTCTCTGTCTCTCTCTCTTCACAGGGAGGAGAGATGGCAGTCGATGACTTAGACACTGGACTGAGTGGGCAGTTCTGGCATCTGGCGCAGGAAGACCCTGTTGTAATAGCAATGAGCAGCTACAATGAAAGACAAACTGCACCCAACTTGTCGATTGACAGCAACAAAACGAATGTATATAAAACGCCCGACGACCGGTTTGATGATGCGATTAACGTGACACTGCTGAACTCGAAAATATCTGCAGTCGGAAACGACGATCAAATATTGCCGATAAATTATGAGACTACATCGCGAAGCTCACTTCGAAAGCCGCTCATACAGAGACGTGCCAGGTTTGGTATTACAAGGCGAATGTCGCGAAGAATAATATACAGGGCTGCATTCCTTAACCTAAGCCAATTTACGAAACCAGCTCTGAATATACGGCTTGTCGTGAAAGAAAGACCAACACCTATTACTGGCATTGATCAAGACAAGATTTCCCAACGCGACGGCTATTCCGATGACAGTGCTACCGGCGCTCCAGGGGCAAAAGGTGTAAGCAAAACTATCAATTCAGAACTCATCACGGATCTCGGCATCGGCTATAAAAGAAGTGCGCAGCACAAAATGCTTGAACCGGAAATGGTTTTGAAACGTCATGAGAGCAGAAGTGAGCTAGAATTAAATATTGCCGCGCAATCGAAAAGAACTGCCGACAGAGCGAGATTGCAAGATGGAAATAGGCGTTACAAGAGCTACAGTGGAAATGAAAGAACCGGGTCATTGGACAACATGCCGAGATATTCAGATGAGAGTACTCTCGGAGCTGCCAACGTTGCAGCTATTCGAACTAAAAAACGTGATATGCGACTGGTAGATAATATTCTCACGGTAATTCGAAACAAGAACCAGAATAGAAGCCAGCCGCTTAATTCGATGGGTTTGGCGACAGATTCGCATCAAAATAACGGGAATGCACAACATGCGGAAAGAGTACGTACACAGGACTCCGTGACAATGGAATGCGGTGCTGAACCTTGCGAAAGGCTTGACCAACTGTTACGGAATTCAATGGATGTCGCTACGGATCCCTGCGACGACTTTTACAAGCACGTCTGTGGAGGGTTGCACGAGCGCTCGGACAACACTTTTGTACAGGTAAACAAACAAGTGTCCCTTAATACTACAAGTATTCACGAGGCATCCTAGAATTAAAGTCTGTGAGCACTTATTCCGCCACAGCTGGAAATTTCTTTGCTGGCGTACGATGCCATAGTCAGGTGTCCGCTACGTGTTGTAAATTGGAGATAGTAGCTCATACTTTAAATCCGTAGTTGATCTTGCCGATTTCTTTAGAGCTGGCACATTTAATATTCGACCTATCACGAATATATTTAGCGCACCGAACTTTCGCTGAACTCTGCCTCGGAGACGCATGTTGAAAGGGGGGGGGGGGGGGGGGGCAAAGAGTTAGTTGTGAAGGGGACGAACCACAAGCCCCACCTTACTTAATGTGCTTAGACACATTCACACATTTGGACAGTTGTCGCGCAGTGCCGTGCGAGGTCACACAGCAAGTATTATGAATGCCACAGCTCTGGCCATTTCACTAAGCCACTTCGGGAACGCTAGTGTGGCCACTAACGAACCCCGCATATTGATCATTTATCAGGATACTTAACGGCAAGAGAGGTAGGGAGAAAATGTGCATATTTGATAAGCTGTGCATGAGTTCCTCCCTTTGGGCACATTCTGCAACGTTCAGCTCTATTATATATGTTCAGTAAGCATGTCCGCATTAAGGGACTGCAGTGCCACCCTACATTTATTGGGCCGCCAAAGTGCTGGGGCATTCAATAAGACACGTGACCGCTGATTCAGTGTCTCCCTAATTCGACGCATTTACAGATGCGAAAAGAGTCCTTGAGCTCTCTGAAAGCTGTCCTCGAGTCAACGTCTATTCCGGAAGGAAACCACACGGCGATTCACAAGGCTGTCAGCATGTTCCGGGCCTGTGTGCGGTATCCGACGGACGGGCTCGCTCTGGAGCTGCCCCGCATCCGGCGCTTTCTCGCAACCGTCGGGATGAGCCTTACTGGCGGCGGAAAGGAGACCTCGGAGAACCCGATGCTTCACATGATGCGCATTTCGCTGCAATATGCGCTGCACACCTACGTGGCGTTTCGTGTCGATGGTCTCAACGCCGTAAATGGCAAGAAGATACTTCGAGTAAGAGCATCTTTGTTTCTAGCAGTATTGTCGCTTCACCGTCAATTTAAATATTGCATATGCTTTCGCACTTTGTTCTACTGACCTCCAGAAACACAAAAAGCTATCGTTGTTTTTATTCTGGCTCCAATACAAAGATTGCTTTCTGTTAGGTGTGTGTGAATATGTACAATTTCGAATACTAATCGAATATTGGGCTTTAATATTTGTGTTCAGATCAGAACCTTATTCACTCACGCACTCCTAATATTTAAGAGGACACGAATATTCTCAGCAAATAGAATATTTGTGAAGGCATATAAACAAATAGCATGACATTCTAATCCGCAGCTCACTCCCAAAGACAGAAATTACAGGATCTATACGTGTTCCGTGCATCATCATGTCAGCCCCACTGTAGCTAGTTACCTTTTTTGTTGCGTAGAGGGTAGTGTCTACGCATGCAGTTTCAGATGAGAAAAATATTTTCAATGACTACAGGGCTCGCCGCTCTTCTGCGCCGGCCTCATCGCTGCAGTGTAGGGGGTGCGCAGCTCTGAACGCAGCGCGTATGCAACAATGAAGATTCGAGAGCTTAAAATATGGCTGCTATGCCGGCGCTTGATCTGTAACCTTATACCGCTGTGAGATACCGCTTACCACAGAACCTATGGAAGTAGATACAACAGGAGCTGTTGGTATAGCATTTTACCGCACAACACACATGCAGCTGGCTCCATCGTTGGGCAGCACTCATTTATCGGCACGTTCCTTTTGTACGGAAAACTTATAACGCGAGAGTGCTCAAAGTGCCGTTGTACTGAAACTCTGGTGTCGGCGTTCTGAATGAGAAATCATGGGTATAATTTTGGCAGATGGTAGTCGATAGATGACGGTCGTGTACTGACTAGTCATCGAGATTAGATGTCGCGATACCATATGATGGCGCAGTTGGTTGCCGCTGCCAACTAGAGCTTCACCTTTCAGATGAGAAGGTAAGGGTTCAATCCAGCCTTACCACATCCTCGAATGCAAATAGCCACGTTAAAGGGTGCTTCATATGGCTGCGAACTATGCGATATACGTGTTGACAGAAATCAGCCAAGAATTTTACTCTCCTATTGGGGTGGCGACTGTGCTCTTGCCATGAAGCCGTGTCATGAGCGAGCGCTTACTCACCGCTGGCTACCAGAAGAGCGATAAGCTCACAATAACATTGTGCTCGATCCACGATCGTCGCGCCATTCGGTCCATCTGCCTGCGACGGGGCTCGACTCCATGCGGCACCGCGGTTTCTTTAGGAACAGCACAAATTTGCTGAAGAGAGAGCTTTCTTAGCGAGGGCTGTTCCTAACTGCTGCACGTGACAATATCTATGTCGATTGGTTGTTAATATAATGTGGTAGCTGTTGATTTATTTTTATGAGTATGTTCGGCATAATATGGGCACAAAAATAAAATTACTGGCAAAGCAAGTAGCAAAAGTGGAACCGCAAAGAGAGCCGACGGATGGTATACGTGCAACGGTATGGCGTCACACCCTGTAAACGGGAAGCTGAATTGTCCTCGATAACTTTTTTTGGTGTAGCATCTTGAAAGGCTAGCCCATTAACGTGGAAGGCGGATTTATTATGCGTGTTAGCTTTATGAGAGCTTCGGTAGTCATATCTTTACAATTACAGTCACTGCACATTTAGGTTTCCTTTCCCAACAACCATGATTGTGATTTTAATAAAGTGCATATTGTTG
Source organism: Amblyomma maculatum (assembly GCF_055883805.1). Taxonomy (NCBI): domain Eukaryota; kingdom Metazoa; phylum Arthropoda; class Arachnida; order Ixodida; family Ixodidae; genus Amblyomma; species Amblyomma maculatum. The sequence continues at coordinate 99,359,698 of NC_139349.1, read as the reverse complement.
AGACAAGCGTTGCTAAAGTACACCTTAAATCGCGTTAGAATATGTAGGTTTGAATGTCAGTGTTTCATTGCGCCTAAGGGCTACCGATCCAAACGAAGCATTCAAAACAGTGCTACGTATTGTACATTGTTTCACTGACACTTAGATGTCCCAGTCAGTTTTGCTGTTCTCTTGTCAACAAATTTTTATTTTGGTGGTACGGGTACTGCAAGGCCACATTGAAAGCAGTGTACTATGTCTTCTTCTACAACGTTTTTGTATCACCAAATATTAGCAGTGAAGCAATAACAGAACTAATGCTCTCAAGTGATCACCGATTTCAGAAATGTGCACACGTTTTTCAGGTTCTCATCAGCTCCAGTGACAAGGAATGGCTTAAAGAAAGAGCAATGCTAAGTGAGCAAGAGAAGAAAGACTACTACGCTGGCACGCTGCTCGTCTACGAGGCAAAGCCTCTCTTGCCGGAGATTGTCATGCTCATTCCTGACATAGCGAACTTCGAATCTCAAGGTACCATCGTAATATCATTGATAACAGCCAGTCTGAGTTAAGTTGGTTGCTTCAACGCCTTGGAAAGTTTCTGGTACCTTTCGGAAATTAATCTCACCACCTTTCAGTGGAAAAACCATTTAATCTCAAACTTTAATTGCTACGAGAAGAATATTGCTTTAAACCCGTCGTTTTATGTTTTGTAGAAGACAAGGCCAATTTAATTGCTAATCTTTGGGAAAGTAGCATAGAGATAGCACTGCTGCTAAATAACTGCGTGAGAAAGTTTTAGCTCTTTTCGTACGTTAAATAATTAGGGTATTTGAGTTTACCGCTTGCCCAGAGCTTTGCGCCTGTATATCATGTGCACGTGGCTAAAGTGGTGGCTTCGTTCGCAAGGCAAACAAATTTTAAACGGGATGCTGCTATCCAAGGAGGACCAAACGTACCTGTAATGCACCTTCTATGCTGTGGACCGGCAGTGCACTCAAAATACGGTAACCTTTGTACAGGTGCACATTTTCACATTCTTGTGTATTTAAATTTAAAATTTACAAAATCTAACCTTTGCCCTATTAACCTTTGTAAAGGTTACAAGCCATAAAGGTTACATAGGTTATACATAGGTTACATGTATTTGAAGGGGTGTAAACTTTGCAAAGGTATACAGCATTCAAAATGGCATTTGTTACTTGCTGCAACATGTGTACCCTTTGTACGCTGTAATGCTTGGCATAAAAAGTTCATTTATCAAAAATGTCCTTTGAGCGTGCTAAAACTTATGATATCTAAAACTCGGCTGTGTACCGGTTTCAACGGTAAAAAAAAAATTATTAACCAGGTTGATTACGTAGAAAGACAGCAAACTAGAAAAATCAGTGTGATGGCCAAAACATTCATTGACTCAAGTGTATAGACGCAAATACAAAAAAAAATATGTTCTTTTGTGTTAGCTAAATCACATAAAACCTAAGCGATTATTCTAGTATAATGCATGTTTCTTAGTGCACAGGTATCACCGCGAGAATATAAAAAAGAGGCGCGCAAGCAAGTACGAAATATAATCCCATATTATACCACTGTTAGCAAACCAGAGGAAACCAAGTCGAACATGCAGCAAAATATTTAAGTTACCCGTTCTTCCATTGCATCATAAAGAAACAATAGGCACTATAGTTATGGTTTTAAAAAACGAAATAAATAAAACCACTATACTGTAAAGCCAAGTCACTTGAGGGAACACAGCGAACACAAAATAAGGAACACAGCGAGCACAAAATACAAGTGGTATGAAGACAGAAACCACAAAATATAAACGGTATAAAACTCGACAACGAAATATTTAGAACAATGAATTTATCACAGTTTTGAGGACGCATTTGAGGACATTTATGTGATGTTAGAAAGATAGAGACCGGAAAGCGTGGCGTGATATGGTGCATAGGGTCCCGAAGAGTCGGACACGACTGAACGACTGAACTGAACTGAACTGAATACAGTAAGCAGTAGAGACAATACGGGTGCCTTCAAATCGTGGCGCGATGCAAAAGTAAAGATACAGGACCATCTTCTAAGCATACAGTATGCTTATAATGCACATATACCTAGAAGTATTCAGAGTGCACAAATTCCGAAAATACAGTACAGGTTGCCTTGAGTATATCAACAAATAATAATAATAATAATAATAATAATAATAATAATAATAATAATAATAATAATAATAATAATAATAATAATAATAATAATAATAATAATAATAATAATAATAATAATAATAATAATAATTGCTTCATAGGAAGGGAAAGGCGCAGTATCTGTCATACTTGTTTCTGTGTGCACCTGGACCGCGCCGTAAACTGATTGATTTTGAACTGATTGATTTATAGGAAGGAAAAGGCGCGGTAACTGGCTCACTTCTTTTCTGTGGACACCTCGACCGCGTCGTAAGGGAAGGGAGGATGGTGGGAGTGAAAGTGGAAATAAAGAAAGAGGAAAAGGAGGAAGGTGCGAGTGAAAGTGGAAAGAGAAATAGGACCCGGTAGTGGAGTGCTACGGAGTTTTTTCGACCACCTGAGGATCTTTAACGTGCGCTGACATTGCACAGCACACGGACACCTCTTCGTTTCGCCTCCATCGAAATGCAGCCATCGCGGGCGGGATCGAAACCGGGTACTCTGGCACAGTAGTCGGGCGTCTTACCACTGCACCACCCCGCCGAGGCTATCAAGAATGTCCTTCACTAAAAATTCCATTGTAGTATGGTGACGCCTCCAAACATTTGAACAAATATACTCCATGCGATGAACAAGAACATGTGATTCTAAAAACACTGTAAGGTTAGCTAAATTCGCAGCCATACTTCAAGCAAATGTGCTGAGGTTCAGAAAAAAAAATGTCACGGAAGTTACCCAAAAAAAAAAAAAGAAGATAATTCAGCATCCAAGAAAACGAACTATTTGAGTAAAACATTTTATTTTTTACAAAATATTGCACATATTTGAGTTTTTCGAGGAGATTACCAGGCCTTACTGGCTATTCTTAGGAACTCTTCGAGTCACTGTAGTTCCTGGCAGAGCAACCCTTTGCAGAATGTTGTACCAGCATTGGTGAAATTACAGGTGGATACTTTATTTCTTCATGATATAAGTTAGCAGGCAGAGTGTGAAGGCACGCTCTAGACTTCCACTGGCGATCCAGATCGTTAATCGATTACTTTTCCGCATAAATAAAAGTGCGTGAGATTGAGGTATTAGCTCGAAGCGCCGTCTCTTGCAGGTCATTGGATCTGTGAACGTCACATAAGAGCCTTAAGCAACCTTTTGCATAAAATGCATACCTGATCATCTCACCAGAGTGAAATTTGGTTCAATGAGAAGACAACGCTATTTTATTTTAAATTGAAAACCAACTTAGGTGGAGAAAATCACGGAACGCTCGCCGTATAGGGGGCCCACAATACCTTTATACGGCAGACCTTCGGGCACTCCAGAGGCCTATCTTTCGTTTTTTTTTTTTTTTGTTTTTGTTTTTTCATTTCAACCTGTAGACTAGTGAGTATGCAACAATTAAGCAAGCAAAGGTTGGACAGCATCTGGTTGTACAACTTGGGGAAGCTCGTCAAGCTCGTATATAAGTTTGTTCGGGCATCTGAGGCATCAGAGGTGAAAGTAGAACTTGGTACAAACAGTCGATCTCCAAGCGATAAAATATTAGCCACATCTCCCGTGGTTTTACGAGGCTTCAAGTTTCCAGTCGAGGCCGGTTACACGAAGCCGAACACCTGCCTAGCAACAGAGAAGCTGCAATATGTGGTCGCTGATATTTTATGCCAGCTGAGACGGCCCAATCTTCCGACCACGTATACGCATGTGCATCAGCAAAAAAAGACGACAAGCATTAATGGTTGTTTATGTGTTTTGCTTTAAGCTCTACTGTATTTGAACTGTTTTTTTAGAAATACAACGAATCAGCGTTGAATGAATATACGTCCGTCTCTGGGGGAATCAGTGCGGCTTCAAATGTCTAGAGACGGCCCATAACGCGAAGCCAAAAAACTGCAGAGAAACTTCGGTCAAACTGAAAAAAGAAATCAATAATCACTTCTAGGCATAAGTGACAGCGTGCACTCGGTGGTAACTGCATGGTACTACTCAGCTCAGCCCAAGCTGGTCACTGGGTATACTTATATACGCACGCGTGGTTGCGTACACTTGCAGCTTTTCTGTTCATGAAAGTTTGTGTTCAGCACTCAAGTAGCGCTGTAACGGTTTTCTTTAAGCGATATCGTGCTCGCTGAAGCAATGAAGTCACATATATCTGCGTTTTTAAGTGCTTGCAGGGCTTACGTTTTGTTTTAAGCATTTTTTGTACCCAGCCCACTAACCATTCGAGTAACCATGCTGTTAACTATGCTGTTTCACTTAATAAATTCCCCTCTCTTGCTATAAGCCACCTAGAAAGAATACGAAGTCAAACGCACGAAGGAATCAGTTTGCAAGAAGCGTGAAAATTTTTTCACGCTATATAGTGCCGCTACACCCCGTCCGTACTGCACTGAAGCATCAGTAGGCTGCCTGACATATCACGTAATGCATGGACTATTGTTTGGTACAGCCATATATTCAATTGTGTTTTTCACGTGCCTAGCTGTAGCGCCATACGCTTGCGTCGAAAAGATCAATACACAAGAAGTGAGAAGACCTGCAAAGTTGCATAATTCTGATCGAGAAAACAAGTACAGCCGCGCATTTCAAGCGTGCTCATTTCAAAGTACGCGAACACTTACACGTCAGCGCGTCCACACGCATGCGAACAAGCAACAACTAGGGGTTGATTGCCAAGCTACACTGTTCATAGATTATACCTTACGATCGACCCGTGCCACCGACCCGAACCAATATCACAAATAAATAGACTCATGAACACATTTTCGCGTGATAAGTCAGTCATGTATTGGTAGAAACCTTTTGAACCTGATTTCGGTTCGGAGTGCAGTTAAACAACGAACTTTATAAATTAACAAAGATAATACGCATTTTTAAGCAACGAATAAACGAAGTCTACGCCAGTCGTTATTGGTTTTTAGATGCAAAAAAGGCCACTCGCCCAAATCCATCATTCTATTCATGGCCGTCTGGACAGTTGCTGTTGCAGTCAAAAAAACTAATCATGCTAGCTGCGAAGCCGTCCGATGAGCAGACAATGACGTACAATGCTCACCGTTGTTGTTGTAGTGGTTATTTATTGTATGTACAAAAGGAAAGAAAAGATGTTTGCCAGCCCCGGTATCTGCTATCTTATATCTGAAGCACCTGAACTGGGGCGGCGGAAATAAAGGGATAGCGAGGAGAAGGTAGAGGAAATCAAAGAGGAGAGTGATAGGGAGAAGGAAAAGAGTAGGTAAAAATAAAAGAAATATATACACTATGGTACAGTATACAGTAGTTTGCATGAGGCCCACCCGCAAATGTCTTAGGTCACTGAGTACTCGGCACGTCGGGCGGGCCTCCGCAATAGCTCCACGTCCAGGCAACTGTTCACTACGCACGCACTTGCACACTGTACAAAACACTGACGGCTGTCGTGGGCGATCAGCCGTTATTGTGGGAAATAGCACACGTGGAGCGTTCAGTCCCAGCGCGCACTATCTGGCGAGGTGAAATAGGCGGGTCATCAAGCCCGCCTGTTCGATGTACTCACACAAGCTCACGTGAGCCCGCTCGCGGGCGCGCGCACAGCCCGGCGGCCACAGGAGCACAGCTACGCTGTCCGGGATTACCCCCTGCGCTCTGTAAGCCGCCAGAAACTCACGTCGTGGTTCGGCTAGCGCGGTGCAGCGCAGTAGAAGATGTTCGAGAGTTTCTACCTCGCCACAGCCGTCACACACGTCACTATTGGCAAGTCCGTGGCGCATCCGTCGTTCCCCAGGCCACACACATCCAATGCGTGCACGGAGGATCATTGCGCGTTGCAGCCGAGTCAGCGAGCGGCCGCTGACACTGTGAATGCGCTCACCTCTTGCGATGCGTGGGTCGGGGTGCTGCGTCCGGAGGTGATCGTCGATTACCGCACGCACATCCTCCAAAGCGAGTTGCTCGTCGCTAGGAGGGAGTTCATGTGCTGCGGTCGCGAGCTCGTCGGCACGTTCGTTGCCCTCTATGCCGCAGTGCCCGGGGATCCACTGTGCCCGTATAGCGCAGCCACGCTCCGCCAAGTGCTTGAGACGTGCGCGAATCTGGCACAGCAGCGGAGTTCCCCGGCCGGTGGTTCGAAGGCGGCTGAGGGCAGCGCGGGAGTCACATAGCACGGCACACCTGGGTGGCGGCGGAGTCAGTTCAGGGCATCTCCCAGCAAGCAGCGTTACGGCTGTACAACTCCGCGGCTCTGGGGGCAATACTCTACGCGCTACCGCTCGTCACACTGCGCAAACCATGCTGGAAGAAGCTAGAGGTCGAGCATCGCAAGGCGCTCCGCATTTGCCTCGGCCTACCTCAGAGCTCTCAATGCGCAGCTACTTTGGCCGAGGCAGGTGCGTGGCCTTTACAACTTCAGGCCACGCGGCGGGCGCTCCGACACATTGATCGCCTACAGCGCGCAAAGGACGGCGGCCCGCTATTACATCGGTTGCGACATCATCGCCACTCACGCATGGGAGCGGCGCTGCTCGAGTACGAGCAGCTCACCAATGCAACGCCCCCCTACGACCTCTTCTCGCCCTGGCCCGCTGCTACGGAGGTTCAGCGAGAGATTGTCGGAATCGCGGGGAAACGCACCACACCGCCCTGTGCAGTGCAGCAGCTGACCAGAGCCGTCATCTACGAGGAACTCCAACACCACCTCCTCGTTTACACCGACGGCTCCGTGGCCAGAGACAGTTGCTCGCTAGCAGCGGCGGCTACCATCCCCGCCCTGCAACTGCACAGACAGCTGCACCTGTCATACCTGGGTTCTTCCACCACGGCGGAGCTGCTGGGCCTACGCCTAGGCCTGGATCTACTGCTTGAATGCTCACCGTCCAAATCCGAATTTGTGCACATTCGCCCGCCCCGCCGGGGTGGTGCAGTGGTAAGACGCCCGACTACTGTGCCGGTGGTGGTGGTAAAAATATTTTAATGAAAATGATTAGGAGGCTGTAGCGGCGGTTGGAGTCCTCAGTCCGGAACCCCATTGGCGTAGGCTGCTGTCCGCGCTCTTCCGATGAGTTCTTTTTGAACCCTTGCGTCCGAGCTGGTCAGAGCTGCCTCCCACCCCTCCTGCGTTGGCTGGTTATTAATAGTGACAGTCTGATTTCGCTGGCATGCCCACACCATATGGTATAGGTCCGCCTTCTCCCCGCAGAATTTGCATTGTGAGTCAAATGACTCTGGATCTATTGCGTGTAGTCTGCGTGGATTGTTAAAAGTGTTGGTCTGTAGCTTGCGGAGGTGTATCTCCTCCCCTTTGTCTAGTGTCTTTGCCGGTGGAGGGTAGACCCGGCGAGATAATCTTAAGTGCTGAAGTATTTCGGTGTAAGTTAGCAATGGGATAGGAGGTTCCACGAGATCCGTATTGGGTGCCCGGGGGAGAAATGCTCGGGCTGAGGCGTGTGCGCTCTCGTTCCCTGGGATGCCCTGGTGACCTGGTACCCATACTAAGTGTTTATCCATGGGTTGGTAGCCACGGGTGTAACTATCTTGCAGGATTTTAGCTGCTAGCGGTGCAATCCTGCCCCTGAGGTAATTGCGATATGCTGTCTGTGAATCTGTAAGAATGTATTCTGAGGTAGTGTGTGTCGCAGCTAGGGCAATTGCCACTTCCTCCGCGGCCAGTGTGTCATGGCTGTGTAATATTAGTCCATCCACTGTTTTATCTTGGTGTACTACCGCAACGGCCGCCATTCCCTGTTCAGGACCCGCAGCATCGACATAGAACACGCCCTCGCGCCCGCCGTAGTGCCTTTTTATAGCTTCCGCTCGTGCTTGTCTTCTTGGCTGGTGAAAGTCGGGGTGCATATTCCTCGGTAATGGAGTTCCCTTGAATTGTCCTCTCCATGAGGCTGGGATGTCGCTTTTAGGGTCTAGCTGTTCGGGGCAATTGATGTTCAAATCGTTCAAGACTTGTCGGCCAGTCAGAGTCGTGGAGAGTCGTACCACCTGCGCCGTGAGGTGTGCCTCAATCAGCTCGTCTACCGTGTTGTGGACGCCCAGTCGTAAAAGCCGGTCCGTCGATGTCGTAAGAGGGAGGCCCAGGGCCTTCTTGTAGGCTGTTCTGATTATGACGTCGAGGTTCTTGATGTCAAACTTCTTGAGACGAAGGTAGGGTGCCGCATAGACGATGCGGCTCACGACGAAGGCCTGCACCAGTCGGAGAGTATCTTCTTCGCGCATCCCTGATTTCCGCGTCGTTATTCTGGCGATCATCCTGCCGACTTGCTCGCTCACGAGGCGGAGTTTCTGGATGGCGAGGTGGTTGTTGCCCTTGTTATTGATGCATAGACCCAGTATCTTAACGGTCTGAACTTCCTTTATGGGTGAGTTGTCAACGTGGATGTCGATCGTGGCCTGATTTTTGTGCTGGCGGAAGACTAGGAGTTCACATTTTTCGGGAGAGCAGGTTAGTCCACACGCTCGTGCATAATTCTGAACTGTTGTTGCCGCTGTTTGTAGTTGTTCTTCCATCATTCCCATACTACCCCTAGTTGTCCAGATGGTTATATCGTCAGCGTACAGGGCGTGTCGTATGCCCTGTATCTGATTTAGAAGAGGTGGAAGATTGCGGAGTGCAATATTGAACAGAAGTGGGGATAATACTGCCCCTTGCGGAGTGCCTCTCGTGCCCATCTTCACTTGCTTTGTTTGTTTAGTGCCGATGCTGATGTTGACTGTTCTGTCTTTAAGGAAATCATAGATGTATGAGTAGACTCGCTGGCCACAGTTGGTGGTCTGGAGATTTTGGAGGATTGTGGAATGTTTGACATTGTCAAACGCTCCTTTGAGGTCGAGGGATAGAAGTGCTCGGTCACTGTTTCTGCGTGCTGGATCAATGACTTCGCGTTTGAGTTGCAGAAGCACATCATGGGTGGACAGATGTGCTCTGAATCCAAACATCGTGTGTGGCAGTAGCTCGTTGTTCTCTAGATAGTTGGAGAGACGTGCGTGGACTGCCTTTTCCATGAGTTTGCCTGCGCACGACGTGAGGGATATGGGGCGTAGGTTTTCAATGCTGATTTTCTTGCCGGGTTTGGGGATAAAGTGTACATTGGCTGTTTTCCATGCCTGTGGAATGGTGCCGATGCGCCAGCATTCGTTAACGTAATCCGTAAGTTGCTGCAGTGCCTCCGTGCCGAGGTTGGTTAGAAGTCCGACCGTAATTTTGTCTTGTCCCGGGGCTGTACCTCGGCGCATATCTGCTAGTGCTGCTATGATTTCTTCTAAAGTGAAGTCTTTATCTAGGTCTTCGTTCGGTTCCCCCCGGTATTCTGGATTTGAGGGTTCTGCGTCTCTCGAAGTGCAGATATAGCGACGCGTGAGTTCATCCATGAGTTCATCATCCGTGCCTTGAAAGTTGTGTAAGGCTCGATGCAAATTTCTACGTTGTTCACTCTTCGATTTCGGTGGATCAATTAGGCATCGGAGAAGGTTCCACGTAGTCTTGCTGTCTAGGCGACCTTTGAGGGATTCGCACCTTTTTAGCCAATTGGTGCGAGCGAGGTCCCATGCGTATTGGTCTGCTTGAGTAGTTAGCTTCGCTATTCGAATTCTGAGTTTTCGATTGTGCCTTTGTTTCTTCCACCGTTTTATGAGACTACGCCTAGCTTCCCAAAGGTGTAGAAGATGGTTGTCAACAGCTGGGTGGTCCTCCGTGGTGGCAAGGGTTTTTGTGAGGTTTTCTTTAAGGTCGAGAATAGATGCCGCCCACTCTTCGTAACTAGTTATTTGTTCCGATGTAACTAGTTTAGTATCCTTCCTGAATTTCTCCCAGTCTGTCATTCTGGCTTGCCCACGAGGTTTGCTGTGCTTGTTGCTTTCAAAGATGGTCTGCAGCATGTAGTGATCGCTGCCTAAGGTCTCTCCCGTATTGAGCCACTCATAGTTGCGGGCGTTGCGGACGAGCGTCAGGTCGGGGGAGGTATCCCGAGTTATGCTGGTACCGACTCGAGTCGGATGCTGCGGGTCAGTAAGTAAGGTGAGTGCCATGTCAGCGATGGCGGAAGCTAGTTTCCTGCCTTTAGTGTCTTCCTTTGGATATCCCCATAATGGGCTAGAAGCGTTAAAGTCGCCGACTATAGCTAGGGGAGCTGTGTGAGCTTCTCTTAGTGCTTTGATAAAGATAGCGTCAAAGGCTGCGCGGCGCTGTTTGGGGCGACTATATATATTGAGTATATAGGTGCCCTTGCTGTTACGGTGTTGTGGTAGCAACTTTATGAAGGTATATTCAATGTCGCTGTGTAGGTCAAGGTCTACAGTGGTTGCTGTGCATGATTTGTGGACCAAAATACATGTCGAGGGGTTTGTTTGATGTGTTGAGTATCCTCTGATCTTAGCCTCCATATTTACTTCTTGCAGGGCTATTATTTGCGGCGCATGAGAATAAGAGTCTATGTATTGTTGTAATGTTTCCCTCTTGCGCTTTAGTCCCCTGCAGTTCCATTGTAGGATGGTGAGTTTAGGTCTTGGTTGTGGCGCCATGTTGAGGATTAGAAATGTGTGTCGGATCCTGTGGTGTATCTTCAGGTTCTTTATCAAGTTCAGGGATGACTAGGCGACGATTTCCCATTTTGCCCTGTAGTTTTGTGCCCTTGTTGTGAGAAACATCCGAATATTCCTGAATTTTTCGGTCAATTCTAATCTCCTGCGCTTGCATCCTGATTAGAACTGCTTCAAGTTTTTCCATCATGGGCTTGATGACTGATTCTAACATGCTTTTGATTGTCGTCTCGATCATAATTTGTAATTTATTGGCCATGAGATCTTGGACTGTGTTTTCCAAGCGGGTAATGCGGTCCTGTGTTTCGGTGTTCTCAATAAATTGCGGCATGGGTGCCTGCGGTGCTGCTGCCTGCGGTTGTGGTACCTGCGGCATTGGCGCCTGCTGTGGCGTCTCTAGTGCAGTTTGCCTGTCGATAGTGCTAGTATTTAGCTCCTGTGGGTACGGAGGGTGTACCTCTTCCTTGTCCTCCTCCATCGGACATGCCTGTTGTGTCAATGGAGGTAATGTGTTCTTCGGGTTGGCTGCGACGCCTAATTGCTCTTTTAATTTCCTATTTTCTGACTTTAGTTTCTCGATCTCTGCTTTAAGTTGTTTGTAAGCCAACGCTTCGGGGGAGGAGGCAGCTACATCTGCCCAGCTCACCTTGCCGTCGTTGCGCTGGTCCTTGTAATGGGGTCCTGTTGTTTTCTCAGCTGGACGACTGCCGGTGGGGTGCGACGCCTTGTCGCTAGTGTCACGTCCTTTGCTTGATGACCGGGAGCCGCGTGGTCCTGAGTTGCTGCTGTTGGACTGGGCCCGTTGGGTCAGTCGGTCCCCGCTGTTAGATGTGCCTCTGCGGCTGGACCGGTCCCGAAACTTGGCCCTGGACTGGTGACTGTCTTGACCTGTCTTGGATTTGGCTGGTTGTGATGTTCGGTACTTGAACTTGCATTGATTCGACCCCATGGGATGTGGGCCTTCGCACACTGTGCACTTGGGTTGGCAGTCATGGGCTTCTTGAATGTCGTCCTGGCCACACTGCGGACATCGTGACTGCACAGGGCAAGGGCAGACATCCGCCCGGTGTCCAAGTTTCCCGCACAGCAAACAGGCTGGTGTTGTTTTCTTGTAGAGGCGCACGGGAAGCGCCTCTCCGTAGTAAAAGACGTGAAAAGGGACCTTTCTTCCTTCGAAAGTGACGGCCGCTTTGTTGGAGGAACCTAGTTTTCTCACGCTCACCACTGGTGCGTCCGGGGAGCGAAGCGCTTCCGTGATGTCTTCGTTGGAAACCCTAGGGTCCACCTGTATTACTCCTTTACATGTGTCGTCAGAAGGCCGGAGGTAGGAGTACACTGCGTGTGCTGTGTCCCCTAGTTTAAGTTCTTGAATTGCGAGGATCTTTCTGATTATTTCGGCATCTCGTACGCCGACGACGATGATGTTTTGTTCCCAAATGGGCCAAACGCTGAGCGCTGCTGATGTGTTATTAATGCCTGCTGCCATGTGCAAGGAGCTTCCGAGAGTGTTGCTTCCCCTGAATTTGCTGAGATCCAGCGTTCCTCTAGGTTTGATTATGATGACTGCATCTTGCTTGTCGAGACGCGGCTGCGGAGGAGGCTTCCAACGCTTGACTTGCGTGCGTGGCGTCTCCTGCAGCGGCGTATCAGCTGCGGCGGTGAAGTGGCCATCTGGCGTTCGTCCTTTCTGCCGTGCCGAGCGGTTGTTACTAAAGCCCCTCAATAAACTAAAAGTAGCGCCATCTCCTCTCTCCTCCTCCGGCGGCGCCGCTCCTCCTCTCGCATTTCGACCGTGGCTCCACCTACGGGGTGCGCGACTAGCGCGCGCTCTCCGGAGCAGGCGCCCTTCACAGCCGTCTCGATCAGCGCCGCACGCGCGCCGATCGAGGCAGCGGGTCTCACCAGAGCCTTGCATTTTGTCGCAATGTGTTCAGGTTAAAATATTACTCACTGCTGAAACATAATTACCGAATGTTGACAGGGATTTCCCGCCAGAATAGTTTCAGCTGTGAGTGTCATACGTACACCACATATACATGATTTCGGCGTTGGTTCAACTCGCCGTCATCTCCGTGTGTCCGTAGTTCGTCACATTTGGCCACTCAGCGGCATGCTTTATAAAATTTGTAACTAGGCGGCGGACAGGAACAATTTTGGAACAGTCTGTGTATGGTTTCTTTGCAGCGTTGACTGGATTGCGAGCTGCCGGTAAACTTAAGAAGTATGACAGCAGCTGTCTTCCATGTATTTTCAACTTCAGCTGCAGATCAAATTAACTATAGGCGGCGGAAGCTGCAGTCTGTGTGGAGTCTTTGCAGCTTTGATTGACTTGTGAGCTACCGGTAAACTTGAGGAGGGAGGTAGCAGCTATTTTTTTTTTTATATTTGGCGTTGAGATGGTGCCGTGTTCAGCTGCCATGGTGTGTCACCATACGTACACGATTTTGGCGTCGATTTAACTCGCCTTCACCTCCTTGAGTCCGTCAGCCGTTGACAAAAGTGCGCAACATGCTTGAAAAAAAAATTAACTAGGCTGCGGAGCTGCAGTCTGTGTGATTTCTTTGCAGGTTGGACTGAATTGTAAGCTACCGTGAAACTTGAGAAGCGTGGTAGCAGTTTTTTTTTATATTTTGCACTGAAACGGTTCCGTTTTCAACTGTCAGTGCATGACACCATTTGTACGCGATGTCTGCGTTGGTTGAACTCGCCTTCACCACCGTGCTTCTATCAGCCGCCGGCCAAAGAGCGCAACATGCATGAAAAAAAAAATTAAATAGCCAGCGGGAACGATTTAGTAGCAGTTCGCGTGGCAGCAAAACACACGGCGATATGTGCCGCGCGCGCGCCGCCCGCCCCGCTGGAAAGGAGGAAGCTGCACGCCCAGCAAAAAAAAAAGCGCGCGCGCGCACGTGACGGCGCTCGGCCAATGAGAGGGTCGAACGACGAAGGAGAGCGCAGGAGAGGAGGCGGGCGGCAAACTTCACATGTTGGCGCTACTTTTAGTTTATTGAGGGGCTTTAGTTGTTACGGGCTGATGCGCGTTCCCACTCTTCTATCTTGCGTTGGATGTTGGCTTCTGTTACTTTGTCGAAAACTGGCGTTTTCGCCTGCGGAATGGTGACGATACGCATTCCATCCGGGTCGTACCCCGTCAAGGTTGTCATGATTTGCGGCAGAGTTTGCCCGCGGAGCCGCGGCGGGCAGCTGACTCGAGGCCTATCTGTTAGGCTTAGCTACTCGCTCGATCCGCTTGAATAAGTGACAGCGTGCACTCGGTGGTAACTGCATGGTACTACTCAGCTCAGCCCAAGCTGGTCACTGGGTATACTTATATACGCACGCGTGGTTGCGTACACTTGCAGCTTTTCTGTTCATGAAAGTTTGTGTTCAGCACTCAAGTAGCGCTGTAACGGTTTTCTTTAAGCGATATCGTGCTCGCTGAAGCAATGAAGTCACATATATCTGCGTTTTTAAGTGCTTGCAGGGCTTACGTTTTGTTTTAAGCATTTTTTGTACCCAGCCCACTAACCATTCGAGTAACCATGCTGTTAACTATGCTGTTTCACTTAATAAATTCCCCTCTCTTGCTATAAGCCACCTAGAAAGAATACGAAGTCAAACGCACGAAGGAATCAGTTTGCAAGAAGCGTGAAAATTTTTTCACGCTATATAGTGCCGCTACACCCCGTCCGTACTGCACTGAAGCATCAGTAGGCTGCCTGACATATCACGTAATGCATGGACTATTGTTTGGTACAGCCATATATTCAATTGTGTTTTTCACGTGCCTAGCTGTAGCGCCATACGCTTGCGTCGAAAAGATCAATACACAAGAAGTGAGAAGACCTGCAAAGTTGCATAATTCTGATCGAGAAAACAAGTACAGCCGCGCATTTCAAGCGTGCTCATTTCAAAGTACGCGAACACTTACACGTCAGCGCGTCCACACGCATGCGAACAAGCAACAACTAGGGGTTGATTGCCAAGCTACACTGTTCATAGATTATACCTTACGATCGACCCGTGCCACCGACCCGAACCAATATCACAAATAAATAGACTCATGAACACATTTTCGCGTGATAAGTCAGTCATGTATTGGTAGAAACCTTTTGAACCTGATTTCGGTTCGGAGTGCAGTTAAACAACGAACTTTATAAATTAACAAAGATAATACGCATTTTTAAGCAACGAATAAACGAAGTCTACGCCAGTCGTTATTGGTTTTTAGATGCAAAAAAGGCCACTCGCCCAAATCCATCATTCTATTCATGGCCGTCTGGACAGTTGCTGTTGCAGTCAAAAAAACTAATCATGCTAGCTGCGAAGCCGTCCGATGAGCAGACAATGACGTACAATGCTCACCGTTGTTGTTGTAGTGGTTATTTATTGTATGTACAAAAGGAAAGAAAAGATGTTTGCCAGCCCCGGTATCTGCTATCTTATATCTGAAGCACCTGAACTGGGGCGGCGGAAATAAAGGGATAGCGAGGAGAAGGTAGAGGAAATCAAAGAGGAGAGTGATAGGGAGAAAGAAAAGAGTAGGTAAAAATAAAAGAAATATATACACTATGGTACAGTATACAGTAGTTTGCATGAGGCCCACCCGCAAATGTCTTAGGTCACTGAGTACTCGGCACGTCGGGCGGGCCTCCGCAATAGCTCCACGTCCAGGCAACTGTTCACTACGCACGCACTTGCACACTGTACAAAACACTGACGGCTGTCGTGGGCGATCAGCCGTTATTGTGGGAAATAGCACACGTGGAGCGTTCAGTCCCAGCGCGCACTATCTGGCGAGGTGAAATAGGCGGGTCATCAAGCCCGCCTGTTCGATGTACTCACACAAGCTCACGTGAGCCCGCTCGCGGGCGCGCGCACAGCCCGGCGGCCACAGGAGCACAGCTACGCTGTCCGGGATTACCCCCTGCGCTCTGTAAGCCGCCAGAAACTCACGTCGTGGTTCGGCTAGCGCGGTGCAGCGCAGTAGAAGATGTTCGAGAGTTTCTACCTCGCCACAGCCGTCACACACGTCACTATTGGCAAGTCCGTGGCGCATCCGTCGTTCCCCAGGCCACACACATCCAATGCGTGCACGGAGGATCATTGCGCGTTGCAGCCGAGTCAGCGAGCGGCCGCTGACACTGTGAATGCGCTCACCTCTTGCGATGCGTGGGTCGGGGTGCTGCGTCCGGAGGTGATCGTCGATTACCGCACGCACATCCTCCAAAGCGAGTTGCTCGTCGCTAGGAGGGAGTTCATGTGCTGCGGTCGCGAGCTCGTCGGCACGTTCGTTGCCCTCTATGCCGCAGTGCCCGGGGATCCACTGTGCCCGTATAGCGCAGCCACGCTCCGCCAAGTGCTTGAGACGTGCGCGAATCTGGCACAGCAGCGGAGTTCCCCGGCCGGTGGTTCGAAGGCGGCTGAGGGCAGCGCGGGAGTCACATAGCACGGCACACCTGGGTGGCGGCGGAGTCAGTTCAGGGCATCTCCCAGCAAGCAGCGTTACGGCTGTACAACTCCGCGGCTCTGGGGGCAATACTCTACGCGCTACCGCTCGTCACACTGCGCAAACCATGCTGGAAGAAGCTAGAGGTCGAGCATCGCAAGGCGCTCCGCATTTGCCTCGGCCTACCTCAGAGCTCTCAATGCGCAGCTACTTTGGCCGAGGCAGGTGCGTGGCCTTTACAACTTCAGGCCACGCGGCGGGCGCTCCGACACATTGATCGCCTACAGCGCGCAAAGGACGGCGGCCCGCTATTACATCGGTTGCGACATCATCGCCACTCACGCATGGGAGCGGCGCTGCTCGAGTACGAGCAGCTCACCAATGCAACGCCCCCCTACGACCTCTTCTCGCCCTGGCCCGCTGCTACGGAGGTTCAGCGAGAGATTGTCGGAATCGCGGGGAAACGCACCACACCGCCCTGTGCAGTGCAGCAGCTGACCAGAGCCGTCATCTACGAGGAACTCCAACACCACCTCCTCGTTTACACCGACGGCTCCGTGGCCAGAGACAGTTGCTCGCTAGCAGCGGCGGCTACCATCCCCGCCCTGCAACTGCACAGACAGCTGCACCTGTCATACCTGGGTTCTTCCACCACGGCGGAGCTGCTGGGCCTACGCCTAGGCCTGGATCTACTGCTTGAATGCTCACCGTCCAAATCCGAATTTGTGCACATTCGCCCGCCCCGCCGGGGTGGTGCAGTGGTAAGACGCCCGACTACTGTGCCGGAGTTCCCGGGATCGAATCCCGGCCTCGGCGGCTGCGTTTCGATGGAGGCGAAAACGAAGTGGCGTCCGTGTGCTGTGCGATGTCAGCGCACGTTAAAGATCCCCAGGTAGTCGAAATTACTCCGTAGCCCTCCACTACGGCCCCCCTTTCTCTCTATCCACTTTCACTCCCACCTTCCTCCCTTCCCTTACGGCGCGGTTCAGGTGTCCACAGAGCAAGTGTGACAGATACTGCGCCTTTCCCTTCCTATGAACCAGCCAACCAACCAACATTCGCCCGTCGCCTAAGTGCACCACCAATATGGAACTATCCCTGGCGAGCAGTACGATACCCGAACACGATGAGATTAGAGTACTTGGTCTCCTTATCCACAAACATCGACGGGCTAATACAACACTAGCAAAACTGCGCAAGGTGGGGGACTAGGTGGGCCGTATGGTGCACCGGGTTTCCAACAAACGCTGCGGGTTACGGTGCACAGATGCTTTGCGGCTGGCGCATGCATTCGTGACCAGTCGAGTACTCTACTAGACTCCTTACCTCCACCTGCGCAGGTTTGATGAGAACGCCCTCGAAGTGATTCTCAGAAAGATGTAATAGCGTGCCCTCGATCTCCCGATCAACACATCCAACCAGCGTCTTATGAGCCTGGGGATGGTAAACACATTCGTGGAGCTCCGAGAGGCGCACTTGACCAATCAATACACAAGGCTTTTAAAAACGCCGACGGGACGCCGCCTATTAGCCCGACTACACATCCACCACCCAACACTTACGGAAGAGCGCTTGCGCATTCCTGAAATCTGGAGATACGCCCTGCACGTGCGCCCTCTTCCGGTCAACATGAAACGTGACGACCACAGTGGCAGGCGCCTTGCGCGGGTGGGGGCACTGGCCCGTCACTATGGGAACAAACACGGAATATTCTACGTGGACGCCTCCGGCACTCACCATGGGAGGTGGTACACAGCTGCAGTCGTCCGTCAAAAAATCACGGTGAATGGCCTAACGTTCCGAGCTCAAGAAATAACACATGCGGAAGAAGTTGCCATCGCGTTAGCCGCCGCAGACAAGGACTCGCGAGTCATCATCACCGACTCGAGAGGGGCCTGCAGAAATATTAAACAGGGGTACATTCCTCTCTTTGCGCACCGCATCCTTCAAAACAGTGACTACCTCGGGGCCCCCGCATCTCGAACGATTGTATGGGCTCCAGCTCACATGGGCCTCGAATGCAATGAAACGGCAGACACCGCCGCCCGCGCGCTCACTCTCCGGTCAACGCCTTCAGACCCTTATGATATGGATCCCGAACCTAATCCGGCTCTCACTTTTTGAGAAAAAAACTGAATTATTTCAATTCGGCCATGCAATTTATCCTAAGCCTTGTAAGGGCCTTACAAAGGTAGAGAAATGCACACTCCCCCGCATTTACACCAAAACGCTGCTGTGCCCGGCAGTTTTAAAACACTATGATCCAGTCTGTACAGGAAAATGCCCGCACTGTGCGGAGAAGTCTTCGGACATCTTCCACATGGTGTGGGCCTGCCAGTCAACCCCGAACCTCGCCCCCAAACCCAACCCCACCCAGGAGGACTGGGAGGCAGCCCTGCTCGGCTGCTCCTACCTGGCACCGAGCCCGAGCCGCAGCGGTCGCCAATGGGCTCCTGTAATGAGGAGCCCACCTAGTGTTTGCGTGAGGTTGCCCCGGTTACCTCAAGCTTCCTCCAAATAAAGTTTTTTTAAACACACACACCCGACAGACATGTAAAGATTCGTTGCAGCTGCCGCGATGCACACCTCACAAGTCCCTTCCTGCTTAGCGACATTGGTGATTTTACAGTACGCACACATACCCCCAACACTTCTATATCACTCTAAAAAAAACGCCGCCAGCGATGACGTGGTTCATGAGATAATTGAATCACTCGAACTGACTGCGCTAACGGGGCAGCCGCCGCAGCACTCTAATGCTGGGCTTTCCCGCCGTCCAGACCACCACGTGCAACGCAGCCAACCGTTGGGCAAAAGCTCCGCTTTCCAAAATAGTAGGTCAAGCGTCGCGCGTATGCTCATGCGTGTCTCCATGTGCGCATCTCCTGGCTTGTCGGCACATAGGTTACCATGCTACTCATATGTGACTGTGCAAAGGTTACTTGGCAATAGTTTGATGGTAAACTTTGAAACGCTGGAATATTTGTCGCTGTAACCTTTGGTATGTGCAAAAATAAAAGAAAACGTGACCAAACATAAAAACTGGCGACGTAACGTTTGCTCCATAGGTTACTGACGTCTAAAAGCTACAATAAATGTCACTTTCTTTAGAGTGTACCATAACAGCACTTCTCGAACCTTA
This sequence comes from Amblyomma maculatum, assembly GCF_055883805.1. Taxonomy (NCBI): domain Eukaryota; kingdom Metazoa; phylum Arthropoda; class Arachnida; order Ixodida; family Ixodidae; genus Amblyomma; species Amblyomma maculatum. Next base: position 99,340,431 of record NC_139349.1, on the reverse strand, counting down.
CCGTAAGCTGTCTCATCCCGGAGTTTTCGCCACACAAAAACACACCTCGCCGCCTAACCGTACTGTCGTCGACAGGTGTTACGAAGTCCGCATATGTTCAGAATAAATGTTTCACAAGTAAGAGTAAAAGCGTACTCGCAATGATTATACAGTGACTAACAAACGAACGTTCCAGCATCCCGGAATCTGAATGCTGAAGACCGAATATCAAAAAGAAGACAGGAAGGATTGTTCTTCAACCTAGAAGAGTTAGCTGCCTATGTCAACTGGTATCAGCCACCCGGTAAGTCATCCAATTAGGCCCAATTCCGCACTGGGGAATATTACTGCATATTTTAGACGATAAAGTACCCAGGACACATCATTATCTGAGAGACGATATTTTTCTTGACCGGATTTAATGTATTTCTCGCACTCTCATGAAGGGAAGGAATTTTCCTTGATAGAAAGACATAAGTATTGTCTTGGCCTTCCCGCGACCGCGGGAATCAATCACTCCGCTCATGCCACACGAGACTCTTTATTCAAGCGTGCAGCAGTTTATATACAAATTCTTAGCGCCATCTGTTGGTGGTTATTCACAACACTTATTAACTAAGGGCACCTAGTGTTGCCCATGAACACTACAATAAGGACGACGATCCTTAGCATCATATTATCTCTTGTCTCAGGTATTTCAGTTTTACAATGACATGACAGTCACCGCTAACTGAAGATGGTGTGTGCACTGGACGCGTGCGAAAGTAGCTGGACAAGTACAAGGGTCGGTCATAAATGGGAACAATATACACTACATTGTACACTTCCATGCTCTTATCGAATATAGAAAGCATCGGGCGCAAATTAATCTCTTACAGAAACAATTCTCTAAATGTGAGAGCTGATTATTTAGAAAATTATGAAGATGGTTATATTTCTCTGTGTATATATATTCCGAGGGAATTTTATATATGCCGCGAAGGCTAATGTAATCACATAAAGAACACTGCGCGCCAGCCGTACCTTGCCGACACTCCTGTTTGGCTTGAAAACTAACAAAAAGTGGTCAAGGCATTGAGCTATAAAAAGGAAAATTATAGGCGTAACGTTATAATACACTGGGGAGCGACAGGCGTGATGAGTTAACACGTGGTAGAAAATGTCACTGTAGCCGAAATTACGAAGAACAGGGCAGGTAACGCAAAACAACGTAACCGATTATTGCTAAAGATAACGGTCTTGTTTCCAAAAGAAAGCAAGGGCAGCAAGTCTTCGGCAGAAAGTTAGCTGGCCGGATGAGGCTAGGAAATTGGAGGAGATTTGGCGGCCGAAGCAGGCAAACAACCTGAATAAATGTAAAGATATATGCGGGAGATCATTCTCCATCAAATGCCTAGTTAGGCTAAAGATGGGGTCATGCAAACATTCTAACTAATTTAACGAAACGTCTTCGTGACAGCTACGGATGTAGCACTGATCACTTGTTTCAACCACACAACTTCCTGGTATGCCTCAAGTACACAAAAATATGGTTTTCTCTGTAGCACTGCTAACTGTGCAATCTGCTCCAGTTGCTCATTAGAATCACAGGACTGTTTCGCATTGTTTGTCTAACTGCGGTATCTGAGATTTCGCCTGCACACAATACCCATACAGCCAGCGCAAATAGGGCATCTATTTTCCTACTTTCGTATCAAATAGGCGGCGGAAATCTGCATCTAGAGAAACACTACACTGCAACCCTAGGAAGCATTGCTATAGGGTGTCATGATCATGATGAGCTTCCTGCGTTCCACTACGCTCCTACAGCATTGCTGCAGGGCGTCATGATGAGCCTCCAGTGTTTTCGGTACAGTCTGGGCTTCTCGTGTATGCGTGAGGATGCAATACATTAATTTTGTGCGAGTCATTCAAGTATAAGCTGTTAAAACCATTGTTCTTACCACTCGAAACCATTTTTCATAATGCAGTATATTGTTATTGTTGAAATGTTTATGCTTACATATCGACTTTATATTGCATATAGATAAAGGAGCCTTACTATTTGCAACGCAACGTACCTGCGTGTAGGACTCGGCGGTTTTAATCTGATCTTGCTAAACTTACCGGCGCACTCAAACACAGCCCCTTCAGAGACGGAATTTCTAGATTGAGACAGTGATGACGTCATAGCAGAGAGGTCATCAGGAAAGACCGTTCTCGGAGCACCAGCCCGAGTAGTAAAATTTGAAACCCTTCTTACCCACATGGAAAATGTGAGGACCTGTGTCAACCGCAGACGAGTGTCTGGTGAATTGCTGACGAATGCAGCAACGAAATTGACACAAACACGCAAAGGATACGCAGCTAAGAACTCGACTTCTACTGCATTCTCTTTCAAGCAATCTGAAGTGCCTGATAGATAATCATGCGATTTGTTAAGCAAACCCGAAATTTCTGTTATTCTAGATGTTGCTAGCATTTTGTTAGAAATGAAGTGGTAAAGTTTTTTTTTTCTTTGTTTTTAACAGCCTTATGCATTACAAAAAACATTCAGCGTGGAAGAACACTGAGCAAGGGTACAGGGGGAGCTTCAGTTTGCAAGACGAGCCATCGTTTCGACAAGTGTCTTCGTCTGGGCAGCACTATCATCACTCGTCACTTGAGTGATGGTCGCGCTGCTCAGTCGCGAAGATAATCCACTTGTCGAAGCGCTGGCTTGGCTTGCGAACCGAGGCTCCTCCTCTACCCTTGATCAGTGCTCGTTCATACTGCGTAGTCATCTTCCTTCTCTCGTTCTACCCAAGGGTATTCAGGGTATTTAAATGAAAATTTATTTACTAATGGCAATTCAGGTGTCCCTTTTTTTGCCAAATAGTTCAAAATTGGAACGCCTTAGATGCTTTCAGTAATATTTTGCTGCCTTTATGCTTTTATAAGGGTTCAATTATGTAACAAGATTTAGAGCCAATTATTACTCTGGAATAATTTGCCAACTTTTTAACCATTTATGCTCGCATTTTAGGAGTGTGTCAGGTTTAGGTTTGTTATTTGGTTAATTTCATTACTGTCAGCTGATGTTTGATTTACGATGTCACTTGAGTGCTTGGGATTTCTTTCGTTGCAACTTTTCTGATCGTATACCTTTTGTGAAATGCCTACACTATCCCCAAGCCTTCCACAGCCTCAGCTGAGGCTAGCTGTATGGCGCAAATAAATTGATGTGGCAGCATCACAAAATGGCACAACTTTAATAAAGCGTTACTCCAGATCGTTGCAAATTGACTATATATTTATTGCACATCGTGTGCTATTTTTTACACGGAGCTTGTAGGAGAAATTTAATGTCAACATATTCCCAGCAGACAGTGTTTTCCTTTAAAATATGAGGTATAACTATGGTCAGGATATGCGAGCATATAGGTGATACGTGCGTATGACGTTTAGCTAGCGTTCAGTTTTCCCTTATCTTTGCATTGATATGGAGTGTGTCGAGTAAATTAGGAATTACCGATTTGACAGTAAAACACTGCTTGCTGTGTCTCAGCGTCAGGTGACTTCATTTTGGTCTCTCAACACGGGCTGGTTTAGAGGCACGAAACTAACCAACTACGAATTGTGATTAACTGACAAGTTGCCAGTTTAGGAAATTTTGACGCCTCTAACAAATATTTCCCATTTAGTGTTTCAATGATGTACGTCAGTTTTTATAATGTGCAGGTAATTATTATCCATAATTTAAGCATTGAATTGTTATGTGTCCTTTTATTCACGTAGGTAAAACATAGACTCCCGTATTTTATGGCTGATACTTTTTCCTAGATCAATGGCACACAAAACTTCAACAGATCTCGCTGCTGGCTTACGGCTCCAATGACACAGCGTATGCATCGTCCGCTGGGCTCGCGCTCTTGAAGCTAATAACTTTGCCAGAACAACGGCAGAAAGCAAAGCGACTGATGACCTGGAGCCTCATCCGTCAACTCGTGGGCTTCGGCAGAAATGGATTGCTAGCAGTGCACAGTGTCAGCGATTTGAAAGATCGCTGCATCCGAAAAGTCTCAGAAGTTATGGAACCGGCTTTACAAGGGCTGTTCCTGATGAAAAGTAGGTACCGAGTGCCTTTCAACTCGGGGCAAAAGTGTCACTTCGGGGAGAAATAGTTTTATTAGTGTAATTATTACTGTTCTTGCTGTGAGAGTGGATGAGTGTGCTCTGATTATCCACGCCACCTCCCATCCGCCAATGAAAAACTTGTAAATGCCTATGGATATTTTGAAGCGTTCTTATTCACAGATTCTATCTGTAGTTACACGTTCTGTTCTAAAACTGAGTATCCTATGGGCCAATGAGTTTCGACACTCCGGAGATGCGATGCAGAGAAGTCTTGACTGTGTTTTTATTCTGATTTGTTCGGTAGTCACATCTTTTTATTTTGCTATTATTTACTTCAATGTTTCATTATACGCAATATTTCAAAACTCCAGGAGTGGAGGTTTTTTCATGAAGGATGGGGAGCCCCTTCAGTTTAAACAAAATTTGTTCGACAGCAGTGTTTTGCTATCAGAGGGTACAATAACATTTTTAAGATCATCACGGGTCTCCTTAGAAACAAAAAGGAGACTATATATGAACACGATAAGATTTGCATGCCTGTAGTGGATAGTTAAATTTTCTTAGCACGTCCACGATCCCTGAATTGAGCAATCCTATTTCACAATTGCACATATTAACGACGAATACGGGTCACCAGATACTATTTACGGTCATGAAATCACGAGCGAAGCGTCGATTTGACAAAATGTACATTCGTTGAATGAACATAATTCACGCTGGTAAGCCTCACTATCTAGATGAATTTGAAAGTGCGCATGAAGATAAGCTTTCATATGATTCTGATTCCCAGGTAACGCTGAAACATTAGAGTACGGATAATTTTTTCAACCGACAATACAGTGTTCTTAGCGTTTTTAGCGTTTCCGCAATATTATACGCTCAAAATTTAAATAACCTTGCATGGTCCTTAGTTACGCTTTACAACAACGTAAATGCAAAATTGCCTAAAACGGATAAGTACTCGTACAAAAATGTACAGGCCGGCAAGGTTTGATGGTGCATAACGCTTTTCAACGACCAAGAATGAGGGAAACACCTCGCTTCTACAGCATGAGCCAAGCTTCTATAGTCCTTACAGATGAGTTATTTGTAAGCGGAAATGGTGAAATAGTAATGGGCAGTTCTCCAGCAAAAGAATACACGGGTTCAACGCTGCTGAACCGAGTGTGAAGCTAAAGATTTGGCTGTGGGAGACCGAGTCTTGCATCGAAGACAATCCGGATTTCGTTGAACGCATCAAAGTTCACCGGCGTTTTAGGCGGCGGTAGTAAAGGCGTTTATTGCATGTAAATATGGGGGACACTTAAGTTCCGCCTTTCAGAGTGTGAAGCGATAGTGCAGGCAACCAGACCACATATAAAGCCCCGCTTTAACCAAGCCGTAAGAACGTGCCTTAGTGGCCTATAGAGTTAACGTGAATGCCAGGGTCGCAGGCTGATTCTGACATAACCGTCCCATGTGAAACGAGAGACCCAAGTTGGCAACTCCTGCCATGGTTCCACGGGGCCACGCCGAAGGTTTCAAAACCTACAGTAGTGTAGCTTTCGCTACAAAAGCACGAACGATCACTACAACTGATGCAGCACATAATATGTGGCAACGTAACAAATATGTTAGTGAAACTTACAAAGAAATTTTGTATTAGTATTTTGATATTTGCCAATTTCTGAATTGTTTCTATACAATAGGAGGGGGGTACTGCGTTGAATCCATATAATTGGCCATTTATTAGAATGGCAGTCTGATATAGTCCCTATCATCTTTATACTTTGCTAGCCTACACGTGTTACTGCGTAAACATGTTTTACGTGTTTGCTTTGTATCATCTGTGACTTAAACCTTGCCGCTTGTTTTAAACCAGCGTTGAATACGCAAGTGAAAACTCAAGTGGAATCTCTGTCTCGGATGCTGCTGAATGCAACAATCGGACACCTCAATCAGACCAGCTTTTCATCACGGCGCATCATTGAAGCCACACGGCTAGCGGCACTACGCCGTATTGCTGCGATGGACGTGGTCGTGGGATTCCCCGACAACATTAGAACCGAGACGGACTTAGAAGCGATATATGGAGGTTTTCCGGAAGCTAACGGCATCTTCTGGGAAACGTGGCTACTATCATCAAGCATAGTGCAGAAGCGCATTCTGCAGGGCGTTGCCGTCCCGGGCGTGCACTTTCCGGTGGCGAGTGTTGCTGCCGCTTACACGCCCTCCCTCAACAAGCTTATTGTTCCAGCTGGTGTGGCCAGACCTCCTCTTTTCATGGGGAATGCGCCTCTGGCCTACCACTACGGAACCATCGGAACGGTTTGCGCGCTTTTTATACATCGCTTTCTTTACACTATCCATTTGCGACCACCTCAAGCCCTTAGGAATAGCTATGATGAGAGCTTGCTCGTATGTCTAGTCTGAATACTGTGTGCAGAAAAAATGCCCATGAGGAAGCTTATACCAAGATGCCGAAGAGTAACTTTGCGTTTTTATTGCATGCCAGGAAACATAGATTTGGAGTTTAAAAAAATGGGGGGGGGGGGGGGGGGGGGGGTGGAGGGGGTGTTCTGAATTCATTAAAAGCTCCCGGGTGAACGATATTACCCCTGCGTCTTACAGAAAGGGTCGTATAACGCCGTTAAGATTGCATATCTGCGCAGTCAGAGCGGTCACCCAAGTCAGAGGTTTGAGTGACAAAAAGGTGTCACTGGTGAGGCGCGAGATGCTTAGTAAAGCAATCCGGTGACCATGCAGCTATCATGAAGCATGGCATATGGATAAACACTGCCGGCAGCACTTAAGTCGCCTTAAATTATGTGAATGCTCAAGCGTGACACGCTACTGTTTTGTTTTTGTTACCTGCTTCTCTGAGAGGAGTGAGACAGGCGAGCTCGCGATTGCTTCATTATTTCGTGATATGGCATTTGGTTTTCTTCTCTACTCGACGAGATCTTTTCAAGGTATATGACGACGTTGTGCTCTCAATTTCAGTTCGAAATCCCAACTAATTAATGATTATTAACTAGTACCTGCAATGGTGTAGAGCAATCGTACTCGATGTAAGCTAGCCACTAATACATGACTTGGTGCTACATAGTATAAAATTCAATTTTGTCACAGATATCTAATTAACAATAATTAAGGCCTGTAATTCAGTGCAATTATACTCTGCGTGAGCTACACAGCCAATGCGGACACATTTTATACGCACAATCTGCGCTCACAATCTAAACACAAACTACGCATTCTCCGGATGAGCCATGTAATGCTACGAATTAAACGAATCTTTCTATGCCATTACTGTAAGATCGCTGGTGATGCATCGTATAGAAGTATTGGAAAACGCAGCCAAAATGTGTCTTTGAGTGGATGTCTCCGCATCTAAAGAGCAAAGTTCTGCAGTAGAATTAGTATAAGTGACTTAATTCCATCAACTCGTTCAGTCATCGGAGGTAATGTAAAAACAATCATGGAAAGGAACAATTGAGAATATAATTTGAAACTAAAACTTAAACCATTGGGCGTCAACTTTCTCGGTGACTCAGAAGTCAATAGAAGGCTACTAAATTTAGGAAATCTCGCTTTCTGAATCACAGGCCATCGCGCGCGCTGTTTTGCTCGGTGGGTGTCCTCCGGATTCCCCTGGAATTGACGCGGCGGGAGGAGCTGAAAACTGGTGGACACCTCTCACGCACTCTTATTACGACCGAGCGGCGAAGTGTGCTAAATCTGCTCCAAGAACGGTGAGTTGCTGCGATTAGCAGTGGAAACGTGCATTGCGTTTATAGTTGCAATTTGCAAAATCTAAAATAGTGAACAATAACATTTATTCCTTTAAAGCGATAGTGTTGAAGGACCCGTGCTCTTGAATATGTATCATCGGCATTGAAATTGTACGCAAAAAATAACGAGCATGGCTTGGGTATGTAGTAACTGGTAAGGGGCATGCTCGTTCAATGATGTAGCAATAACGTCAACCGTCGCTGACACCTAGAACACATTGAGGGTGTGATTTACGTTTTCTCTGTTAAGTTTGGATTGATCAATGATAGATAATCGGATTGTAGGCGCACAAACCGCATCGTCATCGCCGTCGTGTCTCTCATAGCTAATCACCAAGTTTTTTTTCCTCTCGGCGAATAACGCGCAACCTAGCAGAGTGACAAGGCCAAGCTTCAATCGCTAGAGAGCTAGAGCGAACAGATCAGACTGGCTAAATGTCACAATGTCGTATATGTACTGTGAGAACCCAGGAGCTAGTGCCTTCAAAAGGGATTTCGGTGCCGGCTTTCTTCGTCAAGCGGTAATTGAAAACTCTATATTACGAGTGTAAATGTTCGCAGCTTTAAGACTTTTGCCTTTCGTTCGTATGGGATACCCACAGAGTGGAAACACGCACAGCACCTTAACGTAGCATCGATGTAGTTACAGGCGCCGGTGATGAGCACACATAGGCGCAAGCTAGAGCAACGTAGTATCGCTCAAGCGGCAATAGACACAGAACCAGTTGGTGGTCAAAATTTGGCGACGCCTGCCGCTGCGTCACACAAGTAGACGTCGCCGATATGCATTCCTATAATGAAAACTAAATAGATCATGAATAAATAGAAAGACTAGCTCATTGGACAGGACGAAGAAGTAAAAAAGTCAGGGTGAGCATTAAATATCAAATGAAACTTATCTCCTCTAATGCTCTTGTTAATCAAGAGATACCAACTAGCTCAGTTCTGTGCCTTGACAAAAAAGGCCAATCAATAAGATAAGTGCGAGCGTAGCTTTTCCACGAATAGCAACGCGGCACTTTCGACTAATTCTGGCGATCGTTGTCGAGAACACAGACGACGCTTAAAAATCGTCACTTAAAATCATTATCATGTCGGTTTACGCATCCTAAATTCGAGTTTGTGCCTTCGCACGAGGTAAGAATAAACATAAAAGACCAGAAAACATAACAGATCCCGACAAGGCTCTTGGAGAACGCGGTCATTATGTTTACTGTTATATAAAGGGTCACGGCTCATCTGGGTAGTATTATTTAGAACGTTTTGCCAATTTCCAATAATTGTGCGCCCGCTGCATTATCATTCATCATTATTTATGTTGCATTAACAGAACAATACCGTTATAGCAAACGGATAAACGTACCTGAACTATTTATTTTCCAGGCCGTCGACGAGTATGGATATAATCTCGAAACCATGCTTGAAGACTCAGAGCTGATTGCCGAAGTAGCGGCGACGTACGCGTCGTACGAAGCCTTCAGCCATCTGCCTGTATCGACGAAAAAGAGCTTCAACTCTGCCATCCCCTACACTGCAGATCAGTTGTTTTTTGTTGCGAACTGTGCTTTGCGTTGTTGCGACTACAAAAACTTTGAATCCGATCATACGTACGATGCCGATTATCCTTGCGAAGACGCCACTTCTCGTTGTGTTTCTTCATTCCAATGCAACAGTGTCGTCAGCCGAATTCATGAATTTTCTGCGGCCTTCAACTGTCCTGTGGGGTCCAAAATGAGTCCCCGTGAGAGGTGTGCGTCATGAAAGAACTTTTAGGCTGACCGCCGGTTACAGAGGTTCGCTTGGAAATACACAAAGGGTCGGCACGAATTTTGCCTGTCTTAACCTTCCATCTTGTTGTTCTCTAGACTGGACATTTCGCAAATAAATTGATTTTCACAAAACAGGACTCTGGAATTTCGCTCGTGATGTGAACCTAGCTCGCATCATATCAAGCGTGAAGTATTGCATGTCCCAATTATTTCCTTACTTGACCCAATATTTCGCTGACAGCGCTGTAAATGAATCACAATTAGCACATGTTCATGCGGACACGACGACCTGCTAATAATTTTCATTGTAGCACGCAGACACACCGGAGCTAGGGTTGCATACGCATAACTCAGCCCCTTTCGAATAATACAAGAAAACATTAGCTGTGGTTTAGCTTGTGGTTAAACCTGGAGTTACGCGAGAGCGATCTGTATGGCTACGCTAGGTTCGGCTTGAAAGTAAAGACATGGATTTTACACATGATGATGCGGATGATGTACATTAGTACATTAATGGAAGTAGATTAATTCCAAAGTTATTCCGTGTAATAGAATGAATAGGTAGGCTGAAAATATACTCTACTTGTCTTCTTTCATATCTTTATATCTTATTGAGTCATTTACTCTATAGCTAGCAGAGTGGCCTACCATATACCGTAGATCAAGTATGTCAAATGCATTGGGAAGTTCGAGTGTAAAGCAGAGTGGGAATATTCTGTTACAATTTCTGGCTTCACTCGTATTCTCCACTTATATCCTTATCTCTACGAGCGAAATATGGTCAGTTTGGTAGAGCCTTGTCAAACCTGCTAAAGCCAGGAAGCTTAATGCTGGTATCTTATAGCACGCACTGGTCACCATGTCCCTTGATTGTGATTAGTTGTCTTTTATTCACTTCTTTGAAGCCGTCGATTTTCAGACATCTTGCCAGTGCCCCATTTGGGGGATTCATCAATTCACTTTGCGGCCAGGGTAATTTTGACAAATACAATGTTTTTCTGCATCACGATCTCAGGTAGTATGTTGAAAGTGCGCGTTATATTAGCTGCTATCTCACTCTTCAGTTTTGGTCGTGCACTGTGCAAATTAGAGTTGAGCTACCAACTGTACAGGAATGTTTTACAGCTGCAGAGTCTGAAATTTTGAGGACGTTTTTTTCCGCCGCATATTCAGTACTTTGTTCTTACTTTCTTCAACATGCAGCCAGAGATTCTCCAGCTATAGTACATTATACTTGTACCAAGTGCAAGCAACTGAGTCAACACGTAATTTGACTCTGTGTCGCAATACAGCGCTTTACGAAAAAAAACACACAAAAAATGAACTACGCGCATTCAGAACAAGCCAGGAAGAATAGATGCGGGCGAGAGGATACGCGCCAGCCACGTTCAACCATTATAGCGAATCGGTTAGTTTTCAGGCTTTCAGTAAAGCCTTTAAAGGTCAACTCCGGTGGTTTTTCCATCATTCTGTATTTTTGGTTGAATTACATTCCTCGGCACGTCCTGACTCGAGCACAAAAAAAAACCGTTTTTCGAAATTTCAATTAGAATTATTTTTAAAAAGAAAAACAGCAAATCGAAACCGAAACTGCTTTCGCGGCCAGAAACGACGTCCCAGGTGACGAAATGGCGACGTCCAACTCAGTATTAAAGAAACACTCGTACTTGCGTTGGATGGTGAAAATAAAGTATGGAAATCATGAAGCATTGCATAAAATGTCTGAGGTAGTTCAATATAAGCCTCACAATTCCATAATCATGCTGGAAGTGGACAGTAACGCCGGTATACTGTTTGTGACGTCAGAAACTCAGTGTTTCCGGCAGAAATAGTCTCAACTTAAGCCATGAAAACAGCATATTTTAAAGTCGTGTTGCGCGCGAACGGATTATCGTACGGCGCCCAAATTTTCTAGAATGCGTCAGGGAGGAGAGAAGAATCTACAGTAAAATTTTTATTAGAATATTCGAATGTCAAAAAACCCCCGGAGTTGCCCCATGCTATCCTGGACAAAATGTGTCCCGCTTTTGCGGCGTTCTGACTGGTCGAGGCGGGATGCGTCCCTGCCATCTGCAATGCCACACCTGAACGCGCGCCAATTAACACCACGCGACAGGAGCGATGGTGCACCTTCCGAACTCATACTTGCCGAGAAAGTGATAGATACTGCTTACCAAGATACTTTGTTGGGCGAGTTGGTACTTATTCATTATTGATATAAACAGCGCGAACACGAAAACAAGGGACAAGTGATTTTTTTAAGTAATTTTTATGCAGCAGGTGAACCCAGGGGCTTTTCACGTGACTGTTTCGTTTTTCTTCATGTTTGTTTTTCTGGGCCTTGGAGTAAACGGCTTAGGCTTAGTTGTGAGTCAGCGCATGTACTGTGGCTTTCTTGTTTCTTGTCCCTTGTTTTCGTGTTCGCGCTGTTTATATCAATAATGGATAGATACTGCGCCTTCGTTTTCCTGTAAACCAATTGTAATTATATGTAGCACTGCAATGAATGTCTTGAAGAGGCTAACGATTGGTGGCAAATTATAGGATATAGGAAGGGTAGGCTTTCGCCATTCTCCTCTTAAGAGACATCTAAGAGACTGTGTAATTTTTTTTAAGTGATTTAATGATGGATGGTAACGCTCTACAGTCCATGATAGCAGAGAAATTGAAAGTTTGTTTCCATAATTTCTTCGCACTCTAGGAAGAAAACAATTTTTGTTTTTTGCAAATCCTGTTTTGTTATCATTTTTAGTGAAATTTGTGGAATAAGGGATACTGGAAACTCGTCGTTTAGTAACTTATACAAGAATATGCATAGGTTATTATTAGCTACTTCTACGACTGCCAGGATTCCATGTTTATGAAATTATTTCTTAGCGCTGGAATCGTTGAAGGTGTAACTATATTAAGTGCGCGGTGTTGAATTGCTTGTAGAGAAATTGAATGTGTGTGGTGTTTCCTCAGGCAACAAGGCCGTTGATGATGAGGGAATGGATGAACGCATAATACAAACTGATCAGTGTAGCATGCGAGAGACGGCTCGTGTTCTGATTAGAATGCGTATATTATATGCAAGTTTAGTTTTAACGTGGGCAATGTGCAGATGAACTTTTAAATGTGAATCAAGTTTTACGCCCAACTAGATGCAGTAATCGCTTGCTGAAATGATATGCTGCCCAATTCGAATATAAGGGGGATCCAATAGTTGCCTGGCTTGAGGTAAATAAAATAATGGCGGGTTTTGGAGAATTAATCTGAAGCGTATTAAGTTCTTACCAGTTTAAACTATGAGCAAGGTCCTGGTCAAGATTGCTAACTACAGTCAATATTGATTTGTCAGAAGTGAAGACAGTTTTATCATCGGCATATAATATGCATTCTGAAGAAGTGAGGTGGTTAGGTAGGTTATTATATATAAACAAGGAAACGAAGTGGGCCTAATATTGAGCGTCGAGGTACGCCGATATTAGTAGTTTTTTCATCAGAATAGACGCCTGAAATACTTGCTAGTTAGCCGTCTTTAAAGAAATTTTTAATCAGTTGCAACGGTGGACCTGTTATAACGACTGCTTCTGCTTTCATAAAAAAAGAATTGAGTGGTTAAGAGAATCGAATGCTTTTGTGAGGTCCATAAATACTGCGCAATTTCCTGCATCTACTTTCTTTTTAAGTTTGTTAAGAATAAAATTGCTAGGTAAAGATAAAACTGCGCATGAACTTTAGGAGCTGGTCGGTTAGACATGGGTCTTGGAGTGACGCGATAACTTTCTTTCATTTATTTTCCTGGCAATGGATAGAAGGTGTCAGGAGTGTCAAGAAACACGAAAAAGCTTGTTGTGGGTCGTTCGTTGAGTTCACCGAAGACCAGACTGCGTTATTAACGGTAGCGGTGAACTTTTCTTTACCAGACCCAACTTTGGAATGCGAGATGGTGCTAGGTTGGGGATTGGAATTCAAGCGCATGAAATCCGGATAGTGGTCACATTATGTCAATGTTCAGAATGCCAGTATCTGGTGTAATATCTAGGTTAGAGAGCGCGTGGTCAAAGAACCTCCGCTTCAACTGACACAAAGCGTGGATAGCGTAATTAGGGATTCAAATTCAAAACATTAAAAAAAAAGTAGTGTAATGGACAACGTTTATTTTCTCAATTGAACATACACGTTCTCGGACTAGCCAGCTTCTCACTGCTAAGTAATTGACTACATCAGTGGACGAACGCCTATCGGCAGTGATACATGATGAGATCGTAATGTTGACGATTCCCAGAGCCCAGGTCATGCAACTGAGTAATCGCAATGTGAAAAACATATCCCCGATCAAATCATTAGGCACACATTTCTAAGCCAGAGGATATGGTCAGGTGTTCTGAATTCAATGTTTTCCTAGGAGTTAACAACAAAAGAACAATATATCTGCAATTTGATTGACTGCAGTGCAAGTACCAAATGGTAACAAAACATTATTACCATGTCATAGCAATACATGATGACAATGTGGAAATATCGGCTTTTTTTTTAATCAACGTAAATATATTACACACTGATACCGCGCTCTTTCAGCCCTGTTGATTGGTAAGGTTTGTTTGCTTGCTTCTTTCCTCGCGTCAAATATGCTTTTCATGTAATTACGCTGCCCTCCCTCTATCAGACACCTTGAACTATAGTATATGAATTACAGTAGGTTGCCCTTGTACAAAAGTTTCCCCCCACCACAATTGATTGCTTACATCTGGCCATCAAGCAAAAAAGGGCGATAAGGAAAAAATATTGTTCTGGGAACGGTCGGTGGGCGCATTACGTTTATGATGCGAATGTTCTTTTCACCATAACAAAAGTCAAACACAATACCTCTGCTTCGAATGTAAAAGAAACAATGGCCCTCATCGAGTAAGCTGCGACGAAAATAACCGCTCCCACCACTCGACTTCTACTGCAACTAAAGGAGAAGAAACTTCTAACACAAAAACTGGTTTTAGAGGTAATGACGCAGTGATAATTACGTAAATTCCAGCTTTGAACAAAAAGTAAATCGACCTTGCGGGATTTGGTGAAACGAACAACCTCGCGCCGCTTTTCCGTGCCGAGAGAGCCTTGAATGCTAAGCGTGAGGATGTACAAGAAAGTGATAGAAAAAAAATAAATAACAAGAAAATAGCCCTCTTGCCAGCCGGAAATTCAGAAAAACATGTCATCCTCCATAGAGGGATCTTTCTCGGGTGCGGTGGGATGGGCAACGAGTGGCTTCCTCACCATCGAAGCAGTGGATGATCCGTTGGCGTCGCTCGGTGGACATCTTGAACACGCTGGGCACAATGCTGGCTTCACAATGAAGCAAGGGACTCCTTGTCGGAGCCTGGCGGGGACCAGGTGCCCAGAGCAGCCTGCGATAGACTATCCTTGCATGCTGTCTCGACCTGGTCTCCATGATGCTCTAAGCACCGAGACATTCATAACAGGAACGCCGTTGCCTTCTTGAGCTTCCCAGCAGTAATATTCCAGGCACTGAGACCGGTTGATGCAAGGAACCGGCTGGGCAAGGAGCGAGGTGCTTATATGGCAGCTCCTGCGATCACTCGGCTTGTCGTGCTACCTGTGAGGCAAAGCTGCGTTCGTCGGAAACGAGCACCAAACGCCTCCTGTAGCTGAGGGGTGCACAACACGCTGGGGGAGATAGCTGAGGCCCAACGCGCCGCAGAACTCGAAAGACTGTCTACGACCAAGGCCGGCCCGAGACGCACCGGACAGACAAATGCAGAGTCTGCCGAAAAGGGACGGCCGGCTTCGCACACATTCTGTGTAATTGCAACAAGTACCAGGAAGAAGCTAAGTCTGGGAGGATCCCGCCGCGACTGGAAGCAGCCGCAGGGAGCGGCAATCAAAAGGAACAACTCTGGCCCGTCCAGCAGGTCATCAAGGCGCTGGCCAGGCAGGGAACCAGTGAGCCGGCAACCACGAGCAGAGACCCCGGCCGCGCGGCAATCAAAAGGAACAACTCTGGCCCGTCCAGCAGGTCATCAAGGCGCTGGCCAGGCAGGGAACCAGTGAGCCGGCAACCACGAGCAGAGACCCCGGCCGCGCGGCCGGTGCCCAGAGGACGACGTAAGCACCGTCCAGAGAGCGCGCGCGCAAGCGCGCGTTCTACTGCAGGCCCCAAATAAACGTTTTAACAACCCAACAATCGGCTGCGGCTACTGCTGCTGAAACGGCTTGGCCGCCAATGGCTCCCCGTTTCCCCTGGCATCAGCGGTAAAGCGTTGCCTCATTGCGTACATCGGGGCTGCGGGAGGAGTGGTGGCAGGCTCGATGATCGCAGGAGCCGGAAGCTTCGCCTCGAGCGAGTCGTGGGTCCCTACTGGCGTTGGAGCCACCATCGCGCAGGATCACCACTGCACGCGATCCGCAGTGGAGTAATTCCTGCCATACCTCTTGCGATCACCAGTGCACCCCTCTGCGGCCTGGCTAAAGGCTGCGCACCGCATCTCGGGGTCTTGCATCCCGCCGCCATGTGGCCACCTGGTTGCATTGAGCGCGAACTCGCTGCTTCCGCCAGTGCTCTAGATTGAACTTGAGTCTCTGGATGAGCGTGAAGTAGGGCACCAATCTTCTCATCTCAAGCCACAAGGTCAAATTACAGTACCGGGGGATGCAGCGAGTCCAATCTCAGCAATCGATGTGTTCGACCCAGTGGGCCCACCTGTATTGCTTGTCACCGTTTACAGGCTACCCCCCATTCGTACCGGGCGACGTCCTGGTCACGGCGTTGCCTGTCTTTAGCAAGGTACGCGGCGTGCCGCACACTGCATTCAAGCACAACCCATGCAACTTTACCTGTAAGAGGGTGGTGCCTACGGCTCTCTGCATTCCCCTTTGCTCTAACTTGACCATGCAGCAATGGATGACTGTGGCGTTGGGCACCTGGTTCCGCATCTCGAGCCGCATCACTCTCGAGCTGTTAAACGTGAGCGCGTTGTCCATGAACACCCCGTCCTGCACGGCTCACACTTTGCCGAAGAGAGCCAACGCCGCGACCAGGACTTCGTCTGGCACGAAATGGGGTTGGGGTACCTGTAAAAGGTAACAACACTGGCGGGCCCATTGGGTCGACAGAAGCACGTTGGTTGCCGAGATTGACGGCCCTGGACATTGGCAACTTGATGACGTGTGACTGGTGCCGCACACACACTAAGTACTTGCAGCCGCCAGTGTAATGGAGGTACAGTACGGCGCCTGCACCAGTGACTTCCTCGACAGCGTCGATGAGGTCGTCGCGGTGACATGGAGCGGCCTCAGACGCTAACAGGAAACAATATCCCTTGGGAGGTGTTGGGGGAGCTGGAAGTAGTGCACAGGTGCCTGTCGTTGCCTGGTCCCAACCCCGACGCGGACGACGCGTGGGCCTGGCGGACCTGAATTCTGGAAAATCCTGTTTAGAAAGTATTATGAGACATTATACATTTGACAAAACTGAAACCGTACACGGGTAAGAACATGGGACATTGCGGATAACATACCTTATGTCGAGGAAATATATCTAAATTTCACATTCCGGACATTTGGCTGCTCGAGATATATTTATAAATATATACAGATATGAATTGACATAGATATGTACATTACAACACAAGTACCAAGGTGGACTGAAAGTAACTTGAGCAATCCTCTAATCATACCGCTAACGAAGCCGCATTGTTGCCGGCCTGACTGCAAGCTATACTGGAAAAGAAGTTTAGTGCTACCAGGATAATGTAAACTACCCTCATCAAAGTAATTTCAGCTGAAGACCAGTTGCATTCACCAGACTTTAAATATACTTGTTTTTCACGGCGTATACTGCTTTTATTCGGAGCACCCATATCATTACTGAAAATCCTTTATGAATCCCCAAACAATTTCCACTGAAATTTACTAGTTTGCTTTGGAGCATGCCCAAAAGTATCAAAAAATTGAACATGGTTTAGCTCTGCTATGCCTGGATATACGCAGCGAAAAGCAGTGACTACCTCGGGATAAGAAGTAATTTCTCCAGTCTTCTGCGAGGTTCGCCAGCAGCTAAAGTCTCCTTGGCTTCCATGTCGACACGTCTAAGTTCACCGGCGTTCTATAATTCGTTTGCAGGAAAGGAAAGGCGCAGAATCTGTCACGCGGAAGGCATGAAGAGCGGCCCGGCGGCGTTGGAGCTCACTCGTTCCCGCTTGTTGTTGTTGTTGTTGTTGTTGTTGTTGTTGTTGTTGTTGTTGTTGTTGTTGTTGTCGTTGTCGTTGTCGTTGTTGTTGTTGTTGTTGTTGTTGTTGTTGTTGTTGTTGTTGTTGTTGTTGTTGTTGTTGTTGTTGTTGTTGTTGTTGTTGTTGTTGTTGTTGTTGTTGTTGTTGTTGTTGTTGTTGTGAACTTTTCCACCGAAGTAGGAGGTCCCCTACTCCCCGCCCCCGGCACGCAGGCCTATGGGACGGAGGCCGGGGCCTCCGCGACTAAAGACAGGCGAAGTGACAGTGTTTCTTCGCGGCTTCAGCCGCTTGGTCCTCATAGCTGACGACAGATGGGTGACGTCACATTTTTTACGTCATCCTAATTGATTGACGTAACTATTTTAATATGTGGTACTTTCAAATTGCGCGCCAATCGCAGTATCTGTCACGCACGGAATCCCGCTACGTACACAAGCGGAATTATCAGCAGCGCTTCACGACCCGCGGTATGGTACAGCGGTAAAGAACTCACCTGTCGATCCAAGGGATGGAGGTTCGATTCCCGGATGGATAATAATTTATTTATAGCGAAGAGGAGTCGCACACCGCTTAAGCGTTCCTAGGCAACGTTGGCAGAGCTTGGTGAGGGGCGGCGCGTTTCGTCTTGCCTGTGAGGTCACGGCATACGCGAAGGGTGGTGGTGGTGGTAAGAACATTTATTTACACATGGATGTTTGGATCGGCCCATAAGGGACCGGTCCTTACAAACACTAGGTGGAGGTCCCTAGTTGGGGACCCCAGTGGCGGTTGCCGCCGCTCGGGCGCGTCTCACTAAGGCTTGTTGGGCCTGTAAGTCGTGGCAGCCGAGCAGGACCGCCTCCCAGTTCTCCCGGGTTGGGTTGGGGATGGGGGGAATAGCCGGGTTGGAGGGGCAGGCCCACACCATGTGATAGATGTCAGAAGACACCGCTCCACAGTGTGGGCAGCTGCCACTAAAGGAGGGGTCAAAATGTTTTAGGGCTACCGGGCACAGCAATGTATTGGTGAAAAGGCGGAGAAGGAGCCGCTCATCCGCCTTTTTGAGACCTTTACATGGGCTGGGGTAAAGGCGATGACAATTTTGATAGTACGTCGTGATATCTTTGAAGGTGTAGGCCGGATTAAAATCGGGTTCCTGATCGGGTAGGGAGGAGAAAACAGCCCGGTGAGAGAGCGCGCGGGCGGCTGCGTCTGCTGCCTCGTTTCCTGCCAAACCCTGATGAGCAGGGGCCCATATAAGGTAGCGGTGTGCGGGGTCCGTATCCCGTATGCAATTTAAGTAAATTTTATAGGCTAGTAAGGGAGTCCAGCCTTGTCTGACGTTCCGACAGGCTCCTCGCGAGTCGGTAATTATGTATTTTGAGTCGGAATGAGAGGCCGCGAGAGCAATCGCCACCTCTTCTGCGTGTGTTGTACTGCGGGCTCTGAAGGTGAGACCGTTAACCGTTTTGCTGTTGTGAACTACAGCGGCCGTGTACCATCCCCCGTGGTGAGGGCCAGAGGCGTCCACGTAGTATACACCTGTTTTGTTGCCATAATGTCGGGCTAGGGCTTCCGCTCGTGCCAGGCGCCGACCATTATGATCTTCGCGTGACATATTCGCTGGCAGAGGTCGCACGCAGAGGGCGCGTCTCCACAATTCTGGGATGCGAAACCTGTCTTCCATGAGTGTGGTGTGTTGGATACGGAGTCGAGCAAGAAGGCGGCGACCCGACTCCGTTTGCGACAAACGCGTGTACTGATTTATAAGGTGGGCCTCCCGGAGCTCCCGGAAAGTATTCACCACCCCAAGGGCCATAAGACGCCTGTTTGAAGTAGTGATTGGGAGGTCCAGGGCACGCTTGACAATTTTGCGAAGGATAACCTCAAGGGCATCCTCCTCTTGTTTCCGTAGGTGGAGATACGGTGTCGAATATAGAATCCGACTGGTCACGAAGGCGTTTGCCAGCCGCAAGGCATCCTTACTTCGCAACCCCCCGCGTTTGTTTGAAACCCGGCGGACCATGCGGCCCACCTGGTCCCCCACCTTACGGAGTTTGGCCAATGTAGTGTCTGATCGTCTGTGTTTGTGTATGTAGAGTCCGAGTACCCGTATCTCGTCAGCTTCTTGTATGGGACCACTGTCTAAAGATAGAGTGATTTGAGTTGTGCACTTTCGCGAAAGGCGGAGGTGCACAAATTCTGATTTTTGTGGGGAACACTGAAGACCACAGCGGCGGGCGTAGCGGTCTACTATCGTCGCAGCTGTTTGCAGGCTGGTTTCAATGTCCCCGATACTGCCATGCGTGGCCCACAGGGTGATGTCATCGGCATACAGGGCGTGCTGCACACCAGCGACACCATCGAGCTGGGCAGGCAGGTGCATCATAGCCAAATTGAAGAGCAACGGGGAAAGTACTGCGCCTTGGGGGGTTCCCCGCGTGCCGAGTAGGTAAGGACCATGCTCATTATCTTGGATGCGAATGTAGGATTGACGATCCGTGAGAAATTGCTTGATGTATTGGAATGTGTTGAGACCACAGTCGGTCTGGCTTAGGTGGGTGAGTATAATCTCGTGTGTTACATTATCAAATGCCCCTTTGAGATCTAAGGCGAGTACTACCCGGTCATTATGGGGGCATTCGAGTGGGTCAAGGACTTCCCGATTGAGTTGCAGGAGGACATCTTGAGCGGATCTGTGTGGGCGGAATCCGAACATGGTGCCTGCGAATACATGTTTTTGTTCAAGATATTCAGATAGCCGGTCCCGCACCATCGTCTCCATTAGTTTGCCCACACAGGAGGTGAGAGAGATGGGACGGAGGTTATCTGTGTCAATTGGTTTCCCTGATTTAGGAATAAAGGTTACCAGAGCCGTTTTCCAGTCGCTTGGCAGGGGGGTGTCCCCGCGCCAAATCGCATTGATGTAGTCGAGGAGGGACTGGTATGCCGAGTCGGGCAGGTTCGTCAAAAGCTTGACGGTGACCTTATCCCTTCCCGGGGCAGTGCCTCGTTTCATTTTGGCAAGAGCCGCCCGCAGATCATGGAGCTGGAAAATTTGATCCAGCTCTGTGTTCTCTCTGCCTGCATAAGAGTATGATGATCCACGGGGGTCTTGGGCTGTACACAGATACTGGTCCCGGAGTTTCTGTGCCAGTTGTGTCGTGTTGCCAGAGAAAGCATGCATGGCTCTCTGCAAATGTTTCTGTGTTTCGGTTCGTGTTTGGGTTGGGTCGATGAGGGCTCGAAAGAGGCGCCATGTGTTGCGGCTAGACATTTGTCGCGCGGCCGTGTTGCATCTATCCACCCAGTTGGAGTCGGCGAGTTGGGCCGCGTACTCAGCCGCTTTCTGGGTGAGCTCGGCAATTCGAGCTTTAAGCTTTCTGTTGTGTTTCTGGCGTCGCCAACGGCGGACGAGGCTGCGACGGGCTTCCCAGAGGTGTAGGAGGTGGTTATCCACGTCCGTGACCGCCTCTGAGAGCTGGATCTGTGTTTCATGCGAGCGAAGGTGTGTCAGCAGCTGTTGAGACCATGCTGAGTAGCCCTGCTCGGAAATGGGTGTGTTATCAAGTGAGTCAAAATTTTGCCTGAATTTCGTCCAATCTGGGATACGGGCTTGTGTTGTGGGACGTTTGAGCGGGCGTGTGTGTATTGTAATGTTAAGGATGCAGTGGTCACTACCGAGGGTTTCCTTGGTGTTGAGCCAGTCTGCGTGTTTTATGTTGCGAGTGAAGGTTAAGTCCGGACAAGTATCCCGTGTCACGGAGTTTCCTAACCGTGTTGGGCAGACCGGGTCAGTGTGGAGGGTGAGGCCCAACGTGGACGCAAGTTCCGCCAACTTACGTCCGCGCGACTCCTCCTTGCGATACCCCCACAGCTGACTGGGAGCGTTAAAGTCGCCCACGATCAGGAGGGGATCGCGACCCGCTACTCTTAGCGCGCGGCTGAAGAGGTCCGCGAATGTCACTCGCTTCAGTTTGGGAGGGCAGTACACGTTGAGTACATGCAATGGCGGGTCCCTGCGGCGGAGTGGTAGGATTGTCACCATTACATAGGAATAATCTAGTTGGAGATCGAGATCCACTAAGTTGGCTGTGCATGCTTTGTGTACGAGAAGACAAGACGCGGGATCCTGTTGGAACGTCGTGTAATTTGAAAGTGTGGCGCCCAGACCTGGCTCCTGGAGGGCAACCACGGCTGGTACAGACTCGAATGTTTCAAGGTAGAGGCGAAAATTGGCCCGCTTAGTGCGGTCCTTAAAACCTCTACAGTTCCATTGTGTTATTAATGTTGAGATGGCCGAATTGGAGGTAGAAGAGCGTCTTTGACTAAGGTGTCTCGCCATGATTGAACATTTTTGGAGGGGAGGAGGAGGGAGTGGCTGCCCCAGAGCCAGCTACCTGCGGCACCAAGGAGGTTGCTGCAGGAGCGGGGCAGCTGTCCTCATTGTCCGAATCAGTGATCCGACGGTTGAATTTTGCAGGACGGGATACGTCCCTAATGGGCCCCGACCGACGGAGGAGGCGGGGGTTGTCCGAGATGTGTTTTGAGACGACCGCGGGTATGGCAGTTATGACCTTGGTGAAGATCTGGTCCATAGCGGCCTCGATCATAGATTGCATTTTTGAGGATAAGCGTTCCTCCATCGCGGAGATCGCTGTCACGAGGGCTGGCGACAGCTCCGCATCGCTCTCCATCGCGTCCGAGTTCTGTGGGCTCGGAGCGGCGGACGCCAATTTTGATTCTAAATTTTGAATTTTGTTCAGTAAAATTTCATTCTGTGCCCGGAGCACGTCAATCTGCTTTTTGTATTCCGCATCGAGCGCGGAGGCGGTGAGTGGGGAAGAGGGGGGCCGGGGAGAAGAGGAGGCGATTCCCGCCCAGTTGCTCACCTGTTTGCCATGTTGGGGCGCGGATGCCCGGGCGCCGGCAGCGCCACCCGTCTTGAGAGCCGGGAAGTGGTGGTTGTCCGTGCCACTGGGCGGTGGCGGTGGAGGCGCCTTCTTCTTCCCAGGCGGCGTTTTGATGTCGGTAGCAGGAGGAGCAGGCGGCGTTCCGCCATTGCCACCTGAAGCTTGCTGCCTTGGCTGCCGCCGTTTTGCTGGGGGCTCACGGCGTTTGGCCTTGGGGCCTGGTACCTTCAGCTGGCGGAATTTTCCTGTGCAGTCACGTGAGTTGGTAGGGTGGGCTTGCCCGCACACTGCACAGGATGGAGTACATTCATGAGGTGCCTCGACCCCGTCGACGGTCGGCACCGTTTGGCCACACAGGCCGCACTTTTCGTTGTCCGGGCAGGGGCATGTGTCCGCCCGGTGGCCCAAAGTACCGCATCGCACGCAGGCCGGGACAGTTCGCTTGTACGCACGTACAAGGGTCACCTCTGAATTATAGTGAATGAATCGCGGCACCACTTTGCCCACAAAAGTGAGCGCCGCGACGTTTGATTTTCCAAGCTTGCGGATATCCGCAAGCTCTCCAGCACGCCACTGGATCTTGTTTTGGAGTGACTCACTGGTCTCGTAGTTGGCTACGGTGATGACGCCGCGACACACATCACCAGTCAGTTTCAATTGGCCGTACATGGGGAGGTGCCCTTTGGGTGACTCAATTTCAAATTCACGCAGAAGCTTGTCAGCGACGTGCGGTTGTCGGGTGCCTGCGACAATAAGATTTTGCTCCCACGTGGGGAGGAGGCTGAGCGATGCTGCGGCCTGGGTGCCCAGGTAGGCCGCGAACGCTGCTCCCAGCTCGCCATGTTGGAAGACATCCTTGAGAGCGACGGTCACCCGGGGCTTCAGGATGATGACAATGTCTTCGGGGTGAAGCCGCGGAAGCGGCTTTGGTTTCCAAACGGGTCCAGAGTTACGTGGGGGCCCGCCGTGAAGTGCTGCAGCGCGCGCAGCAGCGTTTTGCTGTGTTGAGGGGTCATTCAACTTGGTGTCCGCCTTCTTGGCGTTCCGCTTGCGGGAGCGGCGTTCAACCAATTTGAATAGCCTCGCGTTCTCGATGGGCGCAGAATCCGGGCTATCAGGCGCAGAAGTTGCCGAAATCTCTGACCAGGTCATGGTGGCCGGGTCGTAGCCACGTTGTAGCTGTTGAGCCATCTTGCCGCTGTTGGGCGACTCACCCACGGCCGGGCTGCGGCGCAGCCGTTAGGCCTAGCGTCGCCGCCACGACACGCAAGTGATGATCGGCCCTAAAAATGCCCTAATAGTCCCACCTGTGTGCGGGTGGTGTCCACAGGTAGCTGCCAATTTCACGCAGACAGTCGCAGCTGGCTTGATGGGGTTGAGGTCGAAATTTCGTTGCTCCAGCCAAAACTTTGGTGGAGCCGATACGCTGCACGTCCTCTCTCTTCGCGCGCTCACAGCGCCCCCCTACGCGAAGCTCGGCTCTGTATCCCGTAGTGAAGCTAATCGCTTCAAACACCTGCGCCTCTCCTAGTGACGTCAATCGGGGAGTTCCTACAGGCGGCGGCGGATAGCATTGTAACGCGGCCGAAAGCGGCCTTCCGTGCTCTCCGCAAAAATCCTAACTTTTCATATATAACCCAAAATCAGTGAGGTGCAAGGGCGACTTTAACGTTGAAATTAAGGTCCACGGCAAAACCGTACCAAACGTCCAGCAAATCAGATTCCTCGGACGTTTTACACAAAAGGACGGGTATAACGACGGAAAGATACAAAAAACTCACTACCTACGCGACGCAAGTAACAGGGATATTTAGGAGGATTGCATTCAAAGGCAGAGGCCTCAAAGCGAGAAGCCACTTGAGACTGATGCAGGCGTACATAATAAGCCGAGTATGCTATGCCACACCGTTCCTCAACATCAGGACCAATGAAAAAGATAAGACACACGCACTCATCAGGCGTTGCGCCAAGAGGGCGCTGGGTCTACCCATCTCCTCTTCTACGGAACGCCTAATAGAAATGGGAGTGCATAATAGCTGGACGGAACTTGCTGAAGCGGTGAGAATCACCCAACATGAGAGATTAAGTAGGTCGAGCACGGGTCGAACCATCTTAGAATGGGTGGGTCGAAAAATAGATAGGGGCACAGCCGACAAGGTTGCCCTCCCGCCACAATGTCGCGAGAGCATCATCATCCGTCCTCTCCCCCGCAACATGCACCCAGAATACCACAAGCAGAGACGGGAGAAGAGAGCGGAAGCACTGGTTAAAAGAGCAAAAGAATTCAGAGTAAAAGAAGTTGCCTACGCAGACGCTGCAAGCGGCCGATCAGGAGCGGCAGTCGCCGCAGTGGTCGATGGTAGCGGCGCACCAGTCGTCTCCGCCACCAACCGAAGCAGAAACAGACACACAGCTGAAGAGGTCGCAATAGCGCTCGCTTGCGTCGGAAGGAAGGCTAAATTGATCTCTAGCGACAGTACAGTTGCTCTCTGGAATATCGGGAAAAGCAGGTCTCGCAAGAAGCCGCCCGAATTTTAATAGCTGTAGCTAAAATTGATCGCAAAATCACCTTAATTTGTGTCTCAGCACACACGTCCGTCCTCGGCAAAGAGGCGGCCCGTGATTTAGCCCGAGATCTCTACTTCCGGGCAAACGCAGAGCCGCCCGACTGCCAGGCGATGGAGGAACGTTTGCAAACCTAAAAAGAAATAATCAAAAATTATAGATTAGGAAGACGTCTGATGCCGCCACAAGATCCTAGCTTAAATAATAAAGAGGCCATAGCCTGGCGGCGATTACAAGCCGGAAATTTCCAAAACCCTGTCTGGTTGTTTCACACCCAGATAGATGAGAGAAAAAATGATAAATGTAAAGCCTGCAAAGCGAGGGGGACCCTCTACCATATACTTTGGGAATTCCCTAAGTCTCCGGGCGCTGGCGACAACATTAAAAGTAGAGGTAACCTGCGAAGCGACGTCCCCGTTGACCAACAAAAAGCCGTACGCCTGGCGGCTGAGGCCGCGAATAACCAATGTGTATTCGCCAGTCCTTAGTCACGGAGGTTCCAGGCCCCGTTCCTCAGGCCTGCGTGCCAGGAATGGGGAGTAGGTGGCCTCCTAAATCGGTGGAAAATGAAGTTTTAATCAATCAATCAATCAACCGCGCATATAGAGCTGCGGCTAAAAGTGATCACACGCACGCCAGACCCGCTGTTGACCAGCCTAGGGAAGCTCTTCGCTTCAAAAAGGTTCCAGTCGCTGTGGCGCAGTGTTAAAGATGCCCGACTACTGTATCGGGGTGCCGGGGTTAGGACCCGACCATCGATACATGCGTGTCGATGGACTTGGAACTTAGGTCCGCACGCATGCTAAGCGATATGAGTGGAATAATAATAATAATAATAATAATAATAATAATAATAATAATAATAATAATAATAATAATAATAATAATAATAATAATAATAATAATAATAATAATAATAACAATTGGTTCACAGGGAGGGAAAGGCTCAGTATCTGTCACACTTGTTTCTATGGACAACTGAACCGCGACGTAAGAGAAGAAAGGAAGGTGGGAGTGAAAGAGTATAGAAAAAAAAGGGGAGCCGTAATGGAGGGCTACGGAGTAATTTCGACCACCTGGGGATCTTTAACGTGCGAACCGCGCCGTAAGGGAAGAAAGGAAGGTAGGAGTGAAAGAGTATAGAGAGAAAGGGGAGCCGTAGTGGAGGGCTACGGAGTAATTTCGACCACCTGGGGATCTTTAACGTGCGCTGACATCGAGGGTAGCTTTTCCTGGCCCTACGGGGTTGGGACGGTAGGTCAACGCCGCTTGCGGCGGGTGGTGGTAACAAGTTTTATTGCCACGAAATGAAAGGAATTATTTCGGGCTGGGGCGAGTCTAGGGTGGCCTCCAGTCGGGAGCGACCTCTTGAGCTCGCGTGACGAGGGCCAGTTGCGTAGTTCTTCTTGGGCTGGCCAACAGCTTGTCCCATTCCTCCGCTGAGGGAGCTGGCAAAAGTGTCTTTGGAGGGGGATTGCTGGCGCATTCCCACAGTATATGGTCTTGAGTGGCCTGCGTCCCGTCACCGCAGTGCCGGCGTGCAGGGTTGAATTCGTTCGTAATTAACGATAGTCGGTAGGGGCTAAGAATGGCCTTTGTTTGTAGG
This sequence comes from Amblyomma maculatum, assembly GCF_055883805.1. Lineage (NCBI taxonomy): Eukaryota > Metazoa > Arthropoda > Arachnida > Ixodida > Ixodidae > Amblyomma > Amblyomma maculatum. The sequence continues at coordinate 99,313,527 of NC_139349.1, read as the reverse complement.
CGTCTGAGTGTCGTGGCTTGCGCCCGGTCGAGGTCGGGGTGAGGGGCGGGGTACGTACATCTTAGCTCGCGATATAAGTTTGTTACCTCCGCGTATGTGTGCGGTGCCTCGACAGCCGCGTCCGTTCCCGATAGATCTCCCGTCTCCCAGTTGTTTAAGCCTCGGGCTAGACGGTCGACCCCTTCGTTTCCGGAGTTACCCGCGTGAGCCGGAACCCATACGAGATTGATGTTGTGATTGAGAGATCGGTTGCGCAGAATTCGCGCCGCGAGTGCGCTTACAGAATTTTTGGCGAAATTTTGAACGGCGCTTTTTGAGTCGCTTAGAATAGTTTTGGTTCGGGGATCCGCGATGGCCAGTGCGATAGCTACTTCCTCTGCCTCGCATATGGAGCTAGCATGAAATGTTATGGCGTTAATGAAGGTTGACTTTGGAGTGGCCATACATGCCATGTATGCTCCGTTTTTGATGTGTTGAGCTGCATCCACGTACACTGCTTGTGGATCGTCCTCGTACTGTTTCTCAAGGGTCTGTGCCCTTGTCTTCCTGCGGGCATCATGTCTACCTGGTAGCATGTTTTTGGCTATTGGTTTAACAACTAGTCTGCTAGTTATGTCAGCCGAAAAATGGGATGTTGCGCACACCTCCTCAGTGGGGTGTATGTGGAGCTTGTCGAGAATTACGCTTCCCGCAAGGCTGCGTGACAAGCGGGTCACTTGTGCTGTCTTATGGGCTTCAATTAGTTCAGATAGCGTGTTAAAAATTCCGAACTGCAGTAGTCGATCTGAGTTAGCGTATACTGGTAAGCTAAGGGCCGCTTTGTATGCTGTTCTAATTGTGCTATTAAGTGCATGTTCATCCCTACGAAGCAGATAGTACGGGCAAGCGTACATGATTCTGCTTATCATAAAGGCTTCAATGATCCTGCACAGGTCGGCTTCTCTCATACCCCTGCGACGTGTGACAATGCGTCTCACCAGCCCACCTATCTGGTGCGCCGTGACGCGTAGCCGGCGTATAGCTTCTGTGTTCTGCGTATTATTCTGAATCAACATTCCGAGAACTCTGATGGTGGTTACCGGGGGTATCGGATGGTTGTCAATGTGTAAGTGGATGGGTTCTCGAGAATCTGGTTTTACCTGTGAAGCTTGTTTGTTCCTTATAACTAATAGTTCTGATTTAGCCGGTGAACAGGTAAGGCTGTTTTCCTGCACATAAGACTGTACCGTGTCGATAGCTCGTTGTAATGACTCTGTAATATCTCCATCGGAGCCAGAATTGGTCCATGTGGTGATGTCGTCGGTGTATATGGAGTGATGTATGTGTGGGATATCATCTAACAGACGCGGGAGGCCGCTCATAACGATGTTGAAGAGAAAAGGTGAAAGTACGGCGCCTTGCGGTGTTCCTCTCGTCCCTAGTGTAATTTTGTCGCTAACTTTGTCAACGAAATGGAGCGTAGCCGTACGCGCATTCAGAAAGGCAGCGATGTAGTCGTATGTCCGTTTGCCTACGTTTAACTGTGAGAGGTGATTGAGGATGGAAGCGTGTGACACATTGTCGAAGGCCTTACTCACATCGAGTCCCAGGATGGTTCGCGTGGCTCTTATGCGATTTGCATCTAGAATGTCTTGTTGAATTTGCCACATAATGTCCTGAGTCGAAAGACCTGATCGAAACCCAATCATGGACGGGGGAAACGTGCCTTCCGCATCGGTGTGCATAAGGAGCCTGTTCCATTATCTTCCCGAGACATGACGTTAGCGAGATTGGGCGGAGGTTCCCCATCTCGAGTCTTTTGCCCGGTTTAGGTATAGGCACCGTGCAGAAACCCAGGGGGCAGCACTCGCGACGAACAGGCAGCGCCACGAGTGAGCGCAATAACAGTTTAATAGGGAGACGCGCGGCCGCCTGGGCAGGACGCGCGCTTGAAAAAGGCGGCCTGCGCAGCGAAATGGTAGCAGTTTCAGTCAGCTCGAGCGACGTAGCGAAGCACAAACAATGCGAGAGCCACACGACACAGGATGCAGAGACAGGGACGAGCCCTGGCCGCCCGTTGGGCGTTTATTTCTAGGCTAGAAACACGCGAAACGGAAGACGACAGGAGAAGCGCGCGCAGTTGGAAAAGCCCGATCAAAAAACGAAGGGGGTAGGAGGGTGGGGGCGTAAAAAACACGGTAAAAATGTAGAAAAATAAAAAAAAAACATTTGTGGCGAACGCCCCTCCTCCCAAGTGTGGTACAGCTTCACAAAGGCCAGCTCGAATGCCCCAAGTAGGGGTGGGTGAGAAAAAAAAAAAAAAAAAAGCTGCGGGGAATCGAGCGGCCGAGAAGGACGGAAGGAGTATGGGAGAAGAATAGGAATGAATGAAGCTGTAGTCGGAGAAGAGAAAAAAGCCTAAAAAAATAAAAAGCGACAAGCCTGAAAACTCTAGAACGCGATTACGGGGACCTGAAATGCCGCAGGCACGCAGACGGATTTTGAAGAGCTTTAACTGTTTTCTGGTGAGGCGGTTGCCACTTTTCTCGACGATAAAGGAAAGGATGGCAGATAGCATGCGGTCGCTGATACAGCGACACAGCTATGAGAATGAAAACTCCCTTACAGCACTGCACAAGCGATCTACAGTTTCCATGCGCAAAACATAGTAAATGCGCCATTAAAACGCTCCATTCCTGTTGATTACTCTGCATTGTACTGGTGCTTATGCAAGCTATCGTAGACAGGGAAATATAGACCACAGGACAGCATACATAAAAATTATGCAATGAACAACTGCATTCACGAGCGCGGCCCACTGGGCGCGCACGGCGGTCCCAGTAGCACTGATGCGAGTTGCCCAATTTCTTTAAATATTATTTTTTTTTTGCAGGTTGAGAAAGGATGCTAATGCAGGTGAAGGCATAGTGTGTCCTCTTTCGAAAAAAATGCTTCGCGGTAAATCTGGACGCGGCAATATCCGGGCATGATTGCCAGCTCACTGCTCGTTGGAAGGCAGCAATTTGCACTTAGCGTCTCTTCGCGTCGTAAAGCTTATTCGGTGACGCGAAAAATATGTTATCAGGCCAGTGAAAATGTGTGCAGCAGCAGCAATGCAAGGTCTCCAACCTAGCAATTCATTTGTGACCATAGAATGCCGCAAATCGAAAGAACGAACGGCGAATACGCCCCACGCATAGCAGATCCGCCGCGTCTCCGCTGCACGGCCGGGCGCACGTCTCCCTACCAAACTGTTCTTCCCGCCGCGAGGGGCGCGCGCGTCGCACCGCGAGTTACTCCTGCACGGTGCCTATAACAATAATTTTAGCGTGCTTCCTTTCCTCAGGGACGCTGCCCTCTGTACAGTACCTGTTAAAGAGGTCCGTAAGAGCCTTTACTGACTGGTCTTCTGCTAGCCAGCCATCGCATTTTTATCTGTTGTAGGCCGTCATTGCACCCTCCACCGCTTAGGTGGTGGAGGGTGCGCTTCGCTACGGCGTCTATCATATAATAATATTAATATTAAAAATTGGTTCACAGGAATAGAAAGGCGCAGTATCTGCCACACTTGTTTCTGTAGACCCCTGAACCATGCAGTAAAGGAAGGAAGGTGGGTGTGAAAGCGGAAGGAGAGCAAGAGGAGCCGTAGTGGAGGACTGCAGTGTCATAGCCTGAATTCGCCCACATAAATAAATAATTGGTTCACAGGAAAGGAAAGGCGTGGTATCTGTCACACTTTTTCTGTGGACACATGAAGCGCGCCGTAAAGGAAGGGATGAAGGTTGGAGTTAAAGTGGAAAAGTAGAAAGAGGAGCCGTTGTGGAGGGCTACATTTTGACCACCTGGGGGTCTTAAACATGCGCTGACATCGCACAGCACACGGATGCCGCCGGTGTCCGGTTCGAACCCGGATACTCCGCACATTAGTCTGGAGTCTTACCACTCCGCCAACCCGGCGAGGCTGAATTCGGCCATGCAATTTTTACAACAACAACATAAATTGCATGGGCGAAGCAATTTATGTTGTTGTTGTTGTGGCTGTAGGAAGAAGGAAAAGAAAATGCACGTGCCTGGTACTGGCTCTGTAGCTGAACCATCTAATTAATAATTGGTTCACTGGAAGAGAAAGGCGCAGTATTTTTCACTTGATCTGTGGACACCTGAACCGCGCAGTAAGGGAAGGGAGGAAGGTGGGAGTGAAAGTGGAAAGAGAAAGGGGGAGATGTGAAAGAGAAACGGAGATGTGTCCGTGTGCTGTGCGATGTCAGCGCACGTTAAAGATCCCCAGGTGGTCGAAATTCCTCCGTAGCCCTCCACTACGGCTCCTCTTTCTCTCCATATATTATAAGCCATATATTATGAGTTCTTAACTCATAATATATGGCTTAAACGCAAACCCTCTGGACTCTAAACTTTTGGACAAAGGCTGGGGGTGAAAGGTGGGAGGGCGACCCTTAGAAACACACGTAAACAACTTATCGGAACGTTTTTCTCGTTTCGCAGAGAATCAGAAGTGGTGGCCGGTCATTAAATGTTGGCCAGCGCTTTGAAGAGTGTGTGACAAAGTATACTACGTCATTTCGGAGGTAGTCTAGTTTTAAAACTCCCCAAATAATATGCATTGTGAATCCGAACACCCCCAAAAAGCTCACTGCAAGCTGGGCGTTTATAACAAATCGGGCAGTTTTTTTTTTTTTTTTTTTTTTTTTTTTTACAGTCTGATATGCTGCCGCATGAGGTAAATTAGCTTAATGCTGTCGCTCAAGTGATAAATAATAGATAGAATTACATTTACAGAGCAGTTGTCAAACGCCATACGACAACATGGACAGAATGAGAATCGCGCATTGCAGCAGACGACGGCGCAGCCGGCAATACTCACCGCGGCCACCTCCAGCTCCGAAGCGTCTGCTAGCGACGACGCCGGTGGTGCATGTCCGTCTGCGACTGTGCGCGGTCAGTTCATCGTGCTGTGAACAGTCCCTTAGATCGTCAGACTTGCACTCCTTGCAAGAGAATGTAGTGTGCGCTACAGCAATGCAGGGCTACGTGAAAAGCTTGTCAGAATCGGATGAACAGCGCGCTACAAAGGTGTACATTGACGCCGTTGTGCAGCCGGACCCATTTGCTATGCCTGAGACACATTAGGAAGTCTTCCGGACTGACGCGGGCCCTCTGCCACCATCGGGCATGGCAAACATTGTAGTGAATTTAATTGTTTCTCTGAGTCGCCTCACTGCAGAGACCGTCCATGCTGCATACGCCCCTGGAGGCACAGAATTGTTTTGAGTCAGGTGGGTGCGCAAGGGGAAAAACGGCCATATATACTAGTTGACTACTTGTTTCTTTTATTTTCTTTTTCTCTGGGGTATTGCTATGGTTCTTATATGTCATTCTGCGCTTTCTGTGCGGTTTCCTCGTCTTTTTTTTTTTTTTTTTTTTTCTTCTTCTTCTTTCCGTACGGCGCAGACCAATGCGTGACGAAATGCAGGATCAACCAATGGCCAGCATCCTGCCTCCGCGGGGCTTTTATTTACACGGCATAAGGCTTATTTGCACATCAATATATAATGCTTTTAGTTTGCAAAAAACTGTATTTTAAATTCAACCATATCAAGCAGAAGAAGACATAGTTACCATTGTACAGTTAAATTTTTTTTATTGGTAACGTTTGTCGCCGTAAAGGCGCGCTTGCAGAGGTAAACAGTAAACATGGCGATTTCTAGAAAACACATGAACACATGTTCTCCATGAGAAAACAGCTGATTCCACGGCTCTGCTCTGAATGCATTGTCTAAAGCCAAGTTCGGTGTGGTTGTTCCAAGTGCACGGAAGATTGTGATCGAAGCCAGTGAAGGGCACGGACCAGAAAATCGACGAAGACAACCTGCTGAAGTAAGTTTTGTGTTATATGTCAGCGTTTACATTGATGTATAAAGTGGGGTAAGGGTTATGTGCGCCAAGTACATACATTATTGTGGTTCCGTTTCTTTTTTAGGAAATACAAGGTGACCACGTGACACGGTTATTTGGGCAAAATAAACTATCATAGCTGCATGAACGTCCGACACAGAAATCATTCATTTAAGAACGAGGGACGGTTGAGCGTGCGCAGCCAACTGTACTAGTTAGTTATGTCGCACAAAGGTTTTTCATGTTTTCCCTTTTTTTTTTTCTCTCCGGCTGTTGGTCAACACATTTCGTGTCATTACATTGCCTCTGTTTGTTAGTTTTGTGGGTGCTTCGTGTGATTTATTGCGTTTCTTGTGCGCTGTATATATGTACGAAGTGTCTAAAGGTACGTCCGACGTATCCATTCGATTCTCGTAAAGATACGGCGGACGTCGATATACAGGCTCATGGCTGTATGCACGTCGAGCGCGGCCACATTCCGTGCTACGCGTGAATGGATATCAGCCATATCAGCTATCCGCGACTCTCGATGAGGTGTTACGAAGAGTGCATCCGTTCTAACATAGATCACGGTCTTCACTCAGGATTGTGTACGGCAAGCATCGCTGTCACGCACATAGCTGCAGGCGATGCTACGTACTGCACCAGCTCTACCAGCTGGCATCGAGATACGCACATTCACGAGCAGCTTTCGCTTCGCACTAAACTATCACCTCGATCTGCCCGTAATGCGAGCGAGCTATTCCTAGCATTTACGCTGTCTTAGGTCCTGCATCGACCTCCGAAGGTCTAGCGCCGGCACAACACACACACACCTCGCCGTGCAGAACATTCGGCAGTCCAAAGTATGTATATGAAATGGCATTATGCTCGTTCCTCTTAGCAGACCGAGGGAAAAGGATGTTTCTAGCTAAATTATTCGTTTAAATTCTACCTCAGAGCCGTGGAAGAAGACATGCCGAATCTACTAGAGGCCTGCGCTGCTACTGCGGCGAGCTGCACATCGACTCGTCGAGGCGAAGACCTACTGCACCGCACCGCAAGAGTGCACAACCGGAAAGCCGGAAGCGCGAATGATCCGAATTCCCTGTGAACAGCAATGTTCTTTGGTATTTAGGGGAAGACTAGACTAAAGTGCTTAGCCTGCATCTTTTTCTTGTCGTTGAATTTTGCGTACATGTAGTTTAAACCCCCGCATGCTCGAAGTTAGCCTGACCCGACTGAACGGCCGCGCAGCTGAAACGATCGGGATCGATATGCATGCATCGCCGGACTTAGGTACGCGGTAGAAAATGTGCGCTGCACATTTCGTTGCAGAAGCTGACTCTTGGAATTTTGCAGAGTGGGCCATGCAAGTGATCGTTGCTACAACCACGCATCCATATTCCAAAGGCTGGCCTACCCCGAGGCGCATAAATGTTCAACCGTGGACGTATCAATGATCGAAGAGAGGACAGATTTTCACAATATTGGGCGCGAAATCGATAGCTACCAGTGCTCAGTGTTAGAGAAATTCTGCCTTGATCATGCGCAATTCAGTGTTTCAGGTTTGGTCAGTAGCTATAAGTTTGAACAGTTCGCCTGTCAAGTCAGCGGTGCCAGCGATGGACCGGCGGAGCGATTTTCCACGCTACACCGCTGTCTTGCTAGAAAGCCTACCTAGGCGGCGTTTGACATTCAGCTGCTTTTTGTGGGCCCCGTAAATGAAAGCAACGCCTTCAGAAATGCGTTAAATGCTCAAAAATGTATTCTCTTCAACAGTTTCACTCCAGGCTGTCAAAGCAGGCGGACGTTGATAAAACAGTTGAGCACTCCAGTCTTTAGAAATCTGTAGAATCGCCTTCAGTTTGTAAAAGTATTGGAATAGGTCACTTTCCGATCGCTGGGACATAGACCCTCATGACAGCGCTTTCACGTGAATAAGGACCACACCAGACCAAAAGCTTGTCTCATATAACATAGCTAACTAAGGTATACCTTACAGCATTGTGTTGATTTTTATGGTGCATAAGCGACTAATGCTGCCATGCACCAAGAACAAGGTTTAATGTATTTATTTTGTGTGTAATGACTAAAATGTTTTTTAGGATGTAGCTTGTTTAGGAACATTTTAGGAAACCAAAAATGCAGGAAATTTGCACGTCTCTCCTAGGATCATGCTAGGATGGAAAGGGATCTGTTGCAAAATTGTACAAAATGTTTCCTCTTATTTTCTCGACTCTGGCGCACGTGTAAGATATGGTTTATTGTTAGTTCATCTCCACACTCCTTGCATATTGGTTTGTCCTCTTTCATAAGTATGAAGCTGTGTGTGAGGTGTTGGTATGTGTTTTTTGAAGATGGCCTAAAATGGCCTCCATGTTGTGTTTCTGATTACTGCATGATTTCCATTCCTTAATGACAGGTTTGACAAGTATAGTTTGTAGTTTATTTCAATGTTTCAAAAATCCTGCCATTTCACTTTAACTTTTTTTGTACAAGCTTCTTGGTATCTTCATGCAGCATATTCACCCTCTGTAATTTAGCATTGTGTCAAGGTAACCTGGTTATTTCTTTTCATCACCTTTTAATCCTTGGAAGTCATAGAAATAAATGAGATCCACAATCATGAGCTATCTAGGGTATGCATATGTCCATCGCTCAGTGGAATGGTGTCAGTACGCTCTCAGAACAGGTCTTGTGGTAACAACAACCATTGTCTGAGGTGGTCCTTTAATGGGCATTGAAATGCTAAGTAACTACAGGTACTGATAAAACTCTTGATCATGTTATGTGATGATGCGATCCTTGCATGCATATGGGTATACATTTCAGAATCTGCAGTGCACCACTTGACCATTTGCCACCAGTTTGTGTGAAAATGTATTTTTCATGCATGTTAACCAGTATTTAACAGATGACCCCTGTGCACAAGCCAAAAGTGCCACGAGCCAAATCTCACGAGGCCACACGACATGGCAGGAGCTGTTAAGTCAAGCTTACAAAGTTATATTTGAAATATGTTCTGGGATGTTTCAGCTCCAATTAAGAAAGGTTGAGGCTTACAGAGGTCTATGCCAGGTTGTCTATCACCTTACAAGGCAGCCTACGACCGTATGCTAATGAGTATATCTGAGACAACAGAGACATGAATTAAGGAATTAGTAATTATGTTTGTAGCAAAGGGCATGTAAATTAACGGGAATCCACAGTGGGATCTGCAGACAAAAACCATTAACGCTGGCACACCATACCCTTACAGGTGGAGATTAGGAGTCTCCCTAATTTTTTTTCTGCTCAAAGCTTGTCATTTCCTTCATTCTTCCAGATGAGGAAGATGTGAAAATGATAGCATCGAAAATTCCAGAGACCATCGTTAACAAGGATGCTGATCCCAACAGCGTAAAAAGGAATTTCAGAAAAGATGGGTGACTAGTAATGCTGGCAACAGTTGAAGCTAAGTGGAAAGGCATGAAATTGAAATGCAACATATGCAGACATATGTTGCGAGACGACCAGTCTGTGGTGTGCGACATCTGTCTCCGTTAGTTTCATCAAGTGATTGGCCGAAGCAGATGGGGCTTGTGGTTTTGTGATAAGTGCAGTGTAGTAGCATAGATGCAACCTTGCCCATTAATAGTTGGAGTGGAGTAAGTGCATTGTTTTGTTTTTGTAAGATGTTCATGGTTTCCATGCAAACATTATGAGAATTTTTTTCCTAGAGAATATTTGCTGAAATGTGAATATAATGTGCAATAAAACTAGTGTTTTCTTGCTATTTACTTTTCCTTGTATACATTAGTTCTGTGAAGAAAACCACAGGCTAGAAGGAAATGTAATGGCATGCATTTTGATACTTGGCCCCGTTGTGCTGGCTCAGTAGTTAGAGTGCTTGGCTGCTGAACCCAAAGATGCAGATTTGGTTCCAGCCAGAGCAGGAGCATTTCAATAGAGGCGAAACAATAGGCCGTCATGCACCGTGCGGTGTCAGTGCATGTGAAAGAACCCCAGATGGTCGAAATTATACCGCAGCCCTCAACTATTGTGTTCCTCATAGCCGTAGTTATTTTGGGATGCTAAACCAGATATATATCACATCATACTCTGAGTAAGATGCTATTCATGGTCAGTTAATCATACACTAAATGATCAATTTTTTTCTGCATGGTACAGCAGCTGTTGTACAATTTTACTTTAGCCTTCATGAAGAATATCACACTGGCTCCACATGGCCTTCTGTTGACCCTTGATATGCGTCACAATCACACACCCGAGTATGTATTTGTCTAAAGGCACCTATGCATGCAAGGAGGGGACCGTTACTTTCCACTTGTCAGAACTGAAATGCATGATCCACATCATTTCTGTAATTCAACTGCTTGCTATTTGAACTGTCCAGCATTGATGCAAGTTTCAAAGAACTGCAATTAGCAAATTAATCTAAGCAGCAAACCATGCCAAGAACTGCTTCGGTTTCATCTTTAGCAACTGTTTGGGAACTAAAATTAGCCAAATGTTGCAAAACATAGATGAGAGGTTACAAAATCTAAAAAACAATGCAGCCTACCTGTGGCATGTAGGGTTTCACATCCTAAAGTGACATATGTAGCTATGAAGAATACCGTAGTGGAGAGCTCCAGACTAATTTGACTGCCCGGGCTTTGTACTTTGCATTGACATCTTGCAGAAAACAGAAGCATTTGCATTTCACCTGCACCAAAGTGCGACTGCCATCACTGGTATTAAACATCACGACCTTGGGGCAAGTAGCCTAACGTGCCACTAAGATGTCACAGCGTGTACGTACATGCTATACATGTCAACCTTTCTAGCATTAAAGCTGTCACATGCATGGCAGATATTCATGTTCAGCTTTGGACTGACAAGTTTAAAAGTGTACTATTTGTGTTTGTCTAGCATGAAAAACAAAGGAAACTAAGGAAAAACGAAAAAAAAAATGAAGATAATAAGTTGAAAAAGCACTAGTCATTAACACATAAAGCATATTCGTTCCTTTATTAATGATAAAGTGGCCTTCAACAATAGTACAAAGCCTGAACATTTAAAAAGGTGCTGTGCCAGGCAGCTATTTTACAGAAACCTGAACCATTTCACCTGTAGTAATGCGCATCCCGGCGGTGTGGGCTGGGCACTTATTTTTCGGTCCACTCCAACATGCGAAAACTGCATCATGTGCATTCCCATTTTCCGAGTTTTGAGCTCTGTAGTACAGGCTAACAAATTGTCGATGACTTATTTTCGTCTGATTGTTGCACAGCGCGTGTAAATAAATTACCACTGCACCTAATAAACACTGACATGCACGTGCAACATCGCCGATCATAAACGGACACAATGATGTCCGTCCGGACATCGGCGCACTCATCACAGCACTCTAGTAGGACGTAATCCGTACATCACAGCATCTCATGGTAAGCACAAACCACACCTCCAGTTGTACAACAAACACGAATGACGCGATGCTTGGGCTAGAGACACGCCGGCGGTGCCCAGCATTTTCAGCGCCGCTTGTACTACGTGGAACTTGCAGCACCAAACCTCAATGCGAGCAGAAAGCGATGCGTTACGTGACGCATCTCATCACAGATGGAAGTGAGGAAACTTTGAAGAATCAAAACTACATAATTACATAACGACCATCGTAGACGTTAATCCACATAATAACGAGGACCAAATGAGCGGGCGTGCGGGCCGCGGGCTGGCCGTCAACACCGCGATTACATGCGCTTGCGCTCTGGTCCTGCTTGCCACCCTGCCGCGGTCCAACTCACGTAAACCTATCATCATGCCATCACGTAGTATATCACCCATTCTAGGCACTATTCTTGCCACTGTACTATTCTTTGTAATTTCACATTTCACGCATGCAGTATGTAGTACATACTTCTTGCACCTCGCACGTACACCTCATACCAACTTCGATTTGGCTACATATGGCTACCATGTTGTTGCTACAACCCACCTACAACCACATCTGGGGATCTCGGATCCGTCCGGCTTTCCCGACGGATCCCAAGGCCCATATCGGAGAAAAATGCGTTGGGTCCGTCGGAAGAACCCTACCGATCGGGTCCGTCCGCCGTACCTCTGAAAAATATTTCCCGGATCCGTCGGACGGATCCCGAAGAAAAACGCACAGGATCCGTCGGACGTACCTTTAAGACCATTGATCGGGTCCGTCCGACGTACCTTTAGCCACAGCCATATATGTATGCCACTCCTGCTAGGACCGGAATACTGGTCTGCAGTATCTTGAAATAAAATAAATAAATTATCGTTCGTTATCCTGCGGCGCAAGTTTCTTCAGCGCTGCGCCTGCATACGTAACCGTAAACTAAATATTTGATGTTGCTATTTCGTTTTGAAAGACAAATCGTACGTTATGGTTCCTCTTTTTCCAGCCGCAACCTTAGTTGTTGCACGCCTATGGCTGTTCGCTGTTGCTACATCGAAACCGCAACCAGAAATTATGCACCCTTTTTCGCCGCTAGTTGCTGCCTGCAGTGCAAGTTTTGGCGCCAGTTGAAATGGTGGCTTGTGAGTGTAGGATGTCGCGTGAGCAGGAGCTGCTTCTGGTAGAGTTTATGGAAACACATACTCTACTAGCACGCAGCTCCGCGGAATTCACCAGCTCGTACACAGCCGCTGAAAAGCGCGTACTGTGAAACGAGCTGGCAGCTCTTCTGAACAGGGCCCGGCCGTCAAGACAGCCGACGGTTGGCGGCACTTGTGTCACGTGTTGTGCTGCCGAAAGCGGATTGATGCGGCCCGCATAAAGCTAGAGTGCTGGTAAGTCCGTCAGCATCATTTTGTAAAATGTCATTTCAGCATGCCTCGCTGCATTACGAACCGGAGGTGGCGAGCTCGGCGCATTCGGGGCCCGCATTCTAAATCATATCGACACGGCCAGCGCTACATGAATCGGGCCTGCACTCTTCGGACGTAAGGTCGTCCTAAACCGCGGTGTCGTTACAAGCAGTTGACGCATACTTTGCTTGCATGAGTATACAGGCAGGAACGTGTGGCGTTATGGCATTTTAACAGGCCTACCAGCCCGCCGCCAGCAGCTCACCAACATATGGCCTAGGGCGTGTCGGGGGAAAGGCCGGGGACGAGCGGAGGCAGCATGGTGTCTACTGAAGCCGACAGCAAGACAAGGTAAGCAGCACCTCGCATCGCGCTTTTGTGCGATTTAGCCATATGAGCTATGCAGTGCGAAAGTTTCGGCGTAACTTAAGGCTGAGCTGCATATACGTGAAAACCCGGAATACATGGAGCGTTTTTGCCGCGTCAAACCGGTGTTTTGCGCCCGACGGCGCGCACTCGACGCCCCGCCTCAAAAAAAAAAAAAAGAAAAGAAACGCCCGCCGCCTCCCATCTAGACCTGCCAGATATTTGACGCGCGCCGCGCGCGTCTGACGCTACCGAAAGTGGCCAAATTCAACTCACTTCCGTCTTTTCGTTCCCTTTGGTGCGAACCCTCACATCTTTACTCGCGCGCGCTCTACCCGCATAGAGAAATGGCGACCAAAGCCTCGCGTGTAGAGTTCAATGATAAACTTATATGCGCGGTGCAAAAGCGCCCCATATTATGGGATAGCTCCCGCAAAGACTACAAAAACCACAGGAAGAAAGCAGCGGCATGGGCCGAAATTGTCACGGAAATTGGATGCGACTCGGGTATGTTTGCATGCTACAAGTATTTCTAGCAAAGTGCAGGGCAGTCGTTTTCTGCGCCTTTTAACGGTCTGCATGCATGTTCTTCTTAGGAATGTATCCCGCATGGTCAAAGAGCCTCTGTTCCGCTGCTGCACTACTAGTATGCGCGGCGGAGCCAGTCTTCGAGCCGATCATTGCTTGAGTGTTCCCTGCAGTGAAATGATGCGACATATGCTCTTTTATTACGTTTGCCTGTCTGGAAGATATCAGAGTTCTTGTTACATGCATATGCAACGAGGTTGTCGATCTGCATGAATTTGTTCATGGGTAGGTGCATGGTTACGAGCATTGGGCTAGTTGGCTCACAATATTGTGAAAAGCATGTAGCTAGCCACAAGGGCGACCAGCCTCGCCGTGTCATCAACGTGGTGTGTTACGTGCATTTCAAGATAACGTCAATACTTATTTCAACCTCGCCGCGGTCCCTTAATGGTTTGTTGCTGCTCCTCGAGGACGCGGATGAGATTGCGGCAGCCATATTTCAGTCGAGGTAAAACGCAATAGGAGCCTGTATACTGTGCGTTGTCAGTGCACGTTTAATTCCTACGTGGTCAAAATTTCTCGAGCCTTCCAGCAACCATACCGTGACAAGCAAAGGCTAATTAATGGCGTGCTGTTTTGGATTCCTAAAATATTCACCGTAACATATTTAATTGGTGTGAATGTATGGTAGTGAACAGAGATTAATCTGTGAAACTCTATTGGCAGGCGTTAATATAATTGCGCTGTGGAAAAGCCTGCGCGATACTTTCATAAAGAAACATTGCGCATGGAAGGATGGTGCACCAAGTGGTTCAGGAGCCGCCGATGCTATGCAAGTGCAGTGGCCGTACTTCCACCTGATGATGCTCCTGAAAGATAGGTGGACATTGGCAGGTATGGCCATTGCTTGATGGTTACTGGTTTAAAACAATTTATTTCCAAAAGAAGCCCAATAAAGGGTGCTACATACATAAAGAGGCTAGGAAGCAAAGTGCTTGGCAAGCAAGATCAGATGACATATAAGCAGCTGAAAAAAGATATATACATATATATTCTACAGGTTGCGTACTGGAATGGGTTGTTTATCATTTTGTGTGTAAAAAAATTAACATGCATGATTGCAGCTGTTTGCATTATTTACAACAGTCTTTTTTTTTTTAAGAATGTTGTTGATTGCCTCAGGGCATAAAGGAATATGTAAAAATAAAATAAAAAGGTATGAAATGAAAGAAAAAAAGTTGGCAGTTAAAATAAAGTCCAAGAGGGAATGATGATGAGGCCCCTGCGTCCAAGCAATGTAAGAAGACTGGTTGTTTGGCGAAAGACCCACTGCTGTCGGGTAAAGTCTTTTTCTTTCAACCAAGCATTATCATATCAGTAAGAATTTGTGCAATTGTGAAATGTAAAGAAGTTTGTGGCACTGAGGCTCATGTGATGTTCCATTTTTATTTTCAGCACCATCTCAAACAGCCATGGGCAGGGCCCATGTATTCAGGACATAGAAGACATTGAACCACTGCACAATCAGTGCAAATCTCTGCTGCGCTCAATATACAGTGAGGTAGAAGGTATGAATTTACATTTGAGTTATGCCACTAACTACTTGGAAATGTGTTTGCAAGAGCGCACACATGGAGTAGAAATTGCTGACAGTGAAGCCTCTCAAAGATCGAAAGTAATGCTTTGCTTTTTACAAGTACCATTCTGGTATTTAAAAAAAAAAAAAAGGTATTATTCCTCATGTTACAGTCAACATGATGCTGAAAACCATAATGGCCTATGTGAGGCTCAATTCTGGAATACATACTCGCATTTATAAAGAAGCAGCATGGCATGTTCCTGCTAGTCATTTTGTGTCTTGTTTGTATAATCTTGCTAAATCTTTTATAGTGCTTCAGCTTTGAAATCCTCTGTTTTGTCTGGACACAGATGAACAGTTGCAAGACGAGGTCTGCGGAATGCAGGCAAGGAGGAGCCCGAGCCCAGAGCCACTCGCATCAAATGGCCTGACACAGTCCAGCAGGACATCAACCCCACAAAGCCCTCGGCTTGTTCCCCAAAAAAGGAAACGAAAAGAAAAAGCGAGATGGCAAGAGGACATAGACAAAGGAAATATGATTACAGAGGAACGAGACGAAGCAGCAATGTATGGGCAGTTCATGGGCAGTTCAAGCTTCGAGCATGCCCAAAGCATGCGATGGAGCTAGATTTCCTTCACTTTATAGCTAAATATACTTTTGAAAGCAAAGAAATGTATTCAGTGGCCTGTTTGTATATGGGCCATCAACTTCTTATAGTGTTTCCAGTCCACCACAGCTAAACCAGGCTATGTAGCATGTTATTCCTGAACATTTGCCAAAAATCCCTGACCACTGAAGAGGTGGGAAAGATACCAGGCAATGATAAGGAACAGTATAAAGGGTGTATTTGCTATTCACAGCGTAATCTTTACTGAAATTAGAAATGTACCTTTGAAAATGAATTTGCTCGTTTGAAAGAACTGATTTCTTCATGAAGAGAGTCCAACCTTAAAACTGACTTGTGCTTCTCTTCAAACTCTTTCGCAGGGGTATCTACCTTCTCCTTTATTCTTCTGAGCATATGCGTTTCCACTAAGAGCATTCGAATGTCAGATGTTCATTTTGGATCTGAAGGCTCCGCCTTCTAGAATACGGGTCCGCGAGCGATGGTCTCGCCTGACGAGTGAAAACCAAGTCTTTCTTAAAAACACCGGTTTATTCCGGATCAACAGAAAAGTATAAAATAGAAAAGAAACAGCATTGGTCAAAACTGCGCTGGAAACATGCCGTCGAAGTGCGCGACAATGGACTATGCAGAATAAAACGGAACGTGGGTCAGGGCTTCACCGCGACAACACAAAACACACTGCGGCGCGGATAGGGCGAGTACAAAGCGTTGATTACGGTACAAAAGCATTGCTACTCGCGTGGCAGCACTCACGCTAACACTCCTAAGGCTTTCTTGTAGGCGCCGCTTCCGTCTTTGCCTCGCAGGACTCCGCTCTGTCGTCCGTGTACATCCCGCCGGCTTGGGACGCTGCCACGCCGCCCTTCTCTGGCCGGCCTCCCGGCGAAAGAGCCTCGAGCCATGCTTCCGATGCGCTTATCTACCCTCTGTCTCCCGTCGATAACATGCCGCCCCCGCTCCGGGCAGCTCGCTCATGTGTACTCGCGCTGCCCGGGCGGGCACCAGCACAAACAGAAAAAAGCACGCGCGGTTTGAGACGCTAAAAGGGGCTGTGGGGCCCCACACTCCCCCCCTCTCAAGACGGGACACCTCCCAAGGTGTAAAACAAAAATAATGCGGGATAAGGACGGAACTGGTACTGCTGCTGGCGGGGCGCATGCTTGGAGGTATCCGCCGAGCGTGGGTACCCGTAGTGCCTGGTAGGTCAAGTGGTTCTATGTGGCTAGTGGACGGCCGTGGTAAGCTCGGAGATCGTCCACGTTGACTGGTCCGGCTTCTCGACCACCCTGCACATGGCGAATAAAGTAAGAAAGCCGAGACGCGCGCTTTGTTATCGTGTAACGGCCAGTCCATCGTGGAGCGAGAGAAGCCGCAAACCCTTTTGCTGCATCACTTAGTGGGTGCGTGCGGCGAAGGACTTTGTCGCCGACTGTGAACTCCAAAGGTCGCCTTCCCTTGTTGTACTGGTTACAGTGTTCCAGGCGGGCAAGGTCCAAGTTTTCCCTTGCCTCCTTCAGAGTCTCGGCCAAGCGGCTGGAAAGATCATGCGCAAATTTAGAATGGCTAAGACCCGGTAAATCAGAGCCATTCAGAGCATGCTCAATAGGGAACCTGAGCTCACGACCAAGAAGAATGGCCGCTGGCGTAAAACCTGTTGACCGGCTTACTGTGGTTCTTGTGGCGAATGCCATTTCCTGGATACGAGCGTCCCAGTCCTTGTGCCGCTCCGTGAATGCCACCATCATAGTCTTGAGATTTCGGTTCACTCGCTCTGTAATGTTTGCTTGAGGATGGTAGGGCGTAGTCTTTTTGTGCTGCACGCCAAGAACTTTGCAAGTGGCAGTGAATATCATACCGGTGAAATAAGTGGCATTATCAGTGATAAGCTGAGCTGGGAAACCAAAGCGAGTGAATGTTTCTAGTAGCTTATCCCAAATTATTTTCGAGTCTAGCCTACTCAGGGGATACAATTTACCCATTTCGAGAAATGATCAGTGATTACTAACAAGTAGCGATTCCCTTTCACTGATCTGGGATAGGGACCCATTATGTCGTAAGCTACAATTTCCCATGGGTATCGGCTCTCTACAGGTTGCATGAGGCCCGGTGGTTTCCCTCCCCTCGGCTTCGCGGTCTGGCAGGTATGACAAGTGCGGACGAATGTCAGGACATCCCGCTGGCTTGTAGTTCTCGTTTTCAACGGCGGTCTCCATGGCAGCTCCTTCTTGGCTAATTGTTTAGTGCACACAAAGCGAGCAGAGCTTGGAACGCGATCTTGCTTCGTGTCCTCTGTTCAACCGGTGGCCACCCTGATAAACCGGTCCGGTCCGAAGTCTACGGTCGTATTGCGGAGACAACTACTGCCCGCTCATGCAGCTCTTGAAAACTGCGCAAAAACTCTAGCAAACCCTCGTTTTTGCCTTGCGTCCTGGTGCAAAGCTCGTCTTTCATACGTATGTCATAGTCAGGCGGCAAAAACTCTTCTCGAAAGCGGTCTATAAAATCCTGCTTTGTTGTGAACGGCCGCTGTCTACGCCTCCAGGTTGCTGCGGAACGTACCAAAGCTACGGGAAGCACACGCGTGGCCAGAGCGCTGTCCGAAATTGCCATTGCCTTCTGATAATCGTCGATTTCATAAAGAAAATCGGAAACGCATTTCTTGTCGGCGTATCCTTTAAACCTTGGCACGGCCAAATTCAGCCGCAGCTGATTATCGCGATACAAGGGTGTGGGCGTTAACGAAACTGCCTCACTTCTTACCATTTCTCTGAAATGTGCCTTTGATTCAAGTAGCTCGAACAGGAGGCCAAGAATTCCGCTACAAATGTCCGACAGTTCGCTTTTCCTGTCTTCTGATTGCTCATGCCTGGAACCCGCCTGTGTGGGAGGCCGAACTGTCTCCGTTAAGTGGGCGCTTGCACCCGGTAAGTCCGACATCGCTACGCACGAAACTGCATGAACCTCAAAGGGCTACACTCGCGGGGCAAGCCAAAGCTCGAGCAGAAAGCGCGTTGGGCGCCAAATGAAGGCTCCGCCTTCTAGGATACGGGTCCGCGAGCGATGGTCTCGCCCGACGAGTGAAAACCAAGTCTTTCTTAAAAACACCGGTTTATTCCGGATCAACAGAAAAGTATAAAATAGAAAAGAAACAGCATTGGTCAAAACTGCGCTGGAAACATGCCGTCGAAGTGCGTGACAATGGACTATGCAGAATAAAACGGAACGTGGGTCAGGGCTTCACCGCGACAACACAAAACACACTGCGGCGCAGATAGGGCGAGTACAAAGCATTGATTACGGTACAAAACCATTGCTACTCGCGTGGCAGCACTCACGCTAACACTCCTAAGGCTTTCTTGTAGGCGCCGCTTCCGTCTTTGCCTCGCAGGACTCCGCTCTGTCGTCCGTGTACATCCCGCCGGCTTGGGACACTGCCACGCCGCCCTTCTCTGGCCGGCCTCCCGGCGAAAGAGCCTCGAGCCATGCTTCCGACGGGCTTATCTACCCTCTGTCTCGCGTCGATAACATGCCGCCCCCGCTCCGGGCAGCTCGCTCATGCGTACTCGCGCTGCCCGGGCGGACACCAGCACAAACAGAAAAAAGCGCGCGCGGTTTGAGATGCTAAAAGGGGCTGTGGGGCCCCACAGATCATAAGTATCAAAAATTGGCTGATATTACAACACAAGTATTTTCACAAAATGCAACGATAAAAGGAACATGGCACTGCAACAGATATTTAAACCCTCATCATTTATTGCGACTTAACACCAACTGTGAACCTCAATATGAAGGGTCTGGGCACAAGGGAGGGGCTGAATGTTCCCACGAAATGCTGTGAGCTGCCCTTCTCAGCATGGTTCAGACATATAAGGTTTATATTTCCAGCTAGTGACTTGTGGTTGAACATCTCCTCATTGGGGGATATCTCAGTTAACCTTTCTTATATGATCATCTTATGACAGATGTGCTGCGTATTCCTGACAAACACAAAGTGATATAATAGAAAAGCAGCAGCCTTCAACACTCCCTTGTGATAGCTAATGGCTCGGCTTCATCTGTGGAATAGTGCCCAAAACACAGCACGCTTGCCAGGACGTGGCCCGCTTATCCCTGTGACTAGGCACTTATGCTCACCAGTTTTTGTACTGCTTTAATGCCTGAAGGCATTAATATGGACGAAGGCCTTCCTATTCCTTTAGGCCGCAACTGGGTTGGAAAACTACACCTTGACGGGAAAATAGTGTTCACAGATGGAGAAGAAAACAAATTGCATCGAATCACATTTCTGGAGATAATACCATTAACACCACAGAGTGCAGCAAAAATCTGTGTTCTGCTAAATTTGATGACAGAACATTCGAGGCAGCCAGTTTGGAACACTTTTGGAGCAATATTGTGCCTTGGAGCAGAATGGAGCATATGAAGGGGCACTCCCACCCCTGATATACTATTGATTCTGAGGTGCTGGAATTCCAGTATGTGCCGTCTGCCAAGTAACGGCACCTTCGTTGGAGAAGTAGTGGGCGAAATGGTTTCGCGTCTCAGCAGCATTTCCTTGGTAGTTCCTCGACTGTGTGGTCTCCAAGTCAAGTAGGCTACTTGATGCAGCTTCTCTCCTCCACTGTCCTGGGACAACATTCCCATAATCATCTTCGCAATCGACATAGCCTGGCGGGCAATAGGCTGCATCTCAAGTTGTCGATATGAAGTTGTGAAGGGCACAACAGGCCAGAGCAGCAACAGTAGCGTTTTTGGGATGTAGGTTGATGGGTCCAAGCAGGATTCGCCACCGAGCCGCCAGAATGCCAAAAGCATTTTCCACAATGCGCCTGCAGTGCAATTAAAAAACATGATTATATGTTTTGTCACTGTGAAATAGTGCAAGTTAGCCATTTTCACTTCAAGCAAGATTTGTATTAGTGCACATGATTAGTTAGTAATTAAAAAAGGTATTAGATATGAAGGAATGTACACTGAACCATATAAATCCAGGAGCGCGGACATCAAACAGTAATAGTGCATCCACTGGTCGCTTTAGTTTTTTACCAGAATGCTAAATCCTGCCTGGCGCAGGCATGAGAGTGAAAAGGAATAAAAAAGCAGCGACTATACTGCAGTTTGTTTCATGCTTCATGTGACCTGTAGGCAACTATTGCAGCCACCAATTAACTGTTTAAACTGAACAGCTTGATAAATGAAATTTATTTATATTCGGCGCCTGTGGCGAACATTGGTGAAAAAAAGTCTCAGTACACAAGATTATAAAAGTGAAAAGGCAAAATTCTACTGATCTTGGAACAAACTGTGTTTAGGGTTGATTGTTTTAGATACAAGCATACCTAAACTGTCGGCAATCATGTCAGCACACTCCTTTGTTATGAATGCAGACAATTGTGCGAGTGCTAGATTAGCCTTAGCACTTCACACAGGAAAACCTAAAATGTGCAAAGACGCTTGGGCTAATACTAGCCAGCCACATGCACGCAGTTTTGAAAACAAAGGGGGCTTGACAGCAGCGCCCAGCATGTACTGGCGGTAACTGTGCAACTCTGACTTGAGCTGTTTTATATTGTGCTCATCCCTTACTGTGTGTCCCATACTGTTCAACTGAATTCATTCCGCAGCACTCCTAGCAGTGCTCTTACTATATACAACTTCCACAAACAATACAATAATGCAGGAGTGTCATCTGGAAATGAGTTACTTAGTTGAAAAATAAGCCTTAGGGAGAAGCTGACTGACAGATTTACGTAAATGGTCCATGATAGCAGTGTGTTTCGGTGGGTCAACGTGACAGATATTCTCAAGCTGATCCCCCCCTCCTTGGTGTGCTTTTTGAGGATCTGCTTGCCCGTTGCTTTACTTTGAAGGAAATCATGAACATCCCCAAAAAACAAGGTTTTTTTGGGGGGGGGTTTTAACAAATTCCATATTTTTTTTTTACTGGCAAAGTTTGTGGATGTTTTCAGTTAAAATTGAAAACTAAATGGCCTAGTTATGAATTATGAAAAGGTCACAGGCAAATGCCATGCAGTGATTACTGTTTACTAATGTTGTACACACCGCTGCGAAGAAAACATGCAAACTAGACAATGTTTATACCCTTATTTTTGCTTGGCCGTATGTACTGCAGAAAATAATTTTGCTGTGCATTTAATTGCTCATATGATTTTATTTCAATAAATACTACGCTTCTTCATAGCAGCTCTCCTCCCTCCTTGTCACTCAAGCACGGTGTAAAATACTATATGAAATAAATGCTACTGACGAAAATCAATATGAAGGAATTTCAACATCATCCTTCTTTCTTTTCTCATACTGAATAAACTTATCCCTATCTATACAATGCCATTCATTACCTTGCTCTGCTCTGGCGGTAGTTGAACACCCTCTGCTCTTGCATGCTCTTGCCGGGGTAGGAGCGCAGAAAATCGTGCCTCAACTGGAATGCCTCGTCCCCAACGAAGACATACGGTGCAACCTTCTGGCTTTTTGGGAGGCATGCTGCTGCTGGTAACTTCACAGAGGCGTTGCTTAGCCTCTTCCCAAAGGTGTGTGACTTGAAAATTCCGCCGTTGCTATGCCGCCCCGGTGCACCGACATCGACCATCAAGAACTTGTAGTGTGCATCGACGATGGCCATGAGAACAATAGAGAATGTCTCCTAGTAAAAGCAAAAACGATGTGCATGAGCAGACTGTACACATTTGACATCTGATCTAGTTCATTACCATGCCAAGCTGCTGTTAATGAACTGTACCTTATAGTTGTAGTAGCGGCTTCCCGAATGTGGTGGTGCTGTGATCTGTACGTGTTTGCCATCAACGGCTCCTACGCAATGGGGAAAATTCCAGCGCCCAGTGAATTCTTCTGAGGACTGCTGCCACTGTACAGGCCCTGGATCCTAAACAACAAAGAAAAATTAGAAGACATGAAGGAACAGTTTGGAAGCGAGTAAAATTCTAAATATAATTTTTCCATGTTAGGTCATTGCACCACTACAATATGTTCCACTGCTACCCTCATGGCTCTTTAATGCTAATTTGTTTCCTAAACCCCCTACTTAAACTTTATGACGAGTTAAGTACAGAATGAGGCAAGCAATACATACAGGCAGATAAAGTGGCTCCAAATGCTGCCAGATCACTTTGCAGGCATTGTGTATGACAAGCTGACATGTTGCTGGTGCTCTAAACACCATTGCTATCTGTTTGATAGCCATTCCAGAGGAGAGGTACCTGCGTATGATAAGAAAGTTGAAAACCTGTGAGCGAGCCTCAGTAAAGTCACAAGGGTTACAGTACCTGAGAGTAATGGCAAGTCGCTCTTCAGAGCAAACAGGCTTCCGGCAAAGAAAATTCTTCTCCAAGTCCTTTCGGACAATGCTGTGGAGCTGGTCAAACTGCTTCGGAGTCATCCTGTAGTACCTGAAGAACATATCCTTGTCCTGCCTCATGATTTTGAACTGAAATGACAACAGTGGAACAATAATTATGAACTGTAAAATAGGCATATGACTTCTTCCAAAACAGAGACCGAACATCTGATCTACCCTTTATCATTTATGGGCTTTGTATAACATGGTAGGTGACACAGAGAGACAGCATCTTTTTTTAATGCAGTGGGCGATGCATTCCTCAGTTCACATTGCTTCAATTTTAAAAACGGCACAGGCGTCTCACTTCAAGTACTTCTTTTTCTCAACCGGTCGATCGTGCTGACCGTAATCTGGAGCTTAGACAAAGGTGTCCGATATTCATTTCAAATAAAGTATTCGTCTTTCGGGTTTATTGGGGCTGAAATGACTGGTCGGGGGTATGTTAGAATTGACAGGATATGCTGCTGACGTGGCATTATCAAGTGTCAAAGCATCGCTTTTGCACTTCTAGGTAAGCAAAAGTGATTTGGCCAATCTCTGTGGAATGCTTCTGCCAAACTCATTCAATGCACTGCTTCGGACAGAAAACACATGACACTGCATTAATACATACGTGGTTACATGGGATCTTGCTGTGGTAACCTTTGGTTACCATTGTTAGTTACCAATGCTTACCATCAAATTGTCACTTGTTTACCAGCAAGTTACCACCATGCATGGAGTGTTTATGGCTATTTACCGAGTGGATGCCGCAAGGTTACCGCTTGGAGGTTCCCAGCCGGTTACCGAGGCTTCGCAAATTCCGTGATTACCAAGTTCAACGATCGACTTCTTTTTTTTTTTTCAGGCATATGCGGAAAAGCAACGCCCAAAAGAATGGTATCGCTTACGATGACGAACGGCAGTTCCAAGTTGCAGTAGTTATTATAGCTCACGTCCCTATTCTCGCATTTTTTTACGCGTGATCAATGCATTTGGGTGGCATTCAACAAGCATCTTGAAAGTAAAAAGAATAATAGAACAAAACCTCATTGTGGCATGTGGTAAGATAAACAGAAGTGGCTAGTTGGTGTTTTGGAACGCTGAACAGTAGACGAATTCTGGAGCTTACCACGGTGTGGTATTCGCCCTCCTCCTTTCTTGCTTGCCAGACGGGGTGCACCCAGAATTTCCTCTTTTGCTTCTTATTTTCTTCCAAGTTCCTAATCTTCGTCAGCAATAATCTTTTTTTCAACAGCAGTAGGCACACTATCCCTATTGCAACCTACAATAACCTGGGCAGCCACGCATTCTCCCTCGTAATGCAGATTACTGTTTTCAACAGAGGCGGGTTTCCAGAGTGCTATTCGCCAACAAGTGCCACAAGCAACTCACAGAACGAAGCTGACAAATTTTAATCCTGCTTGCTCGCGTCTGCTCTCCGTGCTACGCGTACCGCTATGGAGGAAGGAAAGAACTTCGTACCGTGGTTTTTCACGCACAGTGTAGCCAAACAGAACACTCACAGCCGACTCTCTCCGCTGAAACGGCAAAAAAGTACTTAGACATTGGTCATCATCATTATCATCAGCCTGACTATACCCACTGCAGGGCGAAGGCCTCTCCCATATTTCTCCACTTAACCCGGTTCTGTGCTAGCTGCATCCACTTGACCCCTGCGAACTTCTTAATCTCATCCGCCCACCTAACTTTCTGCCGCCCCCTGCTGCGCTTTCCTTCCCTTGGAATCCAGTTTGTTACCCTAAGCGACCATCGGTTAGGAGACATTGGTAAGCGTACCTAATAGTAGAGTGTTTATTGAGTAATAGTAGAGTGTTTATTTAGTATTTTGACGATTAGGAGAGGAGCAAATGGCATATAAACATTCTTGCATTTCGTGCGGACTGAAACGTTGTTGACTCTTCTGGCCATACTGAGGCGGCAGCCGCCGCTTGTTCGCTTCATGTAGCTGGCTCCGCGGACGCTTAGCGTCCGTCACACCGCGGCGGTTTTTACTGCCGCGCGATAATCGTTAGAAAAAAATGCTCCATGTATTCCGGCCTTAACGCGACAGTGGCAAGCGTCGCAAGAATAGAGATGCATGTGTCGCTGGGCGCATCGGCGTCTTCGCTCTGACCAACTTTACTAGAACAAACTGCTCAAACCTGCCGAAAGAGAAAATTTTGCTCGTTCGCCCAGAAGTGCATGCGCAGTCAGCCAATAGCAGGAATGCTCAGCGTATGTCACTGCCACTTGTTTCGTATGCTTTTTCCTTTTGAAGTGCTGCATTATGCATTGCCGAGTGAATTTCTCAGTTTGTACTATGAACAATTGTGAATCGTCAAGGATTCAGCGAACTTGTAGTCGCAACCAAAAAAATAAGCAAAAGGTCACGTGACTACATATATAGCTCAAGTTAACACATCAACTTGTCAAATTCAATACGGCGTGGTAAGTGCATTTTATTTTGCGTGTTGTCGCAAAAATACTCCTGTGAGGTGCGGGGGATGCGAGGCGTACCTGCGGGTCTGAGGTCTGATAGAAAAGCACTTTAATTCGGCATCGTGCACTTCACTGGGCGGGGGAGAGAACACACCAACAAGACTCTCAGCTGCTTTAATGGCTGCTTGCACACACAAGCCATTTACTAAAAGAATGCGCTGCTACAGGCCTAGATGGTTGCCGAAAAGGTAGATGGCGCAACCTGATTGGCATGGGTCAGGTCTGCAGTCTTCACATCCCACCCCTCTTAAATGATTTCCCCATTCTCAAATTACTCCTCACAGTCGTTGAGCCATCGCGGGGGATGAATATGACAACGAGGTTGGCTAAGGACATAAAGGCATGGAGGAAGAAAAAAACTGGTTGGGCAGTGTTGTGAGCACAGTCCGCAATCAGTTTTGGTGCTTCGGGGGACAGTTCTCTGTCACATCTATCTTGCACAGGCCCAACTGATGATGGAGAGAACAGTTCTGAGTCAACAATTTCACTCTCTGCATATTCACATGACACAGTAAGCGGCATTGCTTGCATGTTCACCAGGGCTTGATCTATGTATGGCGCATGAAAGGGCTTTATTTGGCTCAAGGGAACAATTCTTTCGTCCCTGGCAGATGTACTGGCCAAGTGGGTGGTGGCATTCGAAGGTGATTGGTGCCTTAGCTGACAATCTTATGCAGGCCTTTGAATGTGGGGGCAAGCTTGGATGAACCATCTGTGATGGGCTCCTGACGCTGAAGCCAGACACACTGGCCAGTTCGATACTTGGCATTCCGATGTGACTCATCGTAGTGACATTTTTGTAGCTGCTGAGCTTGGATGGAGTTGTCTTGTGCTTGTGTATGACGTTCTGTGAGGTCCAGTAACCTTGCCTCAAAGCCAGGTGTCACTGGATGGCAAAATTTATCTGTGGGCAATTTAGGAACATAGCCATGCCGTAGTTGAAAGGGTGAAAATCCTAAGCTCATGTTGATCGTAGTGTTGACAGGCTGTGGCGAGTTTCCTTTCCCAAAGTGAAGGTTCAGCACTACAGCACTACATATTTTCTTGAGTGCCGAAACAATAGTTGCATTGCTTGGCTCTATGAGATCATTGCTTGACGCATGGTATTTAACAGAGAAGTGCTGTTGAATTCCGTGAAGTCTCGGGAAGTGCGTGAATTCGCAAGAGTTGAAAGCACGACCGTGATCTGACAGTCATCAAGGACGCCGTAGTGATCGAATACTGAACACAAGTGCTGAATTGCTTCCTTTGCACTTGTTGTCGACACAGCAGCAGGTACTATGAAGTGTGGCAAAGTCAGTCACATTCAGGATATACCTGTTACTGTCTGCAAGAGGCATTGTAATGTGATCCATTGCAAGAGCAGTAGATGGGACTTCTGTCGTCGGCATAAAGCATGTCTTTTCCTAATTTTTTGTTGTAGGGCGGCTGTAAGCTTGCCATATCTGACAGCCCTGAAAATACTGATTTATAGTAGAGTTCATCTGTAGTCACCAGTAGCTGTCTTGTAGCTTTCGAGGTGTATGCTTTATGTTCATATGGCCGCTGTTGTCATGAGCCATTTTTAGAACTGATTGGCGTGGCTTACAGGGTACAACAATGGCGTGCAGGTTAGAAGGCATATCATGGTAAAGAATGTCATTCAGTAAGAGGAAGTTAGAAGTCTCTTCACTGTCGGATAAGAACTTTTGGCGGATGGACGAGCACTCCTGGTCTACATGTTGAAGTTTGCGCAGTGTTATTTTGGAGTCTAAAGTGGCACAAAAAAAGGAGGAAGAGCATATCAGTGACAACAATCTGTTTCCCTGTCTTGTGTTGAACAGTAAAATCAAATTCTACAAGGTCTATGAGCATGCTAGTTGTTGTGGTAAGGCAGGCTACAGTCAAATTATCTGTCAAGAGGCAAAACTTCCAGTTGACGAGGTAAGGGCGGAATTTAAACAGATGGCCCAGTGAACTGCCAGACACTCCCACACATAGCTGTGTAAGTATGTTTTAGATAGCAGAGAGCACTCTACTGGCGTATTTAATAACATTGTTAGCCCCTTGTCGTTAAAAGAGCACAGCAGAGGCATTCATTGTCACTGTGATTGGGGTGGCTGGGTCGAATTGACCAAGTATGAGGGCTTTTAATCCTTTTCGAAGAGCCTCAAACACAGAATCACAAGCTGCAGTCCATTTGAAGGTTCCAGTTCTGACAATTTCCTGAAGAGGCACTGAAACCTGGGCACAGTTACGGTGAATCGTCGGTAGAAATTTGCTGTCTGAAGCCAGGACAGTACGGATTTAGCATTCGTTGGCGGGGGCATCTTCATCGGTTCAACTTTCTCAGGGTTTGGTTGTTTGCCTTCTTGGGAAAGAACGTAACCCAAGAATGTCAAAGATGGTACTGCAAACTGGCATTTGGCAAGTGTGACTTTGAAGCCACTTCTCAGCAGTAGTGTAAAGACATCCTGTAGCAGGTCCACGAACTTGACGAAGTTGGTACCAAAGAGAAGGACATCAAGATATACCCGGACACCACGGTTTGCATGTTGTGGCCTCAGCTGTTGAAAAATGTTTTGCATGACTCTGAAAAGTTGCGGGGCATTCTTAAGACCAAATGTCGTGCTAGTCCACTGAAAGGTGCCATGATGGGTTAAAATGATGTCTTAGGCTGATTTTCCTTTCATACTTGAATTTGCCAGTATGCAAATTTCAGGTTAACACTCCAAAGAGGGAGCAGCCAGCGATATTGCTTATAATATGTTTGGCACGGGGAAGTGGCTAGGCAATGGTGAGTCTGCTTGTTGAGAGGGATGTAATTTACACCGAGCCCCTTTTTCGTGCCCCTTAAAACCACGACTGCAGGAAAGGCCCAAGGGCTTGTGGATGGCACAGTAGTGCCTCTTTTTAAGAGCCCATTGGTTTGCTGCTTAATGAATGCTCTGTCAGCAGCATAACGGTACAGTTGTCGACTATATGGCACAACTCCAGGGGCAAGTCAATGGCGTGTTCGGCCCCCTCATAGAGCTCGAAACTGTTTTCGTCGAAGTCAAAAAGCTTTGTATATTACTGAAGAGCATCTTGGGCGATGGCTGTCTGTTTTTTGTTTAGCTATTTCCTATCTGTGCCTCACTTAGGATGGGACTCTCCTCTTCCAATGCTGAGCTGCCTGCATAGTTTGGTGGCGTGGCTGTCTTTTCATCGGCACTGTTGTCCTGCAGTGTTATTTCATGGCATGCCAGTGAAAGCCACGGCAGTTGGTTGACATCTGGGAGGGGTTTGATCTCTAATCCTCCAATGACGAAGTTAGAGCAAACAGGGATGAGGTCATGTGCGGTAGTATGGCTTTCGACATCCTCAGGAAGACGCTTCCATTACAGAGCAGCATGGTGTTTGTGCTCGTCTATTGGACTTGGGTGGCTGGTGGATTTGGATTGTTGGCTTGGGTGGCATTATGACAAGTTCGGTTTGGGCAGCTTCAAACCAGTCCTCACCGTGGATCAGAGATAGCGTGTTACGTGTGAGTACCGTCACATCTACCATCTCGGAAATAGGTCCAATGGAGATGCATGTAGATATTTTACCTGCCAGTATCACAGTAACACCACTGGCGATGGAGATGGGTGACTTCCTCCAGGGCGACAATGCAGATTATGTGACAAAGTCCTGGGACAGTGTTACAGTGTTGTGAGCGTGGAGCCACTGTTTGGAAAGGCATCAACTTTTCCTACACCTTCAGCATGAGCTTCTATCACAGCGCACAGTACAAGTGATCCCACTAGGCAGGACCTGGCAGGGGTAGGGGGGTTTGGCGTTGCCCGGAGGTTGTAGGCGTGGAGCTCTGGGCGCAGTGCCCTTGGCAGACAGGTGTCCTGGTTGGCAGCAGTCGAAGCATATCGCCTTAGAAAGGTAGTCTACAGGGTTGTAGGCAGGGGCGCCGTGCTTAGAGGAGATTGTATTATACCAAGCATCTCACTGGTCTGGCAGAAGGGCTGAAATGCGTTGTGGTCGATCTGTTCTGTTAAAAGTGATATGAGGATTTGTGCGATCTAGGTCACGTAGCGGGGCTTGCACTCTGGACACTGAGACCTTGGCACTCTAACTCTCTGCTTACGTCTGTCGAAATGATGAATGTCTTATGATTCGGTCCAGTTATGCGACAACATTCATGTATGTGGTGACCGTTGTTGGGCATTGGGCTGTAATGGTGGTGGCCAGACTCGCGTTGGCGGTTCCTTGCAGGGTGTGCTCTATGCACCTGCTGGTCGCTGAGGCGACTGGGCATCCAAAAATAGCTTGAACTTAGCCAGCGAGTAGTTCACGAGGCTCTCTTCATGTGCTTGCACACGACATGTAACTGACTGTTGCCACTGCAACAAGGTGAGCTTGTCGCTGAACTTTATCGAGAAAAGCTTGCCTGAAACTTATCCATGTTGTACATTGACGGCCGATGGCACAGTTTTTCAAGGGCGACGGTGAGGAGTGTTGTTTGCTTTCTTTTTCCTTCATATGTGTCTATGCAGCCGGATAAGACAAATGGTTTATCCATGCTATGTCATATCATGGCAGTTCTGAAATGCATTTGGCTTTGCTTGCAGCCTAGTATTAGAATGTTTATGTGTGGACTGTGTATTAACTGTACAGCAACATTTGAAATAGGTTAGCTACTATGCTTCAGGGTCAGCTTAATAAATAACAGCATTGAAGCATGGAGCAGTCACACGGAACACCATAGAGGAGAGATTGCATTTCACTCCTTTGTAATATGATTCAGTGTACATGTAGAGGTGGGGTATTTTTGAAGGTAATGTGTAACTACCCTGTTTTCTGTTTCTGTTAGTGGTTACTTATGGGAGATTTAGCACAGGGGCATAAATGCTTCAAGAAATCATTCTGACATCCTAAATTGCTTGCTGCTTTTTTTTACCTACTTTTCACTGCTATAGGTGCGGCATTTCAGCTTCGACGACTCCAAACAAATCTACTCGAATTGTGTCAGTGTTTAGCTAGGTCTCTATCTAAAATTTTATCATTTAATGAGTTACACTCAGACTGCGGATCTTAGAAATTCTTTGAATTGCATTAGGTGCATGAACCATACATATTCTTTCTTTTGTTCCGTTATAGCTGCCCGAGTTCAATGGTTCTTTGTGGAACAAGTGGAGTGCTCTTACTCAACATATTTTCAATGGTTTGCTGATCCAAAAAGTACCTGTGCCTGATTAATGACCTGTCCAGAAGAAAAAGTGGAAATTAGAGCATTTCACATCTCCTGTTTATCTGCGGTAAGTGACAACCTCCCTTCTGCATGTTCCTTGGCTTACAAATTGTTAGGGGTTCTTTGTTAGATCTGTGACACACAGCTGTTGTAGGGTACACTGATTATCCTGTTCAGTAAAGCTAACCGGGCTTCCTTATTTTTTTTTTTTAGATACACACGACAAGTGCGTACTGACAAATGTGGTTTATTCAAACATGGTGATACATTAATGCAGTCCATGCGGATTGTCAATGTTTCATTACAACAAGTGGTGTCGCACTTGTGCAATGTCTTTGCTTATGTATAGTTCTATCTCCTCAGCTTTTAGTGTAACAGAGGAGTTGCTTACGCACACTATACGCTGGAGGCAAAAAGGAAATAAAAGAAGGTTTTGAGATATTGAACGCTTATGAGGACAGGTAGGTATGTAAGGTATCTTAACGTGCTAACATTTGCTAGGTAAAACTGACGAACAGATTTTTTTCAAGCTGCTCTCTTAACTTTTAGCCTGTGTTAAATGTGTATCTATCTACATCTTAGAATAAAAAAATGATTTCATCGACAGCACACAGACATGACACAGCTGATGGTAATGAATTTGCTTGACTGCGTTAACTTGAACATATGCATGAACAGCGTTAATGTACCCCTTTTTCTGGATACTCTACAGTTGTCAGCGCACACTTGTCCTCTGTATATTTTTTTTTCTAGTCTAATTACTTCTGTAGCCATCAAAATTGAAATGTTCTGTGACCATTGTCAGAAACTAACATATTTTTTGTGTAAAGTATGTTTGGTAACGTCTACTTGAAGTTCAGCATTTAGTATTCATTATGCACTTATGGGAAAAGCAGCAGCGTTGACCAATATGATTGATCTGGACAGCACAGGCAGGACATTTTACAAAGGAAAGCCTTGATTTGAAAAAGAGATGATTGAATTAGTCTTCAGGTAAGCCTGTATTTTGTATTTTTTAGTTGATTTCAGGGGCAGTATATTGGTGCACTGTATTGGGGGGCGGCAAAGATGGTATGAAGATGAGCATAACAAGCCTGTGCATTGCTTGGTTAGAGAAAAGGGACCGTGAAACGATAATTGCAATAATATTGTCTAATGCAAGAAATTCATAGAGGTGGTCTTTGTGAGATTTTGAAGATCTGCATGGAGTCTATAATTTATAAGTAATCCTTAAAAAAAATAGTTGTGGTTTAGCTCTGGTTAACCCTAGTTGAATCCTGGTTAACCCTCGTTGAATTGCGATAGCAACGGCGGAAGCTTCTTTTGCCTGCTACATTATTCCCCTGTCCTGCCCTGTCAGTGTAAGGTGCTGCATTATTGGGGACACTTAAGCTCATCCTTTAAGAGTATGACGTGAGAGCGTAAGCTACCAGTCCACGTATAAATGAGAAGAGTTCAATGCTGCTGAACCGAATGTGGAACGAAAGCATTAGCTGCCGGTGACCGAGCGTTCTTCTTCTTTCTCTTCTTCTCCTCCTTCTTCTTCTCGGCTATTCAAGGTCAAATAGAGCCCTTCCCGGGACGACGTAACGAACTGAAACCTGGCGCAGTATTGCTATCGCAATAAAAGTGTCCCTGGCGTCTGCAACCAAGTAGAGTGACACCTTCTCACGTGCCCCTTCCAGCTGATATCAGCTGGGGTCTCTGGGTGCACCCCCTCATTCGACGCTTTGAAGTGAAGCGAATGGAACTGGTTGTGGGAAGTATTGTCGCGATTTGTTTTATTTAATACGATGAAAGCTTTATATGTCTCGTGCAATGCAGAACTAATGTCATGAGTAAGAATTGATAGAGGTAATTAGATATATAGAATGGATCAGGGTGCAGTATGTTGTAACGAGAGGTAATAAAAACTGCGTATTCCATCATGCCTTGCTGACGCCTCTGGCACGACATTTGCTCGCAAGGCATCACTAACAGATGCCACTTTTGATCTTGCATATCAAAACTGTGATGCAACGATCTTCTTGCTGTTTACTGCATGCTGTCATAACATTTTGAATTCTAATTGGCATGCATCTACTAATCTAGTTAGACAGAGATTTGAAGCGACATGGTATGTGCCTCTAATTGTATGCCGTGATCACCTCACTGCACCACATGACGTAGCGCAGCGGGCGTTTTCAGAGGCTGAGTGGAGAGGACAGTGTCAAAGAAGCAGAAAGAGTGCAGAATGCATAAACCAACCGGTCGTGTGGTGGCATGCACCACGGAAGGAAGCGTGGGAATAGGGCATTGCTGCGCAAGCGAGTTTTTGCCTACATACATGTAGAAAGTATCTTGAAAAATTTTTTTTTCTTGTTTGTCTGCATGCGTTGAGTTGAAGGCGAGGAGTCATTTTTCATTCACTCCGTGTTCGGCATTAGCGAAGCTAAAGTAAAATTTCTTACATTGTGGAGGGACTGACAGAATACCTATTGCTCACGTTCATTTTCTAGATTTAGTAAAAAGCTTTTATTATAACATGGATTTTTACGAGTACCCCTCTGTGATGACCCATCGCCGCAAGTATCCCGGCATGGTGACACATGGTTTAGCGCACTCGACTACTATGCCCGAGGATGTGTGATCGAATCCCAGCTGTGGCAGCTGCTTTTCGCTGGAGGCGAAAAACAAGGCGCCCGTGTGTCAATGCACGTTAAAGAACCTCTGGTGATTGAAATTTCCAGAGCCCTCCATTACGGCATCTCTCATAGCCTGAATTGCTTCGGGATGTTAAACCCCACAAACCAACTTGAATTTGTATGAGTAAATGAAACATGCTGTTGTTCATGTCTCAAAATGGATCACATTGATTGTCATGTTAGTGGTATTCATAGGGCCAAAATCATTTCTTGCAGTAATATCAACCTACAAGTTACCCTGCAGGTGTCAACTTCAGCAATCTCATTTTGTGCTGTAAAGATAAAGCGGACTATTAATAGCCGAGATTGGCAAAATTCTTAAATACTTATTAACTTCTATTATTTTGTAGGGTCCTCTGCAATTGAAGAAACAGCCTAGCTAAAGACATGACTGCTTGCAGGCCTTCAAGAAAACTCCAGCTTGCCATAGCATTTCAGATGGCAGAACATTTAGTTTATCTGTAGTCGCATGCTGTACTGTGTATTTATGTACAAAAAATTAGTTGTGGTTGAACTCTGGTTAACCCTAGTTGAATTGCGATAGCAATGGCGGAAGCTTCTTTTGCCTGCTACATTATTCTGCTATCACGCCCTATCAGTGTAAGGTGCTACATTATTGGGGACACTTAACCTCATCCTTTAAGACTATGACACGAGAGCGTAAGCTACCAGTCCACATATAAATGAGAAGGGTTCAATGCTGCTGAACCGAATGTGGAGTGAAAGCATTAGCTGCCGGTGACCGAGCATCCTTTCTTCTCCTTCTTCTGCTTCTCCTCCTCGGCTGTTAAACGTCAAACATGGCGCTTCCGCGCCCGCGACGACGCGACAGGCTGAGACCTGGCGCAGTATTGCTATCGTAATAATATACCTCATTTGTTTTCATTTACACATGAGTCTTTCTTGTGCATGTGAACAACACTGTCATAAACTTGTATATCATTTTACTATTGAGATAGTTATATGAGAGAATTGATACGAGCAAGCAAGGGTGCATATCATCGGGCTCATTGCTTACCACTATGGGTTTAATAGGCACCGTGGTAAAAGATGCATACCTAGATGTCATATCTTGTTCTGAAGCACGTATGCATACTCAGATTTCAGATACTATATGTCAACAGCATACTCGCCAACCCTCCTGATTTACCCAGAAAGCTCCCGA
This sequence comes from Amblyomma maculatum, assembly GCF_055883805.1. Classification (NCBI taxonomy): domain Eukaryota; kingdom Metazoa; phylum Arthropoda; class Arachnida; order Ixodida; family Ixodidae; genus Amblyomma; species Amblyomma maculatum. Next base: position 99,278,815 of record NC_139349.1, on the reverse strand, counting down.
GATTTGGCTGAATTTGCCGATTGTGCTACTATTGGCATGTATCTACCAATTAGTTGTCACTGTTCCTACAAAAATGGTTTTTGTGAAACCGGCGCCGCATGACCTGCAGCTGCATTGTGATCACCAGTGCCAGCTTCATCGACTAAGCAGCCAGTCCGATCCAAACCAAGCCCAAATGTAACTGCATTTAATGTGTGTGGAGCACAGTGTGAAGTTGAATTGTACTTGAAGTCATGGCACTATAAAAACACTAGAAGAGATATTTCCAGTTGTTTTTGATTTTTCATACTTCTGTATTTCTGTGGTTTATGAGATCGAAAAAGGCAAACATTTTCCAGAACGTGCGGATGCAAGATTAGCACATCTTATGTTGTTGAAAGAGATTTGAAACTGAAGTCTGCTAATCAGTGTGCAATGTAACATACCAACACCTGAAGCTAGTGAGGGATCATCAGTCTAGATCATATTTCGAGGTAAACTACTCAGAGATATTTTTAAAGCAAGGAAATTGTCCTATTGCAAGGTCCCTGCTAAAGAGCTCATTCTACACTGCCTGAAAATGTCTTCACCTTGTACAGTTTCGTCTATTGACATTCCTATAGCGACGCTGTCACTGTTTTTCAGTGGCTTGGCGGCGTCCCTTCGCAAGACGTTCTTCTCGTTCTTTGGGCTTCTCGGTAGCCCACTTAGCCTTTCTTGCCTCATTTTCACGCTGTCGGTCGGCCTTGTGCCTTGCAGCGAATTCTGGATCGGGAGACTCAATTTCCTGCAGCCTGTACTACTGCCGTAATGAGCACGTCCACTCTCCTTCTTCGATGGTACATATCTGAGGAACGAACGCTCAGCCCCAGCCTGTATCCCACCTGTGCAGAGCAACTCTGTGCATGCACAGTAAGGCGCCTAGCGAAATGAAGACATCACTCGCAGCGACTGTGACAGAGTGCAGCGCTCACCTGTTGCTTCGGCACAACTGGTTGCCATGGTAACGCCGCTTGTGCAGTAATGACCTGTGCTCGGCTTCTCGAAATGCACTTGTACTAGCCTAGTGTAGCTTTCGTTACAATATAAATAGCACTTATTGCTGATATGGGGCCATCGTTGCCCTGACATAACGCTCGTGTTGTGATGCAAAGTCGGTTGAAAAAGCAGCTCTGGAGTACTTTTAAAGTCTTAAGTCAATGAGCGGGTGCATTTTGTGCATAGGCGCTCTTTAATCTGTGGGAGACAGCACACGGCATATGATGCACATACAGTGCCAAAATCTGACCATGTAAGAGATCCCAGCTCAGGCTCGATAATACTCGGCCCTTTTCGCACCGGTAAGAACTTCCCCCTTGAAACCGTTCTCTCACAAGACAGGTTTTCTGGAATTCTCTGCAGTGATTCACAGAAGCCATATTGTGTGGACGCGCTTTCTTTCACAGAAGCGTGTTACATATTCATATTTTCCTTTACAGTGCTGCGCATATGCTTCTTGAGTGTCGCCATAGTTCGGGGTTGGATCGAAAGTTCATTTTAACCGAAGCACACTCAAGAGTTCATCTTAAGCAGGCTTCTTTAGATCAAGTGCTATGGGAAACCGACCAACAGTCTCACATTGCTCATCTTATCTGAGAATTCATCATAATTGATTTCATCTTAACGAGAGTCTACAGTGTGTAACCAATATACAGAGCAAGGTGCCATAATATTTTGAGTTTTTTTTTTTTTTTTGTCTATGTATGGAGTTTATTATATTACAATAGCTGAACAGGCCCATTGAAATGGTGTTACATAAGGGTTGGGACATTCAGCAATTCATTTTTTCGATGCATGATCTGGGTGGGTCAAGTTGATGCACAATGGCATTTGACAAGTTATTCCAGTACCTTGCCATTATGGAAGTGACGGATGCACAGATGTCCGGAACAAGAGAGGAAAAATCGAGTGAATGAAGTTTCTTGCCTCGCTGTGAATGGCGTTCTTCGGCACCGACACCTTGTTGTCGGTGCCACACCGTCTGAGACGATAGAGTTGACGATAACTGGCAACAACAAGTTGACTTGAGGGAAAAATGAAATGAAAACTTTATACAGGAATGTACATATTTATAACAGGGGAAACAACAAGCACGATAACATAGAACTGTCTAAACTCTCCAGCATGGCCGAAGAGACGAGGGATCAAGATCTAGCTCAGAACCAATCCTCCAAGCTGCGGGCCCGGTTTTACCACCTTCGGAGCCCGGCCCACATTTTTCATCACCCAATCACAACAATCTCACACATGATTGGTTTACAAACATTTTGGCGTGTCTTTCCATTTCCGTAAGGTTCATCACCCTCTCCCTAAAACAAACAATGCAAAAGGAACAACAAATTCGTTTCACAACAAACGAAATTTTAGAGAATGGACCTCGAAATGACTGGCTCACGATTACATGTCACGCCCCATGCCTTCACAGTGTTATACTCACTCTCTCCCCTTGGAGAGAAAACGTAAACAGTAAAACACATAAAGCAGTCCCACGTGCGCAATTGTCGCCTATAGCTTGTGCCCTTGGCGGCTCCTTTTACAGGGCAATTATCGACGTCCGAGCGCCATCATTGCGGACCACATTAGAAGAGCAAAACCGTCTTCACGATCTGCATCTTATCCGTCACTGTTACACATGCGCCCAGATACCCGCTCTGCGCCGCCATCTCCCACCATTGTTGGCATCCAGGGTTGGAATCGTCACCGAGACCCACTCAGCGTGCCTGCACCGACTAATTGTCACATTTATAGGGTCCCCGCCAAGGATGTGGGCCTTACACTTTTCAGCCTGGCAGCATTTGTGGTTTGAACAATATGCTGCCCTTTCAAAGGAGACGCTCGTTTAAAAGCTGTGTTGCCTCCGGGCGATCGGTGCGGTCGACGTACTACGGGGTTGTCAGTGTCCAAAGTTCACCAACGCTCTTTTAAAAAAACAGAGCCCCAGCGATGAGAAAAAACTGCGCGTCTTTGAGCGCGACCGTAAAGTTTTCCGAAGAAGGGACTGCTTTCCCTCTCTGTTTTCGTTGAGCCGGACCCTGCTGTAGCTGCCTCTCTGCGCGCTTCTTCCCGACTCTTGCCTGAGGGCAAGTGGGAAACGGCTGTGGCTGGGCTTGAACAAGTGACCCAAAAAAGAGTGGACGGTCCTACTGGTGCCTAGCAAGTCCACCGATCCCTTACAGAGAGCATACCCACTGCTTTTGCAGTCGGAGGTGCAATAAGCGAGGTTGCTAATGTACTTCAGAAATTGGTAATACGTAGTAAGACTTATCAAAAGGCTATGTACCAATGTTTCGGTGGTTAGCTATGGGTAAGAGATAAATGCTGCATTTTTAGTGCATAGACACATGCCTGTTGAATATAGATTGGCTGAATGATCTGAGGACTTCTACATGGGGATAACTGAGGTTCTATTACTTAGTTACAACTTATGTTTGATTAGGTGTGGAATACAGAGATGGGTTTGCTGCATAGCAACTCAAGAGGCAATGCCATATGATGTGAATCGTCTACCATATCTGTGTTAATATTAAGGTAAGAAGGAAAATGGCAGTCACTGAGGTTTGACGAGGTGCTTGTGTAGCAGGTGTCATCTGTAGGAGCTTCTTGTAACCAACAAATTGTAATGATACGATTGCCGAGATAATGAATCTTGCTGCGCGATTTTATACTATCCAATGCTGTGTCGTCTCGGTAGCTGTGAAAAGAATTTTAAAGAAAAGTATTAAAACCAGTAGTATTATTTACACGGATTCCTGAAGCGTAATCGCAGTACCGCGCGACAAAAATGCACTGGAGCCCACATTGGAGATGTCATGCGCAATGTAGTAACATTGGCGATCAATTAAGGACAGGTATAAAATACTACTAGCTCCCTATGGCCACGTGGAAATCAGCAGGAGTGAGAAAGTTGATGAATGTGCAGCACGTGTTTGTAAAGCTGTAATGAAACAATTCAACATGCCTTGTAAAGACTTCATTAAGTTTGTATAGAGTGAAATGAGAAATAAATTGCTGGCTTAAAGGATAATGAAGTGAACAAAATACATTTGGTTAAGCTTATCATTGAAGAAAGAAGGTCATTGTTTTGAAGAGCACTGTATCAAAGTAACCCTTTGTCACATTCACTCTGCCTAAACAAGAAAAGCCTACGTGTGAAGCATACAAGGATGAGTTGACAATCGGCCATGTTAGACTGTTATGCCAAAAGGAAAAAATTACAAGGGTTCAACGCTGCTGAACCAAATATTGAACGAAAACATTAGCTGCGGGTAACCGAGCCTTCTTCTTCTTCTCTTTTTCTTCTTCCTCAGCCCACATATAAAGCCCCACTTTAACCAAGCCGTATGAACGTGCCTTAGTGGCCTATAGGGGTAACGTGAATGCCAGGGTCTTAGCAGGCTGATTCTGACATAACCGTCCCATGTGAAACGAGAGACCCAAGTTGGCAGCTCCTGCCGACCACTTGAGTTGGTAGCCCCGCTCTCACTCTAGTGTCATGTGGGGTGTGACATCACAGCGTCATGTGGGTAAGACTTAGCTACCGGCCGCGCTACGCTGAAGGCTCGAAACCTAGAGTAATATTGTTTTCTCAATAAAAGCACTCCACCGGGGTGGTGCAGTGGTTACGGCACTTGACTACTCTGCCCAAGGATGCGGGATCGAATGCCGGCCGCGGCGGCCGCTTTTCAATTAAGGTGGAAAGCAAGGCACCCATGTGCTGTGCGATGTCAGTGCATGTTAAAGAACCCCAGGAGGACGAACGAAGTTTCTGGATTCCTCCACTACGGCGTCTCTCATAGCATGAGTCGCTTTGGGATGTTAAACCCCTAAACCAGAAACCACCTTACTTTTTTACTTGTCTCAAGCATTTTACTTGTCTCGTCCCATCCCATCCAAGCTTCTTGCAAGGGAAAATGCCTTTATAGAGCGTTCTTGTGTTTTCAATTTTTTTCAAAGAAGTAAGCATTCTAAACAAACTGACTTATAGTAATTGGACCCTGAGCTTAGTACATGATGGCCTTAAGTTCTTATGAGCCATAAAGCCCAACGCATGTTGTGAAATTTGATTACTTTTTTTGAGGCAGGGTAATTAGTTGAGAAATAAGGCATGGCTTGTTGAGTTATCACCAATTCCTGGCAAGTATTTTTGGCTGGGTGTGACGTTAGTATCAGGTCTGTTACTCTAGATAACTGAGTGTTCTGTCTAGTCGGGCTATCTATTGAGCTTGAGCAAAATTTGGCATGTGTCTCAAGTAGGTTAAACCAATTTATTTCGGGGCAGTTAAAATCACTTGGTATACAAAGAGAAGCATGCAAAAGTTTGAGTTTCCATGCTGAAATTGTTTTTTTTTAAAACGAGGGAATGAATGAAGCATCGCTCTTGGAAGCATGGTGCTCAACACAGATTACTGTTGGTAGAAATGAGGCCTCAGAACAGATAATAATTATTTCCTGGAGCAAGTGAATCGTAATGCGGAATTGCAGCCTACGATGAGTTATTTCAGAGGCCACTTGTTCGTTTACTTAAGTAGCTGCTCCAGAAAATCTCACAGTCTTGGAATATCGCTTATGCTTCATTATCAATTGTTTTCAGCTAGGATGACTATGCTTAGCATGGCATCACTTAAACTAATGAGTGCACTATGTTTTGCTAGGAGGCTTCTAAGGGTGTAATGGAATGACAAGTTAGGAGTGTTTGTCTTTGAGGGTGGACTTAGTTGAGAGCTTCAGGGTGCAAGGAAGAACTAGAGATGCTGCTTGTGTACTGTGCAATGTCTGTGCACATTAATGAACCCCCAGTAGTCAAGATTATGACTCCTCCGTTATGGTTTTCCTTAATAATAGCTCGAGTAGCTTTGAGACAAGCCCCATAAACTAAACCAGATCAAGTACTTTATTATTTACAGGATACTGCTGGCCTCAGTTTGAGGCCTTAGGCAGGAGTGGGCATATCAATAATACATCAAGAAAACGAACATAGAGAAAAACATCGCAAGAATTTAAGTGAGAAGAAGAGACGAAATCCAGCAATAATAATAGTAACGAAAAGTAAAGCGCGACGAAAACAACAAGGCGCGTACACAGCAGCATGACACAACCACGCATGCTCAGTCACTTGAGCAAGAAACGAAATGTATAAACAATGAAAACAATCATGCATATGAAGCACTCAAGGCATTGCGCACAACGACACGATGGTAATTCTATTTTGCTTCAATACTGTTAAGCATGCCGCAGAATGACTGGACCGTCGGGCATTCCACTGTACTCGAGGTGAGCGCATTCCACTCACGTACTGTCCGTGGAAAAAAACTAGTTTTTAAACACGTTAGTCCTGCAAGAAAATTCTTTAATTTTTTTCGAATGGTTAGATCGTGTTGGGCGCTTAGAAACTAAATTAATGTACACATCCTTATCTATTCACAGCATATCATGATATAGTAGGTACATATATTTCAGTCTGTCCCTATACCGTCTCAATTTTAATGGCTCTAAGTTTGCGTTGTTTAGAAGAACTGTCGGAGATACTTGCCAGCTATAACAGTTGAATATAAATCTAACCGATTTTCTTTGAATGCTTTCTAACTGTGTTATGTTTTTCTGGGTATACGGGTCCCATACTACTGAGGCGTACTCAAGAATTGGTCTAATGTACGTTTTGTACGCTAAAAGACGGATTTCTTGTGTTGATTGTCGAAGCGACCTCCTCAAGTAACCAAGCTTGCGCATTGCTTTTTTTGAAATATATGACATATGCTCGTTCCATCTGAGATCAGATGTAATTACGAGACCCAAGTATTTGTAGCTGCTGACCGTGGAGAGAATATTACCGCCAGTGCTGTAAGAAAATTTTAAAGGGTTTCGTTTTCGCGTGATTGACATAGCGACCGTTTTCTTTGCATTCATAGTCATTTGCCATGTGGCGCACCATGCTTCCACACTGGCCAATGATGAATTCAAACCTGGTCACTGCAGTTATTGCTTTCTTGATATAGTATGCAGTCATCTGCAAATAACCTTATTTTCACGTTCACTACTTGTATCATGTCATTGACGAAGATAAGAAAGAAAAGGGGCCCCAGGACGGATCCCTGTGGAATGCCCGACTGTACCGGTACTTGCGCAACACTGGTAAAAATAATGCAGTTTCATTGCTCGGCATGGCTTAGTGCTTGACAAATTCAGTAAAGCTATGTAAGGCAATGGTTATAATCCTCGCTGGTGAGTTTTTATTAGTTTTTATTTTTATCAGGTCAGTACTGTGAGAAAGCAGGAGGCATCTTCGAAATAAATTTGTTAAATGAAATAACTGCACCATCCTGCTTTAATATTTGCTAAAATATGGCTATTTAGGTCATATTTCAAGCAGATACAGCATGTTTTGCTTAGACTCTGCATAACATAAAAAAAATCCCTAGCTGTGAGCTTGCTGAAAAAATCAAAAAGATGAAAAAAGGCATGAATATCACAACAAAAATTGCAAAACAAAAAATAATTCATAATAAATAAACATGCTGCATTACCTCTTTTCTTTGTTATGAAAATTTCACGCACCTATCTGCAAGTTCCTTTCTATATTGTTCTGAAGCACTAGTCATCTGGTTCCTATGACGGCTGTTGCAAATTTGACATACCCAGCCTTTTGCTACGCCACTCAAAATGCAGTGAAGCCAAATTACCTTGTAACTAACATGTTGTGCAATGAAGTTTGTATTGACGTCGGTGCACCTTAAAGAACTCCATGTGGATGAAATTTCTGGAGTCCTCCACTATAGCGTCTCTCATAGCCTGAGTTGGTTTGGGATGTTAAAGCCTACGAACTAAACCATATTGATGCCATGCATTTTAGTTCCTGTAACAACACTGCTAATGGCTGGCTAAAAATGCTCTTGTCTGTGCAGTCTTCTGCATATAGCAGGGCTTTGTTTTTCGTTTTTGAACATTTTGGGGTTTACGGATGGCACATTTCACAGAGGGAGCAGGGAGTGAGCTGGTTTGACATCAAGATCGAAAATCTGCTCAAGGAGCTTTTCTTTGAAAGCTTGGCTGTCAAACCTACTTTAATTTGACTGTGAGAGCTTTGCACTTTGTTGATGTTCCGGTAAAGCCACCACACATACTGGAAGTTTTCTTGTTGAAATTTTAGCATATGTCGTTGAAATTCGAGCAAATAAAAATAAAGCAGCGAGAACACATAAAGAACATGTGTAATTGCTCGAGAGTGAGCTGAAATAGAAAGTATGCTTACTTTGGACTACTAACTACAGCTCCTGGGTTATCATGGTGGAGATAGTCATCTTTAGGCTTTTCGCTACTGCTGTCATAAAAAATGTACAGTAGAAGTTGCAAAATCGCATAACTGACGCTGTATCCTTAGCATGTCTTGACATGAGCTCAACATATTTATTAAATTTGAGACTACCACGTCTCAGATAATTCTTTCTTTTAAATATCTGCCTGGCAAATAAAATGCGAACTTCTTGGAACTGAAACTACAGATGTCAAGCTACTTTCTTGAAGGGGCTATGTACGCCAGAAGCATGGAAATTGGAGTACAGCAGCCTGTTGTAAACCATCGAAGAGTTATGATACAGCCATGGTATTTTACAGCTTTAATTTTTTTTTTCCAGCCTTCTTTCTCCCTCCCAGCAGCCATAGCACAAAGCCATACAGTATAAACAGCTCCATTTAGTTTGATGCAGGTCAGTCTTGTGCAGTGAACTGGTATACACAATCTTGTATAAATTTTCTACTGCGTTTCGCAATAAGAATGTGTGCTGAGGCATGAGCTTCATCCAAAGAGCACTTAGGTTTTCTCCGCTGCGCCGCACTTTTAAACTGAGGCGCTTCAAATCAAAACAATGTATGCAAATTGCATAATTGTGACGTGCCAGAACAGAACTGGAACCCTGTGATGCCATCAAGTATAGGTTTTCATTGGCATCAAAAATTCAGGTTGTTTTTTATTTCCATCTTCTTTGTGTGACAAAAGTGCATTAGCAGTTTCAAAACAAACCTTCAATATTTGGATGTATAAGCTTAATGCACACTTGTTAGCCTCCCCAATGATGTCATGGTAGTTGTACATCGTGACCATGGGCTGCGGCAGCGATATGTGTATTTCAGTTCTTGCTATTTTCCGAGTTGAAAAGGCTTTTTTCTTTTTTTTTTTTTTTTCTGTTAGAGTGATCTTGTTATTAAGAGTTGGTATTCTATCAATACAAGCCAACTTCAATTTTTCGTCAATGGCCCTTTATGGAGATGTATAGGAACACAAGCGCCGCTACTCTGCTTTCATTCATTATGCTTGTGCATCTGACCATTACTTTCTGTCACCTTTTGATTGTTACATGTGCCACTGTTGGCAAAGGATACCGATTAATCATTAAAACTTTTTCCCTTTTTTTTTTTTTTTTTCAGGTGTTGTAGCTCAGCACAATTATTCCCGAGCACAGTGAATTGGTAGCGGTTTCCGTCTGGCAAAGTATAGGACACCAGTCAGAGCTTATGCTTGGGTGTGCACGTGACAAGCTAAGGTCTGCGTCCTTGTCCACGAAGGACGAGGTCTTCGTCATCGTCATTCGCGCTGTTTATTCCAAATGTATAACCAACTAGCCTGCACTTCGACGCTCGTTGTCCAAGTTCAGAAACGCAGAGTGTCGACAGTCATTAGAAATGGCTTGGATCTTGGAAGAAGGATGGCATGGACTCCCTGCACTCAGAAACCATGCTAAATCCAGGTAGATGTTTTTATTGTGGTTCAGTCAACATATGAGACTATTTATGTTGTGGCCCCTTCTAACGCTTTTACTTTCTTTATTAACTGCAAACTTGCTTAATTCTCTTATTTTTTGTGTTAATTATTGTTTAGCTGTGCTGTGAAGCAGTTTAGTTACATACTATCACTTACCTTGTATATAAAAAATACAGTAGATTCCAAGTATACCGAACCCAGATAGGTTGAATAATTGTTTATATCAAACTCTCATAATATTGCTTTGAAAGCGCTGTGCTAAAGTGCAACAGTATTGTTTGAATTTATAGAACTACCATTCAGTGAAACAGTCAGTTTATTGTTACATGGCAGGAAGCATCTACTGCACGTAAAACACTGGTGCACACTGTTCGTTTCTTCAATGACATTAGGGACATCTTTATAGAACAAAAACCTAGGTTTATTTCTACAGCGGATGCTACACGATGGCACACTGGGCGCATGGCATCCAAATGAGGCTTAACGAACTGCAGGCGAGTTCAGAGTGTAGGGTTGCCAGTTTGAAGGGAACGGAAGCGGCTCGATATCACGGAAGCAGCTCGATGAACTCTTAACATCCTCCCCGCCACATGAATGCTGCCTTATTCATTTCAGGCTTCTAACGGGTGAAGCAGTTGTATCGGGCACCTCACTTTAGTGCCACCTGGCAAGTGGATCATGCAGGATCGCGTTCTTCCATCTCGTCCAGGAAACACCTCAATTATGGGGCCAATTTTTGAAGTCTTTTGAGAGTGCAAATCATCACGAAGCAGTACCAGGTCATTAACTTGCAGGTTACTTAAGGCTGTCAGTGTGGAGTTATGTTAGGACCTCAGCAAACACAAGTACTTGGTTCACCGTCATTTCCACGGTGCACACCATCCACTCCCAAAAGCCTCCCCACCAAGCTGCCCTTTTCACAACGAATTTCTATTCTATGCTTTGGTGAGACAAATAATTTTGCTCTTCTTGATTGTGCGACACATTCCGTAGCTTCTTCAGTTCTGCTGCAGCTTGGTGGAAGGTCTTTGCATTTTCAGAATGCACTGTGCAGCTGATACCGCATCACGCTATGAACCAGCGAAATGCCAAGAGGAAACTGCCCATTGAGAGGTCGCACACAATTTCCAAATATATTGCTCTAGTTACTATGCAGGTCAGGAGTCATTGAGAAAAATTTTATGATCTTGCCTTCCATCTTTGCTAATACGGGTCCCGCGAAGGCAAGGCCTGTAACCGCAAATGGAGCCGATTCCGACACCCTGTCGCGTAGCAGTGGCACTACAGGCTCAGTGGCACTTTTGCGGTTCATTCTTTAGCGTATCATACAATGGTCCAGAACTTCCTTCACGATCTGATGGCCTCGTATAACCCAAAACCCTTCGCGCAGCTGAGTGAGAGTGTCCGCACATCCTGCATGTAGCATTCGTTGGTGAGTGTTCTAGATAAAGAAATCGACGAATGGGTGAGACACAGACAGAACAACCTGATGAGAAGTCTCATAGCTGAGATTTGAGTGCTTTATATGCTTCTTCAGTTTCTGAAATCCTGTGTCATCCAGAAACACATTTAAATTTCGAAGTTCTAATGGTCTTTGAAAGTGGGTGTCATCGTTTGCTCTTCGTGTTGCCAAATGCTTCTCGCTGGACATTGCGTAGCAAGAAATGCTGCGCCTGGTAGATTTCATGTGCACTGAGCGGTCCCTTAAATCAATCTTCCATTTGATTACAGTTTTGCACAAGCCGTTGCACTCAACCTGTGACTCGCTGCAGGTGATTTAGACTGCTGTGAAGCGCTGCATTTGTATCAATGGCAGAGGTGCTGGTACTGCAATGTAACTGATCGTTAATTTCTTGCTCTTTCTTTCTTCGTCAGCTGTCTCGGTGGAAATATCAGCCGGCGTATAAGGCCAGGTTGTTGGCGACTTCTCAAGCCTTAGCGGTCCTTTACACCATTTTTTGCAACTCTTGAGTGCTTCTGGAGAAATTCCTCGAGTTACATGGTCTGCTGGCTTGCTGATACTTGGGCAGTATCTCCAATAATTTGGGTTTGATTTCTCTTGAATTCCTCAGACTCTATTGGCTACAAAGTTTTCCGATACATAGAAATCATGGAGTCTATCCACGGTGTGACCTTGTAGGCCTTGTCGATATTCAGTGCAAAAGATTCTTTGAGGTATACATACATCCAAGCTCCAATCAAGGCCCTGAGAAGCTTTAGCTATGGTAGGGATAGCATCCTGAGCAGTGCCACACGTGTTTTGGCCATGACAAGGGAGATCGTTGTTTTCCCGTCGCTCTCGCCTCCCTGGTATGCAAATGCTCCATAGGCTTGAGAACTTGCATCCGTGAAAATGTGAAATTCGGTTCTGCCGTTCCATTGGTTGTTGTACCGATGAGGGAAGGAAATGGCCTTGAGGCGATGTACTGAATCGACTCAGTTTTCCCATTTCTCACTCACTCCTTCTTGTATTTGTTGTTACTCTGATGCTTTGAAATGGGTTTCTATCGTTCGACACTTCTGCAATGCCCATCAGGACGATGTATTTGATGCCTATACTGTTTTCACTTTAGAACTTCGGCGCTGACAAGTGTTCCAGTTTTTTGCCTTGTCCCCCCTACTGTAATGCCCACCAGGGCAATATGTAGGTACTTGAATAAATAAATAAATGTTTTATCCCAGTCTAATCCAAGCACTCAAAGCTCTCGAAACAGCATTTTCGCTGTGACAATCAGCTGGTCGAGTGAGTCAAAGATTCTTGCTGAGGCTTGGAGTACGAAGCTTGTAGTGTTCTTGTTGATAGTGAGCACCTCCAGCTCTGTTTTCAGTGAATGCTTTAGCTCATCGTTTTCTCTGTCCCACTCATGCCCCAGCACGAAAGCTGCCATTGCAGCATCAGTGCAAGGATTTCCAACATCATCAGCATCGAAGCGCTGTTGCAGGAATTCACTGTTGGAAATCCACTTTTGCGGTTTCATCCCAGCTGAGCTCTTTATTTGCTGTGCCTCTTCATACAATTTCGTCATCTCTTTGATGTTCCTGATTCTGGTTATTAAATCATCAACATGTAGGCAGCTGCCCAAAATTTCTGCTGATGGAGAGGGATCCTCAGAGACTGTAGATGATGTTGTATTGTGGCAGCAAGCATGAAAGAGCCACTCATGGCGCTAAATTGGACTCTTGTCATACGCCACACCTCTATATCACCCTCCGATGAGCCTTTACATTACGGAGGTGAGTAGCAGAACCGGAGTGCATCGCAGTTTTCACTTTTGATGCCAGTTTGAAGGAAGGTGTTCTCATTGTAGGCGGTGAATCCAATTTCGTGGCATCAAAAATTCAGAATAAGCAGCAGCAAGTCAGGGTTCAGGTTCACGCCCGTGGAGAGGGCATCGTTAAGTGATATGCAGCCTTTTGCTTTCGAAGATGCGTAGAACATGGTGCGAACTTTGTTGGTAGAGTTTGAGCGGAAAACAGCACGATGAGGCGTATAATACACTCGAGACAAGGTGCTGTCGATTTCATCAGCTGGAACCTTTTCTGCAAAGCCTTTATCCATATATTCGCGGATGGCTGCATCATAGACTGTTAGCCTGTTTTTGTTGGATCTCAGACATCGCATCAAACTGCCCAGGTGTTCTCATTGCTGGCTACCTCTTGGTGGAGTGCCTTCCATGGGAAGCTTGCCTTGTAGTGCCCGTTGGTCAAAGTCAGGGAAGGGTGAACTCTTCTCTCACCTGCTGTTCCTCTTTTCCAGACAGGCAGCTACTTTAGGAGATACCAAGGCTGTCCAGCTCCCAGAACGCTCGAAAGTTTCCCTTGCAAGAAAAAAAAAAAAAGAAAGTTCCCCTTGTGTGATTCGGCGAGCTGATAAGGCAGCGACATCCACTAATTTTAAATCAGCCGCATGAGTCATCTCGATAGTTTTCTGAAAGCAGCAGCTGGTCGGAACATATGTGTTCAATTTCAAGGGCTTCAATGTAGTGCTCCTTGCAGTCATATTGTCTCCTCAGCCAGAGTTTGACCAGCTTTCTTCATGATGTTGGCCAAGCCACCGAAAGGGGAAGTGGTCACCTCTTTGCCAGACAACCCCGCCGGGGTGGCGCACTGGTTACTGCGCTCGACTACTGTTCCCAAGGACGCGGGATCAAATCCCGGCCTCAGCGGCAGCTAAAAGCAAGGCGCCCGTGTGCTGTGCGATGTCAGTGCACGTTAAAGAACCCCAGGTGGTCGAAATTTCCGAAGTCCTCCACTACGGCGTCTCTCATAGCCTGAGTTGCTTTGGGATGTCAAACCCCACAAACCAAACCAAACCAAATCTTTGCCAGACATCTTTAGATTTAGCTCTCGCGAAAGCTTCTCTGTTACGAATAATCTTTGGCTTCCTCCGTCGAAGACACAGCAGCCAGACATCTTTAGATTTAGCTCTCGCAAAAGCTTTTCTGTTACGAATGATTTTTGGCTTCCTCCGTCGAAAACACAGCGAGCAGGGCGCTTTCTTTATGGTCTGTCCACCCAACCCTGTGCCGCCTGAAGCGGCACGGCAATCTTGTTACTGCTGCTGAGAGATGCTGTTGAATGCAATCCTGTAACAGTCTCGTCGTTGGCATTCGAAGCAGGCAGATCGCAATGAAAAGTAATGTATCGTCGGCCACACTTTGCGCACCATAGTGTCCAATTCTTGCATTTTTTCGTCGTGTACTCTTTTTTGCACATCAGTAGCACTTCCTTTCATTTCGCAGTCTTTTTTTTTTCTTCTCTTCCATTGATATTGATGCATTACAGTCTGCCGCATTATGCGTCTCAGAGGCAGAGAAAGGGCACCTCTCCTTGCTCAATTTGGCACCCTCTGGGAGGCTGGCCACTGAGCCCTTGACATTGACATTGTTGGGAAGCTATTCTCTGGGATGGCCAGGCCTTCATATTTGGTGAGGAGCATGCGTGCTTCCTCCGTGTATTTTTTCTCTGCTATCCACTTCCAGATGAATTGATTGCAGAATGACTTGAAGACACGAGCTGTCCAATACATCGCTGTCCGCACTGTGGGCATCATGATACTTAACAGCTCACTCGTCAGGCAGCACACGAAACAAAGCTACGCATAGCAGTGCACCATGGCTGTCTGATCCGACGTCTAATGCTTCATGCCCTGCGATGTGTCACTGAACGTGATCGTGGAGGCATCACAGCACGTTCACGTCAGTCAAAGTTCTAACCTGGGGTATCTTTAACAGCTGTGTGAGGTGTTCTTGCACGAGCAGATCCTGTCTTCTGAGTGACGGTGTAGTCATAATTCTTCTCCGTCGCCTGAATGCCGATCAAGGCTGTCTCTGCTTTCCCCGTCAACACTGTCAGCAGGTACAGGAACGCTTATATTCTGGTCAAGGTGTTATTCGCATGGACTGCTTGCCAGAATTGCTCACAGAACAGTTTGCCAGCCAAGCTTGTTGCTGCTAAATTTCTGGAGCTCCAGCTTGGGCATCAAGAGATACGGCCGTGGCCTCTTCTGTATTCACCATGCTTGTTACACCGTTAGGATTTAATGCACTTAAGCACCGAAGTGTTGTCCGCATTCGGGTGATGAGAGCTTGACACTGACAAACACCTTTATATTCTGCCATGAGGCCTTTTTCACGCACATGGGGCTCAATCTGGGCTTCCAGTTCTTTTATCTCTTTAGAAATAATATCCAACTCGTCTGATATTTCCACAATGGGGTCTTGTTGCTGAGGGCTCAGGTCATCTTTCGTTCTGAGTCCTGCAAGCTTTGCGCTGAGTCGTTCCAGTTTGGTGCGCATCACCTCTTTTTTGTTTGGAGTCACTCCTATGCCACCATCCGTTGCTGTTCAAATTGCTTGCCTTACGCTGCCATTGTTCTTCGATTTCGATTATTACGGTGTTTCGGCACAAAAAATGTTTGTTTCTTCAATGATGTTAGGAAGGATGTTAGGATGTTAGGTTTTTATGAAACAACAACAACTGAGGTTTATTTCTACAACTGGTAATACACAACTATGCACTGGCCACAGAGCATCCAAACGAGCCTTAACGAACTGCTGGCATGTTCGACTGCTAGTTTTGTAAAACCGTGTGACAAGATGCACCTTTGAGCCCACATGAAAATGGCCTTTGGTCTGGCCTGCTTGTTTTCAATGCAAGATTGCTGTCATGAGGAGAGGCTAGCAATTGTACCGGTTGTCTTGCGGTGAACTCTTAGCTGACTGAAGGTTTGCGATAGCTCTCGCATGGCCTGCTGTGCCAGTAACAGAACTGGACCTCTCATGGTCAGTAGTGGCTTTTCCCAAAGCACCATCTGCTGTAGCTTTGATGCGAGCCGTAACTTCAGTGGCACTTGTGCTGCGCGCCAAGAGATGCGAGCAGCTCAACCTCCGACACTTAAGTTTGTTCCCGCCTAATATTTGGCGCTTGCTTGTGCCTACAAAGTGGATTCTGAAGATGCACCCCCTCCTACCTTACTTCTTTTTTTTTATGCCTGGGGCAAATGGTGCTTGGCATATGGAAGTGTACATATATGCATCATGGGTCACCACACCCACAGTGATTTCTGTGCTGCCAATGCAGTCGAGGTCACTTATAACGACCACGGTTATAATGAATGCTCACTTATTACAAAAAAAGGCGGAACTGCTGTCAAAACGCGTGCTAGAGCTGTGGCGCTGCTCTTGGATAAAATAAAGCAAACAACTGTGGTCGCATCACTCGATTGTAATCAACTGGAAGGCACCATAAACTTGCCCCCAAAGTCGAGAAACACAAGCTTCTCTGTCACCGCGGAGGTGCGCATGTCTCGCAGCACCTTTGATCTCTCCCCATGTGCAAAAAAAGAAATGTTAAGATATATATGCGCAAAATAGGAGCAGCATTGAAAACGAAAATGAATGCACTGCATGTGGCGAAGGAGCAACTAATGATAGCTATATGAAAAGTCTGAATACCAATTAGGAGGTACTCCTTGCTGGTCTACTTGCTGTGCCGCTGCTGTATGCATGCAGAGTGCAGGCAATAGGCAATTGTCAAGCTTGTGTTAAGCAAGCAGTGTGCACCATTTAATTAAAGTTAGTATGTATGTGATAGTTTTCAGGTAAAGTGCTTCGTCTGTTTGGTTTTTAGGACTGAAGTTCCTTTCTGGTCTTTTTGGACTAAGCAGCTTTTGCACCAAGTTTCTAGCTGTGAATAGGCGTAGCTTAATTTAGCACCAAGTGTTATAGCGGAATGATTAACACAAGGCCGGGTATCTCTTACTAAGCGTTCTTTGTGAATGTGTTTTGGAGGTTTCATTGCTGGGCCATATAACTTTTGTCATGGGTTGAAGATGTGATGCTGAGCCCTCTGTTGGTCACCGTAAGTACGCCAAACGCTAATTGTGTCCCTAAAGTGGTTCATCTGCAGAGAGGGTCTGACGTAGCAAATACAACCCCTGACACAGCAAATACAAACGCGGCAGTTATTGGCAGTTATTGCTGAAGATTTTTCAGGGATCATTGCGATGAAGAGCACAGTGGTGCTTTTAAAAGCTTGCTAGCTGTTAAACTGTCTGCTCTGCATATTCATTAAGGCTTTTCATCATTAACACTTTTTGTACTGTCAATGCCAATGTACTAAGCCAATGAAAGGCTTAGACACGTTGCCTGCTGCTGTCAGATGGGCAACTCCCTGGTGCAAAATTGAAGTTCTTCTGGTATGCAAGGGAGACTGCATTGCAGTAGTAACTAGGGAGGTTTCAAGATGATCCACAGCATTCGTGTCCTCCAATTCACAGATGAAAAATTGTGTAGGACCCCACAGCCCTATGATACAGTAGATCCTCTAGGATATATGTTGCCAGTTCATACAATTTCCTGCTTCGTAAGCCAGTGACTGGCAAAAATCTTTACTGTATTAAGTTCTTTACTGCATCATTTCTTGGTGATCATGTGGTCTTGAAGATGCTGGTTGTTAAAATAATCACTCCAAAATACCTTCCATCTCTCTCTTATCGTCTCTTCATGCCGTTTTCTTCTTTCAATTATAAGATTTTTTGTTTTCATCTTGTGGAAGTACCTCTTATTCATGAGGGAAAGGTGGCTCCGAATACTACTGAGCTTAATTTTATGTTATAATCAAATCCTTGCATGAACACGGCATCATCTTCCACTAGTTCTGTCTTTGAAAAGCCAATAGATGAGAAAGGCGCACGGCATTGTCAAGCACTGCAAAACCAAACATGCCATGCCTCCACTTTCCACCGCTGCCTCGTGCAGCACACTGCAGCAAATGTTCAGCGATTTCTTCTCTTTATTTCTTGCTGCACTTTTACTCTCCTTTACTTTCTGAACAGACCGTGCCACCTTCTTTCCATGTTTGTAGACAGCTGTAATATTTTTTTTTTTTCCTACGCGCTTCATGCTTTCCTTCACGGCTCCAAGGCCTACGTAAAGTTGGCTTCTTATTGCTGCTAAACCGAGTGGTACATCCATAAAAAAAAAAAAAAAGAACTTTTTCTTATTATTATTGTTTCAATATCCTAGGTAACGCGCATGCGGCGGTCATTTCGTGGGAATTCGTCGCCACGGCCAGACGCACTTTACTATAACCGATTTTTACCAAAAATGCATTTAACTATAAAGAGGGGGAAACGTACAGTCGTCTATTGAAGGTGAAATGGGACTTCAGTTTTACTTCACTATCTTCGAATTTACTATAGCGGGGTTCTACTTTATACACTTCAGCAAGACCATTCAACTTCAATCGACTAGATCCAGTTCATATTATTGGGGCTACGGTTATCATCTAGTGTGTACAGAACATTCTCAATAGCCAGCCTTTATGTGGAAACGAATGAACCTTTCTTACAAGATCAAAGAATTGCCCTAACTTGTTCATATGACTTCAAAATTCGTTTTCAGCGAAACACTCATGTTATTCTACAGTCACAAAGTGCCCATCTGGGATTCTCTTCAGCAATAAGCGCCGGGCAGTAAAGCCACCCTCTTGCGTTTCGAAGAAAAATATCAGGAACTGGACTTAGTAAGTGAAATGCCAAGTATTAATTGCCCCAAGACACAAACCACTCCCATCGTGGTATACCATACCTGATGTTTTTGACCGCACACTAACACGGTTCGAGAAAATGCACACATCACGTGACCTCATATTACAGGAACACCTGATGCTGAAGGAAACAATGTAGGAATTACACCGCATTGTATACAAATTGCTCAAAAACTAAGGACTATGTCAGAAGGCGAATAATATAGGATGAAATAGAAAAATCAGTACCACTCTGTCAGTGTGCATCAGCTTTTACAGCAGAATGTTATGCATGCAGTTTGTGTCGCTATGGGGCAATTAATGAATGAAAACATCAAAAATAGCATTATTTACACAGATTCATTAAGTGTCCTTACTGCATTAACCTCTAGAAACGCCGTTGAGCCATCATCAGGAAACGTAATACATAACTTAGTAAAAGTCACGACACTAGAACATTCCATAAAATTGCTGGGTCCCCAGTCACAATGGAATTAGAGATGATGAGTGAACAGATGCATGCGCTGCACAAGTCAGAAGCATGGAAGTAAAACAGGTGTATGTGCCACACAGAGATTGCATGAAATTAGTTCACGGCCAACTAAGAGTTAAGTGGCAGGTTTCTTGGGAAAATGAAACAAACAAACAGCATTCCACGAAGCCCATATTGGAGGAATGGAAATCATGCCAGCACCAGAAACGTTTCATTGAAGTAGTCTATGT
Source organism: Amblyomma maculatum (assembly GCF_055883805.1). Classification (NCBI taxonomy): domain Eukaryota; kingdom Metazoa; phylum Arthropoda; class Arachnida; order Ixodida; family Ixodidae; genus Amblyomma; species Amblyomma maculatum. Next base: position 99,259,293 of record NC_139349.1, on the reverse strand, counting down.
ATTGGGCATGCACATTATATGCACAATTTCTTGCTAACAAAGACACACAAACCTGTATGAGAATTGTGTGGTGACCAGCTCATAGTAAATCACATTTTAATCGCATGTACAAAAATCACACACCTAATAAAAAAATATTTTACTTTATTTTACAGTCAACGCATCCCATTTCATTCACCACGTCGAAATTTCCCAAGCCTTCCACTACAGCGTGTCTCATAGCCTGAGTAGCTTTGGGATGTTAAACCACCCAAACCAAACCAGCACTGCTTTTAGGAGAACATGCACTTGTCCACTTTTCACATGTTTAAAGGTTTCTCAAGGGAGCCAATCTTTTGTGTCAACTGCAGTTATCTAGATACCTAACCTTGTGTTTAGCACATGATAGCCATAGACGCCATAAAACCCCATATAACTAACAAGCAAACATGACGACCCTCATCTTACCGCTCCCAAGCTATGTGGGCCTTCATTTTGGTTTGCTGTCCCTTCAAAATATATTGTAGTTGTTGCTCTCATAGCTGCTATGCGAATTTAAGCTGTACTTCAGCTCTCGGAAACCTGCGCAGCTCTTTAAGGTAATTAACGTTTTAGCGCTAATAAAACTTTTTTTTTTTTATGTGCACTTGGCGCATAGAAACTGTTACTTCACCACTTGAATGTAATATATTTTGTATAGGCTAAAAACAATATGATTGCAGCAATTTTTTATCCTAAAAAATTACATGCTTTAATGTTTCAAAGCTGCCACTGAGCCTGTTGTTTCCAATGGTTGCTTGTTCCAGCATCTGTTAAGAACGCATTAACAAACCAGCTGTTCTCGGACCAATGCTGTTCGAACCAACCGCAATTTCCTCCTTGATCAACGCAGAGGCGTGCACAGCACTCGAGCCAATACGCTGTGAGCTTTTCGGAGGCCTCATGATCACACATAACTACTAGTACTTCCCTGCTAGTGACCTGTATAATGCTAGCACGTACATTTTACATTCAACTGTACTCGTTAATGTGGGTTGCAGAATGATGCCTACGAAGGTGGCATGTGGACGTGCCTGTGTACAGGGTGAGCCAGAGTGTGCGAGTGGGAGGAAGTACAGTGTGGTTGTGGCAGTGCCGTCAACATGGCATCAACTGCTTTGGATTGTAGCAGGACGTTCTAATTCACATTGCAGGGATCTCTTTGTGTCTCTTGCGCGTTTTCTCAGTTAAACTGTTTATTTATTTATTTGAACCTCGATGGTCCCCAGGAGGGACATTACATGAGGTTTGGGTGCTTGAGAACGGCAGTTAACAATGACTGTTCGTGGTGATTACAGAGATGACATAACTTCTTTGATGGCAGTCTTGAAATGATCAGGATCAGGGATTGACTAGCACAAGGCTGCTGGAAAGGTAATTCCAGTCGTGAGCTGTGTTCTAAAAAAAAAAATAAAAACTTCTGGAATGTAATACAATAGAGCCCTTTTATAGAAAGTCACTGGGACCAACAAAAATCTTTAGTATATCAGTTGTTGGTGACGACATATGTTCCTGAAAATGCTGTCTGGTAACTAAATGGCTACTTACTGAACATGTTTTGTTGCTTAATGAAAAAACAACACTCTAAAATATCTTCCATCTCACTCTTATTGCCTCTTCATGCCATTTTTTTTCAGTTATAAGATTTTTTGTTTACATCTTGTGAAAGTATCTATTAAGCATGAATGCAGCATATGGCTGCAAACACAACAGAGTTTGATTTCATGCGAATACCAGAGCCTTGCATTAATATGGCGTCACCTTCCGCTAGTTCTGTCTTTTAAGAGGCAAGATATGAGAAATGCGTGCAGCACTCAAGCGCTGCAAAACTGTATACGCCAAGCCTCCAGTTCTTGCTGCTTCATGCTTCACGCTGTATAGTGCTGGGAATGTTTGGCCATTTCTTCCCTTTCCTATTTCTCGCTGCATTTTTAGTTTCTTTTACTTTCAGAACGGACCGCGCCACCTACTTTCTGTTTGTACGCAGCTTTACATTTTTTTTTTTCCCCTACCACTGCATGCTTTCCCTTATGGCTCCAAGGCTTACGTAAAGTTGGCTCCGCCTGGGTGCTGCTCAGCGTGGTGGTAAAATCAACTTAAAAAAAAAAAAAACTGTGTTATCATTTTTTTTTTTTTTTTTCAAAGAGAAAAAAACGCTTCGAGATTCTAAGCAGCGCGAGCGGCGATGTTATTTAGTCGGAAGTCGTTGCCGCGGCCAGACGCACGTTATTATAACTGATTTTTACAAAAAATTATCTTTGCTATAAGGGGGGGAAAATGTACAGGTCTCTGTGGAAAATAAACTGAGATTTCAGTTTCGCTTTACTATACCCGAGTTTTTACTATATCCGACTTGACTATAGCGTAGTTCTACTGTAGTATGGGCATGATGCGGGATGACACTGTTAGAACGGCCTGTGCAAGGCATATTCGACGCACTGGTTGAATAAGCTGGCTGTCAAGGGGTGAACAATAGAAAAACCTGCAATGAAAGCAGAGACGTGAAATTTGGTGATAGCAATGGAAAAAGGAAGTTGTATTTTAAGCTAAAGCAGATATGCTACAGTATCATGAGTAATTTGAAACACTGAAGCAACTAGTGAGGTTCTGAACAGATTCAAGAGCTGTAATGGCTAGACAAGGGCGGGTCAAAGATTCCACTAGCTTATTCAAGTTTAGGTAGCACAAGTGTTTTGTAAGTTAAAAATCTTTTAGGAAAAAGGTACCTAATTGTCCAATTTGACGAATTTATTATGTGGTTAACTAAATCAGTGGTGAGGTTGATACCAAGGTATATAAAAGAATTGGTGGAAATAATGGTAGTATTGTTAATTTTATTAGCAGGCAGAGTATAATTTCGGTGGCAGTAAAAAAAATAGTAGTACTGTCTTTGTAGTATCTGGGGGCATTACAGAGGTCAGTTTGGAGAAGTGTCGCTGTGTTAGTTATAGAGGGGTAGGATGTGCAGTCATCCACAAAAAAACTAGGATGATAGATGTTACTGTGAAAGGCAGGTTGTTAATATTTATTAGAGCAAGGGGCCAAGCCTTGAGGTACTCCTGAAAGAACATGCAAGTAAAACAATGAGAAGCGATTTGTGGAGACCAATTGCATGCAGTTGATTAAAAAGCTTCGGATCCAGTTGGAGGCGAGTGGACAGAGGCTTAAAAGAGACACTTTTAATAACGGCAGGAATGGGGTATTTCATCAAATGCTTTCTCAAAACATAAGAATAATGCATCAGTTGGGATATTGAGGTTAAAATTGAATTAATGTTGTGCAGGAACAAAGCTAATTGGGTCTCACGTGAGCGGCCTTTCTTGAATTCATGCTGGTTTGGATCGGAAAAGTTGACCGATTTTAGAAATGTAGCAACGTTGGAATAAATGATGTGTTCCATGATCTTAGAGCACACAAGAGTTAGTGAAGTGGGTCCGGGTGATCGGTCAACTTTCTTGAAAACTGAAATGACCTTTGCTTGCCAGTTTGCCAGTCAAATGAAACGAAGCCAGTATGAATGAGAGAATAAGACTGGGAGCATGTTCAATGTTTTTTAAAACTTTGGAATTAATTTCATGAATAGTCCAGGAAGATGGAACATTTTAATGAGTCGATAATATTAACAATATCAACTTTTATTTATTTCCGGTTGGTTGCAATGTACAAGAGAAAAAAGGCATGTACAGAGACATAGGTAGGCGACGCCACCAGCCAGCTTTATGCACATATATCGATGCACATAACTTCTAAAGCAGTTTTATTCCTGAAATTCACTGATTAAAGGTTTTTGCAAGTGGGAGATAATGCACCTGTACTGCCCAGTCCAGTGGGGGCCTAGCTTGAGAACAGATAAATGTTTCTCTTCATAAAAGCAGTAGCTCTTAGAAAGAAAATAGGATAATAGGAAGGGTGATTAAAAAAATTAAAAATAAAATTAAGATAGGATTACCTCAGACACACACACCAAAGGGTTATTCAGCTATGCAAGAGAATCGTTAAGCGACATTAAAAAGAGAAATAACACACAGTGATAAAGAGGCAAAAATAAGATGAATTGATGAGGGCAGCAGAGTTAAAACTAATTTAGCAAATCTGCTTAGAACGATTAAGGTGGCAACAATTGTGCATGTGCTAAGCCAAATTATATCCTTTATTGATAACCCGTCCTCCTTTGCTGCCTTTCTGGTACCAAATGAGACTCGGGACGTTGCAAAATTTCTGCCTAGAAAAAGCCTCTACAAGGTCCTGTACTTCGCCTGCTTGCTTTGGCATGTGCACTCCAATGTCTCGGTGCTGTAATCCCAGGTGGCTGCCAAGGTGGACGTGCACTGGGGCAGGTTCAGAATGTTATCTAGTCTCAGCTTGGTCCCCTAACAATCTATGAAAAGCTTGATGGATCTCTCCAAGTTTAGCGGTACTGGAATCTGCAATAAAGTTACAATGTTTGATGTGAGGAAGGCTGACTGATTTGCGGAATAGCCTGCAATCTTTTCTTGCATCACCAGCACGGGCGTGGCTTGGGATTTTTATGAGTTGAAGGTAATGCCATCCATTGGTGGATGTGGCAGTGATGAGAGACAGGCAACATTATGAGTCGCTTTGTTAGTAAAAATTCAATAGAATGTATAGTTTGAGACATGGGTCACGTCAGGTACGCCTACTGGTGAGCCGGTGTTGTCACAGAGTGAAATAGTAGCATTTGCATCAGGGTTAATTGTTTTCCAAAAGCACTTTGGGTTGGCTCGTAACATTTCAGAGAGGGTAGTGGAAAATAACTGGCATTTAGTTTCGGCAGTGAGATAGGAATATTGCTTAGCAATGGAGTGGTATTTGTTCTGCGCACATTTAGTGTTGGACAACTTGGCAGAACGAAAAAGGTGCTCTTTGTTGTTTGTATTAAGACAGTATTTGGACGTGAGCCTCACCACTGAAGCGAATGGCATTATCACATCGCTCTTGCACTAGAGTAGACCATGTGGTTGTTCTTATTATGTACTGCAGGGCTGGAAGATGGGGAAAGAAAACAGTTACATTAGTCTTAGTTCTTCTCTGTTAGCGAGTTCTTGCATTGCGCATTTTGAGAGTATACTGTCACGCTAACAGCAGCAGGCTAGTTATGCTCCTATCACGGTGGCTTATCAGTTCCTCAGTGCCATACTTAAGTGACGAAGCACGGTGTAAGCTCCAATTCCAATCCAGAAGATGGGACACAAAGAGTCGTGGTTATATAAGACCAGAATGGGCAAAAATGTAAGTTCACGCTGTAGTGCATGCAGGGAATATTCCAGGAAGTAATTAAGTTGTTGCTAAACTGCCTAACAAGCAGCTACCAGTACAAAAGGCACTAGCTGAAATACGCCTCCACAGTTTAAAGGAGCACCAATATTTTTGTTTGGTGCATATAATAGCCACAGTTGCTGATTCACCAAAAACTCCATATAAGTAACTAGAGGAGCAATGTAGATAGATTATTCCTCAAAAACACTACCTACATTCCTTTTTTTTGCATGAAAATATAGCTGTGGCACTAAAATAATCCCACCTGAATGACCAGAGACCCCTCCTGATTCAAAGGGCCCGCGAAGGAATAAACTGCGATGGCATCACTTCCGTGATGCCTTTGCAACAGATCTCATCTGCCTATCAATGAAGTCACTTCTAGAGCCCAGGAGTGCAGCTAGAAATGGGAACTAGCCCGCTAGCCCCATCACTTATCAAGTCTGCTATCATGGCAGCAAAGTGTAAGGCCGCCTCAACTGCCTCACTAACCAAATTGCAGTCCCTACAGAAAGACAGATGCCCCCCACTTTCTTCACTGCACTGTATGTGTTTGCATCTTGTTATGCATGCATACAATAAATATTCACTCTATAGATGCCAAAGAAACTAGGTGAACTAATTGAACTAACTATATGTGAACTAATTATTCGCTTCACTTTCAGACCGTCTCTAAAAGGTCTCAAAAGGCCCTGCTTCTTGCATAACAAGTTTCTTCTAGTCTATTAGTGAAATAGTATCCAGTTTTTTAACCCTTGTGTGGACAATACAAGCCGTTACTGCTATTTTAGACCGGAGGTTACACGGAGCTGTTCATTGCAGATCATTTTCCATACCAATATATGTATAGGCATGCCACACAGCAATTTGTATCACTTTCACCATTTACCTCTGCATGTGGGTAAATAAATAAATAAATAAAATGTTAGCTAGAATCCATCTACTGATCAAGAAATTCATAGTGCTAGGCCATTTATGTGATTGCAGACGAAGCAAGCTGATGGAAAAATCTGGCATTTTAAAATACTTTTCTCGTAAATCTGTTTCAGATCTGAAGTTTGCATGATCGTCATCCAAAGTTTGTTGTACTAATGAAGACGAGACTTTTGAACGTCAAAGAAAAAGAAAAAGCTGCATTCTGTTGTGCAGTGGTAGTCATTGATCAGTTCATCTCGCTGCGGAGCGAAAGTGCGCAGAACTAAAGGTGTGCATCAGACTTGTTGGTGGAAAGTGAGTAAAGCTTTTAATATTTAGGTGTATATAGGGTAAAGAGCAAATGTATAGAAATTGGCATTTTGGCATTTGTAATCATTTCCAAATCTGCAAGTGTTCTTGTATGTTTATATATTTATACTGTTTTGCTGCAGTGTGTGCATTGGGACGCTGTAGATTGTTGCAGAATATGGAGAAAGTTTGCACAAGAATATCCCGCTTATTATATTCCTATAAGGCAACTCTTCCTACTGAAAACCGTGGCTTTGAAGGCAGTCACATTCTTTCATCCGAGAAATTTTTTTCTGCTAAGCGGAGCCTTTGAGCACACACTGACTGGCACCAGAATGTTTTCTTGAAGTGCTGAGGCAAAGTGCAAGAAACTTGGGCAATTTAACATGTTAGGCCAAATGTAAAATAGGTGTGTTAACACTTTGGTTTCAGATTGCGCACACTCATTAGCATACAGTTATAATCTACCACCCGATTGATATGTAAAGCCTAACTTTATCCAAGGTTGATGAACATGCCTGCATGGCCTAGGAATAGCATGGCAGACTCTGGATGGGTCCTAGTGGGTTCAGTTCCCAGCTGATTCTGCCATCTCAAAAGTGCTCTTCAAATTCGGCAGGTGCTATCAATTCAGCGATGACGTGGTTTCGTGACATCGCACAAACCGCAGACACGAGCGTGTCGCACGACTGCTCCTGCTGCATGAACCTAGAGACATCTGACATCATACAACAGCTAAATGGCCGAGTAGCAGTTCGATAGTCTGATACAACTGAAGTCTACAGTAACTGCCACACACCATTCCTCTGCGACAGAAAATAGTCCGCCGTTAAAGCCTTCCTAATTACCTAACAAAGCTAGGATGCCAAACAAGTTGATTCACAATCTGCTGTTGGCAGTTATATTACGATTAGTCCAAAAATAAAGCCAGTAAAGAAAAAGGATAGTTATATTACCGTTCTTCTCATGCCTCACGGGACCTAACATCAGCTAGCTTAATTTCCGAGGAGTCTGCACCCTGTGCAGTCCACAGGGGCGACTTTCAGCTCTAAATAAAGTGTTTTTGCTTAGTCTGTACGCACTGTGCAGGGCTGGGCAAGATACTTCAAAAAAGTATCTTCGATACCGATACTCGCTACCTTAAAAAATTATATTTCCGATACCGATACAAGATACAGAAACGAAATCGGTTTCCGATACAGATACTCGATACTGTATTTTTGATACTTCGATACATCTCTTAAATCCCAGTATGATAAAGGCAGTAATATTATTGAAGAAGCTGGAAAATTTTACCATGGTTTCTGGAACTTTCAGTGGTACCTATATCGCAGTTTGTTTCTCTAAAAGGGCTTAAACGAATTCGACAGCACGGATTTATTGAAGCTCCGCTGTCTGGTCAGCTGGCTTTAGTCACAACTTGACATTGAATTGAAGCCAGGATTACAAAGCTTCCACAAGCAGCCTAGCGAACAATTTCTTTCACCTAGTGTTCTTCATACGAACTGCCCTGTGAGCACTTGGCTACATTAAATCTGGAAGTTCTTCTATTGCTTTCCATTTCATATATTACACGTTACTTATGCGATGACCCCCTCCGTTTTTTCTTTGCTATAAGGCTCAGTGCTGCATGCTCTTGGACAACTGAGCAGGTATTTTGATATTAGTGCAATAGAAGACATTTGAAGCTCGCATTATGTGTTAAAACCTAGATGAGAACAAAAATAAAATGGCTGAACGTTTTTATTAGTTCCGAAATAGTCCCGCGATGTGGACGTTCTGTAAGTGAGGCAAATAAGAAAAGCGTCTCCATATAGTTAGACGAGCACGCCGCACTGCTATATTTGATGAAGGGGCCCTTTACCGGAAAAGAAGAGTGAATCATAGCCGCGTCGACTCGATGATCTTGAATGTAGTTAACAAAGTCAAGATTCATTAGCACCTTTCGAGAACTTAGTCTGGTTTAGATAAAAGAAAGAAGCATTCTTTTTAAGAAAGAGTAGCTAATATGACGTCAATCAATTCGCATATTTCAAAAAGATTTTAACAGTTTATTGCTTTATGAAGTAAGGGTTCTTCGCAAGATTTATTCACGTTTCGCTGAAATGTTTGTGGCATAAAACTTATTTGACTTTGGGTTTGTTATTGAAACCTATGTGCTGGAAAAGTGCTTTTACATAGCTTTTACATCGTGTTGAAATTATGCACTTTCATCTTCATATTGAAAGACTCGGTAAGGCGGGCTGCCCAACCTCACTTTTCTTTAAATTAGGTGATGAATTCATGCTCAAAAATGCGCAAGACTGAGTAAAAAACCTCTTTCACAAGAGTTGGCTAGCTGAACTAAAAAGTAGTAATTTCATATCTCCTTAAGGTTTCTCATAACCTTAAGAAGATTTCAGATTCGCTGAAGTCTTCACCTTAAGTTTTCAAGACTTTTCAACTTGGTGGCAAAACAGACTTCTAAACCCGTGATCCTGGCATGAGGCATTCAAAATAATTGTTTCATGCGTAACAGGCGTCGTGTATAAGGTCCTGCTCAGCTGTGGTCGTTTTTATACTGGCCAGATGGGTAGATGTTTAAACAACTGCTTGCATGAACACGTGCTCTCCCTGGAGAAGCCTTGGGAACCATGTCTGGCGGTTTGCTGTCGAAGTTGCAAAGAATTGCACACAGATTATAGGACGAAAGAAGGGCTGCTGGAACAGGAAATATAGTTGAGGTTGAGGCTATCTTGAGGTCACAACCTGATAAATGTGTTACCATTCCCTCGGCGTCCATTCTCCAGAGAGTATTGTTTCTGTCTACATGACTGTAGGTTTTTTTTTTTGGCCTTTCATGTTTGTTTGTTTGTGTTATTGTTGTTCCTGTGTGTTTTAGTTCTTTTTTGCACCTCTGATTGTTCTCCTCCTGAAAGTTTTGTTCCGTATTGCTCCTGTTAATTGCGTCTTCTTTGCGCAGTTTTCATGCAATCTTTGTGCCGACTGACAGTGTCGGTTTGTTTGCAGTTAAATTGTTTCCTTACATTTCCACTCACTTTACGGTTGAGTGTGCATTTTCTCGCAGGTTTCGTGCCATCCAACCTCGCTGTTGCAGATCCGAGGGGCTCATTTAGCAATGCTAGGAGACAAATTTCACGCCTACCTGCAGCATGGCCATCGTAGCTACACATGGTGGCCTATCACTCATGATGAGATCACCAGTAGGATACAACTAAATAAAAATGGCAGCTGCTATGGGCCATGTCACACAGTGTGTGGTTTGAAATTTCACTGAAAGATGCCAGAGATTAGATTCCTGAGCTTGTAATCCGGTTTGATACTTAGGTCTCCATTTCGGTAATCAGAAAAGTCTCAGCCACCGATTACTTTGTGACAGAGTAATTTGGTAATTCTGTATTGCTGTTAATGCAGATAGCATATTCTCTATGCTGCAGAATTGAGTTGTATCTGATTATGGCGAACCTTGATAAAGAATAGTTCCAGAAATTACTATGTACTAATCAATCAGCTGCAAATTAAAAAAAAATAAACTTTTTTTTAATAACTCGCTCCATTCCAAGGAGTTATACTCTGGGCGAATGATCAAAAGCATGACTTCCATACACTGAACACATCTAGCACCAACATTTGAACCCATTTCCGGATCTCATTAAGTGCATGCTGCAAAAGACACGCACTCCACTGTACCGCGCAGAGTAGGGATTGTACAGACAGCAAACGTGGCTGACAGGAAATGTAAGAGTGGCTGCTGCTGCTGCTGCACTTGTATCTTCCTCATAATTCATAAACGAGGACTCTTATGAAGGCTTGCACTTCTAACATAATTTAGCACTGATGGAGTACAAGAGTGGCAATGAAAAAAAAAAAAAGTATCATTTACAAGTTCAGTTTTCAGGTTGCCGTTAAAACTTTTCCTTTTAATATGTCAGAACTTACAAGAAACAACTTAGAAAAAAGCAGCACTTCATAACTATGGGAAATGGTAGGTGCCTTCGTAATGCTCCACTAACAGTTAACAGAATTGGTTTTCTATTCTATGTTCAACCATATCAAGTAGGTCGAACGCATCAAAACTCTTGAGCTTATAGCTTAGTTTGACAGTTAGCTTTTTTAGGCAACTAGAAAAGTTTTAAGAGTGGGCTTTCTGTCACGGAAGAATGGTTTGTGGCGGTTACTGTAGACTTGAGTTGTGTCCGACTGTTGAACTGCTACTCAGCCATATAGCTGTTGTGTGATGTCGGAAGTCTCTAGGCTCATGCAGTAGGAGCAGTCGTGTGACACGCTCGTGTCTGGGGGTTTGTTTGATGTCACGAGACCACATGCCATCGCTGAATTGATAGCACCTGCCGAATTGAAGAGCACTTTTGAGATGGCAGCATCAGCTGGGAACTGAACCCACTGGGAGCCATTTAGAGTCAGCCATGCTATTCCTACGCCATGCAGGCACGTTCATTGACCTTGGTTAAAGCTAGACTTTACATCTAAATCAGGTGGTAGATTACAACCGTATGCTAATGAATATGTGCAATCTGAAACCAAAGTGCTAGCACACCTATTTCATATTTGGCCTAACATGTTAAATTGCCCAATTTTATTTCTTGCACTTTGCCTCAGCACTTCAAGAAAACATTCTGGTGCCAGTCGGTGTGTGCTCAATGGTTCCGCTTAGCAGAAAAAAAATTCTCGGGTGAAAGAATGTGACTGCCTTCACAGCCATGGCTTTCGGTAGGAAGAGGTGCCATATAGGAATATAATAAGTGGGGTGTTCTTGGGCAAACATTCCCTATATTTTTCAACAAACTACAGTGTCACAATGCACACACTGCAACAAAACAGTATGCACATAAACACACAAGAACAGTTGCAGATTTAAAACTGTCACGAATGCCAAAATTCTAATACCTACAGCTGCTCTTTACTCTCTATAAACCTAAATATTAAAAGCTTTACTTGCTCCCAACAGACAAATCTGATGCGCATCTTTAATTCTGCACACGTTTTCTTCACAGCGAGATGAACTTATCAATGACTACCATTGTTAAACAGAATGGAGCTAATTTTATTTTTCTTTGAAGTTCAAAAGTCTTTTCTTCATTAGTAATAACAAACTGAATCAGCAAGCAAACCAGACCTGACACAGAATTACGAGAAAAGTATTTTTTGAAATGTCACATTTTGCCATCTGCTGGCGTCGTCCTCATTCACATAAATGCTCCAGCACTATGAATTTCTCGATCAGTAGATGGATTCTAGTTAGTCTTTTATCTACCCACATGCAGAGGTAAATGGTACAACTGATAAATTGTTGCATGCGTGGAAAATAACCTGCAATAAACAGTTCCATGTAACCACCAGACTAAAATAGCAATAATGGCTTGTATTGTCCACACAACTGGATACTATTTCATTGAAAGACTAGAAGAAACACGCTATACAACTAGCAGGGCCTTTTGGGACACCTTTTAGAGACTGTCTGAAACTGAAGCGAATAATAAAAGCATGCTATGGTAATATAGGCCAGTAATGCTAACATTTTATTGAATAATTAACAGTTAATGATGATTACAAATGAACACATCAATATGGTACCTTATCTTAGTCACCAAAGTGGCAGCGTTTTCTTGCCTCTACTTTTTGCCTCCAATGTCGTTTTCGTGTTAAAAAGGTCCATTTGCTTTCTGCTAGACATATGCCTGATGTCTCTTACACATATCAAACACGACCACTGCAAAGTCTTTTAAGACAACACTCAGTCAACACTCATTGGAATTTTTGCCGTAACACATTACACAGGTACACACGGATGACTCTTCTCCATCTGCTCGGTTGCTGGCATTCATCCGTTTGGTGATGTTCCGTGGATGCGTAGTGAAAAAAGCTTTCTTCTTTGCTTTCCAGAGTTCTTGTTGCGCCACACTTGCACATGGAAACATCCCTAGCTTCTTTAGTGCACTGCGTATGGTGATCCTGTTAACACCAAACAACTCGCCAGCTTTGTTTAGCGAAAGGTTTGGGTTGGCTTCGAAAGCACCGGCGACTGCGTATACAAACTCTCCTTTAGGCTTATTGCCGACTTTCTTGACTCGCTTTTTGCGTTGAACTGATCCATATTCCATGAATTTATTCACCCAGCGAAGCACTGAGCGTCCGGTTGGCGGCCTTCCACGAAATTCTTTTCTGTACTGGGCTGAGACGGCTCTTAAGGGCCGGGGATGGTCTTTATGTTCCATGTAGATGGCTACGACCCGGGTGCGCTGCTGTAGGGTGTAGTTCTGACGGACCATCGCCTCGATTCAGCGGAGGAATCGGTCCAGAATGGCAGCAATAAAGTTCGCCACGCTATAGTTATAGCGCACTAGAATATGACACAGTGCATACGCTTGCTTTCTATCCGATCATGTCGCATGACGCTTGAAGTCGAAACGCGTACTAGCTGGCGCCAATAGGTCGCAACTATCCCACAAAAATCTGCTGCTGCAGCAAACACTTTCAGACACTTTATGCACTTCACTACGGAAACAAGGACATGGAATTCTAGAGCACTGTAACTTCCGGTTACTTGCGACAAAATACTGGTGAGGTAAAACAGCTCACTTTCCGCCACAAACTTCCGATGAAAAACGTGAAGACACGACTAACGTAATAAAAATATTGGAAGGTTTTTTTTTTTTTGTTTTTCTTAGTGTTTTGATGATGATGATGATGATATATCGGTTTTGCCCTTTGCAACGGGTGGACGTCGGGCTAACCGAGTCCGACCAAAATGAAAAATTAAAGTACAACACCAAGAAAACAGTATGTGCGGTGCTCCGGGCACCATCAGTCAAAACCACGCACCACGGCCCACCACTGGAGAAGAGGCGGGGCCGCTCGCGTGCCGTGGTCGACACCTGTCCGTATATGGCCGAGGGTCCACACAGGGGAACCCCGCTCGCAGGTTTTTTGTCAGGTATTGACATCGCGAAAGTAGTCTTTAGAGTTACTGCATACTTTTGGTAGCACTTTGTGACGCCCTTGTGAGGAGGGCGTCACACAGGGGACGGCGTCACAGGGTAGCACAGTAACTCTAGTAGTCTTGTACGGCTAGCGCCGCCTTGCGTACATAAAATCAAAGCTAGATCGATAGTCTAACCGCAATCGAAACTTACGATCTTGACATACTCATAATTTTCTCTCACGTACATACACACGTTTATTTACTGCTACAGGTAAGGCATTTAATAACATTTGTGATCAGTACTTAATACGTTCGCCACAGGGGGATCTGAAAGTGAAACTGGTGAAACCAAAGGTGAAACTACAACCACAACATGTCTGCGCTCATGAACGAAGTGATTGCATGAATTACGTTCGCGCGTTTTTCTTTGATAGTTCGTTCATATTCGGCAATGGCTTCAGAAAAACGCATTAAGGCAGCTCTCATTGATTTGAGTGGTACGTTACATGTTGAAGACAACATCATTCCTGGGGCCGCCGGAGCTCTCGAGAGGTAAGCCGGTGTTCTGAAATTTATCCGATGCAGTTGTTAAACGCTGTCTTGTTCTGCAGGTTACGCAAAGCTGGAATTAAGATCAAGTTTGTAACAAACACCACTAAGGAATCGCGGCGATTGCTGCACGAGCGATTGGTTAGTTTAGGCTTCAAGATTTCCTCGGACGAAATATTCTCGTCCCTGACTGCGGCGAGGGCCTTCATAGAAATCCGCAATCTCAGGCCCCACCTCATGGTTGCTGATGCTGCTATTGAGGAATTTAAAGGTAAGCTAATTGTTACCTTGTATTGCATATATTCTTTCCTGTACCTCACATTCTCACCGCCAGTTGTGCCCTTTGATTTGGCCGTTCAATTGTTTTGAACGGCGACCGTCAGTCAGGACGCAAGTAGCTGGATGCAATCAGAACGTTTCTACCTGCATGTGGCGACCGTGACGTGCAGGTGTAGCTGGTCATGGTGCAGTTCAATATACTGTTGTTTGGTTGATAAACATTTATTAAGAACAGTCAAGGGGCTGAAGGCCCAAATCTAGGGGTCGGCCAGGACTCCTGCGATGCAGCCTCTAGAGCGAGACCGATGAGCGCTCGTTGGTCGTCCAGGGTAGAGCTGAGTAGACGAGCCCCCTAAGTATGTTGTGTGGGCGCGAGCTCCTGGTTTAAACGTCTAGTAGAAAGAACACGAGCGCTGGACTTAACTGTAATTTTTGCACCTATTCTATGTGTCATGAACCAACTAGCCCATATTTACGCTCTGCCAATTTTCGTGTAAAGTATTCACAGTAATAAAAGAAAAAAGAAATTAGCTGCCAAGTTTTTGCAGACGTTTTGCCACAGCTTAGCTCGGCACTGTGACTCTCTATTTAAGGGCTGGATACGAAGCAACCCAACGCAGTCCTCGTTGGATTGGCACCAGAAAAGTTTGACTATGGTCCGATGAATGAAGCTTTTAGGTAAATCGATTATGCAGTCCTGCACTTGAAGCACAGTTATTATGAAGCAGGTGTACATGAAGACTTTGAAAACATGCGACTTCTGGGAAATTTGTTATTTTCAGGTTGTTGCTTGATGGAGCAATGCTTGTTGCAATCCACAAAGCTCGCTACTATCGCACTAGCGACTACCTGGCTTTGGGTCCGGGACCATTTGTGACTGCTCTGGAGTTTGCCACCGACACTACAGCTCAAATTGTGGGCAAGCCTGAGAAGACTTTTTTTCAGACTGCACTTAGGCAACTTGAGACGCGACCAGAAGATGCTGTTATGATTGGTGATGTAAGTTTGTGAAGTTTAAATTGCTATCTTTATTTACTTTGAAACTATCACAAAAGCTATTTCTGCTTTTGCGACCTAGACAGTGAGATGAATTTCACTTAAACATAACCTCTATATGGCCTGAGCATGGTTAATGGTTATAGCCGTGCTTGGAACGATAAGTCCATTTCATTATTAGTCATAGGATCACTTGTATTAACATAGGCTACATGGCTTTATTTCATTGCTAGAGCAGTACTATACTTACTATAAAAGGGATGCTTCTATGGCTTGCCGTAAAAGAGATGGCAAAATTTGAATTCAAAGGTGCAGCGAGAAAGCCGGCTGCTCTAGCTGCCCTTTCTAACTTTTACTTGTAGGAAATTTATTGTGCTAAGGACTTTACTGGGACTAGGGAGCACATTGACATATTGAAGTAACAAATGCAGTAAGTGTGGCAGTTAACATTTTCTCTTTCTCTATGGCTTTATATGTTTACTCTGGAATGAGGAGGCATCTTCTGTCTGCATAAGTAAAATAAGTATATTTGGAAGTCCTTGTTTTTCAGAATGAAGAAACCACATAGTTTTCATCAGAAAAAGGCACATTGAGACTTAGCAGTGTAAAATTTAGCAGGGTTTCTCGAAATTTTCTGGTCTGGTTTGTGCCATGCAAGCTTATATGTGGAATGAGTACTCATTTTATGCTAAAGCTGTGTTCATATGATAAAGCAAGAAATTCAAGCCCAGTTAAGGCAATATTTTATGGCAGCATTTTGTATTGTAGCTTAATTTATGCGACAAACTTTGTAGAGCTCAGGCTTTTGTGGATGCTTTGTCTTGCAGTGTTTGCTCAGGTTCTGTTTGCTTTCAGGACGTTCGTGATGACATTGACGGGGCACAGCAAGTTGGCATACGTGGAATTCTTGTGAAAACAGGTACATGTTCTACTGCTCAGTCTGTGACTGGAATTTTTTTTTTTTTTTTTCCTGATATGTGGATGCTTTACAGGAAAGTACATGGATGGAGATGAAAACAAGATAGCAAATCGGCCGTGGGCTGTGGTGCCATCATTTGTTGAAGCTGTGGACGCAATACTAGACTCAAAACGTCATAAAAAATAGGGCACATAATTTGCTGGTGTGAGCAATGCTCGTGATTATGTAATAAAGTATATGTGAACAGATTAAGCTACAGAATTTTTGCAATATTGATTCTTTGTTTGGTTTCATCCATGCCAGCAGTGGAGCTAGAGCTGATGGGTTTCATGAAAGCGATCCACCTTGAATTGGTGGCCTTGTATGTGAACTGCAAATTCTTTACATGGTGTAGTTCTAGTGGGTCCATGCAATTTGCAGTCTTTTCACGTTGCAAAAGCACTGTGATTTCAAAGTATTGTGTACAGTGGGCACATGCTTTATTCTGTTGTTCAAGAATTGTAGAAGTGTGCTGCATACACTCTGCCTTCCTTGGGATAGAGTGGAATTTCGTCACTTTTCCCAGGGATGACTACGGGGCCTTTTCCAGTACCCTGGAATATGCATACCTGCCAACCCTTCTGATTTGCCGGATAGGCTTGCAGTTTTTGACCGAGCTTTCTAGCTGTACGGTCACTGCCCTGAATCTTACAATAAGTGACCTCTGTCCGCGCTAGAACGCCATGCCGCTTCTAACTGGTAGCAATGTGTTGTTTTCTTGTAGGCGGCGGCTAATTTGCCAGCGGCAGCTAGTGAAGCCGCAGTAGATGTTGAAGCTTCGTTGGCTTCACCTTCGATCACGACTAAAGGGCAGCCCCTCAGCGCGCCTGGTGTTAAAAGGTTGCTGGCGCGGCTTTGCCCAAACCTTGCTCTATGTGATCCTCCTTTAGCTCGGCCGCATGCCTCATGTTACCGATCTGCGCTTTGCCCAACAACGCCGTGATAGCGCATCTTTCGGAACTATCGCTGCCAACAATGGTCGCGACGGAATAGGTGGTGTCCAAGTTTTGGCGGACATTGCATCATGGCCAGGCTTTGTGACGTGAATTTTGACTTCCGGGGCGTTTTTGTGATTTGGTTTCTGCTGGCATTGCTTGCAAGCGGGCGGGTGCGACTTTTATTCTCTTGATATTTGCGCCTAATTTGCTGGGAATGAGGTGTTGTACTCAGCTTCCAGCTACGACAACTCTACTAGAACACGATACAATATATATGTTCCAAGTGCCGTCAAGTTGTGAATGGCGAAAACAGTTGGCCGTTGCAATCCGCTGGCTGACCGTTGAAGGAGGGTTGCACGTAGAACACGAGGCTTTATTTCGAATATTTTCTCAATGGCAAGTGTTGGATAGTGCTGTGAAAGCTAAGAAAGTTTTGTGAAGTAGGTGGTTTTCTCTCGCTCAGGAGTACCAAGTTAGTGCTCGGGCGACTTCGGCTATGCGCTACAGCTGTTTTCGCATGATGACGGTAGCAGCGAGCGGTCGTTTCACATCTTCAAAAAGTTCGCAAATTGTGTGGTTTGGCCTCCGTCAGTACAGCGGGATATATTATAAGTGCTGAGTAATTTTCTCCTCGGCCATTTCTGCTAAATGCAAGTTTCTACAACCACGGCCAGTGCAATCAGCTGTCGATGGTTGGTCTCGTTGCCTGACTAGGCCAGCGTGTCACCATTAGCAGTTGTAAGATTTATACATTGTTGTGTAAGCAATGATTTGCTGATTTAATTACAGACAACGAATAATGATTTCACTAGCCAAACAATCAGCATGGGCACGCACAAAATTGCGGAGAAATACGAGCAAGATGGCTAGTTTCATGCTTGTGCAGACTTACTACATGGTGCTGTGGTGTTTATTCTTGTCCTGTGTGGAAAGAGAGACAGTTGAAGACTATTTCAAGGATAAAAATAACAGCATTTTTATATGCTCTGGGTCAGAGTTATGAAAATCTTCACTTCAGGACAGCACTAACATTGTCCACCTATATATTTTTCATCTTTCATTGTATGGCTCATAGAAAAGCTGACAGCTGAGATACATGGTATAAAACCAACTTTTGCTCTTCAGCAAAGCAGTTTTATAATGGCCTATGTGCTGCTAAAGGTGCATGCGAAAATTAAATGAATATCTGCATAAGCTACTTTTGATGCAATTCAAGGTGCTCCATACAGGAAGTTTGTGTTATTTTCATTTGCTGTATGGCCTCCACATGGAAAGCAAGGTGCTGGGGATTGTTGGCTATCTCAAGAAGTGCAAAATTCTTCAAGGTAGGCAGGGGCCGGCCTAGCTAGCAGCTTTTATGTCTGTAATGATAAGAAGTACGAATCTTGCTGGGCAAGATTTCTGTGCTCTATACTATGCATTTTCTTACAGCTTACTGTTACTTGCCCGCAGGTCTATTGAAGCTCATTTCTACAGCCTGTACTAGGCATTTTGTCACAATTTGCTATTCCTTACTCTGCATGAGCTTTGCTTGGAGGTCGATTAATCACACATGCTGTAAAAAATGTGCTGAAAAAGTTCTGCTGGAGAAAGTGATATGAGGTATAATTACAGTACGAGAACGGTTTCCCATGTACAAGAATCTTTGCTTTTTTATGGCTGTGTAATAAAGACTAGTCACTTTTATCTTTGGCTATTTTCTTGTGCCTGACTGTTGCTCTTGGTACCCGTAGCAAAGCTGTGCTAAACGTTGATACCTTGCTTTCAAGTTATGCTTTCATTATGAAGAACCAGACTTTATTCCTGGCTTTTCGTACTTGGCTCCTTTACCTTGAACAAATTGCATATAGTGCATGCAGAAGGTATACATTCCCACATTTCAGTATGTATGCATTAACAGCCTATGGGCCTGCTGGAAACACCTGAATGTACACAATCTATAGTTTTTCTCTCAGACTCCAGCACAAAGTACACAACAGCAGAATAGTTACAGGCTCCTCCCAGCTTTTATTGGAAGAAATAATGGTTTTGCATTCTGATTGTGAAGTTTCTGGAGGTTTCAAGAGATGCCATTAAAATAAAGCTTTTAATTTAGTACTTCCCTTTTTTGGCCGACATAATGCAGCAATCAGTATTGGGGAATCAAGCATGGGAATATCAAGCATGGAGAGCTTCCACAGTTGTACGTGAATTGTATAAAATGTCCCACACACTATGCTTGGTTAATTTTGTTTATGAGTGGGCTCGCATGCACTGCAGCCTTGGCAAGTGGATATATGTGACTCTCTGACAGCCGGAACAGCTTTGTTACTAGCAGACCCAGGCCCTCAACAAACACTAGTAGAGGTTTTGGGCCGTACAGTCTTGGCTACATACATTTCGGGGTATGATGCCTGCAAAATGAATGCAGCAGTGCTAAAAATGCAACTCATACATACCATGCAGTTGCATTTTCGTAATACAACTCAAGTAAAAATCAGATGCTTGAGAGAGATTTTTATTTATTTCGTGATCGTCCTAACGTTTTCATTGACTGACAGTATGATGTTAACCATGATACAATTCTTTGGCATTCTACCTCCTACAGTTTTCAGAAGAAAAAAAAGCACATATGTAAACAAAATCAGTTGAGCTGTCAAGAGCATGTAGCTTAAAATAGCGAAGATTGTGCACACGTCTAATGTGTAGAAGCACTGGTGAGTAAATCTAGATCTTCCGGAGGAATAGCACAACACACTGTTAGAATCGCATGTCACAATTTTACCTGAGAAATTAAAACGCGGTGTACCGGCCGTGCTTGCCGATAGCTGCAGTACATCGCAACACAAGAAACCCTAGTTGCTCTGACTATCTCGGGCAGTGCAGCATAAACCGATAAAGCTTTGTAAAGACTGCAAAAAAAAAAAAAAAAGTGCACATGGTCCGCGTGGTAGTTCCTAGCCCCATAGGGTCAGGAAAAGCCACCCTTCACCACCTCTCTCCTCCACTTCGGTGGCGGACGACGGCCGTTGTGACGCGCGTCTTTCTCCCTCCTTTTATTTGCTTTCTTTTTCTATTTTCTCCTGTTGTTGTTGTGGCTGTAGGAAGAAGGAAAAGAAAATGCACGGGCCTGCTACTGGCTCGGTAGCTGAGCCACCTCCGCTGCCTCGTGCAGACAGAAGAGAAAATAGAGAAGAAAGAAAAGGAAGAGGGAGAGAAAGACGAGCGCCGCAGCAACAGCCGTCGTCCACCACCGAAACGGTGGCGGGTGCAATTTCGGCCTACAACAGATAAAAATTCTGCGGCAGGCCAGCTCCCGCCGCAAGCAGCGGTGACCCACCTGCCCCAGCCCCACTAGGGGAATAATACTAGGGTCCCTAGAAATATTGCTAGTCTCTCGTCCGCCGGCCGCGGCAAGGGCTGCCGCTGAATGATCGCCGCGGTGGCGCTGCGGTGAACCGGAGTGCGCCACTTCTGACGGAGCAGACGACGCGCGCACCCGTGCGCTTCGAAATGCATTCGCTGCGCACTGCCTGGTGCCTTGTACGTGCGATGCCGCTCTTTAGATTTTTATTTCAGTTTAGTCGTAGTATTGGATTCGCGCCCCAGTTATTTGCATAACCACGGAAACGATTTTTTTTTTGTTGTTGTTGTTGTTGTTGTTGTTGTTGTTGTTGTGACCGATGTTTTGCACGCATGCCCCGGAGCCGACGGAGAAACGAAGCCGCTTTTTATACCCTATTATCCTCACTGAATACTACCGCGGTGCCGTATTGTAATAACGTCTTCTGAAGGGTTTCTATAAACAATTGCGCTTGCATGAAGGGCTATATTAGACGCACATTCTAGGCTCAGAGGACCATATATGTGCGAGAAACAGAGCGCTGTCACTGGCGTTTTCGTTCACGCTATAATTTCATCTTAACTTCTTGTTAAGTTATAACACGTAAGTAGAACCTTTCGGATGCAGGCAAAATTAAAGCACGCAAGATGGAAACCCAAGCCCTGCAAATCGCATCGCGCTTCAGGCAAACTGCTGATATGCATTCTTTGGTGCTTAGGAAGACGAGTAGCCACTCGAATATGCCACCCCGGCCCTTTTCTTGAATTCATAGCCTGAGTTGCTTTGGGACGTTAAACCCCACAAACCAACCAACCTTTTCTTGAATTGCGTTTTACAGCCTCAAAACATGTTTTAACAGCCAGCTGCTGCTTGAGAGGAAGGCCACTAACCCTTCTTTCAAACTCTGTCCTTGAAAGGTGTTCGTTTTCATTTCATAGACCTTTTACCAACTTTGTCACCAATTGTACGTCTTTCATACGACAACCTGCTCGAGGCTTGGAAGTCTTTTTATTATTTACACCCGCCAGACTTGGCCGTTTTCTCCTTGACAGGGTGTTTTGAGTTAACTTTCGCAAGTATTTGCAGGCTATGCATGCGTGCTGCATCAGAAAGAATGGTACAGTTCGTCGCAAAGTAACGCCCATTGAAGGAGGGAAAGGTCTTTGTCATGCATGGGCTTCAATCCGCAGCCAGGACACAACACAAACTGAGTTTCGCAATGTCCTGAAGAAGATTAATTATCTCTTCTGTTTACTTGATAGCTGCTATCTCAATCACTTTCTTTGCTCGATGTACACTGCAGCATTCATGGCAGCTTCATGTATACAGAACTCGCCGGCTTACGTAGATTGCTTCCGGAGACCCGTCCTCACTTGAGTGGCATGTGCGAATGTTACTTGTTCATCATCAGAAAGATCGACATTTGTCCGCGCGGTGGTGGTGACGGCAGCTTTCTGCATTCCTGGAGCAGACTCGCGTCACACGTGCGATCCACCGTCATTGTATTCTTCAATCGGCTCACTGGTGCTTTTGGATCAATGCGCTTCTTTTTCTCTGCAGGTCTTCCTGCTGACTGTTTTTGCTCACACAATAAGTTGCGCTAATTTCTCTTTTGAGGCAAGGGTTTCGGCGAATGTTTTGGAACGTCAGGAAGCATTGTCTGGACGGCATCTTTCGTGAGGTAACATCCCGGGGAACCTCAATTAACCTTTTCCTGAATCACAGTCTTCTCAATAAAACAGCTATAGGGTTCGAAGTGTCGCTCACAAACGACACTACCTTCGTCGAGCACGTACTAGCTGTCGCCGCGCTTGATGGTGCACTCCCACTCTTGCCTCTTCTCTGCGTCTTTCGGTGTCCCAAAACAGCATTTCACCTTGAACGAGCGCTACCAGCTCTTGCACCCGCGAGCACGAGTTGAGGTGCAAGTCCTTTATTGAATAGGACGGCTTATGACCATAGATGGAGGTAACGTGGACTAGACAGAATCTTTAGTGTTTCCACAGATCATCACTCAAATCAAATTGCTCTGATCAGGCCACTGAGGCAGCCATACTTGGCAAATATTATTTGTGTGCTAGCGTCAGTTCCTAGAAGGCGGTAGGGTTCGAAACACGTGCTGTCACGCTTGTCCCGTTGTGTGGACATGACGCGATCGCACATCCATAAAAAAGGAGCACCAACACAAATGCTTGCTGACTTCCGCGGATTCCGGCTCGCGAGCGCAAAGAAGTGCACGTGGTGCACAAGCGTTGTCACGGCACTAGCGGTTCAGCAGGGCGCAGATGCGCAGTACGGCACAACCTACACCACGCTCCGATAACTCTCCGAAGGTGAGCAGCGCCCCCGACGCTTTCATCCGAGAAGCGGCCAACCGTTTCCACAGGGAACCCCGCTCGGACGGCAGACTATCAAATACTTCTAGGGACTCTAATAATACTGTCTGCACGAGGCAGCGAAGGTGGCTTAGCTACAGAGCCAGTAGCAGACCCGTGCAGTTTCTTCCTACAGTCTCGCAAACACAGATGCTGCGCCTTTCCTTTCTTATAGACCAATTTATGATAGAAGCGAAAGCTTGACTACGCTAGTATAGCAGGTCATCTTGTACCCGACCTCGGCGGCTGCGCTTCGATGGAGGCGGAACGAAGAGGCGTCCGTGTGCTGTGCGATGTCAACGCACGTTAAAGGTCCCCAGGTGGTCGAAATTGCTCCGTAGCCCTCCACTACGGCTCCTCTTTCTCTCTTTACACTTTCACTCCCATCTTCCTCCCTTCCCTTACGGCGCGTTTGCGGTGTCCACGAAAACAAGTGAGACAGTTACCGCGCCTTTCCCTTCCTATAAATAAATCAGGCATCGTGTCACACACTAAATTTGGCCTTCAAGTGACCTTGAACTAGTTGAGTGTGGGTATCCACGATTTCGGGGTGTTCACCGAAATGTATACTTCGCCTTCCTTTCCTCAAAGTCTAACTTAAACGCCGGCGGCTACGTTCTGCTGGAGGCGAAACGAAGTGGGGTCCGCGTGCTATGCGATGTCAGTGCATGTTGTTGTTGTTGTGGCTGTAGGAAGGAAAAGAAAATGCACGGGCCTGCTACTGGCTCTGTAGCTGAGCCACCTGCGCTGCCTCGTGCAGACAGAAGAGAAAAAAGAGAAGAAAGAAACGGGAGAGGAAGGTGTGTCTCTGACACATCTGAACATCGATCGCTCTCACTCAGCCGTAGGGCCAGGAACTGCCACCCTTCACCGTGTTAAAGATCCCCAAGTGGTCGAAATTACTGCGGAGCCCTCCACTACGACACCCCTTTCTCTCAGACCAACTAGCCCAGCAAGATATACTGTTGACCCCTTTCTCTCCGATTTCACTCCCACCTTTATCCCTTCTCTTACAGTGCGGTTCAGGTGTTCACAGAACAAGTGCGACAGATACTGCGCCTTTCCTGTACTCCAATTAAACGGAGAGGCAGCCCTGGGTTATTGCTGTTGTGGCTGTAGGAAGAAGGAAAAGAGACTGAGGCTGATAAAACGTTATTCACCATAAATGGGAGGAATAGGAGAAGTCGGCTAGCGTGCCGCAGGCCGTGGAGACTTTTGGCAACGCCGGCCCATTTGACGGCCTTGAACTGAATGCCAGGGTCATCACCGGACCTTAGCTTGTCCCAAGCTTCTTTAGAGGGATCAGGCAAGAGTTCTGAGGGAGGCTTATGGGCTTTGCACGCCCAGATCATAAGCTCGAAGTTGTCTATCTCCTCGCCCTCGCAAAACCGGCAGTAGGGATTCATATCCCTATTTATGAATTTTGATATGTAGTTTGGATTGGGGGGGGGGGGTCCCGTCTGTAGCTGTCTCTATATCACTTGTTGTCTGGTCAGTGTTTTATGGGGTGGTGGGAGTGTTCTTCTCATTGCTTTGTAATGTGCAGTGAGTTCGTGGTATGATACGGCCGGCTCACCGAAGGGTTCTGGTTCCTGATTTTGCGCCACCGCTCGGCCGGCTAATTCTCGAGCGTATTTGTAGGCAGCCTCATTTCCCGGATTCCCCGCATGAGCTGGGGTCCATGACTCCATATTAATTCGATCTCTCTCTCGAGAGAGGATATTCTCTCATTTCACTGAGTATTTGTGAGGCGGGTTTGGAGACTCTATCTCTAGCAAAGTTACTGATTGCCAGTTTGGAGTCGCTTACTATGTTTGTTGCATTAGTAAAAGCGATGACCGCGGCGATGGCGGCCTCCTCCGCCACTAGGGGTCTGGATGTCGAAACAGTATCCGCCATAACGAGTCTCGCTGGGCGGCGTCAACGTAGATGACGTCTTCTGCGGCGTTGACGTAGATGACATCCTGTAGCCAGCTCAGGGTTTTGTGCAGGCTCTTAGCTCTTGCTTTTCTTCGGCTTTGATGGGCGTGGGGGTTCATTGTATCCGCCACCGAAACGGCAGCGGATACAATGACGGTTTAAAACAGGTACAACCACAGGTGGCAGGCGAGCCCCCGCGGCTGACCCCATTCCCAGCCC
Organism: Amblyomma maculatum; assembly: GCF_055883805.1. Lineage (NCBI taxonomy): Eukaryota > Metazoa > Arthropoda > Arachnida > Ixodida > Ixodidae > Amblyomma > Amblyomma maculatum. The sequence goes on along the minus strand of NC_139349.1, from coordinate 99,234,278 downwards.
CCTAGTGCCAGGAGCAGCCACCACCAGCCCTCCCGCACATAAAGGTTCAGAGGTGGTCACATTACCCCGTTGCCTTCCACTATGGGACCTCTTTCTCTCAGCTTCCACTCTCATCCTCATTCTCTCGAGTCTGACAGATACTGCGCCTTTCCTTTCTTATAAACCAATGCGAAATATAAATACACAAATTTTGACCTGGTTAGGTGTAGGTGTCTACTATTCTGCGGCGTCCGCTCAAAAGTATAAGATGGTGCTGCTGGTAACAACTTTTATTGCCACGGAATGCAAGGAATTATTTGGGGCTGGGGCGAGTCCGGGGTGGCTTCCAGTCGGGGGCCTCTTCAGCTCGCGTGATTAGGGCCAGTTGGGCTGTTTTTCTTGAACTGGCCAACAGCTTGTCCCGTTCAAGCCGTACTTAAACCCCAAGATCTTTTTTTTTTTTTTTTCTTATTGTCGAAGACAACGTGCCGCTTTTTTCAGAGCCATTCAGAGAGAAACAGGTTTCGCCAACCTCTTGTTTAGGCATACATATTCGAGTTTATATTGTTTTATTTTGCTATTGCCTTGCCGTTTTCGTTGATGTGTTGTATGCTGAATGCCTTCGAGAAGGCCAGCTTGTCGTCATTTTGTTCAATGGTTAGCGTGGTATTCTTAGAGCGCTCGAAAGGCACGCTTTGTGTTTCACGGCTCACGCCCATTGGTATGCGCCTGGTTAGAGATCTCAAGTATGCAAACACTTTTCGCACGACTAATGACAACGATTTCACTTTAACAGCCGCGCGACTCGCAGCCTCATTCGCCCACTATCGCCGGCGAATGCGCTGCAGTCCCGCAGAACAAAAGCGGAGATAACACGACTCGGCGTTCCCTGCCGCAAAATATTTGCATTCGGGAACTTTGACGGCGCAACGGTCGTTTTCTTCCACCAATATGACAGCATATTTTTACTGATCTTCGTGCCCTTTGTACCCTGCGTGCCTTGCCATTGGATGCCATCGCCGGCGGCTCTATATTAGTAATTTGAGGCCGACTTTTCCATGAAACATCATCATTCGATAATCCCACCTTGAGGATAGATGATGAAAGTGTCCCTTTTTTGCACACAGAAACACTACCACAGAAAATGTACGTATGTAGATAGCTTTATTCAATTTGTCTGATGATGTCAGCACGTTCGGAAAAGAAACAGAAAGGGAGCGAAACATAACGTAAGGCATTAGATAGCAATAGGCAAAGCCATTGAAACAAATTTTCTTTAAACAAATATCGTAATGCTAATAGCCCACGAGGCTAGAAGTGAACGCGCATGACACGAATAATAGTAGAAATATGTTGGCATAATGGGCGAAGAAAATATGCATCTAGTGATATTACTGCGGCGGTGCGTGCTAGATGCCAGCTATTTCAAACCATCAATTGTTATCGGTAGCCGTCGCCCGTGTAGCCCGTGCGGTTTTCGAGAACTATGGTAAAACTCGTACTGATGACTGCTCAAACCCAATGATGCGTCTTAACGCTAAAACAATGTGTGGTGTACGTACTTAGCTTCCCATTTTTTTCCCTCATTTGCAATCGAAAGTCGCAGTCGCGTAGCTTATGCGTAGGTCTGTACGCTGACGTTATCACGCGCGCAGAAACTGCGCAAAATTACAATGCATCGAAATGAGCGTGCTGTCGCTTTCTTGTCTATAAACCGACTTCAAGGAAGTTACTAAGGCGACTACGAATATCCGCTGTATTTATTATACGAAGAAGATTTTGCTACTGGGGTGGTTTTAACCCCTGTTCTTTCATGGAATGTAGATGTAAACTTCCTCGTTTTCGGGAGCCTTGTCCAGGTACTCCCTTTCTATGAGGGCCACGACTCTTTTCCTAATGGCCTCGGGGCTAGGGGTGTATCGCAAGCGCAGCAGGTTGACCATCTCCGTGAGAAGCTCGTCGTGCAATAGCCTTTGACGTTTCTTCATTATTCTCACTATGGCAGCCTCCAGCTCAAACCTTCGCTCCTCGTCCACGTTGACCACAATTCTCTCGCGGTCTTTCGTGTGGCCCTCTTTGCTGGCAGCGGGCGGCTGGATTGTTACCTTGCACTCTTCTGATGTGAAATATTCATTCGCGGTGAACATGTGTCCTGACTCGATGTTATTTGTACAAGGGTTTTTGTTGAATATCCGCTCAGTGAGCTTGCCAGTTGACAAAGAAGAAAGGGCGCTCACCAGCTCGTTCTGAGGGATGGTTGCCTCGGAGGCAATGTCCTCGTACGATATACTATCGCGGTTGTTGAAAAGCATCAGCACGCACATTTGGTACGTCAACACGGCGATGATGTATGTCCGCGGCCCGCTGACAACCACGGGAGGCGCTGACGATGTGGATGGCTGGTCCTGTCCGTAAAACACCGCACTCAGATCCGCCCAGCCTCGCTGCGGCTGTAGCGTCAGCACTCGGCCAGAGTGCCTCGCCAGGTAGAATCGCCAGAATGTCTCGTAAGCATTGCGAGGAGCCGCGGTAATGTTGCTTTGTTGTACGATCGCAGGGAAAGGCCAGGATCCAGTTGTCAGCACGTGCATACGCAAGTCCAATCCTTGCATATTGCAGGAATCCAAGGCGCTTTTAAATTCTTGTGTCATTGATTTCGAGATATTCATGTCATTGAACATGGTCTCAAACTTTGAGGTGGATATAAAAATCGCATTGAACCTTGAATTTAAATACTAAGCTCTTCTCTGCATCCTCTGAAGCGCTCCTGTTGAGAAGAAGCCGCTTACACAGGCACAGCTTGTAGTGGCGCTCGAAAAGGTTCCTTCTCCAGAAGGGACCGGAATACTGTGACGATACTGTCCAGAAGCCGTTCTTTTTATTGCCCAGTCTTTCCTCTTATCACTGTTCTCAGTACGTGGTCCGCAAATAAGGCGACGGACTCGGCCGATTTCTCATATAAACTGAGGATGTACTCGAAGTCGGAATTCACCGTCGCCCTGATAATGTACTCGTTCTTAGACGAGCTTTGCAGAATGTGGTCAAAACGGTCCTTAAGAGCCAGCACATTCGGAACAAGGTGCAGTGGGTCTCCCCTGTCGCCTTCCTGCGCCATTACTGATCTCCCTAGTTCGCGGAGGTACTTGCTCACACATTGTGCTACTGCTTTCAGGCCATTATCAACACGACTAAGCAACCCAAACATGCTGACAGGGCCTCCAAATTTTGGGTTTCCAACATGTGGACGATTCCTGAGCCTTCCATCTCCGCAATTGTCTTCGCGTGGTTCGCAATCAATTCCTGGAAGACCACTTGGCTGATGGGACCTTCAGTGGAAGGGTCTAGGCACTGCCTTGCCCGCTCGGCCTCTTCGTTCATGCGCTGCTCCTTGGTCGAAATTTCCGGAGCCCTCCACTACGACGTCTCTCATAGCCTGAGTCGCTTTGGGACGTTAAACCCCACAAACCTACCAAACCAACCAACCAGCCATATCAATGTAGGCGACCGCGTCCTTTTCTGCCAGGTGCCTTAGACTCTCGAGCGCGTAGAATTTTGCCGACTAGTCCAGAAACTGCCGCTCAAAGCCTTCCTCGTAGACAGACCTCGAATCAACGCCAAGTTTGATCAGCATCTTGCAGGCCTCCTTGATTAGCGGCCTACTCACTCTTTCCTCCTCGCGATCTAGGTTTATGATATGCGTCAGAGTCTCACGCAGTTTGACCCCCACGTTACCGTGGAGGGCTACCTCGTCTCGGAACAAGACCAGCCCCAGGTTGTGTATGCTATGCACGTTGTTCTTCGGCACATATACCCGGTCCAGGTGCATAACGATGTTTGCTATCACGGTCATGCTTGACTGATAGTCGCTCCATGCCTGATATAACGTCCCAAGGAAGGTGTCAGCAGAAGCCAAGACAGTAGGCCGAACCTTGCTCACCAAATGCTTGGTCACGGTTTCACGCAATCCATCGTAGAGGAACGCCGCTTTATTGTTGATCACCAGGTTGTAGGCAATGTCATACAGCTCGTAGAAGCGGCACCCGCTGTCTCGTTTCTCCAGGATGTCCTGGAAGGCCCTGCGCAGCGTCTGCCAGAGGTTGTCGGCATTGCCCTCGTCAATCGCATGATAGTCTGGAACCCGAAGCACCTTAGCTTATCTCTTCCTAGGGAGCCTGGCCATGGCGTCCGCCTTTCACTTAATCTTCCTCTCCTGGGCCACGGCCGCGCCTGGGCCTATCGCGCTGTTCTTCTTCTTCTGCCTTGATATATGGCACATACCCACGAAGGGGGATTGGCCAGGGTTCAGTGTGGACTGCCAAATGTCTTACACAAAGTGAATTACGTAAAGAGCGGACACTCGAGCCTTTTCGCGGCCGAGCAAGTAAGGGTCTGACCACCCACGAGGTGGCGTAGCAATGTTCGCTTCCACTCCACCTCAAAGGTAGATAGCTTATCATACGTACACCGGCTCAAAGCGTATGCTTTCCTTGCTTTTTCCATATAAACGTTGATGCTGAGCCGGTCATGTGCCGCCAGTTACGCCCACCTCACTGTGCTTTTCAATGCGTCACCTCGTTTGGCCGGTAAACTGTTTCCTTTTGTCTACAGAAATAATTTTGCTCTTTTTTTTTGAGCTAAGAACGGTTTTAGCAAGTCGTTTGTTGCGCAACTTGAACGTATTTTGCACGTGTAATATAGAATAGGAGCCGTGAAACACTTAATGTGCAGTTACTATATGTTTTTGGGTGGTGTTTTTCTGAAGAACCTGTGCATTCCTTCGATTGCGTATTTTTCTAAGACAGCTTTAAGACAAATAATTTTTCGGTGGCTCAGATGTATCTTAACACAAACTTTTATTCGGCAGTACAAGAACTGCGTGTTGCGCATTTGGGATCGTTTTGTGAATGGTGTTTACTTCGCTGTTTGAAAAATGCATGGGCTTTTGCCGCTTCGTAAGCACCATTTTTACATGCCGAATTCCTTGTCATGGCTAAAGCATTCTCGTTGGGGTCTAAAAAGCGCTGCTGCCTGTTCGGGGCCTGCATTTTGACGACATATACCGCTATTAGTCGCTAACAGTGGCTTTGCTGTAATACCTTTGCCATACGGGCAGAGGGCAATTTTGTCCGCGATTATGAGTATAAGCATAGCATTGGGTTACTATTATGTATTCAGTGTGGTGTGTTTAAATTTCTGAACAGCCTACTGATCAAGGCTGATTTATAGAAATTTCGCGCGGGCTGTGCCTGCATTTTTTCCTCCTTGCTTGAGTCTACCAGTTCACAACTCCTTTTCTGTTGTTCTCACGGGTGATGTTTTACAGGAAAAACACACAGCCGGTATGCGAAATTTCTTCGTGACTGTTCCGCGTGCTTCACCATACCTTCATTCTTGTTGCTCTTTGTAATATGATGTATTCTATAAAGTGTGTGATCCAGTATTCTTTCTGTGCCATACAATATGTAAACAAGAAAATAAACGTTTTTGTATGGAACCACTGTCTCCTTGTGTGCCACTGAGAAAAGTGGCTCAATAACGGCAAAAAATTCTAATAACAACAGCTCTGATCGCATTATTCTAACCTGCATGAACTAAGTCAGCCACGCTTATTGAAAGGCTAGAACTCACGGAAACAGGCAGAAGACTACTGAGAAGACTAGGCTACCAGGCGGAAAACACGCCAGACCCAAACGAAAACATTCCAGACGAAATCCGGCGAACCCTCAGAATTCGCCCGATACCACGAAATATGGACCCCAACCTACACGCGACCAGAAGACAGGCAAGAGCAGAATACGTGGAGAACCACCTAGCTAAAAAGGCATATACAGTATATACAGACGCAGGACTATACCCGAGAGACAGATACGGCACCAACACGAGGATAGCAGCAGCGGTGGTTGACTGCTCAGGCAACACGATCAGCTGCGCATCCGCGAGAGGAAGATCGGTAGTAGACGGAGAGGAGATCGCTGTGGCACTCGCAGCGGCCGAGGGCTATCGAAGAAACGAATCACAGGTTATAATAACAGACTCCAAGACAGCCTGCAGAAGGTTCCAACAAGGAAGAATCTGCAGGGAGGCCCTACGCATTCTCCTCGGCGCAGGAGCCTCGGGCTATAAAGCAACACAAGTAGTTTTCTGGGCACCGGCGCACACCAACATAGAGGGCAACATGAGGGCAGACAGCCTGGTTCGCGAAATCACGCACCGAGCCTTGCTGACAGAAGACCTCGTAGACCCCGTGATGGTGGACCCGACGTACGCAGATATTTTAAATCACTACAGAGGCACCAGGTTAAAATACCCTCCGCCCCACAAGCGACTCACACAAGAAGAAGCGACCAGCTGGAGAAGCTGGCACCTTTCACAACTTATACATTCTAAACAAAATGTTTCCCACACAGTATAGAGATAGCTGCCCCTGGTGCGGAGACAGTCCGACCCTATACCACGTCACATGGGAATGTAAACACAACTACACTTTCCACAAACAAACTAACCCGAGTGCGGAGCAATGGGAGGGCCTGCTAACCAGCTGCGAGCTCACCGCCCAAAGGGCATTGGTGCAGCACGCATGCGAGGTAGCCAGGACCAGTGGAGCCCTGGAATGAGGGAACCACCCGTGCTAAGGAGTCTCCAACGGTGGCGAAGAAGCGGCTGCAGGAAGACTCTCCGAGACTAACCAAAAGACCTCAATAAAGTTTTTTCACTCACTCACTCTGCGAGAACCTTGCCGGTGTTTCCAGTAAAGAGGTTGCGATCCGCGACTTTAATACGTCTGTATGCATGGCATCGTTAAAGCACTTGCGCGCAACTCTAGACGATGTAGTTGAATATTTTACCAGCTGAAGGTAAGTCAAAATTGAAAGCGTTTCTATCAAAAGCGAAACCGAAACAGAGTAAATCACGTGCCGAAAATCTCGGAGGACGAAATTAGCGGTCTGACCAGCCGCTCGGGGCGCTGGCACTGCTCGGCCGCAGGGCCCTATGGAAGTGTCCGCTCTTTACGTAAGTATGTTTCTCTATGACGGCCGCGCCTGGGCCTATCGCGCTGTTCTTCTTATTCTTCTGCCTTGATATATGGCACATACCCACGAAAGGGGATTGGCCAGGGTTCAGTGAGGACTGCCAAATGTCTTACACATAGTGAATTATGCAATAAGGTAATTATCAAATAAACAAAAACATAAGGTTAAAGGCAACAAAATTGATTGAAAGGAAAAAAATACGAAGCAAAAATTCGGAAGTTTGTAAATTTGGAATACAGTTAGCAAGGGAATCTGTCCGTAGCGGTGATGTAGTTATGTAAGTACTGACAAATTTGAGGCAAGGCAAATCCTTTCGCACTCGCACCGAAGGAGAGTAGAAGCGGGATCGACAACGTAAATACCAAGCTTGCAATTGGAATTTCTAAATTCACCCTCCTCTGATGTGAGAACCTTCGGCAAGCGAGAAGGAAGTGATCAATATTTTCAATCTCACCGCAAGCCTCACAAAGGTTTGTGGGGTTGATCCCGCATCTACATAACTAAAGATTTAGGCGAGGAATCTCATAAGAGTCATCGTTACCTCACACTGCCGTGATTTACATGAACGAACTTTCCGTGAGTATATGAGATGCTGGTATTCGGCTGTAGATAGCAAGGGATCATTGCATGAAGCGGCCAGGTATTGATAACGCTGGAAACGGGACCAGTATTGACATAATAAATCGCGCTGCTCGAGCCATCCAGACGTCTTCGTTTTCACCCGCTAGCGAGCATTTTGTACGCGCGTACGCGTTCACGAGGATGATGATGATGATGATGAAAACATTTATTGGCATTGGCTTAGATTAAGGGAAGGCTGGCCGGGTCCCTAGTCCGGGACATCCTTGGTAAAAGCCGCTGCCCGTGCTTGTTGTTCCTCGAGGTCCGAGCTGGACAGGGCCGGCCGCCTCCCAGTCTTCCCACGTTTGCTGATGTATGATGTCAATACTGGTATTTTGTTGACAAGCCCATACCATGCGGTATAAGTTTGCATTCTGGCCACAAAATTTTGCACTGCGCCGAAAAGGTTTCGGGCTCAATGGCATGCAGTTCTTCGAATATAAATTGCGCATTGATTCGGAGAAAGCACAGAACGGATGTTTAGCATAGTGAGGAACCTGCATTATATACCAATCTTCGCCCACGAGGAAACGTGATAGGGAAGAACTTAAAATTGAAAACAGGTCGCTCAGAATTCTTAGTATGCAGAGCCAGCTCTTATACCTTCCAGTAATGGTTTCTTACCGTACGTGCGCGAACTGGAAGTAGGCCGCACGTAGAACCATCTTGTTCATAATGGTTCACCCTGGCAAAGGTAATTAAAATATGTTTCTCATGGACACAGTCGTGTTCTTGATGGCAGGCTTGCCACTTCATGAAAAGTAAGCGAGATTGCTTGCATGGCCTAAAGCCTTGACACCATAACGCATGCACAACACGGAAACCATGAATGCTACTACTACTTGTGCTGAAGGGTCGAGAGTTGTGCCTTGAACATATTGGGCAGTGTGTACGTTGGGCCGACCTACTTCATAGACGGGCGCAAAGGCCCTCAGAGATTATCATTGCAGTGATTAGATGAACCGATCAGTTTGTACGTTGCGTATTTTCGTTCATGTAGTGAAATGGCGCGGTGTTGGCAGCTTGCAGCATCCAGCGCCAGCACGCGCCCCTTGCTAGAGGAAAATGTACGATATTACGATGTAGTTTTTCCAAATAAATTTGGAATTTTCGTCGCCGGTAGAAAAAAAACACTCGACGGCAGCATCAATGTAGCGGCGAGCGGTGAAGGATGCCAAAGCGACCGTAAGTGATTATTAGTAAGGACGTGTTCTCGAGTGCAGAATTCAGCAAACGCCGCCATGTGGCCTCCTTGAATGCACATGTTGTAGCGGTGCTAGGTGCCGTTAATCATCGGCACACTATGTGAGCAGCATATTCTTCGTCGCTTTTCTTTTCCTATAGCGCAGGCCAGCTCATGATGCCAACTTCGACACGTGCGAAATCTCATTCGATACAAGCGAGGCGTGGTACAGCTCTCGCTAGCTCTGGACGCTCCCAGTTAAACTCCTCCCGGTTTGTTCTTAATGGAACGATTGCCAATGGCAGGTCAGTTAATCCACAAAAGGACTAACCTCTCTTGCGGCAATGCAGCCTAAAATTACCCGTGGCCTGGAAGAAGGCGCAGTCCAGCTCATACTTGGACGATCAGAAGAAGCTGGTCATCAGGGCTCTGGAGACATCATCATCCACTATAAACTCTTGGACGCAGGACCCCTTAAACCATGCTTGTTCTCCCAAATAATGTGGCTACCACCCTTACAGCTCCGCTAACGTTGTAAATCGTTGGTTTAGTTTGGTTTATGTGGTGTAACGCCCCAAAACTGCTCAAGCTATCAGAGACGCTTGTAAATCGTCTTATTTCAGGCGTTCATTCTGGCGTCCCCATTCCCAGCCGAAGTAAAGTTTGAAGCAGGAAAGCGGACTGGAATAGAGCACCATTTCGGCGTACTGAACTAAGAGCGTTATCTGCACTATGTTGCCCCGCGAGAAAGGAATGCAACAGCTGGTCCCCTGGCGTGTAGTTAATTGTTAAGAAAAAAATCAAGCGTCCTCATTACGGCAGTTTAGTGATTTCCTGACAGCAGTGATCACGCAGAAGAGAGTAAGGAAACAGAAATAAGTACGTATTAAAATACTCAGCACTTGAACTCACGACCTTCAGTTTGGGAACCCAGCGTAGATATCATCGGGCCATCACAGCGGCCGAGTAAGAGCGGTGAAGAAGGGCCTTATATACGAAGCACAAAGGTTTCTTGTGCTTCGTATATATCGCCTAGCTAACTTCCCTGCCTTTCTATTCTATTCTATTCGCATCTCTCTCTATTATTGTTCAATGCTTAGGTCTTTCTCAAAAGCAGTGCTCTTCCTAGAAATTGGTGGGGACTGTGCCGTTGTGTATTTTTGCGACAAGCTGTGGTAAGCCCTGTCGCATAAACACGGCGGTCCAAATTCTGTTTGTAGACAAAACAGGGGTGCCGCATCATTTATGGCCGGTACTTCGCAAACATGAGTTATTATTCTTTGTCTTTGCGTATAAGGCCGTCTTACCCTCAGCGACTGTCAGCTGCACATTGCGACCAGATGAAGTTAAACCAGCCCATTTACCCATTTTATTTGTACTTGCAACTCAAAAAATTAATAAAGAAAGGGAGGCCCAGGCCAGCAAAAGGTTCAGTGGGCTTACAGCCAATATAACAAAAAGAACAAAAAGTGCAAAATCTAAAAAAAAAAAGGGCTTTGAACGCAAATCGATAATGTAGAAAAAAAACCAATAACACACTCCGAGTCCCAAAGAGATTTACACAGGGATTCCGGGTGGATAGAACTGCAAAAGAGAAAAGCAAGAAACATAATGGGAAAAGTAAAGAACAGCGGCAATACAGTTAAGCAGAATTGCGAGAACAACAAAGAACGTGCGAGGAGAGAGAGAAAGGGAGGAGGGAGGGGGGGGGGTAGAGGGAGGGACGTACGGTGTGTAGACATGAGATAGAGGAGGCACTGCAGTAATACAGAAAAGAAGCGGTAGAGCAGGAAAACGCATATGTAGAAAACCAGTTTACGCAGGAAAAAAACGAAATTATGGTAAGAGAGACATAGACGGATAAAATCATGAACAAAATGTTCTTATGACATGAGCCAGGACGAAAATGAGGGGTTAAAATTCGAGCATGCCAATCAAGCTGCGGCACTGTGGGAGTAGGCTACAGGTAGGAGCAAAAGAAAGAAAAGGGAAATAAGGGTAGAGAGAGCCAACAAATCAGACAAAAGAGAGGAAAAAAAAAAAAGCACAGCCGAAACAAAAAATACCAAGAGAAAACACGACAGAACGTGAGCAGATGGTGGAGACGTCCATCATTACACCAGGTTTAGACCATACTCGAACAGACGCGGTAAGCCAAAAGAAGAAAAAAAATCTTATAATAAAGATGCAGAAAAAGATAACTAAAGCACCACTGTCCCTAACTGGAGCCGCATGAAAGGCATATGATATGCGTGCTTGGAAATAATATAAAAAAGAACGACTAAAATAGCACCTATATGCATGCCTTCATTATCATCAGCCGGATTACACCCACTGCAGGGCAAATGCCTCTCCCATACTCCTCCACTTAATCCGGTCCTATGCTAGCTGCTTCCACTTGACCCCTACGAACTTCTTAACCTCATCCGCCCACCTAACTTTCTGCCACCCCCTGCTACGCTTTCCTTCCCTTGTAATCCAATTTGTTACCGTAAACGACCATTGGTTATCTCTTCGCACTACATGCCCTGTCCATGTCCATTTTTTTCTTTCTTTTTTTTTTATTCCCACTACAAAGTCACTAACTCGAGTTATTTCTCTGACCCACTCGTCACGCTTCCTATTTCTTAACGTTACACCTGCCATTTTGCGTTCCATAGCTTTCTGCGTTGCCCTCAGCCTAAGTGGAATCCTTTTCGTTTAGCCTCCATGTTTCAGCCCCATAGGTGAGTACGGTGTTACGACCAAGCATCCGCATTTGCGCGCTCTATTGTTCGCCTGTGGGCATGGATAAGTGCTGTGAATATGTGGTGATGGTCCAATGGCTCTAAGTGAGCCTGTTTCCAGGAATCCTGTTTTGTAAGCCTGTTTTGCTTTGTGGACACTCTGCAAATGCCAAATTGACCCTGCCAAGAGAACGTCTGGAAAAACACAAAGAAACGTCCCCCTGCGGGAAATGCAGGAAGTGCTTTCTTTCTTTTGTTCACCCTTCCAGTCGATAAGCCCTATCGTCCAGTGAGGAATGCCTACTTTCCAAAGGAGACGACAGAGTGACATGTCCGCTGACGTGCAGGACAAGAAAGGAGCATGACGCATACAGCCATTAAGTGATTTCCCAGGAATGCAGGAAAGATTTGCAATTGTCGAAAACGGACAATGCTGGGAGCGGATGCGGCGCCACGTGCACTCGGGTTTCTGAGAAGTAAAACCACTTGTCAGAACCAGCCTGTGGTTTCTTTGCTGAAGAATAGAAATGTACCTCCTCTCCTCGCCGTTCCCAAGCTTTTCCCGCCAACAAGTGATCACGCCCAACGAATGAATGCCGGACCAGTCAGTGCTTCAGACCATCAGTGCAGTGATGTGTTCGATTGGATGCCGATACCTGAGGGGCGTGCCCTGGATTTGGTTGGTCAGCATCTTCAGAGAGGGGCTGGACATAGGGGGTTTTAAGGAGTGTGAAACATTCGCAGTGCCTTACTTAGATGACATTGCGGTTTTTTTCGACTCATGGGCGGACCATATGGTACATCTAAGAGCTGTACTGAGCCTTTTGCGTCAAGCTGGACTAACCGTAAAGGCCGAGAAATGTTGCCTGGCAAGGGCGACCGTGGACTACTTGGGTCACAATGTAGGTCAAGGTTTCAGGAAACCCAGCGAGATTAAGATTTCTGCGGTAGCAGACTACCCGCGGCCGAGCACGAAGACGGAAATTCGAGCATTCCTGGGTCTGACTGGGTACTACAATCACTACAACCCTAACTATTCAGCTTTGGCTAGCCCTCTGACCGACGCTCTCCGCAAGACAGAACCGACAAATGTAGTCTGGGACGAACAAAAGGAAGCCTCCTTCGTAAACCTGAAGGCTGTGCTGATTAGCCGTCCGGTATTGCGAGCTCCAGACTATGGCCGAGAATTCACGGTCCAGTGTGATGCCAGTGATCGAGGGTTAGGTGCTGTTCTCTGCCAGAGAGATGACGACGGTAATGAGCACCCCGTGCTCTACTTGAGCAGAAAACTGAGTACTAGAGAGAGGGCTTATTGCGCGTCAGAGAAAGAATGCGCTTTCATTGTATGGGCCATTCAAAAATTGCAGTGCTATCTTGGAGGGGCCAAATTCACCGTAGAGACGGACCATTGTCCCCTGGCTTGGCTGCAAACTGCGACATCGAAGAACAGTCGCCTTCTTAGGTGGAGCTTGATTTTACAGCAGTACAATTTTGAAATAAGATACAAAAAGGGGAAGTTAAATGGGAATGCGGACGCGCTTAGCCGCTCTTTCTAAGCGGTCCGAGATGTTCCTCACCATGTATCCAAATTGATAATCAGGTTTTTTTTTTCGTGCGCTTGTATATGTGTGGCTATGTAAAGCAGCACGTTTGGTTTTCTAGGAATACGTGGGTCCTGAACGTCTTGAGAGTGGGCTTTTCTCGAACAACAATGGCAGTTTTCTTTTAACCTGGTCTCTTCAGACGGGAGCCGAGTGCTTGCTTCGACATGTGGTTGAGTTTCAGACAGCTCGAGCAATTTGGCCTACAACAATCAAGACAACGCGACAAGCAACAGCGAGCTTCAAGCGTTCACGTGCAGGCCATTAAGTCGTCTCTTCATGCAGCAGCTGGGACTGCTGCCCTCCGAGACTCTTCTGGCGGGGGAGGAGGCTGTTACGACCAAGCATCCGCATTTGCGCGCTCTATTGTTCGCCTGTGGGCATGGATAAGTGCTGTGAATATGTGGTGATGGTCCAATGGCTCTAAGTGAGCCTGTTTCCAGGAATCCTGTTTTGTAAGCCTGTTTTGCTTTGTGGACACTCTGCAAATGCCAAATTGACCCTGCCAAGAGAACGTCTGGAAAAACACAAAGAAACGTCCCCCTGCGGGAAATGCAGGAAGTGCTTTCTTTTGTTCACCCTTCCAGTCGATAAGCCCTATCGTCCAGTGAGGAATGCCTACTTTCCAAAGGAGACGACAGAGTGACATGTCCGCTGACGTGCAGGACAAGAAAGGAGCATGACGCATACAGCCATTAAGTGATTTCCCAGGAATGCAGGAAAGATTTGCAATTGTCGAAAACGGACAATGCTGGGAGCGGATGCGGCGCCACGTGCACTCGGGTTTCTGAGAAGTAAAACCACTTGTCAGAACCAGCCTGTGGTTTCTTTGCTGAAGAATAGAAATGTACCTCCTCTCCTCGCCGTTCCCAAGCTTTTCCCGCCAACAAGTGATCACGCCCAACGAATGAATGCCGGACCAGTCAGTGCTTCAGACCATCAGTGCAGTGATGTGTTCGATTGGATGCCGATACCTGAGGGGCGTGCCCTGGATTTGGTTGGTCAGCATCTTCAGAGAGGGGCTGGACATAGGGGGTTTTAAGGACGCTGCAGAGCATGAAATGTCGCTCTGGGCCCTGGGTAAACGGCTCATCCAGTCGCTTCTCGCTATGAACTCTTAACGCTTGCCATTTTGCTGATGTACCCTTCTTTTTCGTGTAAATAATCTTGTAAATAAGTTTCTCAAAGTGCCATTAAACCTGCTTGTACATATTTCACCAACTTCGAAGATTCAATCCTACTTCAACCCCGAGTCTCTGCACGCTACCAAGTGAAGGCAGGGTCGACATAGCCCCAGCGTCACGACAACTGGTGTCCAGCGTTGGGATCTGAATCTACAAGCCACAACATCTGATGACTGGAGGTGGGATCTGGATCTACAAGCTACAACATCTGGTGATTCGAGGTGGATCAGAATCTACAAGCCACAACATCTGGTGATCGGAGGTGGCATCTCAAGCAACAAGCAGGAGCAACAATCGGCCAACAAGAGAGCAGCTCGGAACATCGATCGCATGTGTGGGTGAGTGCTTGGCTTTTCTTCTGATGTGGACCAGGTTCTAGAACAGAAGAAAAGCCAAGCACTCACCCACACATGCGATCGATGTTCCGAGCTGCTCTCTTGTTGGCCGATTGTTGCTCCTGCTTGTTGCTTGAGATGCCACCTCCGATCACCGATGTTGTGGCTTGTAGATTCTGATCCACCTCGAATCACCAGATGTTGTAGCTTGTAGATCCAGATCCCACCTCCAGTCATCAGATGTTGTGGCTTGTAGATTCAGATCCCAACGCTGGACACCAGTTGTCGTGACGCTGGGGCTATGTCGACCCGGCCTTCACTTGGTAGCGTGCAGAGACTCGGGGTTGAAGTAGGATTGAATCTTCGAAGTTGGTGAAATATGTACAAGCAAATGCGGATGCTTGGTCGTAACAACGGGTAAGATGCAATTGTTATGTACTTTCCTCTTGAGCGATACCCGTAAGCTGTTAGTCATGATCGGCGAGTACTCTACGATTGCTCTTCTTCCTGATCTTATTCTTCTAATTATTTCCCTTTCATGGTCAGGTTGAACAGTTAGAACCTGTCCTAAGTAGACGGCTGTAGCAGCTTGCGTCTTTCTTTCCCTTTTCCTTTCTTCTCTACTTTCTCTCTTCTGTGCACGAGGCAACAGAGTTGGTTCAGCTACAGAGCCAGTAGCAGGCCCGTGCATTTTCTTTTCCTTCTTCCTACAGTCGCAACGACAATAAAAGCGAAATACCGCATGGGTGGTGCAGTGGTAAGACGCCCGACTACTGTGCCGGAGTTCCCGGGATCGAATCCCGGCCTCGGCGGCTGCGTTTCGATGGAGGCGAAACGAAGTGGCGTCCGTGTGCTGTGCGATGTCAGCGCACGTTAAAGATCCCCAGGTGGTCGAAATTACTCCGTAGCCCTCCACTACGGCCCCCCTTTCTCTCTATCCACTTTCACTCCCACCTTCATTCCTTCCCTTACGGCGCGGTTCAGGTGTCCACAGAGCAAGTGTGACAGATACTGCGCCTTTCCCTTCCTATGAACCAACCAACCGCATTCGTAACTGAAGCGAGTGTTTCAGTAATCGCTAAAGAAAAAAAAAAGAAAAAAAAAAAACGTTTGTTTTCGTAACTCAAACTGGAAAAAGGGGCGGCCATTAATAAGCTGAAATGACGTAGAAACAGGCTCAATCGGCCCATCGTGTGCTGTAGCTGTAGCATACTGGAGACTTGTTGCTTCTAGAAGAAACCTCAGATAATGGGCAGAGGTTTTATTCGGGTATTTTGAGAGACATGAGCGTCGATCGCATGAATTTACAGCACTGTGAAGGAAAGCCAATCATCAATATGGACCACAATTTGTTTTGCCCTATGTTTTCCGTACTTCTGAGACGCATGTGACGCGTGCGTTTCTTGCGCACCACGCGCATTCCTGCCCCTGACGGCTGAACACTGTTTCGGTATGGTGATCGCGGCGGCAATTATAAAATCTTCAGCAGTACGTCTAACAAATTACTGCCGCCAAGCCACGCTTAAGTCTCAAGCTCTTGTGTATGCACCCTAAATGGCCCGGGTTGAGGACAATTCTCGAGCGTCCGTTTCTATGTCATATCCGGCAAATGGCCCAGCTCTACGACACGCCGACAGGCGCAAGAGTCGTCTGTTACACAGCTTTGAAACGCTCGCAACTACAGAAATACGTTCTTGTGGAGTATGAAACTTCGTCTCAATTAGTTATAGGACCCACTGATCGCACTGAAGCCAAAAAAAAAAAAAAAAAAGGTAGAACCGAATATCCATGTAGCGAAAGCATTAGCTGCGGGTGACCGAGCGTTCTTCCTCTCAATTAGACGCGGCTCTCGCGCATGCGCATAACGGGCGGGGCACATTCACGCGAAACTCGGCTCTGACATTTGTTCTGACCCGCGTAGTGTATCTTTGCGCTACAAAATAAAATTTCGTTTTATTTGGCCTCTAACTTCGACGGGCGCCTTGCTTTTCGCCTCCATCGAAAAAGCGGCCGCTGCGGCAGGGGTTCCATGCCTCGTCGTTGTGTTCAGTCTTCGAACGTTCTAACTACTGATGTACCGCAGCAGGGCGCTTTAATTTTTGTTCTGTCATCTATGTACAAATTTATTGCCCTTCACTTGCTTACACCTTTGGGTCTGCCCGGAGCGAAAGGTGATCTCTTTTTTTTTTTTTCTGAAACAATTTAACATTTTCCCGCCGTTCGATTCAAGATCGTGATGTCAAAAGCGAAAAAGAATCCGCGAAC
Organism: Amblyomma maculatum; assembly: GCF_055883805.1. Classification (NCBI taxonomy): domain Eukaryota; kingdom Metazoa; phylum Arthropoda; class Arachnida; order Ixodida; family Ixodidae; genus Amblyomma; species Amblyomma maculatum. Next base: position 99,217,353 of record NC_139349.1, on the reverse strand, counting down.
ACCGTTTGAAAATCAATGGTGGCCTGGCTTAGCCTCAGGGATGCGCGTAGAGAAAACTGCAGATAGTGGCGACATATATATCCAGTTTCTTTGACATTTATAGCCGAGAAAACCTCCGTTTGCCGCGAAAGGGGTCTCTACGTTTCGTTAAAACGCGTCTGAGATCAGTTTACCGTCTACCTTTAGTGCGAAAGCACTCGTGCGCTCACCGCCTCCGATCGTTCTTGTTTGTGCCGTCGCTCTGATTGGCTAAGACATTCCGTGAGGTCACAGCCTTGTGGCCTCGAGCGGGTAATTCAAACTTAGTCTAGCATAGTGGCTCCAACCCGCCAGTATCCCGATGGGTCTTTCAAGTTGGTCAGACAGCAAACGTATAGAATGGCGTAGACTATGACAGAGCCAATGTTACTTGACAGTGCAATGACTGACCATGTATGTTTGCCTGTAGTGCTTTCACACATAAAAACAAAACATCGTACTGAATTTGAACCGATCGGGTGCGAACCCAGGCACTCTGGCTCAGTAGCTGAGCGTCTTCACCGCTAAGCCATGGTGGAAGGCGCTTGCTATTGTTATAACCAGGTTAAATAGTGTTAAAAACATATCATTTGACGCTGCGGCTCTCAGGTGGTGCCATAAACTCGTGGCCTCTAGTGGCCTCCGTGGCACCGGAGCTGATCTCGGAGGCCATTCATTCATAAATATTTCTTCATAAGGATGCCCTGAGACCACGAATAAACATCCACCACTTGACACGCCGACTCCTATAGATGATGGCGCCACATGTACAGCCGAAACTGCAGCTTCCCCTGTTTTCGCACTATAATCGGTTTAAAAGAGACAACACCCGCCAATTTTTGTTTATCCTCAGAGTATCCTTTAATATCCACCTTCCTCTTTTTCCAAGCTCGCCAAGTTAACATGGACATGTCATTTTCCCTCGTGGTAATTCCTTTTTCAGGCGAACTCTTCAAATCAGAGCGAACTCTCCTATGCAGGTAAAACTGCATCGGTCCTCGAGAATCTTCGCTAAAGCAGTAAAAGATTAATTTCTACATTTAGGGAATGCTTAACGGAATTCCGCGAACTTACTTTCGTGCTGTGCGCGTTTGCATGCCACGTAGACTGTGCGAGTGTAATCTCGGAGGAATACTCTTTTTCATATGCACATTTTGCGGCACGTGCATTTGTGGCGCGGAGATTTGGCAGTCTTTATCGGCGGATAGCTTCGACCCAGCGCTTGCTTCGCGTTATGGAAGCCGACCTCCATTCTGCCTCATTATCTAATTTAAAAGTGCAAAGCCAGAGAGCCCGCAATCTCAGTCAGTAGCGCGCGCCGTCCAGCCGAATTCAATTTTGATTGGTTTATTGGGTTGACAGATAAGCCTCCATAATTTCGGTATAACTTTGAAAAACCATCACTCATTGGCAGGTTCGCTCACTTCTTCATGGTCAGGACATGCGATGAACTTCGATGGAAATTTTCCAGCACATGCTCCGTATATATTAGAAAAAAAAACTGTTAGAATCGGGAGATGATTACTTTTATATTAGTGGGGAGAAATTTTTACCGTGCACTCGGTATAATGACGTTGATACGTACGTAGATAGCATCGGTTAGAACTTTTGCCACACACACACGCACACACACACACACACGCTCGCGCACACACACACACACACGCACACGCACACGCACACGCACACGCACACGCACACACACACACACACACACACACACACACACACACACACACACACACACACACACACACACACACACACACACACACACACACACACACACACACACACACACACACACACACACACACACACACACACACACACACACACACACACACATTGAACCTCTCGGTTGTCTTGTGGGTCAAAGGGTTGAGTCAGCTGTGCCACGGCAGTAGTGTACTCGTTCGGGGCGGTGGTGCTCATAGACGAGACGGTGGCTGCACGAGGGCTACGCGTAATATATATTGCGCACTTAGTCGCCAGCGTAATGACGGAGCATTGCTTTGCATCTTGCCTGATATTTGATGTTGTTCGCGGCAAGAAAGTTTCTAAAATGGGCGACTCACTTTCAGTCGGTGCCAACAGATGCGATGTCTTCATCGACTGGGAATGGCGGCAACATGGACATGATTAATGCGTCGCTTTCGGCTGCTGGGGTTCACGTCTGGACAGCCGCAAGGAGACAGTGATGCGACACAGCGGGATGAGAGGGCTGTGGCAGTGGAGGCAACCAAACGACGCCTTGAGAACTGGATAAGGCATACTAGATAAATAGTGTTAGTGGCATTGCGCCATGGCGGCACATACTCTGTCACAGTAGGGAATTGACTTGGCTAGAACCTTTCTGGTCCACCTGGTAAAAAAGGAAAGCCTCAGTACCAATCCAATCCAATTCGGCGAGGCTAGCAGCTATAACGGTCTCGGTACGTTGATGTAGGTGGTTGGAGGTGGTCGATGGGCTTACGTTTTTATCCTCGTCGCCAGTGTAGTACTTCAGCAATATTTACTTTCTGGATTACACATCATTACACTTCGACGTCGCGTGGTCACATCACCTTCCTCCGCCGGCGCACATACCAAGCATGCATTGACAGGATGATGTTCATGACTGTGTTGCTTCCGAGGGCCAACAAAGTCGAAACCGAAATGGTAACACACACAACACTACACTACCAGGTCTTGAATACGAGTTTACCCGTATCTCTGACGAGGAAGACTTTATAAGATCTGTATATTGCCGGTACTCACCTATAGGGCAGAAACGTGGAGGACGACGAAAAGGGTTGGACTTATATTGAACTATGGAAGGCATAGCCTTTTGCTATGGAAGATAAAATATCGGTATAACGTCAAGAGCTAAAAAGAAAGGAGGGTGGGCTAGCTAGGGAATAAAGTCAATGTAATGACACCTTAGTTGACATCAAGAAGAATAAATTGGTGTGGGCAGGGCATGTAATGCAAAGGCAGAATAACCAACGGTTGCTAAATGTATTCATGACTGGATTCAATCGAAGCTGGGAGGGGGAGGCAGAAAAATAGGTGGGCGGATGAGATTAGAAGTTTGTCGGGGTCATGTGGATGCAGAGCACAGGAACGGGTTAATTTGGAGGATTTGGGAGAGACCTTTGCCCTGCAGTGGGTATATAATCTGACTGGTGATGACTATCACGCTGAGAGAACTGCATGGCTTCGAATCGTCAGGAAGACTCCCACAGACTTCTGACTCTTATGACGACAACCTGACTGTCAGTGGCTTTACTTTCGGGCAAGGTGATGGGAATTGGACGTTTTCAATTTTCTGAGGTTCTTATCAGTCATTGTTCGCTTTCTCTCTCTCCTTGCGGTCTTGAATGCTGTGGGTAGCCGATGCTTTCCACTCGAGAACAGCGGTCAATGCAAACGCACATTCCTCACGAACATTATGTGAAAGTAGGACGCCTCTCTACAGCTAGTCAGGAAACAGGAGCTAAAGCCACGATAACAGCTTTAACATATAATGATATTCAAACGAAAATAAATTGTACTTGAAAATTTGCCACGCTGCTGCTAATAATCACTAACGACTAGCTCCGATCTCCAACTGCGTAGCAGTTCTGCTAGCCGACCCAATGCTTAAAAATCTGGTGATGAAACTATAATGACCTCCCTGTTGAAGTCCATAATATACTTATCCCTTTTGGACTTTGGCCTGCTGGAGGAACATATTCAGCCACCCTCAGGCTGAATTTTCTTCAGTGAGAAACCGTACAACAATTGCCGTACAACAATTCAGACCATGTGTACAAGACTTTGAAAGTGGTCTACTTTTGCTGCATGAATGTCTTGGTTCCTTTTGCTCCGATCCTCGGTAAGGATGCTAAAAGGGACGTTGACCCTTTGTTCCTGGAGAGTTGAATTGTTTAAAAGGGGTGAGAACCTCTCTATCTATTTTTTGTTTTGAAAAATTCGATTTGTCTTCCCTTTCTTGACTGTGTTATTTATTTATTTACAAATACTGCTGTCGCACGCGAGGCATGAGAGTAAAACAAAGGTAGAACAAAATAACATCGATACTTATAAAATATGTTAATTACATAAATCGGTCATATTGTTAAGGGAAGTGCAGAACGAAATCATTAGGTATCTATGCGCAAAGCTAGCTATCCAAGTTATTCTACATTTCAACAGCAGTTTATATGTAGCCTGAAAGGAACAATGTTTAGTAACTTGTTCCGTCGAGTTGCATGCACGCTAGAGTGCAAAAATGCGAGTTGATACTTGTTAACGATCTTTTGCAGCATGATAATGCCTTCACATGTGTGCCTTTTTGAAAGTCTGCAATGATAAAGTGTGAACGTGTGCTGAAGGTAAAAGTTTACGATCGCAGTGAGCTCAGGTAAATGTGATTGCTTATTTTTTAAAGTTATTTCAAAGGCTCAATAGCACATGCGCAATGAAGGCATCAAACAGTAGAAGCATACTCCAGTATCGACCTAACTAGTGATTTGTATATGGTTAATTTACATTTTTGCAGTTAGCTGCATTTTAGAAAGTTCGGCTAAGGTAGCCAAGTTTGGGAACTGCTTTTCCAGAAGTGGGCTTGATATCTTGATATGTGATTGCAAGTTATGTGAAGAAGTTTCACCTGGGTATTTAAGATTACTAACATGGGCTAAACACCTACTATTCTCATTGTAAGAGAACTGAAGCGGCTGCTTTTTGCTGCCAAAAGTTGTCACGACTGTTTTAGTGTACTTTATTTTATTTTGCCTTGTGTTACTTAATTCAAGAAACGATGAAAAACCTAATTTAATTCCCTTTGAGTATGAGCGTTAGTAACATTGCGGTAAAGGACGCAGGCACCGGCATATATGCGTAACTTAACTGCGGCGTCACTAATAACATTTGCGACCTGAATAACATACGTTATAAATATAATGGCCGCAGCACAGAGCCTTGACGTTACTGTGAGTTACGATGGCTGTACATGGTTAAATCTGAAGAACTGAGATCATAAATGTAATAGTCTATTATCCTGTCGAGTCATTTATTTGCATTAAAATATTACACGGCATTTACGTAGAAGCTGCTTATGGCAGCCTATATCAAATGTTTTCGAATAATCGACAAGAATGGTGCCAACTCGATCGTGGTTATGAATGCGGAATCTTCAGTGAAACTACACTTGAAAAAGTTTCAAGGGACCTTAGGAAAAGATTTGTTAAAGTGAAAGTTCGCTGAACCAAAATAAGTGCCTGGGAGTTTGTTTCCATTAGCTACAAAAAACATCGGGTGTTCAAATCATATCTCAATCGATTTATTTGTAACTACGCCCATTTTCAAGCGAAGAATGCAGTAACCTTTAAAAAACAGGACATTTGAACTCAAGACTACAGTGGTCTTGAACTCAGTCACTGTGTCCAAGCTCTCGTGAACCTTCTCCGACACAACGGTCTGGTGGGCAGCAAAAGCCTTCAGTTTCCCCAAGCAGATCATTGCTTCAGCAGATCATGGTCAGCAGATCCACTTCTATCTCACGGTAAGTGAGTAGCGTCATTATGCCTTTTTCATAAAATTTATCACAACAGCTATCTGAAAGACAGATTATTAACGAGACCATTTTACGTATCGATACGCATTGATCACCGCCATAAAGTTGGGGTTCTATCTTGTCACACAAAACGTTTTCATGATTCATTCATACCCAGAACTTGTGTCAGCTGGAATCGCCTTCCCCATAATATTGTTTGTGTGTAGGATTATAACGCATTTCGCAAAGCTACTGTTTCCCTTTGAATGTCTTTTATACTTGTAACTATGTGAATATTTGCCTTTTACTCTCTAAAAATGTATTGTACTGTATCCCCGCTGCATTTTGAACATATTTGCTTTATTTATTTGCGGCCATTTCTATGTACTTAAATATTTTTTTTCCTCTTTGTCATTGCTGCCTTTTTGTGCTTTTATGTATCCCCACTCCCGTCGGTAATGCCCTCCGGCTCTGACGGTAAAATAGATAAATAAATAAATAGCCAGTAGGAACACGTACGCCTTTCTTGGAGTTAAAAGGCTACAGTAGCGCTGAAGCTCTATGGCTGGCTATGGCTGTGGAGCCAATTAAACGTGTAAAACCAGTTATGGATTCGGCTGGCTACGAGCGTATTTGGATAGCCAATTCAATTTAAAGGTAAATTACTGCCACCTTTAGTCACGTGGCAACGAAACGTGGTTCTCAACGTCAAAATATGCAACAAAAAGTGAGGTTTCTTCTTGTTGAAGTGTTTGTATAATATAGGAGACCCATGAGGACGCCGCGGAAAATGTTCGTAAAATTGAAATGAGCGATGCACTGAATTTCGTTAAATGACAGGTGTTTGCATAGCGTTCAGTAAAATTTCGGGGGTAAGAAATTTCGTAGAACTGAATACTTCGTTTATGTGACGTTTGTTCGAGTGGTATTCTACTCTATGTCGTGTGTATACTGATCTTGGTCTGACAAGAAAAAACGCGCATTTATATATGCGAAAAACGCATTTGCATATTTACTGGTGACTTGAATCAAACCCGTGACGTCTACTTGCAAGGACTCCGGGATCAAAGACGAAAGCATTCGGTTTCGACGCACCGCAGTTTATTTCCGAAATCTGGCGCTGGCGGCGACACCTGTATTGTTTATTGTTTTCAGTCTTTTCTAGTCTAAAAAAGAAAAAGCTCCGCATGGAGTGTAATCGGTGTCTTTTCCGCTAGAATTCCATTATCTATCGATACAAGCCAATTTTTATTTCTCCTCAGAGCAGCTTTAAGCCGTCCGGCTTTTAAAGTTCAAAACATGAGCCGCAAAGGCGCTGAGCGACTCTCAACAACAGTGCTGCTAATTGTAGTGTCACGGATTAAGGTTTCGACAAAAGTCGCAGCGACAGCGGGCTACGTATAGGCCAGCGGCTCAACGTCAGCTTCCTAGCCCAAGAACTTCGATTTTCTGAACCCCAGAAGGCACGCGCTCGCGATCAGGTCAGAGCGGACATGAGGAATGCACCATATCAATAAGCACTAATAGCATTCAAAATTTACAAACTTTAAAAACTTTGCTTTTATTCCAATCTACGACCTTGAATCACTTGTTCATATTTAGTTCTTTAGTTCATATTTGTTCTTTCTTTAGTTCATATTTGATTTGTTAAACTAATCCAGTATATGCAGTACTTTTGGCTGTCCTCACTGATTTCTGGCCAATCCGCCCTCGCGAGTATGTGCCATGAGCTAAGGAAGAAGAAGAATGCACCAATACAGTTTAGGCCCCAGGCTGACAGCGAACCATTTTTACGCTCGTGTATGAACAAGAAAAAAAAAGAAGAAAAAAAAAAACGGTTTCAGTGTAGAGGAGGGGTGCAAGACTACATTTCCAAAGTCTTTGCAGTGCAGTTTTAGTACTTGGTGTATAGCTGTAATGCTCGCTTGATTTCTCTGGCAAATATTATATCTTACCTATGAAAGAGCAGTGCTAGCTAGCTATCCCGCTTGAATAACCACTCTTTTCCTGCTTCGATTTCGTAGTCAAGACAAAGACCTCAAACGTTCCGCCTACCAGCGAGTGAAGAAATGACAATGATGGCTCTAACGTGAGCCCCCATATCTAGAAGTGCCTTCTCTGTGGCCCGCATACTGCTCAGGATTGAGACCCAGCGGACAACTGTGTTTGAGCAGCAGATAAAGGTAGATATAGCGAGGCAGTAGCGTGAGATCTTACAACGGAAACCTCGCCCGCAAAACTAAAATATCACGGGTAGTGGTTGAAGGCTCATGAAAGTTCCCTGGATATTGCGTCTATGCCTAAAGTAGTGTCGTTTACCTATAATAAAGAGCACACCGCAAACAGCGATACCAATTGCACCGTCAGGATATCTGTAGGATAGAACACAGAGACAGAGCGGACACCCGATGGATTAACCGCGGGACCGGTAGTTATTTTGGACGTCGACCAGAAATTGTCCAAACATGGCAAGCATAGCTACAATGCGCACGCGTCTTGTGTTCTTTTCGCGGCGAAGATCTATTACCCTGCGTTGCCGATGCCAAGAAGAGGCGCGCTGTTTGGAGAGTCGTGCGATTAGCCATTACCACAGTGCCAGTGATAAGTTGCCGCAATGAGAGTTGGGCTTTTCACAAGACGGTCAGTAGCCTTGCTCTAGTGTGTTTTGTTTTCCATGAGTGCGTTAGGCGTTTGCTTGATGTTTCAGCGCTGTGAATATAGCTAGTACATACGCTCATATTTGCCTGTATCCAGTGTTTAGAGCACTCTGTAATTGGTTCACTGGAACTACTTAATTACAGCTCCATAGGCGTTCTAGCTTCGGCGAGCTGAACGCCGGTGTAGTTATTTTAGTTTCGCGTCTCTGCAGTACGATGCGTGCTTTTAATCGGCGGCATGCGCTGACAGTCCGGTCTATTGGTGATCGAGTGCAGGAGTCATGTGTGCAAAATAATAAAAAACAAAGCTGACGATTCGCATATCCTTGAAACGAATGCTGGGAGATGAACTCTGGCGTATTGGAAATGCACTATGATGACTCAGTATCGACAAGTCATATACTGGGTCCAGTGCAGTAATATTTTACCTTTCTCACCTGTGGTAACGGAGCCGAGGCCTGCGCAGCTGTATGAAACTGTTTCGAGACAATTTTCGTAACACGCGAACAGACAAGGCTGCACGCACAGTTATAGGAAGCACGTACCGACTTTCATGAGTCAGTGTATTAAAAAAATCATCGTTCTGTGTGCATATCGAACTGTGCGACTATTGCTATTCTTATTGCTTGCTTCGCCTAGTCTTTCATCATGAACTGTGTATATTATAACAAAATAGTGAATGTGAAATCCTGCGTGAAACTGGGCAAAATCTGCCACCGAGACGTTACGGCGATGCTGTAATGAGTCATGTAAGCTGTTTTGAGTGCACGTTTTCATTTTAGTCGTATTTTGGAGTGCCTGCGGTGTTCCCACCTACAGGAACATCGTACGATGCTATTCCCAGTGCCGTGATGTGTTGGTAGATACATGGCGTAAGATTTAGCGCGCGTACACGCACACACACACACACACACACACACACACACACGCACACACACACACACACACACACACACACACACACACACACACACACACACACACACACACACACACACACACACACGCACACACACACACACACACACACACACACACACACACACACACACACACACACACACACACACACACACACACACACACACACACACACACACACACACACACACACACACACACACACACACACACACACACACACACACACACACACACACACACACACACACACACACACACACACACACACACACACACACACACACACACACACACCACTTTCTCTCCCGTTGCTGCACCGTACATTGAGGACAACAGTGTTTGGACGTCCTCACGATCCCAACCTCGCTCTTGCCTCGCAATAATAAACGACATCTGTTCGGCCGCCTACTTGGTCAATAATCATGGCAGTTTCACGTTAAAGAACCCCAGGGGTCGAAATTTCCGGAGGTACCGACTACGGCGTTTCTCATAGCCTGAGTTGCTTTGGGACGTTAAACCCCACAAACCAAACCAAACCAGTTTCTTTCTCGATTCACTCCTTACATAGATCGATGGTTTCGTTTTCCTTTCGGGTAAGCGCACAGTAGAGTCTATGACTCTGTGTGCATGCCTTTGAGTTATTGTTATTTTTTACTTTGCTTACGCCTACCTGTTTGGCTCGTTCGATCCAAGAGCATCGGCGAAGCAGGAAGACTCCCTCCGTTTATGGTTGACCGCGGAAGCGAAACCCTATTTCAGTCTCGGCGCCCGATTTCCGATCACAGTCGAAGGTGCAGCATGATCGTAAGTGAGTGCAGTCGGCTTGGAACTTGTTTTTGGTCCTCTGGTGCGACAATATGGTGCCTCACTGAACCCCCGAGCTTCAATTTATGGGGAGCCCATACCATAAGGGCTATGCCATATCATGAAAACTAAGCTAACTATGCTTACCTCGAAAAAAGAGGTGGTTTCAGGGCAGTGCGCGCAAACGTTCTCTTCACCCACTAAAATACTTTTTTTTTCTTTATTGCAGTACCTTGAGGAGTTGGTAATGAAATTCTCTTTTATTAACCTAAACAACAAAAAGCGATATTAAAAGGTTAACGGAAGATTTGTCCTGGTGCGGGCTTTTTCTTTAACTACCAAATATCTGGGAAAGCTGTATGGGTTTCCTTTGAAGCCGTATGGCTGTGCTTAAGTGGATACCAGTGCGCAATCAATACAGTAATGATAACAAATTCTACTCAATCTTGGCGGATTTCCCTAAACTTTGGACATGTGTATATTGTTTAGGATGGAAAATACCTATCAATCACAAAATGCAAGAAACTAGAAAAAAAAGTGCACAGATCACTTGAGTACGTTCAGTCATTAATAAGCGAACAAAAATATTTAAGATACACATTTTATGCGTTCCTATGTCAGATACTCCCCTTCATGGATCACTGCCTTGTCGTGGCGGAGGGGCTTGCGAAACTCGATGAAGTCGTGAGCTCTGCTGTGTAGGGCCACCCAAGATAGACAGGTCACGGCAGAGAGTTCTGACAAAATGTGATTCACTGGAGAAGGTAATGGCAACCCACTCCAGTATTTCCTGCCAAGAAAACCCTATGGCCAGTTACAATACCATTAATGATATGGCGCCGGAAGATGAGCCCCCCAGGTTGGAAGGCGTCCCACATGTTACTGGGGATGAACAAAGGGCGATTCCTAGTAGCTCCAGGACGAATGAAGCGGCTGGGCTAAAGCCAAAAGGACGCTCAGTTGTGGATGTGTCGGGAAGCGACCGGAAAGTCCGATGTTGCAAGGAGATGTATCACATAGCAACATGGAATGTAAGATCTATGACGCAAGGTAAACTGGATATCGTCAAGCGAGAAATGGACAGATTGAACATTGATACCTTGGGTATCAGCGAGCTCAAGTGGACCGGAATGGGAGAATTTAACTCCGGCGACCATTATGTCTTTTATTGTGGGCGCGAATCCAAGAGAAGGAATGGAGTCGCTCTCATAGTAAACAGAAGAATGGGCAAAGCAGTGCTAGGGTACAACCCCAAAAACGACCGAATGATTTCACTTCGGATCCAAGGTCACCCTTTCAACATAACAGTTATCCAAGTCTATGCACCGACCACTACTGCTGAAGAAGCTGACGTTGAGAGATTTTATGCGGACCTACAATGCCTTTTAGACCGCACCCCATCATCAGACGTCGTTTTTCTCATAGGAGACTGGAATTCTAAGGTAGGGAGTGAAGAACTATCCGGAATTACAGGCAAGTTCGGTCTTGGTGAGCCAAATGAAGCTGGGCAGAGGCTAGTAGAGTTTTGTCAAGAAAACAACCTGACCATAGCGAATACTCATTTTCAACACCACAAGAGGCGCCTGTACACATGGACTTCACCGGACGGTCTGTACAGGAACCAGATCGATTATATTATTTGCCGGCAGAGATGGAGAAGCGCTATACAAGCAGTAAAAACAAGGCCTGGGGCCGATTGTGGCACCGATCATCAGCTTCTTGTTGCCAAGATTAAGCTTCGATTGAGGAAAACGCAGAAAACTAGAAGGCCTTTCAGGTATAATCTGGATCAAGTTCCATTAGAATATGCTGTGGAAGTGAGGAATCGATTTCAAGAATTAGATCTAGAAGACAAAGAGCCCGAAGAGACGTGGACTGATGTTCGTGATATAATACAAGAAGTTGCTACTAAGGTAGTTCCAAAGCAAAAGAAGTGCAAGAAAGCAATCTGGTTATCTGAAGAGGCTTTGCAAATAGCTGAGGAAAGGAGGATGGCAAAAGTTATGGGGGAAAGAGAAAGATACAAGGTTCTCAATGCGGATTTTCAGAAAATAGCAAGGAGAGATAAGAATGCCTTCCTGAACATACAGTGCCAAGCAGTTGAGGACAACAGCCAATTAAGGAACACAAGAGCTCTGTATAAGACAATCAAAGATATCAAAGGAAACTTCTGTGCTAAGCTGGGCGTGATAATGGACAAACGAGGCAAGGACCTCACTGGAGCCGGAGAGATAAAGAAGAGGTGGCAGGAATACACAGAACTGTACAAGAAGGACCCGAATGTGCAAACCCAACATAAGACGGTTGTGATCACTGATCTCGAGCCGGGCATCCTGAAGAGTGAAGTTGAATGGGCCTTAGCCAGCCTTGCTAAGAACAAAGCTAGCGGAATTGATGGCATTCCAGCTGAGTTGCTTCAAAACCTCAACCATGACGCTGTTAACATTCTGCATATATGTCAGAAGATTTGGACAACCCTGCAGTGGCCACAGGATTGGAGGAGGTCAGTTTACATCCCCATTCCAAAGAAAGGCAGTGCCAAAGATTGTTCCAACTACCACACGATCGCGCTTATTTCGCATTCTAGCAAGGTGATGTTGAAAATCCTCCAAGGTAGGCTGCAGCAGTATGTGGATCGGGAGCTTCCGGACGTGCAAGCTGGGTTTCGCAAGGGCAGAGGAACTAGAGACCAAGTTGCCAACCTTCGCTGGATCATGGAAAAAGCAAGAGAGTTCCAGAAACCCATCTACTTCTGCTTTATTGATTATGCGAAAGCGTTTGACTGCGTAGATCACAGCAGATTGTGGCAAGCTCTCCAAGAGATGGGAGTTCCAATTCACCTCATCTGTCTCCTCAGGAACCTGTATGAAGGGCAAGAGGCCACAGTCAGAACTGGGCATGGTCTTACTGATTGGTTTCCGATTGAGGAGTGAGGCAAGGCTGCATACTGTCGCCCTGCCTATTTAACCTATATGCAGAGAGCATCATGAGGAAAGCCGGTCTGGACGAGTCTTCAGCTGGAGTGAAGATTGCTGGAAAATGTATCAACAACCTTAGATATGCGGATGATACCACTTTAATGGCAGAAAGTGAAGCGGAACTCAAGAGACTTCTGATGCGCGTACAAGAAGAGAGTGAGAAGTTTGGGCTTAAACTGAACATTAAAAAGACAAAGATCATGGCGTCTTGCCCTATCAAGTCCTGGAGCATCAAGGGACAAGAAGTGGAAGCTGTGACAGATTTTCTCTTCTTGGGCTCCAAGATTACCTCGGAAGGAGACTGCAGCCATGAAATTAGGAGACGCCTGCTTCTGGGAAAGAGAGCAATGGTTAGCCTTGACCGCCTAGTAAAGAGCAGAGACATTAGTCTGCCAACCAAGATCCGTATAACTCGTGCTATGGTCTTTCCAGTTGTGATGTATGGACGCGAGAGTTGGACTGTGAAAAAGGCTGACCGCCGAAGAATTGACGCGTTTAAATTGTGGTGCTGGCGAAGACTCTTGAGAGTTCCTTGGACTGCCAGAAGATCAAATCAGTCAATATTGTCGACCATAAACCCTGACTGCTCATTGGAGGGTCAAATTCTAAAGTTAAAGCTCAGCTACTTTGGTCATCTGATGAGAAGAGAGGAGTCGCTGGAGAAAGATTTGATGTTGGGAAAGGTTGAGGGGCGCCGGAGAAGGGGTAGGCAGCGAACGCGATGGTTAGATGGCATCCTCGAGGCACTGCAGATGAAGTTATGTGATGTTGGGAAGATAGTGAGAGACCGGAAAGCGTGGCGTGACATGGTCAATAGGGTCACGAAGAGTCGGACACGACTGAACGACTGAACTGAACTGAACTAGATGTCAGATACTAGTATTCAGATTTACAGAGCTCTTCACGCCAAACATTATGGTTAGTAAGAAAAGATTCAATTTCTCGAGCCCAGCACTTCAGGATACTGCCCAGTGCAGTACCAAGGTAGGCCTCAAGCAGTCTTGTAGAATATTGTGTTTGCTGTAATACTGGTGGCGGCACGCAATCCTTCAGGACATGGCAGATGCATTAGGAGATGCCCGGTTAGCAGTGAATATTATCGGCATCGGCAATTACTATAGTTACAGCCATCTGTCGGTAGTCCAGGCTGGACAGAGCAGCCGCCTTTGCCTGACCTAAGACGAATATTGACCTACACAGGCTCTTAACCTGTAGGGTCAAGTGCAGATGCTACGAAATTGCGAGAGCATCGTCGTTGCCAACGGTTCAGCGTCAAATGTCTACGCAAAGGGCTTCGATTGCTCTGTGTTGACGGCTTTCGTGCGAATTTCAATGTGTACTCCGTAAAACGGCTTACAAAAAATCACGGATATATCGCTCAATGAGACATTTTACACTATCGTTCATATCGAACGATATAAATAAGTGGAGCAAAAAAAAGCTTTATATCCTTTATATCGAATAGGAGTTGGATTGTTTTGATTTATAGGAAAGAAATAAGCTGTATCTGTAACAATAAGAAAAGGGAACAAGATGGGAGTGAAAGTGGTTGGTTTGGTTTGTGGTTTGTGGGGTTTAACGTCCCAAAGCGACTCAGGCTATGAGAAACGCCGTAGTGGAGGACTCCGGAAATTTCGACCACTTGGGGTTCTTTAACGTGCACTGACATCGCACAGCACACGGGCGCCTTGCTTTTCGCCTCCACCGAAATGCGGCCGCCGGGGAGTGAAAGTGGAAAGATATGGATAGGTACCCGTAGTGTAGGACTACTTTCTACCACCTGGGTATTATCAACGTGCACTGACACCGCACAGCACGTGCACGTCCTTTGCACGTCGCCTTGAGGAGCGACTGCGGAGGTCGAGTTCGAACCCGGATACTCTGGTTCACTAGCCTAGCATCTCCACCACTGAGCCATGGCGGCGTGTTTTCGGAGCGGGGCTTTCGTCATTTAAGTTATAAGTCCAGTTCTCGAAGCGGAACTTAAAAAAAGAAAAATCTTCCGATGCATCGTCAAATTACTTACCGCTTCGTAATAGGAAACGAGGCTACTAACTATAAACAGACCTTTTATAATCCCTAGAAAACATGAAAACTAAACAAAGGATGCACCTTAACCGGTCGTTGTCGTAATCATATTTTGGGCATCTTTTTTTTTTTTTTTTTTTTTTCTGAGCGGATATCAGATGCACGCAGCCCTGACTTCTTGAATTATGAATCCAATGATCAGAATTAAAAGTAGCAGCGGTCCATTTTAAAACCTATATTTTTCTCAACAATAAATATCTCTAACGTGGTGCAGCAAATATCGAACATAGCAATAGTGATACGATGGACGTCTGTACTTAACGAAACTAGACAGAGTTGTGTGTTCTTCGAATACGCCCTGCCTATTTCCCTCGCTTCTTAACTACAGTGTGCCCCTTCAGTCTTGTCAACTAATACTCGACGAATTTCCGCTAACCGAACCGTTTTACGCTGTCTGGAGATTGAATAAATCTTGGCTAGCTACGACCCCACATCACCTCTGATCAGCGTGATGCCCTCGATGTTGTCGTGTATTGAGAGATTGACCGTCTTCCGTTGTGTCGGTGATCTTGACGGCTCAAAGGGGGCGCCTCAGTCTCTCTGCACTATGGAGGACTGCTTTTTCTTTTTTTTTTTTTTTTTTTCACGACACACTCGCGCTTGTTTGTCGATGGTGGTGGCCTCATGTGAATCAGTCTTTCATTACTCATCGGTTTAATAAAGACTGAACAAAAACTCAGTGTCTTGGTCGTCAAAACGGCCTGTATGTCACATCTAAAGCATGCCTGTTGAAGACGTGTTACATATAAAACTCCGTGACTTTTATGCGGCGTACACAAAAAGCAAGCTGTAAATGTTTGAACTGCCGCGTGGGTTTAAATGTTATATCTGCCCCCATTCGGTATTCCTGTCATGCTTGCAAACACCTGTGAAAGGGAATTGAGGACGCCTTGGCAAGCCCTCTTTGTACCTTCTTTGTCCTGTGCAGCAGCAAGTGAGATGATGGACTTGCGTTGATGCTCGCTGCGATGTTGAGCTGCAGTCTCGCAGAATCAGCACAAACATCAGTTTTCGCGCTCTTGGACATTGACCATTTTCGGCACTGTTAAAACACGCGAAAATTGGAATAAAAGCAAGCAATGATTTAATATCTCGACACTGTCGAAAGCTTACGCGGAAGCCTCGTCTGCGTTTATAGTGCCCACCAATTCGTTCCACGTGCGAAACGCACACGACTGTTCCGCCAAACTTTCTGGGTCACGAGGGCAGAAAGGGCGTGCCATAAATGCCCGTGAGAGTGCGATTTCGGCGGCCCTGCCACATGCCTTTCACAACCGAACCAAACTGGGAAGGTGGGGGGGGGGGGGGGGGGGGGATAAAGGTTCCATGTGAATTAGGCTTAAAGGAGGTTGGAGGGAATAAACAGGCAAATCACTGGGACTCTTTGTGCGGTTCTGGTGAAAGCAATCGAAATTCCAAGTGCGGATTCTGCTGGCGTGCTTACTCCTCATAACCTGCAGCGCTCATTCCACGGCCCGACCTCGACCGATTAGTTAGAGGCTTCGAATTTACATTTTTTTCTGCTATCTTTCTTTTATACGCTCTCGTCACGGAAGCAGGCCTTCCTTATATTCAAACCTCGCATAATAATTCCTATCAAATACACGATGCTCTGTGATTTGATACGCATTAGGCCTAAATTTCGCTATAAGGAGCACTTGACATATGTAGGGCGCACAAATTCTGCGGCAGTATTTCGAATTGCGTTAGACGTAAAAATTGAGGGGGCACTTTAACGACCTAAAGTGCGAAGAGGCGAAATCATATTGCGCAGCTGTGACGTCATTGCGCGTCCGCAGTTGTGATGGCTACTAGGTGGCGGTTGAGGCTTGCGCACGAGAACACTGCGCATGAGCAGTGCGTGCGTTTAAGATGTCTCAAAGCTAAGTATTTGACCAATTAACTAAATATTATTAATAAATTAACTAATATTCACGAACTAATTAACTAATTGGCATTGACTAATGTTGCTAATTGTATTTATTAATTGACTCATTATCCTCTACTAATTCTACTCCTACATCATTGATTAACTATCAGTACTGGAACCATCCCAATCCTTCTGAAGATGATTGACAGCTGCCGCGGACGCACCGACGAACGCGCGGACACACCGGTGAGTTATGTGCCATAAAAGGCACTAACTCGTAAGGCACGAGAGCCTTAAAAAAGTTGCATTCTTTTTTTGTTTTTCGCCCTTAGTTTCGGTTCGTGACATATCACGTTGCGCGATGTCGTGCTGCGCGGGTACCTGCTTTTTCTTTGCTAAAAAGTTTCGGAAATTTTCACACCCGGATTCGGACTGCGGCAGATACTGAAGTTTTCTCTCTATAGACTCTGCGCACATCTAACTCTGGGGTGACGCACGCGCCACTAGCGACACCTTCGTCGTCCAGAGTGGGAATGCGCCCATAGGATTACATGTAAACAGATGTCTTAAACGAATTTTATGATTGCACAGTACAAGTACGATGAGAAAAAAAAAAGCCCACTAAACTCTGAAACATTTTGCACAATTATGAAACATCATTTCGAAGACGATTGATTGATTGATTGATTGATTGATTGATTGATTGATTGATTGATTGATTGAACGTACTTTATTGAATAGAAAGGCTCATGGCCATCAGTTCAGTTCAGTTCAGTCATTCAGTCGTGTCCGACTCTTCGTGACCCTATGGACCATGTCACGCCACGCTTTCCGGTCTCATGGCCATGGATGGGGGTAAATGGGAGTAGGCAGAATCTTCCTTGTTTGCACAAGTCGTCACTGACGATGTATTTTTAAAACACCGCGATTCGTGAAAAGGGGGGGGGGGGGGGGGGTCGCTGCTGGCCACCGACACCTCACGGGAGCGTGACTAACGGAGACAAAGCATTAATTTTTATCGTTTCACCGTGTAGGCAGCCATTCGTTCAGTTGGCGTGTACTATGAGCAGCACTATGATAAAATATGCACTGAACATTTGGAACCTATATTTTTAAAACGGCATGATAAGTTTGGCCTGTGAAACCAGACACATCCCTTGACATGTGCTCTGTGAGCGGCTGTCTCCGAATCGCAAAGGCTTCTCCAGGAGTCCGATATGCTATTACGTGCGCTCCACTGGTTCATAGTACAGTCGTTGAAACTAGTCAGCCTGGATGCTCTACGCGAATGGCAGCTCTGGAACTGCATGAGCAGACGACGGCGCATGCAGACGATATCCCGGCCGCTGAGATTGCTCGCACGCATACGGCGGAATTAAGCGGCCGGGGTGTCGTCTGCGCCGTCGTGTGCACGCTGAGAGCCACTGCAGCGTCCGAGTATCCGTTGCGCCATCGTCTGCAATGGTGCGCAGTTTGTCTGTGTTTGTCATGCCGTTTGAGAGCTGCTTTTCACGTTGAGCTTCTAGACTGCCCAGTTTTAACGACGATACTATGAAAACGTGGGCCGCACATAACAGGATGTTGGACTTCAGGAAAGAATTGTGCGATTCGGAAACACCAGCTGCCAGAGCGCCTGTTAAGGGTATGCCCGTCTTCGTAACATACATATTGTGCCGTTTTCAATATATAGGTTCTAAATGACATTGCATAGCTAGTCGCAGTACTTTTCAAAGCATATATGCTAGCTGTGAACGAACGGCTGCCTAATGAGCACACAATGAAAGTAAGATTTTGGAAAATTTTGTTTGAATCTGCATCTCTATGCACTGCAATCCCGTTATAGTGCTCTGAAGCACTATAGTCCCGTTCAGTGCCGGCCGCCAGGTGATTCCCACACGCATCACGCCTGACTTTAATCCCGTCCAGTCATGGCCGATGACGTTACCAGGTGATGACATCACAATCTCGTGGTATCCCGCGGGATCTCGCGATGAAGTGTGACACAATTCTCGCGAACGGACAGCCCGGCGAGTCATGAGCAATACAAAGCTTTCGCCTTAAAATGCTTTCAAGGATTTTATGCACATATATTCCTGTGGGGCGCTTTCCCGCTCTGGATGCAGAAGTGACCGCCTGTGGCGCTGAACGCAGCGCCGACCGTTGAACACCTGCGGGCGTGCACGGAGCCAATGTAGCTATCTGGAAAGCAGTGAAGGACACGTAAGCTACGTTGTAATCGTTGTAAAGGTATGTGCGGCTCCCCTTGCGGGTTCGCGTTCACGTGCATGCTCTTTGCTACTGGCTAGTCTCCGCCCCCTTTATTTGGGCCTCTGTTGTATCACACACATACAATCGGTAGCATACAGTCGCAGTGTAGCACAGTATGCGAAAGACCGCCCTGACATAGAAGTAATGCCCTGCTTACGACATTATATTACGTTATAATGTGGTAGCTTCCCAAGCAGGACAACACGCTCCCAACGTTGGTACTTGTTGGCCATGCTCGGCCCTACATAGGGCCAGTGCACTGCCAACAAACTCCAATACTGGGTCAATGGATTATGCTGCCTGGAAATTACGCCAGTATGCGAGTTACCAGCTATCTCGGCCATATCATGCGGTCAGTGACCTCACAAAACCCGACGAGGAACCGATGCTCGATCGAGTCACCTGTCAACTGCTAACCTGCCAGAGGCATATGCTCGCAATTTTTTGCTCGGAACGCGGACGCCAAAGCCGACGCGAGATTTTCTGGAGAACGGGGAGTTTAACGCTGCCGCATTGAAGGAACGGCTATAGTTCGACTTTTGTCTGAGCAGCGTTGCGGGCTGCGTGAAAGGGTGAGAGTAAGGAAACTTCGCTGCATTTTTCTCATCGAGGATTCATGGTCCTAATCCGGAAGCCCAGCGATTGTTGCCCCCACAGAATCTGTGGCATGTCGTGGAGGAAAGCTTCGGATCAATTTTGACCGCATGCTGGTTTGACGAAAATCGAGATAGTGCGGGGACGTATGCGCATTTCCATCCCGCAGAATTGCGTTCCCAGGATCGAACCCGCGACCTCGCGCGCTCGGCTGTGGAACGCCACAGCTAGCGCTGAGCGGACGGCATTATACTGAGATTGGCTATAGAAGGCACAAAAAAATCTCAAGCGTCAAAAGGGAGGGACCAGTGGCAAACGTTTCGGGAGGTAGAGGCGCGGGGGGGGGGGGGGGGGGGGGAGGGGGAAGGAAAGGACTAACAGGGCCCGCCGCACAGAACAGAGGCGGCGGCGCATCGATTGGTGTAGGTATACTACGGCGGCGGCAGCCCGGTGTGCGAGGTCCTGGCCAGTGCGCATGTGCCCACGCCAGAACGGCACGCGAGCCCGTTCGTACCGAGTCGAGCGCGAGCCGCGGACGGGCCCGGTAGCCGGCGCACTCGCCGCAGCACGTTCGGGCCATGCGACTAGCGCCGGACAGCTGATCGCCGCGGGAACCCGCGCCGCCGACTCCGGAAGTCTCACCGGCGCACGTCGTTGACGCCGCCACTCTTGCTACTGCTGCGTTGCTATTATTGTTTGCGACCGCTGTCGCTTTGGCCGCGATGATGGCCGAGCCGGTGAGGCGGGGACCGCTGACTTGCTGTTTTGATTGTGCCACGTGTCGCGAGTTGATGCGGCGAGACGCACCGGAGGAGCCTGGCGGTAAGTGCACCTACACACTGATAAACGCGGGCACGCTTTGATAAAGCTTGTAGTGAGCGTGGGCTTACGTGACGCGCCTGTGTTCTTCATGTGCTACATAACGCCCCGCGTGCGCCATGCAGGTATATGCGCCGGTCAACGGACCGGTGTTCAGGTAAAACACTTTAAATTTTCTGCGTACTTACCTGCCGCTATCATAAGTTATTTTTCTGTGACTAGCAATATATCTTGAGATCAGTCTCTTTTTCATATGCTTCACGGGCCATATCCCAGCTCGATACCGCAAACCCTTCCAAGGACGAGCCCACCGTTCACACTTCAGCAGGCGCAGCATGCATGACACCGAGCTGTCATTGCAAGCGATTTACAGCACGACGCGTGCAGACAATCGCTCGGATATCATGAGTACTGTGCGGCCATTATTTTCGTTTCGACGCTCCATGAGTGCTCATTCTTCGGGCACGCATCGTTCTTGTCGTCGTCACTATACCGTCGCGTGACATCTTGAACTGGAGTTGGCGTGTGCGGGGTCCATTAAGTTTGTACGGAACGCATTTACCCCGAATAAGGCTTCCTGACTTAGCCCGGCGAGGAATGATAAGGCAATTGATCTGGCTGTTTGCAAAGGTACGAATATAGCGCTCCCATTGCACCGAGTGGCTGCCGTGTTCTCGTGAGGAGGTAATGGCAGGCCACTAGAGATACTGCGGCGTTGTTCAAGACATGACAAGCTCTTTTTTTTTTTCTTGGATCCCCAGAGGCGACTTGAACGGCGTCGATATGAAAACATGCGGTTGTCCTCTATTTTACTTGCGCAACGCCTGTTCCGAAAGTAAAAAAAAAAAAAAAAAAAATGAAAAAAAAAAAAAAAAATAACGGTAATCGGCCGCTCACTGGAAGGGAGTCCCGTCTTGGCTTGGAGCTTCAAACAAGTGCACTCCGGCTGTAAGCTGGTGTGTCGATTTTATGGGTCTCGCATACAAGGCACGGACTCCCTGTCACTCATTACGAGTTATGCTCCGTATTTTTTTTTTCTATGTTGAGATGGAAGCTCCATATTCCAACCAAAAGCGAATATTTAATTCCGGAATTCTCCTCTATAATGAGGCAAATAACATTTGAAATGTCGTGATTCCTTGGCCTCATTCATTGAGACTTATAAACTTCTATCTAACACGATAGCCTTAAAGCCCCCGATCTAGGAAATCCGACGTCGCGTTGTGATTGGAAAGTGACGATCATATTCCTCTGACAAGTGGTAGCTGGCAGGTGACATGACCGCGCACTGACTGTTCGTCAGGTTGTGTGACGTCACGAGAGACCGCGTCACATGACCGAGTAGCCGATCGCTGCCAACTCAGTCTTCGCATTTAAGAATCCCGAGTGAGACACACGCAGATATGTTGGTACGGCTAGGATAATGCGGGGCTTTATACCCATGGCTGCTGGTTCTTCATATACTTCGCTAGCTTAAATGAGTAGGCCCGAGATATAGAGGTATACATATATTATGGTGAGGCTACCCCCCCCCCCCCCAAAAAAAAAAAAAAAAAAAACATAAACTAATGTGCCTCTGCCCGTGCTATAGAGGTATACAGGGTCGTTCACTCTTAATGAGAACAAGTATGCTTCTTTCAAAACGCCATTGCGTCCGAGGCTGCCGCAGATCGAAGCAAAGCGCCACGGGTTGAAAGCGACCCGAAGGCGGGGCTTGGCATAGTTGTCGACTTTGCTTCAGCGCGTGGTCGACTCGAAGGCATTAATGGCGCTCAGACGAAAGCATGCTTGTTCGCACTCAGTGTGGACGACCCTGTACGCTTTTAAAGTTAGTGATTAGGCGAGTAGAAATGTGCATGTACGCCAATGAGGATCCGCAAGGGGAGCAGGAAAACGGGAGAGACATTAAGACTATCCTGTCACATCCTTAAAGGCGGAGATAAGTATCTACCTACTTAATTTATATCGTCCTGTTTGCATAAGAAAATTGTCTGGTGAATATACGACTGAAATGGAGTGCATATGAGATGTCTGAACAGGAGCTCACCAATACACACACACACACACAAAAAAAGAAGCATATATAAGCACGGCTGATCTATCCTTCCTGTCAGTCATGGAGGAAGGAAACAACTAAGGAGAGGCCCTTGCCATTCCCAATGCATTGGAGAAAGTGTGGCGGACGGAAGTGACGTCAAAATTTAGGGTTAGCCAAGTCGGGCCATTAGCAATGGCATCGCTGTTGCTATGAAAACTCGGGCCACTAGCAACAGCGTTGCTAAGGACCCGAGGTACGTGAGCGTCGCGGAGAAAGAAAATGCGGAGGGTAAAGGAGGAGGAGAGACACTGCAGCGTCCGATCGCCGGCTTCAGAAAAATGATTTCAGGGCTTCTCCTAAGTTGTTTCCTTCCTCTATGCTATCAGTACTCACTTGTGAAGCCGGAACTTGCGGGCTACAGTTATGCATGGGTGAAAAGTGAGAATTAAAACAGCGCTGCGCAGAATGTGCGATTGAAAGGTAAATGATAGGATATATGTTGCTTTTGGAAGCTGAAAGCGAAGCACAGTGGGTTAAAAACTGTACAGAAATTAATGTACTAGCTGAATAAAAAAAGAATGGATGTGATACCTGCCTGTAATTCGCATTACCGACGGCCGAAGGTGGAGAGCGGTTACGAGAAGCAGAAAAGAAGACCAGGGTCGAGGATGCCAGAGAGTGAGGAGGGGCGAACTTGAAAGATTTGCTGGGACAGAGGTGCCACGGCTAGTCACAGGGTTACATGAATGAATGACACTATAAAAAAATATTTCAAGATGATGGGAACAACGTGATCCTAGCGCATTTTTACATCGTGGTAGGCAGGTACTTGGGAATCGTGTAGAGCACGTCATCCCGATTGACCCAAGTCGCCCTTTGCCTTCTAAGTTCTGCTAATCAAGAGCTTGTGAAACGAAGTGTAGTTGGGGGCCGCCAAAATTATGCGTTTCAGGTTTGAATGCATTAAATAGTTCATTTGAATGAGATATCTGAAGCCAGCTGTTCTCAAAACCGGGTGGGTACCAAAGTTTGCGGACGTACTTCGTTACTACCGCCATCGTTGCGTCGAGCGCGGCTGGAACTGCTCACGTAGGAACCCGCGCTAAGCCGCACGACAGCCTACAAGCCGCTTCCGCATGACAGGCGTGAGGAGGGAGAAGGAGATGGAGCGAGAGCTTCGCATTGACGACGCTTTAGGCAGGAGTCCGAATATACTCCTGAGATTGTGATCTCTTGTCTTAGCGACCCGATGCTGTTCAACGTCAAACTCTTGAGTCGTCAAGTTAAGGCCATTAGTAGAAGAAATGGGATCAACGTTTCGTTCGCATTGTTGTTTCACAAGCGGCGACGGCAACAATGCTCGCTGCTTGAACAGTGCAGGATAGTGCGTTTGTGTGGACCAGTCTCAAGTTGCTGATTGTGATAGGAACCTATCTTTTGCAATCATAATTGCTGAGCGACTGGCGCTGCGCTCATGAATGTGTTAAGGGTTTTGGCTATGTAATTATCACTGTGGTGGTTGTGGTTTGTGGGGGAGTGGAGGACTCCGGAAATTTCAACCACCTGGGGTTCTTTAACGTGCACTGACATCGCACAGCACACGGGCGCCTTGCTTTTCGCCTCCATCGAAATGCTGCTGCCGAGGCCGGGATTCGATACCGCGTCCTTGGGAACAGGGTATGTCATTTCTAAGCTAAACAAATAGCCTCTTTGTCGAACTTGAATGCATCTTCAGGTGAGTTGACAACCAGAGTCGTTTAGGCGCGTTGGCAACGCGATCTGACCAAATGAGGAAAATGTAGAGGTTCAACTATCCCTGAATCAAGTTTCTAGAGTTTAAGCCATCGGCCTTAGCCGGAGTCGTTGCTGGCGCTTCGATCTTAGCTCACTTCCGCGTTTGGTGAGCTTCTCGGCAACTGGTTTCTCTGGCTTCTCGTTGTTCGATGGTCTCGGCATTCTGTCTGGCACGGCTGCTGTCTCTGTCTTTAACAAGAGTGGCTTCCTCTGCGCCACGCCGCCTAGTGGACTCGCTCGAAACTACGCTCGCGGGCCTCGACTGCACTCGCCCAGATGGTGAATGTGTATGGCGTATTTACTTACATTAAATGAAGGAGCGGAGCAGATGAAACTGTACATGGACGATGAGGTTCATGCACAGCGCGCGAGTGTGTTACAGTTGGAACTTGATGAAGATGAAGGTGTTTGCGCGAGAGTGCGTTGCAGTTTTACACGAGGCCAGAAGTCTGATCTGTTCGTTCTGGCACGGATCGAAACCGAGCCGTGGTAGTGTTTTTTTTTTTTTTTTTGAGGCCCAGATGACACTCGGTCATGCGCAGTACCTAGCTTGCGCTTTTTAATGACCTTGGAGAATGAAGACAACAATGTTTGCTTCACAGCGAGAGTGCTCAAGGTGAAATTTGCGGAGAGAAATGATGTGGTTTGACATGGGGGCAGTAGAACTTAAGGCCTGAAAACAAATCATGATGCTCTGACTGATAAGGGGATCTTTCTTTCCCCTCTCTTTTTTTGCCGAGCCTCGCCGAGGCGTCTTGAAATTTTTCGACGCACTGTGATGCATTCGCCAATGGTGCTAATAACACCTCAAGCTGCTACACGCACTGTCTAAGCGGGTTGTTAGAACGGCCATCACCAGCCGAGATGCACAGGAAGGACTTAACGCAAAACGCATCGCGCCATCGTAAGAACGAGGATCGCCCGCAGCGCGTCGCCATATATGCAGTTTGAGGCTGAAACACGGGAAACAGATCCGTGTTCTGTTGGCTGAAGGATGGTGACGGCGATTTTACGAGTGGCGCTCATTGCGTGTGACCTTGCTTTGCTAGCACGCCAAAAAGCGTAAAGCAGAAAGAGGCCATTAACCAAAGAAAAAATCCACTTCATACTCCAGAAGACGTCTTTATTTGGCGTTTCAAGAATTGCCGCTTTTCGTTTTGTGGGATTCAGTTCAGACATGCGACATAATGACGCCCAAGTTTGTCCCTCGTGAAGTACGCATACAGAGAGAAAAAAAAAATCGAGCTGAAGTTTCAGGGCAGTTGGAGGAAGCTGCTGGAGCACTCTTATTCAGAAACAAAAGCCCATTCTTCCAACAGAAAGCGTTTCTGCGTGTCCCTACTTAAAAACAGCGCAAAGAAGTTAAGTCGGATTTCAGTGGAGGCCACGTTGATATTTTTTTTTTATCGTGAAGGTATTGCACGATGTGCGTGAGTGTGCATGCTGCTTTAAACCAGAAAAAGTACAAGGAATACTTTGTTTCAGCTCTTCACCGTGCCGTATTATCTCAGCTTTTTTTGCGCTAAACCTAAGATGAATGTGAACAAACAGTGACCGAATACGGCGTACTCTTCACCGCCTCTGTGATACTGCAAGAAAAAAAAAAAAAGATGGGATTTGTGGGTGATCCGGGGGGCTGGCAGCTCCTTTCACGCCATGCGCCTGCCCGTTCATCACGTCTCGAGCTGGGTTTTAGGCAAGGCGTAGTATCCCCCGGATGTGTCAGTTCCCGGCTTCCGAGGCATTTCCCAAAGGGATTTCTAGCTACTCGAAGGTTTCAAATTCCATTTGAAGTTAGGGACGCCCCAGAAGATTTCAAGATAAAAGACAGGCCGACAAGGCTGATGATAGCGATCTTGAAAGGAATTTAGAAGTTAGTACACTGTGGCCTGTTGAAGAAGGTATCTAAAATAAGCAGGTGGGGGTCAAAGTAAACGAAGCGCAAAGCATGCTGGATACTCCGACTTCCGGTTCGCTCGGCGAGGAGCGCGTCTACGGGGAGCGCTTGAAACGCGGCGCAGTCAAGCTTTAATTCAACTTTTCATTAGTGTTTTGAGCACTAATGAAGTCATAAGAAAGGTCAGTATGATATTGTTGTTATTAGTTCACATGAAGGAAAAGGCGCAGTATCTCTCACACTTGTTCTATGGACACCTGAACCGCGCCGTAAGGGAATCTGTGTACATTTTCATGCCCACGTTCAGCGTTGTTTACCTGAAAAAAGAGCGAAAATGCGTTGTAAGTGCGACCGTCCAGCCAATGTCGTCCGTTCGCGCTGAAGTTTAGCAACGCTCCAATACTTGCTAAAAGTTCGTTGGTTGCTACTATTATTGTGCAGCCGCTACATGTGTGTCTAATATACATTAGAATAAACATATTATGGAGGTTCGGCGTTACCAAGAGCTGAATATTCGGGCTGCTATAGCAGCCGTAGTCTAGCGTTACGTTGTAGAGGACTGCCGCGCGATTTGGGGCTGCGACGGAGAAGAGCTGAACGCATACAAATCAAAAGAGCACTTTTTTTTCACTGTCTTCACAAAACTTTCACGTGTTACGTGCGTTGCACTGAGCAGAAGCAGCAAGGGTTTCTTGCCGACCGATTAACAACTGCCTCAGCCTGCAAGGAAGGTACACAGCATCTTAAACTGGGACATGCCGTTCTTAAAAGTGCTCAAGCTAGCGAAGGTCTAGGTTTACTTACCTGAGCGTCACAGCCTTAGAAGGGAACACTTCATGCTCCCTACAGCTCAACTACTTTATTGAATAGTTCATTGAATACTGCAGAATCTGGCACGCTCCTAATTATACTAGTATAATCATTCTTTTAATTATTGATAGCTATTCAATAAATAAAAGGGTTGCATGTATCATAAAAGAAATACAAAGTCTCGTGCAATTGAATTTTATTTCAGCTGTATTGAAAAGTGCAACTGCATCACATATGTTGCATTGTTTTCTGTGAATGTTCGTTAGCATGTATGCATTATGACCTAACCTGTATGAAACCAATACCTAGTAAAAGGCTGAAAAGATCTACTAATGTGTCTCAAGAGCTTGGAAGGACTGTAGCTATTCCTGACCCGGATGAGCCTAGCTAACCCAGCAGTAGGAGAGGCATTCACTTACTGAGGCTTTGGGACATGCAAGAGAACCGTGCTTACGAACAAAATTAACCAAGCAGGTGGCTCCAGACATTTCAAACTATAGACATACAACTGCTGGAGCTAATCATTTTAGGAAATTCTGCTCAGTACCGATTGCTGCATTATGTGACTAAGAAAAAAGTAATAAAGAAAATGTTTTGTCTTTACGGCACCCCTTGAAACCTCCAGAAGCTTCAGAAAGTAAAACCCCTGCAATCGCTTCCCATCAATGTAGAGAAAAGTCTGAAGCCATTTTGCTGATGTGTATTTTATACTCGAAGCCTGGTTAAACGAGAACCACTAGCCCTTGTACAAACAAATGCCTTGAATGGATGACACCTCGGCTACCGATGCATACATACAGAAATGTGGAAAATGTATGGGTTATGTATTGTATGCAGTGTGTTCAAAGTAAATCACTTATTACGAACAGCTAGACATAAGGTGAGCTTGTCTTGTGGTTCTTCCTAATGAAAACCTCTATTAATTAAAGGAAGGTATGTTTTAAAGCTTGGTGCACAGCTTTGCTACAGGCACCACAAAAGAAACAAAGTTAAGCACAAGGGTCTCCCAAAAAAGAAAATAGCAAAACGTAACTCTTGATACAGGCAGCTTTATTATAGAACTATGAAAGGGGAAAGTTTCTCAGCTGTTAATGATAAGCCCTTCTTGTAGTGTGCACAATAACAACCAACATTTTCTTGCAAAAGTTTTGCAATACATTTTCTATAGCATGTAACAAATTAATCTAAAGCAGACCTTTGAGAGAGAAAGAGCAAATTGCAACAAAATGCACGGCACAGCGGCCATAAATTAAAGAGTTTTAAGACCTGTGATCAAGAAATAATAAACTGCAACAATGCACGGTACAATGTACAGAAATCTTGCTTTGGGTTTTCTAGCGCACACATCAGCTTGATACAAGTTAGTTTAAGCATTTGCTACAAGTTCCTTTGACAAATGTTCGCATAATGTTGAACCAACTAGTCGCCCTATTTTAATTTTGGTATATCGCTTCAGCACAGCTTGAATGCCCTACTGATTTTTGGTCAACCATTTCCAAGACAGTGGTGATTACAAAAAGTATGGAATAGCTGTGAACACAGTGTTTTTCTAGGCTTTTAAAGCTAGCATTTTTATAGCATTACCAACTACTATTGTGACTTTCATGGACCCAAAAGCTACCAGCTAGGCCAACCTCTGCCTACCTTGCGGCGTTTTTCATTTCTTGAAATAGCTAATCACTGTCTCAGTGACGATTTAATTAGATCACAACATGTTTTTGGGCTTCGTTTTCTTTGTTTCTAAAACTTGCTGCCTTGCTATCCTGGAGATCAAGAGAAGTGATGTATCTCAAACCTAACACGTAGAAGGCAGGCCGTGCCTCCCCGCAATCATGGTTCCCGGCCATTCTGAAGCCTCTGCAGACTAACTCTGAAACGAGAAACAATGACACATAAACTTATTGTATGCAATATCGTGAAAAAAATGAGGGCAGCACTATGCAAATAATGATATGCAAGCTTTTATTTTTTTTTATTTTTTTTATATCTTTATTTTATTTTTTTCTTTATTTGTGTTATATGATATGATTTAGCTTTGGAGTCTGACTATCAGCATTACAAAATGCTGCCAAATGTTTTGTATCTCTTCCTAACGCGATCACCTCGTCTGTAACCCTCTCTCTTCGTACACAAAACATGAATAAGCATAACTGCATCATATTCGGGTCCGCACGAACAGGAAACTTTATCATAACACATCTTCCTTGTAATTTCTCCACACTTGCAGGCTCAAACTGATTGACCTGCTTATGAAGCATCCTTCATTATTTGGCATTAAACTAGCGAAAAATCTATCACATAGCAATGTATAAATCTTACAAGGGCTCATAAAACACATTCGTTGACAACGCGGCCTGCAGTCACGCAACGAGACCTTCTATCGGGATGCAGCTGAAAGCATTGTCGCATAGGCTTTGATTCGAGGAGCTCGCATGTAGCACAAATGCCCAGCGAAAATTTATTTCACTGCTTATAACGCCTTATCACGCTGTACTGACGTAGGCCGAATACCCATGTATATTTGCAAAACATTTCAAGACGAAAGACCGCGCGCGCGCTGCTGCCGCTGGTTAACATCGGCAATGTGCTGCTTCACTAATCGAGAGAAATTCGCTAGCCTTCACAACAGTGTAAAAACACTTACCGCTATCAAAACACTCGAAGCAAAGCCTGGAGTTGCCCGTAGAGTTGGCCGTCGGCTGTCTGCAAGCGGATCGCAACGGCCAGCCTGCTGTTTCTGCCGCTCATTTTTTGACGGCATTCAGAATATCATGCGTCCCATTCCAAAGAAGTTGCTACAGCTTGAGGCAAAGCACAACACCGTTTTTCCAGCGATATGACCACTATTATTGACGAAATACAGGTTGAAACCCTACGCCAATCAAGCAACATCTGCGCAAACAAAACAACAAAAACGACCCGGAAGTCGAAATTCACGTGACCGGACGTTTGCACCGACGTAGTATGCGCCTGAGTTTTGCCATCATCTATTGAGACATCAATGCCCAAGGTTGTCCACTTTTTGAAATAAAAGATAAATTCGCGAGCGCATAGGCTTAATAGACTATCATGAACGGCAATTTTTTTGCTACATGTTTTGTGTCTCTAACCGGCCTTTCAAACTAGTTCTTTTTCTATGCTTGCGAAGCATCTGTTATACATAATATTGTAATTTTTCAGCAACCGACAGGTTTTGTTCAGGACTCGGTTCCTTGATGATTTTACGTTGCACTTTCGCTATGCGCTAGCTGTGCCTCTGATTACTTGGAAACTCGTGCCACTTGCACATACTACGGATAGGAAGGCATGCCCTAATTTTAGTGTTCAGATTTCCACGCAGTCAGCCACAGTAAAAAAAAAAAAAAAAAAAAAAAGCAAATCCAGCTTATGTAATGCGAACGCTGATGAGACTAAGTTCCTCTGCCGGAAGATGCAGCTCCGTGTTTTATTATACTCTCTTTTATAACCTTGCAATGGAGACTTCGTATGCGCGACCAGCTTGTGCAGATAAAAGGACAAATATATGCACATGATCCGACATAAGTGGGGAGGGATAAACTTACATTGAACACAATGATGGTCCGCCTTTTAATCCCGCTGGCTGCAATAACACTGAAACAGGCAAACGACTTTTGTTGCCGAATAATGGCAGTCATAACTGCGTCAAAGCTCTTTAAACTTTGACGGTCACGGCGGCTGCATTATTTTCTCGCATCTAGGGGTAATATAGACGTCAGACGGACAAATGCAGGTTAACTGTTATTAAAGGAAAGTAGCAAGTAAAAGCAATGCATACTTTACATCATAGCGCAGATACCACTAGGTTACAATGCGCAGGCGAAGAAAACCCGACTAGAATAAAAAACGGGTTCGTCTACAAAGGAAATTTGGACCCGAGAGCTTCTATGACGCAAATAAACAGCATGGACAAACAGAATACGGCGTAGCGTTGAGTGCGCGTACGGTATATCTTGCGACTACGACAGCAGCGCCAAACTGAAAAAAAAAAAAAAAAAAAAAAAAAAAGCTGGAAGTATCTCAACTCGAGGCTTCAATTATAAAAACTACGATGGCATATACCGAGTTTGGAGGAGTACAGTCGCGGCAACGCCAGCAAGCAAACTAAAGAAAGGTTGGAAAGCGTACTGACCGTCTTTTTGTAGTTCGTTGTGCAGCACGCCTCCAGCCCTTTGCCGTCGGAATTTCGCTGCTTTGGCTAGGCAGCACAATAGCGAGCCTGTTTAATACGTGTGCCTGTGCGCAGGAATGCTGGGAATATTGCCTGCTGTACACAACGTTAAAAGGGTATGCGTGATGCAGTCAGCGAATATCAGTTTTTTCGGGCGCTAAAACTGCGACCGCTTTAAACTCGCGTTTTGTATAGGACGTTTGAGGCTTTTACGAAAACAGTACGTTCTTATATTGTGAATACTAATAAAATTACGGGTTCACGTTGTGCAGAACGGGCGGCCAATGCTAGCAGCTGGGTCTGCTTCCTAGTCCGAGCAGAAGCCGCCTCTTCGTCGGCGTGTCACTTCCCTTTATGTGCACCTCAAGCCCAAAGGGTGGGTTAGACAGAGTCGTGTGGATGGTATAGGGCTTCAAATGGGCAACGTCAACGAGTTCAGTTTTCGCAGAACAACGGCCGCTTCCCGTGAGACGCGCGCAGTGCGATAATTGAGCTCACTGATTTCGCCAGCGATGATGTCGAGTGTGTGTAGGAGGTCAGTCTGGAGATTTGCGAAGACCAAAGGGATAGATGAAGCAATGAAATTATGAGCATAAAAAAAAAAGAACTCCGCAGTTCTTTGATATATATCCGCGTGGCTTGAACTACTCAACAGCTTCAACCCTGGCGGGATCAGGTAGGACGCCGTCTCTGTCAGCAAGGTATCTGAGCGCCAACACTTTACACACGTCAGAGAGCTACTTTGTGAAGCTGTCCACAAGCCAACGTTTGCGCGTACAGACCAGGACCAGAGTTAAGCTTGCGTCGTGAGCACTGAACGTTCTTTAGAGAATTCCAACATTGTCAAGGTCGCCCACGCATATCTTCGATTTCAAACCGCGGAGTATAGTGCCCACAAATATCTCAAAGTGAAGAATTCATTGGGAAGGCGAAATGTCATCACACTGTATTTATAAACGCCGTCAGGTGTAACGCACCCAATTTTCTCTGTATCCGCTGGATGAATATAGAATTTACCGATATCCCGATCGTGGATCAACATAAGAAAAGTATGGAGCCGATCGAAGAGGCAGTCGATGACATCATGGACACGAGGAGGTATACATCATTAGTCATCGCATTCTGACGACGGCAGTCAACGCGAAAGCACCATGGTTCGTCCTCCTTGTGGAGAGGCATCAATGGAACAGCCCAAGGAGTCGATGAATCTCGAATAACACCACGGGTTAACATCTCGTTCATTGCTTCATTGATCATTTTGTGTTCAGACGGTGACACTCAGCAGGCCTTTCTTCGGATCGGAATTCGAGGCACCAAAGTCGACTCCGTGAAGCGTCCCATATGGGCGAATGGAAGGTGGGCCGATTGGCAGGTCAAACACGGACTAGTGTTTAGAAAGAACCCCCGACAGAACTGGGCGCTTGTGCGTTGGGAGCTACAGTGGTACATCACGCGAATTGCGATTCACCGGGAGACTCGGTCTCTCTGTAACCATGGCGGCGAACGTTGGCCTGTCGACGCTGCACGGCGCAAGTTTCAAGCATTGTGGCAAAACAACAGATTCTGTTGAGAAGTTCAGTGCCCATAGCTCAGTGCGACTTCTCAGGGCAGAAGCCATGGCATGAGGAACGATGAAATATTTCTTTCTAGAGGTGAAATTGATCGGTTCCACAGTCGCATCAAGCATGTCGAGTGTGGTGTCGAGGCAGTACC
This sequence comes from Amblyomma maculatum, assembly GCF_055883805.1. NCBI lineage: Eukaryota > Metazoa > Arthropoda > Arachnida > Ixodida > Ixodidae > Amblyomma > Amblyomma maculatum. Next base: position 99,184,371 of record NC_139349.1, on the reverse strand, counting down.
CACACAGCCAAAGGAGGAGACAACGGTCTCGGTATTGCACGAGTCTTTTATAATACCGGGCGGAAACATTTGCCAAAGCTAACCTTGCCTAAGGGAGCAATAACAACAACAGCGGGACAGTCGACGTTAGCGCGACACGTCTGCAAAACTTGGAGCCCAAGTTAACGTCATTTGTCAATTGGGCAAGCATTGCCAACTCCGCGCTGAATATTTCACCTCAGAACAAAACTTCGACATTGCACACTCCGGTAGGAGGCAACAGTTCGCCGCTCACACCACAAGACTGAACATTTTTGTCCCTTGAAACGCAACATTCGTCCGAGTAGGCACTTAAAGGCAGCCCCGATAACGAAAAAAGTGACTCAGGCATCAATAAAGCCATGAGTGGAACATCGTTAAATATCTCGAGAACTTCTGGCGGTGGATGCCCGCTACCCCACCGCATCTGTCGCGCTGGAGATGCACATCGACATTTACGGGGAGCTGGAGGGTGTGTCACTCTGCCTTGTGCCGGAGAACCATCCCGCAAGCGCGTATTCAGCTGGCTTTCTGTTCGCAATACATTAGCCGGAGAACTTCCTGGTCTTTTCTGCTAAGTAGACTCAAATCTTCATAGTGCGCTCGTGGTTGCCAAACCCATACGGACCGTGACGGTAGGCAAGAAGACGACGTTGATGAACAGGATGGTTGAGTACCGCTCATTGTAGAGGTTCATTCGTTGATAGCCAGCAAGTCAGTCGCCTACTTCATCACGGATACAGCTTCCGGATGAACGTGATACCCGGTAATGCTGCCGCGAAATGCTTGGTACTAGTTTTGGAGCGTCGCTGTCCAGGGACATCGTGTGCACAGATGACAGACCAGTAACTCGGCGATTCCGGCAAAGCTCAGGCTGTAGATCCGTCTTCGGGTGAATTGTAAACACAGTACATTCGAGCACGCCAGAGTTTATGAGGTGCAGAGCGGCCGACCGAAGCCGGCAGAGTCCGCTTCCGAGTGCCAACACGGGGCGGAAACTTCCTGTATCTCCCGGCGGCCACGAATTACAACGCTAGCTCCAGTTCCTCCTTCAGTTACGCCCTACCATTTGGAGGACGAACTATGGACTGAACCATTTTTGGCGCGGAGGGAAGGATCGTTCGCACAGCCGGGTGCCTTCAAACCAACTTCAAACGCACTTTATAAAGGGGGGGGGGGGGAGAGGGGGGTCTGCTCTGGAGATCGCACTCCGTACGCGCGTATGCGTGCGAGCGAACTGCCTTTACCTTTCCGCCTTCTAGCGCGACCAGCTCGCCGCAGCAATGATAAAGTAGACGAAGTGCATTGAAGGCAGCTCGCTCGCGGGCACACGCGCGCACGGAGCGGAGAGAACGCATCAACCAAACACCACGTTCAACGCGATCTGCTCTTAGCAGTAATGAAAAATTAGGCAAAAATAGGGCATTAAAGAGAGTGAGAAAGCTCTCTCGCATACGCTTACAATGCATCCAACCTCGCTCGTGAACAGCTAGCGTTCACCGAAGCGAGGAGGAAACTGCGGGAATACACGACTGAACGTTTGACGTTTTTTATGAAAAATTTGCGCTTGAACTGAATCTCTGTTCTAAAAATGTGGTGACATTCGGGAAAACGCAGCATACATAGTAGAAGAAAATAGCGCAGGAGACGGGACAAGGCAGTAGACAACACGAACGCCTACTAACAACTTCAGTTGTTAATTAGTCGGCGCTCGTGCTGTCTACTGCCTTGTCCCGTCTCCTGCGCTATTTTCTTCTACCATGATCAGTCGCCAACTCGCCCAGAAATACACTTTGATGCAGCATACATAAAAAAAATTACCGACGATTACGTTACTTGCTAATTCGAAATTTGAGCGCAGCAAATAAGCTGTTTCACCTTTTCGATAGATTGAGGCAAAGAAATCGAGCAACACAAGTATTCGCTATCACAGAATTTTTTTTTTATTTTTCACACGTATTCCTTTAACAAAGACTCCACTAACAGTTCTTGACAGTCATGACGGAAGTTTTGTGGCCGGAGAAATAGACCGATATATGTTCGACTTGGTACACCAATGCTTGATTCTCAAAGACGAGATCTATACAAGTGCCTCGCGAGGTTGTCACAGCCGTGGGACGCGTTACGAGCGAGAGGAACGGGATACGAAGAGGCGTCCGTGTGCTGTGCGATGTCAGCGCACGTTAAAGATCCCCAGGTGGTCGAAATTACTCCGTAGCCCTCTACTACGACTCTTTCTCTCTCGGCGGCAGCTTTTCGATGGAGGCGAAAAGCAAGGCGCCCGTGTGCTGTGCGATGTCAGTGCACGTTAAAGAACCCCAGGTGGTCGAAATTTCCGGAGTCCTCCACTACGGCGTCTCTCATAGCCTGAGTTGCTTTGGGACGTTAAACCCCACCAACCAACCAACCATCTTTCTCTCTTTCCACTTTCACTCTCGCCTTCCTCCCTTCCCTTACGGCTTGGTTGCGGTGTCCACAGAAAACAAGTGAGACAGTTACCGCGCCTTTACCTTCCTATAAAAAATAAATCAGTTTTTCTACGCGGTCATGCCCCGCCGGGGTGGTACAGTGGTAAGACGCCCGACTACTGTCCGGAATACCCTGGTTCGAACCCGACCTCGGCGGCTGCGTTTCGATGGAGGCGAAACGAAGAGGCGTCCGTGTGCTGTGCGATGTCAGCGCACGTTAAAGATCCCCAAGTGGTCGAAACCTCCACTACGGCTCCTCTTTCTCTCTTAACACTTTAACTCCCACCTTCCTCCCTTCCCTTACGGCGCGGTTCAGGTGTCCACAAACTCGTGTGACAGATACTGCGCCTTTCCCTTCCTTTGAACCAATTATTATTATTGTCTACGCGGTCACGTTGTCTTGACTCGCTAGCGGCGGCAGCGGCATCAGACAGTCGCTGCTAGCGCTTCCTCCGGCGACCCCTCCCCCCCCCCCCCAAACCCCCTTCCTTTCCTTGTGTTCTCCGGCTGCTCCGCGCTTCCTGCGAGGCTTCGGTTGCCAAGCGCCGGCTCGAACTGGGGGGATGAAAGTGGGGAGGCGCTGGTTACGAGGCCGACGCCGACGCGACACCCAGGAACGAGCGCCAAAGAGCTGCGCTCTAAAAATTTGGAGGACGCTTAAGCTTCGCCTTCAAGAGTGGAACGCGATAGGGTTATTACACCTCGTTCTCACCGCCCACTCATTCGCTCGGTATGCTCTTGAGTCACACAAAGACAGTTTTCATACTCAACACTTCTAAGTGCACTCTACAACTTTTTTCTAACTATTTGTTCAAACAAGTGCTTCTCACAATCTACATTATCGCACTGTGTTGTGCTCACTACAACGTTTCTTGCTCCCGTGTTCCTTTAGAAGCAGCTCGGCACACATCGCAGGGGACACTATCCCAGCAGAAGCGCTAAGGCGCAGCGATCACTTCAGAGGCGTCCGGCATCAGACGCTGCACCTAGCAATCGCGCTGTGAGCGGAAAGAGGAGCCGCGTCGCCTAAACACCACTGTTGAGTGACGCACGCTGGATGTTGGAAGGGGAGAGAGCGAGAAAACTTATTAAACGCAAGGGTATTGGGGCATCCTCGCACCGGTACCCGCGCGGCCCGAAGGGAAGAAGCGGGTGAGCGAAGATAGTGATCTAAACAAAGGAAAGACGCTTGATTCTACAACCCGTGAGGGTGCACAGCGAAACGTCAGGGGCGAGTGGCGCGCCACGTGTCGGGGCAGCGCCGCACATTGCGAGGAGGGGTTCTTCTGTGTTTGCCGCAAGATGGCTCTGCATGTGCGCAGAGCGCAGAAGAAATGTAGCGGAAACGTACTTCGCTACTCGTGTAACTGCGACTTCTGTAAGTAACATGCTCATAATTACCGATGTACACCGCAGTATAACGTTCTACGGCACGTTTCTAAGACAACACCGCATTCACTAGAAGCGCTTTTGTACCGCTTTCAAGCATCGAACTCGTGGCTGAGGGGTAGCGTCTCCGTCTCCCACTCCGGAGACCCTGGTTCGATTCCCACCCAGCCCATCTTGGAAGTTGCTTTTTATTTATGAAGTGCATGCCGGGATATATCGCTCACGGCCAACGCCGCCGACGCCGACGACACCGGCTTTTCTGCGACACGAGCTCCTTAACGCTACCGCGCTAATACACACATACATCACGTACAGCCGGGCGAAAGGTCACTGTGTACACTCGCTTTGATGTGCTCGTCCACTGTCTCCAAAGACGTTCCGGCCCTTCTGCGTGTCAGTCGGAGTTGTTGTATCCGATCACTTTTCAGAAAAAAACGACGCATAAGCGTTGCTCTTCAGTGACTCGGGAATCTTAAAAGTCTCAGGCCGGTGCTTCATGATATGACAGATTTCGAACGTCACGGGCATAAAACCAAACACTGCTGTAGTTATCGTAGCACTGACGTGATGAAATTACGAGCACGTGAAGAAACAACACGACAAAGTGGCCAGGAAGGCGACGGATGTGCAACAAAGGCAAAGCGGCTGGCGGAGCTCCCGAAACACACACACATACACACCGTTCAAATGACGCCGGCGACGCGCGATACGGTCGCGGGGTGGCGGCGGCACAGCAGTCCAAAATTCAAGAGAGATATGCAGAAAAGAGGAAAAAGAGCTATATAGATCGAGAGGCTTTCCTCCTCGCTCATACTCCTCGGTACAGTGCTCTAGAATATTGGGCAGTGTCTCGTGCGAGGGTGGAGCATGGGCTCTTTTTGCGAGGACTGCTGCGCCATCGGCCAGGGGTCGCTTCGTGTAACAGGTGTGCGCAGCGAGCCGTCCGCTGGCTGCGCTACCGTGAGCGTCGGCTCATCGTATCTGCACTGCGTGGTGCGCTTAATTCGATATATAATGCTTGGTGATCGCCTATTTGCTTAAGAATTTTAACATTTCAATCATAATGCATTGTTCCATGGTCTGCGCGGCTCTATGGCGCTGTAATGCGAGCGACGATATTGGTACAGTGAACTAGAATACTTCACTGTGTGATAGGGCGTTTATTGACCACCCAGGGCTAATGCGGATACGCCTTCGTCGCACACACTGGTGCGGCGCCTAGAAGCGCGCCGCTTGCGGAGCTCGTCGTAGCTCTGGCAAAGCTTCACGAGTTCACTAACGCTGGTGGGATCTTTCGCTACCAGCATCTGGAAGGCGTCCTCAGAAATGCCCTCGAGGATGTAGCGGATTTTGTTCGCTTCCGGCATGGCCGGGTCGACTCGTTTGCAGAGATCAACGATGTCTTCTATGTAGCTGGTAAAGGTCTCATCAGCGCGCTGAACACGATCGTGTAAACGTTGTTCGGCACGAAGCTTACGCACTGCCGGGCGGCCGAACACTTCCGCGAAAATCTTTTTAAATGTCGACCAAGATGACAGGTCAGCCTCATGGTTGCGAAACCAGAGGTTCGCCACGTCCGTCAGATAGAATATGACGTTACTGAGCTTGTATGAGTCATCCCACTTGTTGTAGCTGCTTACTCTTTCATACGATGACAGCCAGTCGTCGACATCTTGATCGGCCGTGCCACTGAAGAGGCAAGGGTCATGCTGGCGCACGACGCCAGAACACATGATCGTGGGTGGAATGGCCGGCAGCGTCGAAGTGGACTCGTCTTGCATGGCGGTCGTAGAGGGTAGTGTACGGCTTCGCAGTTCCAGTTTGGATGGGATCGTTTCCGGCACCTCCGCCAATTGTAATAGGGCGTTTATTGACGCTCAGATAGAGAGCTGTGAGGAGAGGACCTTGCAACGGCGAGCCCAGCGTGCTTCTTCTTTGTCTTCAACGCACTGGTGCATGTCGATGGCTGAAGTGCTGACTATCACAGTACATTTTCCCCCCGGGTAAAAAAAGGAGCCATCCTGGCGACTTATGGCGCGGAAAGCACAGCGGGGTCATAGAATGGTTTCAATCGGTTCACGTGAACTGTTTCACGACCACGGCGACGCAAGTCCGCAGAGAGCGTGACGGGCTCAACTACGTAGTTGACTGCAGATGTTTGCTGGAGGACCCTATATGGCCCGTGGTAGCGAGCAAGAAATTTCTTTGAAAGGCCAGGGGTTGTGGAGGGCACCCATAGCCACACCAGAGAGTTCGGGAGATATGACGAAGCTTCGCCGGTATCACGGAGGTATTTTTGTTGCCACTGATTTTCTGTTGTGAGAGAGGGGGCGAGCTGACGGCATTCTTCTGCGTACGTGACGGCATCGGAGAGCGGGGAAGATTCGGAAATGTCAGGGCGGTAGGGAAAAAGTGTGTCCATAGTACAGGGTGGCTCGCGCCCGTAAAGGAGAAAGAATGGAGATAATCCAGTAGTGGTCTGTGCCGCGGTCTTATATGCGTAAGTTACAAACGGTAGAACTTGGTCCCAATTGGAATGGTCGCAGTTCACGTACATAGCCAGCATGTCACCGAGAGTGCGGTTGAAACTTTCTGTCAGTCCATTCGTCTGAGGGTGGTACGAGGTAGCGGTACGGTGTATGATGCGGCATTCTTTCAGGAGAGCCTCAAGAGCGTCTGATAAGAAAACGCGTCCGCGGTCACTGAGCAGTTCGCGAGGGGCACCATGGCGAAGAACCAGGTTTTTCAGAATAAAGGCAACCACGTCGCGTGCGGAAGCAGAGGGCAATGATGATGTCTCAGTGCAGCGGGTCAGATGATCCACTGCCACGATAATCCAGCGGTTGCCAGCTGAAGTTGTAGGAAGGGGACCGTATAGATCTATGCCGACACGATCAAACGGACGGGCAGGACAGGGCAACGGCTGCAAAGAAGCAGGAGACTTGAGAGGAGTTTTTCGGCGTTGGCAAGACTGGCAAGAGCGGACAAAATGGCGGACAAAGCGGTACATTCCACGCCAGAAGAAGCGTAGACGCAAGCGCGTGTAGGTTTTCAACACTCCGCCGTGGGCGCACTGGGGATCAGTATGGAAAGCAGCACAAATTTCGGCGCGGAGATGACGGGGGATGACTAAAAGCCACTTCCTTCCGTCGTGAAGATAATTGCGGCGATAGAGCAGCCCGTCACGAATTGAAAAATGGTGAGCTTGGCGGGCAAGCGCCCTAGACAAACGACCTGGAGAGTGACTTGAAAGAAAGTCCAGAAGTGTAGATATCCACGGGTCGCGCCGCTGTTCCATGGTCATGTCGATAGTGGCAAGCGAAGACAAATCGTAGGCGCAGATCTCATCAGACAACGAAGAGGGAGGCAGCGGTGAGCGCGAAAGAGCGTCCGCGTCAGTATGCTTGAGGCCTGAGCGATATATGACACGAATGTCATACTCTTGGAGGCGAAGAGCCCGGCGAGCAAGGCGGCCGGACGGGTCCTTGAGGGACGCCAGCCAGCACAGAGCGTGATGATCAGTGACCACATAAAATGGGCGGCCATAGACATACGGACGGAATTTGCCGATGGCCCAAATAATGGCCAAGCATTCTCTTTCCGTAACAGAATAATTGGACTCTGCCTTGGTCTCGGATACCAGGTTTGCGTTGGGTGAGAACGGCGCCTATCCCAATACCGCTAGCGTCAGTGTGAATCTCAGTTGGCGCATTCGGGTCGAAGTGGCGGAGGATGGGAGGCGAAACCAAGAGACGGCGTAAAGTGTTGAAGGCGTCATCACAAGCAGGTGTCCATGCGCAGAGGTCGGAGCTGCCGGAGAGGAGCTGGATGAGAGGAGCAATAATAGAGGCGAAATTTAAGATGAAGCGGCGAAAGTAGGAGCACAGGCCAATGAAACTTCGTAGCTGCTTCAGCGATTTTGGGCGTGGGAATTCGGCAACTGCGCGAAGTTTGGTGGGATCGGGAAGAATGCCATCCTTAGAAACGACATGACCTAGAATAGTTAGTCGGCGAGCAGCAAAGCGGCACTTCTTCAGATTCAGTTGGAGGCCGGTGGTAGCGAGACAAGTGAGAACGTCCTTCAGTCGGAGCAGGTGGGATTGAAAATCGGTAGAAAAGACCACGATATCATCGAGATAGCAAAGACAGGTTCGCCACTTGAATCCACGAAGCACAGCGTCCATGAGGCGTTCAAATGTGGCCGGGGCGTTGCAAAGCCCAAAGGGCATGACGTTGAATTCATATAATCCATCTGGTGTGATGAAGGCAGTTTTAGAGCGGTCAGCGTCATCCATTGGCACCTGCCAGTAGCCCGATCGTAAATCCAACGAGGAGAAAAACTCGGCGCCCTGCAAGCAGTCCAGTGCGTCATCGATGCGTGGCAGAGGATAGACGTCCTTGCGCGTGATCTTGTTGAGCCGGCGGTAGTCGACACAAAACCGGAAGGAGCCATCTTTCTTAGGTACCAACACAACTAGAGACGCCCAGGGACTGTGGGATGGCCGAATGACACCACGACGGAGCATGTCGTCCACATGATCAGCAATTACTTGGCGCTCCGAAGCCGACACGCGATAGGGGCGCTGGCGCAAAGGTGCAGTTTTACCGGTGTCGATGGTGTGCTCTACGACAGACGTGCGGCCCAAGTCAGTTTGAGGAAGGCCGAATGAAGAAGCGAAGTTCTGCAAGAGGGCGACAAGTTGATCACGTTGCGCAAGTGGAAGATCAGCATCAATAGCATGTTGGAAAACGTCGGAGGGCGTCGAAGCGGTCGCAACATCGCAAGAGCACAGACTAACGTCGAAGGAGGGGGTTGAGTTAGCAAGAGTGGTGATATGACCGGGATCAAGCTCTTCAAGACGTCCAATGCATTCGCCAGATCTTTTGATTCAGCGGGCTCCCTTCAGAAGTTGGCGAACCACCCAGGGCTAATGCGGATACGCCTTCGTCGCACACACTGGTGCGGCGCCTAGAAGCGCGCCGCTTGCGGAGCTCGTCGTAGCTCTGGCAAAGCTTCACGAGTTCACTAACGCTGGTGGGATCTTTCGCTACCAGCATCTGGAAGGCGTCCTCAGAAATGCCCTCGAGGATGTAGCGGATTTTGTTCGCTTCCGGCATGGCCGGGTCGACTCGTTTGCAGAGATCAACGATGTCTTCTATGTAGCTGGTAAAGGTCTCATCAGCGCGCTGAACACGATCGTGTAAACGTTGTTCGGCACGAAGCTTACGCACTGCCGGGCGGCCGAACACTTCCGCGAAAATCTTTTTAAATGTCGACCAAGATGACAGGTCAGCCTCATGGTTGCGAAACCAGAGGTTCGCCACGTCCGTCAGATAGAATATGACGTTACTGAGCTTGTATGAGTCATCCCACTTGTTGTAGCTGCTTACTCTTTCATACGATGACAGCCAGTCGTCGACATCTTGATCGGCCGTGCCACTGAAGAGGCAAGGGTCACGCTGGCGCACGACGCCAGAACACATGATCGTGGGTGGAATGGCCGGCAGCGTCGAAGTGGACTCGTCTTGCATGGCGGTCGTAGAGGGTAGTGTACGGCTTCGCAGTTACAGTTTGGATGGGATCGTTTCCGGCACCTCCGCCAATTGTAATAGGGCGTTTATTGACGCTCAGATAGAGAGCTGTGAGGAGAGGACCTTGCAACGGCGAGCCCAGCGTACTTCTTCTTTGTCTTCGTCGCACAACGCACTGGTGCATGTCGATGGCTGAAGTGCTGACTATCACAGTACAACTGTAATATTGGTGCGGTGCGCGCTATTAGCCAAGAGCTAAATACAGCTTAGGTCACACTTTGCGTGTGTTATGAGTGCATCTCGTGTTTCCGAACCTATGTGAGTCTATTGCACACACTTGGATAAATATGTTGCACTGAAAGAAATTCATTTGAAGCCTGCGGTGTTTCGAAACTCGCGAATCTTAGAATCCTGTCTGAATAGTAAAGTGTTTTAGAGAGCTCTTGCGTTGTGAAAAAAAAAAAAAAAAAAAAAAAAAAAAAACAAAACAAAGAACGTCATTCTGCAGACAGTCATTTATTCAGGTTCCAAACATGGCACAACATGCAAATCAGAGCCTTGGTAGGCCGTACCGTCCTTTACCGCAAGCGTACACTTCTGGGAAAAGAAATCTCCGCTGAACGACGAGCACTCACCAGCAACTGTTTGTATGCCTGCACCAGCTAGGGCACTACTGTAGCCCACTAACATTTTCAATTAGCGCCTCCGCCTCTACTGGATTTGAAATGTCTTGTGAACAACTTTTTTCCTCTTATAGAAACTTCCGCCTCCTCACCCGATTTTGTAGCCGACATATCAATTTTGACAGCTTTTTCAGGGCCAATTTGCTACTGTCTCCGGCAGCATCCAGCTCACATGCACTCGGCGTAGTGGAAAGGTTTTTCTCAGCGTGGCAAGGCGATCCTTGACCACATTTCGGGTATTTAGTAGGCTGCAGGATCTGCTTTTCAGCCATATAGTAGTGGATTCATACTAAACTTCTGAAGCTTTAAATCTCAAATGTAAAGGCGAGCACCTTCCTCACTTCTCAACTAGTTGTGATAAAGTGGAAATCCTCATTGGCTTTTAATACAAGTGAGAAGCAAAACATGCAGCCTGCTTTTGACAAAGACGGCACATTCGTTTTTCTTGGCAAAATCCCCCCCTGTTGGGCTCCTCGGGACTGTCGCAGTTAGATGTCGGCTGCTCTTCATGAGCTAGCTTGTAAACACCGTTTCCGCTTCGCTGCATGAATTGTCTGTTCACAGATGTTCCCGACTTTCATGGCAGCGACTTTGAAACATATTTTGATGCGTCCGGAAAGATGGTCGGAACGGCGTCATCAGTAAGTGTGTGACCGGCCTCTACTCTAGTTCACCGTTGATTGTTTTATACGTGCGCTGAATGAAAACTTGTTCAAAATAGCGCTCGCACACAACGCTTGCTTCGTTCAGCACTCTGTCTGCTTTCTTGATGTCCTGTGACCAAATCTCACAGCGATCGGCATACACGCAAGAGAGAGGAACTCCCTTGCACAAGCTGTAACCGCTGCTGCAGCCCGGCACTGTCCCTTGTGTCGCGTCGTCTTTCCGTCGTCGTGCACGCATTGCTTAGATGTTAGGTTTCAACAACACACCAAGAAAGCGCAACAAACGGCGAAGAACATGCAGAACAACGAAACACGAATTCCTCAAATCAACGCGCGAAGACGGTCTGCGCTTGTCTTTGCATGCAAGCGAATGGAGCTCGGCTCGGCGCACCGCACCCCTTGGCACACCTGTTACTGGCAGCGCCCCCTGGGTGTCACACGCGCTTTCATCGCTGCGGCGACCTCGCTCCTCTATTGTTCCCCGGCGCGGACGACACACTGCCAAAGATTCTAGAGCACTGTATCCTCGGCCTCCAAAGCTGATGAGGTTCGTCGAATTAGCCGGTACGGAAGTGGGCCGCGCTTTCTTCTCCGTGGTTCCAACACAGTCGCCTCTCCGTCATTGTGCCCCGCCGTGGTATTACACTGGTTAGGGCGCTCGACTACTCTGCCCAAGAATGCGGCATGATTGAATCCCGGCATCGCGGCCGCTTTTTGATAGAGGCGAAAAGCAAGGCGCCAGTGTGCTGTGCCATGTCAGTGCACGTTAAAGAACCCCAGGTGGTCGAAATTTCCGGAGCCCTCCACTACGGCGTCTCTCATAGCCTGATTCGCTTTGGGACGTTATACCCCACAAACCAAACCAAGCCAAACTATCTCCGTATTTGTATATTTGTTCAGACAGCATTCTTAGCGCTAAAAATACACACGCACACGAGAGAAAAGGAAGGACACGGGAAGCGCCTGTCCCGTGTCCTTCCTTTTTTATTTTTCTCGCGTGTGCGTGTGTATTTTTAGCGCTAAGAATGCCGTCTGTATCTGAAAACCATCTAGCCCATCTACAAGTTCTTTTAAACCATTGTATATTTGTCTTCCGTGGGGTCGGCATGTATACCGTCTTCGTAGACGTCACAGTATTTGCAATTTAGATTCAATATCTTTACTGTGAACTTTAAAAAGAGAACTTTACTTTTAATGTATGCTTGTGCACTTTCGCTTCATGAACATGGCTAAAGAATTTTTTTTCTTGTTTGCTACAGTTATGTACTCGGTTTTAAAAATGCCTTCTCGGCAAGAAAACGCCGATGCTATGGCGAAACATTAGTCTAGACATTCTTCCCCGTATGGCAATATGAGAAAATTAGGTTTACCTGATTCGGTTAATAAACAGACACTTTCCGTGCCTGGTATAAATAAATAGCTAATGGGCGGCATAGGACGGAGGCTTTCAGAATGTCTTGCGCAAACTCGCGCGCAGGGTTCGGCTGCACCGGCCTGGAGCCGCCAATTAATCTGTGGCGTGAAGACGAGAACAACTATAGAGATGGGGCCAAGATTGCTTAGAGCCGTCTCGCTCGCACGAAAAAGAATTAGATCAACATGTCCCGTCAGCATTAATTTATAGCTCTAGCAGAAATTCCGTGGACGGTGGCGAGTTCGATTTCCTTTCTTTTTTTTTTCTCTCGATGGCTCCACATCTTTTACGCACGGCTGAGCAGACTTAATGCTTGTTTTCTTCTCTTTCCCTCATTATCGCTCTTTTTCGTTCTCTCTGTGATGGTGGCTCCACAAGACAAGTCGGAGAGGTTCAAACGAGGAAGATCGTATAAGCAAGACGATTTTATTAGAAAAGTTGAGCGGGGCCGGTCTCGCTGTCGTTCTTTTTTTACGAGGTTGAATGCGCATGTATGGGTTGCTGGCTTCGCGCTTGATACCAAACGCTTTCTTCTTTTACAGCTGTACCTCTCTTTATTGCAGTAACAAAGCTAAAGAGTGAACAGAGGGTTGAACGTTTTGAAAAATGAGTTTGGTGATAGATCGATAGCAGCAGCTTTGTTCTCAATGGCACGGAGCAAAGCCGTTGATAAGCGCGCATTTTGAGAAGAAAGCCTGATAGAGAACGCCATGAAGCGCATATATATCTGGGCAAAATGGTTTGTCATGTTTTGTGCCACTGACTTTGTGCGAGCACCATTTTGAGAAGCAGCCTTACGGCGATGATGCTTCACTGCAAAGGTTTCACGGGGAGAGTGGAGTAAATGTACTAAAATCACCCTTCACATCTCACCGCCGTTAGAGCAGTTTGCTCTAGTTCTCTTTTCTTCCAAACATGAAGATATCTAAGGCCTCCGCCTCTAAGAAAAGGGTCAAAAAGCGTAACAATGCCACTATATACGCGTTTTTTGTCGTTTCTGTTTTGCATTTAAATATTTAGGTTGACCAACTCAAAATCATCAGATATGCACATTAGCACATGTTTATATTCCGTAAGCCACCCAGGCTGTGTCATACTCGCTGCCAAGCGTTAGACGAGCTCAGAGTGCATTTTCCTTATCAGACACGAACGATGGATATAGCATGGACAAAACACGTCTTGCTTAATGAGAAAGTCTTCTCTCTCATAACTACTTCAGAACATATAGACAATATAAAAACTCCTGGCCAAGAAATTGGCTCGCTTAGCCAGTAATTTGTTTTCATTCTGCTTCTTTCTTCATGACGTTCATGCTTCGTCATTGTTTTCGGTAAACACCGTTACACCCGAGTCTTCCTTATATTCGAAGCTTTAGTTGCACTCGTGTTCTTCGCTTTATCGGAGTATTTTGTAATATGCAAACGTATACACGCGTTACCTATCTTCTCTGATTGTGGAGAGAAGGATTTCTCTCATCCCATGTTGCCACCCGCTCACTGTGGCAGGCTGATGGCGGCTTCAGACTCACTTCGAATAGTTTTCGCGGTTATGCATTCGTGGTGCTTGCGCTTTAGGACAAGTAGTTATGAAGCGCGATAAGCAGCTAGCCATCGATCTTCCCAGCATAGTGCGTGGTATAGGGAAAAAGAGCATATTGCCCTAATTGGCACCCCCATCTCCTCCTCCTCAATCATCATCATCATCATCATCAGTCGGCATATACCCACTGCAGGGCGAAGGCCTCTCCCATATTATTCCTCCAATTAACCCGGTCCTGTGCTAGCTGCATCCATTTGACCCATGCGAACTTCTTAACCTCATCCGCACACTTAACTTTCTGCTGCCCACTGCTACGCTTTCCTTCCCCTGGAATCCAATTTGTTAGCGATTATTGGGCGACCTCTCCTCCAACCTCCACCTTAAGAAAAGGTCAGTAGCGTTCCGCTTTATGTCCGCTGCAGATACAGCACAGCCACAAAAAACAATTCACGGACGCGCTGCTTCGGGGCCACTGTTTACTTAGTGTATGATATGCTTCCATCTTTAGTGCGAGTCACTCTGTCCCTATAACACTAATCGCCGTCTGCTATATTGCTGTAGACGTCACTGAAATGCAACGTGATCAGCGGTTGGAGGGAGCAGTGAAGTGCCCCTTTTTCTCTGAAGCCTTGCGATAGTTACAAGGTATAGTTCTCATCACGTCTTCTTGTGCCCCTGCACCAAGCTGCCGCCCCACGCGAACGCAAGCAGACGAAAATAAGCGCCTCTCGAACGCTGCTCGAACCAAACTAAGTGTGGTCGGGAGGAGGATTGCACCGTCGGCACCGAAGAAGCGCCGTGCTCGTCTTGCTTAAGTCGTCACCGGAGGCGGATTGCGTCTTGGGCACCGAAGAAGCGCCACGCTCCTCTCGCTAAGTCACTGCACGCGTGCTAGACTCTTCAGCGTTTGAATAGAGTTAGCGCTTAGGTTGTTCGTCGTGGAAAGAAGAAAGCCGAAGGCGTCACTTCTCGCACAAGCGCTGCATGCAGCAGTTGCGAAGACAAAGTGTCTAGTGTTAGCACACGTGAAGGCAGCTGCAAGAATCCGCACCCGTTTCGTTTGCGAGCGTCGCTTTCGATCGAGGTCGAGGGTCCCAGAGGCTTTCGTAACGCGCGTCCTCGTTTATTGGAAAAGCGGGGCTGACAGGAACCCTGTCACTTATGCGGCGTTAGCGCCACTCTAGAGAAAACGGTTCTCCTGCCGTTGTTGCAGGAGCGCTCCGAAACGTGAAACGCGTTTGTTGGAAAACCTTTGTGCCGATGTATAGATACCCAACAGTTGAACTTAAAACAGGAAATTTAAAGTTGTCAGCGACTGTAGCATTAAGGTTTCACTTATTTGTTGAATCTAAAACGGTCTCCTCTGATGGGGCTGGGACAGGTAGGTCACCGCCGCTTGCGGCGGGGGCTAGCCTGCCACCGAATTTTTATCTGTTGTAGGCCGTCATTGCACCCGCCACCGCTTAGGTGGTGGACGACGGCTGTTGTTGCTGCGTGCGTCCTTCTCTCTCTCTCTTTCTTTTCTTTCTTCTCTATTCGAGGCGAAACGAAGAGGCGTCCGTGTGCTGTGCGATGTCAGCGCACGTCCCCGCCGGGGTGGTGCAGTGGTAAGACGCCCGACTACTGTGCCGGAGTACCCGGGTTCGATACCGACCTCGGCGGCTGCGTTTCGATGGAGGCGAAACGAAGAGGCGTCCGTGGGCTGTGTGATGTCAGCGCACGTTAAAGATCCCCAGGTGGTCCAAATTACTCCGTAGCCCTCCACTACGGCTCCTCTTTCTCTCTATCCACTTTCTCTCCCACCTTCCTTCCTTCCCTTACGGCGCGGTTCAGATGTCCACAGCTACAAGTGTGACAGATACTGCGCCTTTCCTTTCCTGTGAACCAATCAATCAATCAACAGATCCCCAGGTGATCGAAATTACTCCATAGCCCTCGACTAAGGCTCCTCTTTCTCTCTTTCCACTTTCACTCCCACCTTTTCCCCCCCTTCCCTTACGGCGCGGTTGAGGTGTCCACAGAAAACAAGTGAGACAGTTACCGCCCCTTTCCCTTCCTATAAATAAATAAATAAATAAATAAATAAAATAAATCTCTTCTGTCTGCACGAGGAAGCGGAGGTGGCTCAGCTACAGAGTCAGTAGCAGGCCCGTGCATTTTCTTTCTTCTTCCTACAGCCACAACAACAACTCCTGAGTCCACACAAAAATTAGAGGGTCTCTGATTTATTTATAGGAAGAGAAAGGCGCGGTAACTGTCTCACTTGTTTTTCTGTGGACACCGCAACCGCGCCGTAAGGGAAGGGAGGAAGATGGGAGTGAATGTGGAAAGAGAGAAAGAGGAGCCGTAGTGGAGTGCTACGGAGTAATTTCGACCACCTGGGGATCTTTAACGTGCGCTGACATCGCACAGCACACGGACGCCTCTTTGTTTCGCTTTCATCGAAACGCAGCCGCCGAGGTCGGCTTCGAACCCGGGTACTCCGGCACAGTAGTCGGGCGTCTTACCTCTGCACCACCCCGGCGGGGGAGAGAGGGTCTCTAAGATGTCTCCTAAGAGGATAAGGGAGAGGACGTACTCTTCGTCTCCTGTCATTCTCTTTTCCTTTAAAATTAATATTAATAATTGGTTCACAGGAAGGTTCACACTTGTACCGCACCGTAAGGGAAGGGAGGAAGCTGGGGCTGAAAGTGGAAATAGAGAAAGAAGAGCCGTAGTGGAGAGCTTCGGAGTAATTTCGACCACCTGGGGATCTTTAATGTGCGCTGACATCGCATAGCACGCGGACGCCTCTCTCTTCGTTTCGCCACGACTCCCCGTTTCAGATGGAATTAAAAATTGTGCAACCAACCAACCAAGCCATGGGGAGGTGGTGAAGGGTGGCTGCTCCTGGCCCTACGGGGCTGGGACTGGTAGGTCAACGCCGCTTGCGGCGGGGGCTAGCCTGCCACCGAATTTTTGTCTGTTGCAGGCCGTCACTGCACCCGCCACCGCTTCGGTGGTGGACGACGGCTGTTGCGACGCGCGTCTTTCTCTCCCTCTTCTTTCCTTTCTCCTTTATTTTTTCTTCTGTCCGCACGAGGCAGCGGATGTGGCTCAGCTATAGAGCTAGTAGCAGGCCTGTTCTTTTCCTTCTTCCTACAATTTCAACAACAACGCCTCTTCGCTTCGCCACCATCGAAACGCAGCCGCCGCGGTTGGGATCGAGCCGGAGTACTCCAGCACAGTAGTCGGGCGTCTTACCACTGCACCACCGCGGCGGGCTCTCGTCGTTTGCCTCTTACCGGCGTTCGTTGCGGTACTACACATAATTATAATTGATCTACAAGGAAAGGAAAGGCGCTGTATCTGTCTCACTCTCTTCGGCAAGTGTGAGTTTCGACGGTACACCATCGCTCCTGTCGCGTGGCGTTCCTTGGCGCGCGTTGATGTATGGGATTACAGGTGGCAGGAACAGGAACGCATCTCGCGGAATCTCGCGCAGTATGACAGATCTCGCGCACAACTCTCGCGCACGGGATTTCGTTCCATGAGCCTAAAAAAGCAGTAGCACTAAAAGCCGGGGATAGGAGTTTGAGAAAGCCACCTTAATGTGAAAAGATTACCATATACATTCTACTAGTAACAGTGAGAATTGTTCGCGATCATTTCATTGCCTGGGTGCCTCAGCTCTATATTGCAAGGATCGCTCGGAGTGGCCGTTAAATGGAGTCATGGCATAAGCGACTTTGTAACTAGCTGCATAGCAAAATGGTAATAGTAATTATCATGTGAAAATAATCAATATTCTACTAGAAATGAGCCGATAGCCAAGCCTGCACTACCAAATTAAGGCTATGCTTGATCACATTTCGGCGTTTTGTATGCATAAATAATTCAAACCTAGGCATGATTACCTTTAACTGCCTGGAATTATTTACCACCCTTTAAGATCGCACAGCATATATTGGTGCATTTTTTATTTCGCCGACATTGAGTCAATGGTTACGCTTTTTACAAGCTCGAGGATCTTCCTTGTCGCACTTTTAATTTTGCATATGCCACCAGTGTGGTTTAAAAGGGGGGAAAAGAAAAAAAAAGAACCCCCTGAGGACATGCAGCGCAATTTCTCGCAGCGGACTCTAAGGCCATTTCTATAGCTTGGGTGAAAACTAATTTCACGTACACGTGAAACAAGGAATTAGTAAGTTTAATATTTTTACTTGTCAGCTTTAAGCGGAAATTAGTCGCGAGCGGAATAACTTTGCAGCTCCCGCACTCTGGCCAGGGCAGCAGCTCTCTGCGAGACTGGCTGGCGAAATTCTTTCCACGACTCCATATTCTTGGCATTTTATAATAATAGCATCTCGTTCCACCCACGGTTTGAAAGCGTGCCTTGGTTCGCTGTTACAACGTCTCCAGACACCGCGAACTTCGTCCGTTTCTTCATGAAGAAGAAGAAAGATGGGTATCTCATTACAGAACTTTCGTCAGGTTATTAGTTTAATTGGTAGCGGCGAGACAAGACATACCTACGTCAGTGGAACGCAGATTGGAAGCCTAGGGAAAGGTAGGGAAACTATGCGAGCGGCGTATAATTCTTTATCTCCAGTGCTCAGTCTTCGCGATCATCAGCATGCTTCATTAGTAGCACCGTAAAGAACGATCTGGTCTTCTTTATTGCCCGTCTCGCGTTGCATGTCCCACTACTGCCAGCAGGACTCCCCTGCGCGACTCCGGTTTCCATATTCCAAATGAGCCCCTATTACCTGGTGAGCATCGTTGCCCAAGAACAATTATACGTCTCACGCTTGCGTGGTTTTTCAGAATAGCAAGCTGGCGCACGGGGAACAGGTCGTCCCTAATTACTCTGCGCATTGAAAATGACACGAAGTATCTACCCTAGCTGTACCAATATAAACTTGTACAACAGCACCACTGTTGTATCTGCTTTTCCTTCTGCATCGGTATCGAACACTGTCTCTACTCTTGCACTGTTACTCTCACCCTCACTACTAATCAAATCTCACCCCCCTACCTGGGCACTTGGTTGGAGGACTGTAACGAAGAGCTGCAGTAAGCCGATCGACATCTTAGACATCTGGATTTAGGCTGTCAATACAAATGTTTTTCCTCCTCCTCCTCCTCCTCCTCCTCCTCCTCCTCCTCCTCCTCCTCCTCCTCCTCCTCCTCCTCCTCCTCCTCCTCCTCCTCCTCCTCCTCCTCCTCCTCCTCCTCCTCCTCCTCCTCCTCCTCCTTCTTGTTACAAGTCACTATAGTGTTCGCGTCTCATGTATACGCTGTGTACAGGATATAGTATATTACGGAGGAGGCTGCCGAAGAATCCTCAACTAAATTAGTCATACTGGAGCCAAAATTGGGTTTTCGCCAATGTGTGACACGGGGGCGGAAAAGAGTCAGCACCAGTGTAGACGAAAGCGGGTTCACACTCAAAGATCAATACCGCTCGAAGCGAGTGGAATCGGTACATTGACCGTTATGTGCCATTCTTCGAAGCTAGGTGACAAAAAACGTCACCTAGACTTTACAAGGCCTAGTTTAAGAATCCGCGTAATCATTAATTGGAGGATGTCGCTGTCTAATGATTTCAGCTCTGAACAACTCAAGGAGTAACCAGAGCAGTCCCTTTCGCTTAATGCATTAACCAAGCCGCAACTTAGTTTAAAGTGCAACTGTAAATTTTCAAATCAAGTTTACATGACATTATTGCAAAGAAGTGTCTGTGTCTTGTTTATTTTTTGCCTATCTCTCCGTTTTATTGCGTTTCTCTGCCGCTGTATTCGCCACGCGATTCCGAAGAGCTCTCTTATCTCTCCGTTCTTGGGAGTTTCTCCCCTAAATCTGTGCTGGTCATTTCAATGAGGGCTGCCGGCAAAGCGTGCTCTTATCTCTTCGTTTTAATATATTTCTCTGTGCCCAATATTTAGTGCGGGGCCCCGAAATATCCTCATATCTGTCGGTTCTCTTATCACTGTCTCTTATCTCTCCGTTCTCTTATCTCATTTTTTTTTTAGGATGACAGCAATGACAATCGGAGGATAAGAATATGACATGCGGATGTGAAGAAGTGACTATGCAATGTATTTGAAATAACAGTTTACCATTTAGCAAATTTTACATGGCTGTTTCTGTAAAAGATATTGCATATCAAACGTTCAGTTTTACGCAGAGTTTGACATCTCTACTTCAGCACACTACATATCGCCCATATGCCAATACAATTTAAACTCAACACAACAAGCCACAAAATAACGGTGGCTCGGTGGTCATAATATGCAGGCCTTTGAATATCAGGCAACACTATCGCGAACTTGATTAGTGCAAGCGGGCTAGCTGTATTCAACTATATGTATATATAAAACGGCAACAAGGGGAAATCACACGCTAATTCCTGCGTTCCTAGGGTTCTCGATAAGGGTACCAGGAGTGTTATGCCGAAGAAAACTCTTTACTTGATGGCGTGCGGATTTTGACTGCATGCTGTTTGTTCCAACTCCATGCTCACCTGTGCTGGGGTGTAAGCATTCCGTTACAATGATTTCGCCTAACGTATTCGATCACGAATGTCCATTGCAATCTTACTGCGATGAATAATTCCGAGTAGCAGATGATAAATGACGCTGTGTGATATTGTCTTTGGAATCAAATAGCATTACATTATTTTCTTTGTGTGAAAGGAGAAGGAGGAAACAACTTTATTTAACGCATTACTAAGCGTCAAGAATGTCCTGGGCCAGGGTCACCAAGGCCAACTGATATTTCAGCTGGTCAGAGGCTAACCAAGCCTGCCACGTTAAGGGAGGAGGGTGTAGAAAGTGAGGTGATTAAATTGCGACAGGGCATGAAAACATGCAATCTTCTAGGTTTGCGTAGTGCTCAGAACAATTTGGGCATGCGGGGGAATATCTGATTCGATATAGAAACGATCGGGTAGGAGTAAGAAGTGTATTTAGCTGTATAAAGGTGTATCTTTCGCCACCGAACACATTCTGTGATAGCACAAAGTGCCAGTTTTAACGGAAAGCGTTGGTTAGTGTATACCCTGTCGAAACAAACTTTAATAACTGTTTATTTGATGACATAATTTTTTACGTGGCATAATTATGCATTCACGGCCAGGAGCGGCGTACGAGCCCACGCCTGCGCCAACAGATCCTTCAAACCACTAAGCCATTCTTTCATTATATCACTACGTCATTGTTGCTTTTTTTTTCTTTATGCATTATGCCATTGTTGAAGCCAATCTTCTCGCCTGTTAATTAACCAGTCTCTAGCACCGTAATCTGGATGTCCTATAGTCCTCATCGTTCTCGCGTGCGAAGCTGCCAATCTCTTGCGGTGCGCTTCCGGTGCCGCCGTCATATATATATATATATATATATATATATATATATATATATATATATATATATATATATATATATATATATATATATATATATATATATATATATATATATATATATATATATATATATTTATTTGAAATGAAAGTGTGCAAACGATCAAATGTTCTATAGCATTAACGAAGCATGGGTGTACGAGATAGCCGGTACGACATAATATAAAATGTTGAACCTCTACAGATCTGGTTGCAGAACAAAGGTCTGCGTAGTGTTGTACTGCTATTTCTAATCGACATAGAACTAGAATGGCTGAAGATTGTGGTACCTGAAACCTGACCTTCTCTTACGTAACCGTTCCCTGTGACGGAGGTGACGTTTGGGCGCTTGTTTGGAGGGCATTGCCGCAAATGTGCGCCACATTCGCCCTACCATCATGCAGTCACGTATTGCTTCATAATAATTGTTGTTTAAGTCCAGTTTACAAAATCGTGTTGGCAAGATAATCGAAAGAAAGCAAAATAAAAATGTAAGAGAATCCAGATGCCGAGAGCAAGAAGAACCAGCAACGTTCATGACTGTTGTCTTACGGATAATTACCCGAGGTCTGGTAAAAAACATCTAGCGTTACTTTAGTATTGCTACGTGTGTGGGCCGCGCCATGCAAATTCCCACTTAGTGCACCTTTACTGGCGTTTCCACGTACGGGATCACGTGATGTGACCGGCAATGTTTAGTCACGCTAGTAATTTCTGGCGCAGTAACGGGTTTATGTCGAGAATATCGTGCTGGAAGTATTTGGAGCATAATAATCCGGACGGAAATAGAATTCCTTTGGTGCCGCGACCATGGTCAGGCAAATATATTGCAGTTTGCCGCAGCATCTTAGGTAGCTGTATGCCTCAGAAGGCTAATGAACAATTAGAGAAATTAAAGAAAGTGTTTTGCAGGTTCGAATTGCAGCAGCTGGTCATGTATTTTTTTTTTTTTTTTTGGCGCGATTCGCGTCGTTTCTGCTCTCGAGGTCCATGACAAGAAACTTTTCTTACTTGGTGGTCATCAAAATGTTTGCGCAGGCAGTGCAGTAGACGGCACCTTTCTCTTCTCCGGCCTTTGGCTCTCAAAACTCTGCTCTTAAAAGAGCCAGCATATTTGTACTTTCGAATCCCTTTTCTTTTATTTCAGTTCGATGTGGTGGGCTTGTGGAAGATTACCCGCCTCGCATTCGGTAGATACCAGGTTCGAGCTTTTGTGCGGCCGGGTACTCACCGGTTTCCCTATATGGATACAATATTTACCCCGGCTTGGTGCTTATTTCTTCTCGGATGAAATGCTTGGGAAAAGGGCCTTGGTCAGCTCATTCCTCCCTCGATGGAAACTCTATCCGTGGAAGATCGAAATCCCCTTTGTGTGGTAAAGCCAATTGTGTCCCTTTCTCTTTACGCAAGGTGTTGTCACATATCCGTTTCCCAAACAGTTCCCTCCAGAACAGCCAAGCACCATTCCAAGCGAATGTTTCTACGCAGTTTGTCGCCTCTGGATAGTCGGCCGAGCACCGAGGATAAACACGGGAACTGCTTGCAGTTCAGTTATTAAACAACAAGATATCGACAAATATACTTTTGTATTTGCTGAATCACCGAAATAACACGGACACACCGTGTATATCAATATCGTGCCATACGAAAGCTCGGCAGCCTTTCTTCAAGCGCTTGCGCTCTCTGCTCAATATGTCGGCGCGCCGAACGAGATGGGCCCGAAAGAGCAAACAGGCTTTCCTTAGCGTTCCGTGGACACAGTGCGATCGCCTCGGGAATGTGATGGGTCCCGACTCGATTCCGCGGTGTGGCAGATCCACTTGACTCAAATCCGTATCAGGCTCCAGCCCCACTTGTCCCGAGCCCTTAAATCCGGTGCGTGACGTGCGCGTGGAAACAATCCTCTTTCTGCGTCACCGTTTTTCGCGCATGATTCATGGTGCGGTTTCCTGCTCTGTGTGGTTTGAGTTTCTGCACTCGCTGGAAAAACACGAAGCAGGAGCAGAACGGAACACTCAATGCTGAGCCGTCAGCCTGGCGCGAAGATATAAGCAAACATAAATCTCCGTAGAAGTGCACTGCCCTCGAGTGATGTTTTCGCGCCAGTTTATTCGTTCCGTTTGCGTTGGAGCTTGTAATCTCGTCGACTCGAAGCTGTTTGAAACCAGCCGAGAACAGAGAGCGGACTGGCGAACGACGCATTCTTCCAGAGCCCGGAAGGCACGCACAAACATGCACTGCGTGGATTTGAACGCGTTGGGTTGCAGCCGTATTGTTGCCCGTAAATTGGGTTCGTTTTTTGTTTGTGTGTTTGTTTGTCAAGAATACTACCTCCGGTCGCTAAACGAAAGTGAAAATCAGAACGCTAGGGAACAGAGAAAAAAAAAAAAAAAAAAAAGCAAGTAGGCAAGCTAGCAAAAGTGGTGTTCACGAAGGCTTATTATTTGCATAAGTTTCTGCTTTTACTTTGGCCCGGTGACTTGGATCTCTGCACATACTTTTTGTTCAGTATGTCGAGTTATGTGCTTTTTGCTGGCCTACAGCCTGAATGGATCTTTTGTAGACAATGAAAGGAATTTCTGGAAAAAAGCAACTCTTTTCAAACCCCTGTTTTTTTTCTCCTTGGCGCGGTGTGCGCGAAACGTGAAGAGACTGGGCCGAATCGTCAACAAGGGGCAGTTGAAACAGCTGAAAAATAAAAAAAAATTACGAAGAAAAAATTGTACTGCGTTGCCCAGATTGTTGACGCTATAAAGCCTTTGAATACCCCTTTACGCTTTTGTAATCATTTTCTTCTCAAGAAAAAAAAAAAAAGAAAGAAAGCGCTGTTCAGTCTCCTCTTCGCGATCGAATTTTGGCGGACAAATATTTTTGTTGTCCGGAGCGAGCGTGCAGCGGAAAAAAAAAAAAAGAACCTCGCGTGACAGACTCTTCGGGCAGTTTTTGCAGAAGGTCGCACCACTGGCAGTTGGAGTGTCGGTGCTCAACGCTGAGGAGCTGTGGACGGCGGAACGCTTGTTCCTCGCAAGAGGCACGGACAAGGTCGGCAAGAGCTTGGGGCGTGGCTGGGAAATCGACCGACTCTATACTTTAAGCATCCTCGAGGAGTGAGGACGCACTTCTTAAAGTGGGCCGGTTGTTGAAGTATGACAACTCCAATGTATACCCCCAAACGTCTAGTCCCTGGCAAGGGTGATATTGTTTCATTAGACTGAAAAGAAAAAGTTTGGTTGTGCGGCTCGTTGGAAGCAGAATAACGTAGAGAAGAATTTGTTGCTTGCTTGCAAGGACAGGAAACACCGAGTGTCCTAGCTAAAGGCAACCAAGCTTTTAAGACGGAGAGTTCTAGCCCAGTGCAGCCAGCTGAAAGCTGTTGAGTACTCACGTGGCCTTGTCTATAGCACTGTTTTCACCAAAGGAAAATAACTAGTATTTGAACGAGCAATCAGCTAACGGTTTTTATTACTATTGGCTTCCTGAACAAAGTGTCAGATCAGAATATTCTGGTTGTCTTGAAACAACTCACTGAAGTGCCTGCAGCGGGGTAATAATTAGGCAGCTTTATTCACCAGCCTTAAATGAAAGCTGCCACGTGACGATTGCTACCGCATATCCTTCGCTAAGGGCATACACGGAGCAGTGCAGGGGCCATCTTTAAAGAGAAAAGCGGATATTTTCCGAGACCTGTCATCCGGGGTCGCTGATGGAGCGCCGCTGCCACGTCGAAGCTTATTGATTTTTTTTTATTTTGCGAGTTTTATATTAAAGAAAAAGACTCTTAAGTTTCGCCTTAAAGTAGGTACGATAGCACCTTTAACGTATCCTTCTCCTTCAGCGAAAAAAAAAAAATGTTTGCAATATTTTTTTTTTTATCGCTGTTACTTCAACATCAGTGCACCTCCAAGACACACGTCAGTAAGTCATGCGCACCACAACCCGTTCACTAGGTGGCGCTCTAGACCAACGACACATTATGAGGAGAATGACCCATTTATAAGGAGAATGACTTTCAACCAGAGTGGCTTTCGCTCTTGACACGGTGTTTATCTTTGCCGCCGTTTTTTTTTTCTCTGAATATAGTTCAGCTCAGCAATAGATGAGCGCTTTATACATAGTCTGTATACAAACCGTTTTGTACCTAACCGCGTGAAATAAATTGCGTGTATAAAAAATGACGCCGATGCTGGTGTCCTGTGTGTTTCGCGCCGGCCCTCCTAGCATGCAGATGGCCTTGATTCGACGCCCATATAACGGCAAAGATTTTTAAATTAATTACTTTTGTGTGAAATGCCCCCGTTAGAGGAACCTCCTCGCCAATTTGCACTTCGCAGGGGTGCGGAAATATTTCGGGGCAAACGTGAATCTTCTCCACGGTTGCGTTCCTTGCAAGGGCTTCCGCTGCAAGTAATACCAGACGTGTCTCTTTATTGTAATTTGAATGCTAAAATAGGAGAACAGTTGTATTAAATCGGTGCACGCCTACATGGAAGGAATTTAAAAGAAAAGACGCAAAATCAAGTTGAGAACAGCACAGCGAGCATGTAGAAGAACATTCTAGCCGTAACGCTAAGATGGCTGAATATAGAAGAATGGGTAACTGAACAAACGCGAGTTAATGACATACTAAGCCGAATTGACGAAGAAATGAGCGGGAACAGTGCGCCCACTGCATACGAATACAATACGAATACAAGGTGATCGACAGATCGCTGTGTTAACGGAGTAGACTTTTTCTGGCGCTGAACATAATTAGGCTTATGATAATGATGACGAAGACGAATTTCAGAGACTTATGGAATGGCTGAGAAATGCTGATGTCATTAGGTGTATTTAAGAGCTTCTGGGTTGACGTGTGAGAGCGTTTAGAAACTTACATAGGTGTGTACGTCTGCCACATTTGTGCTTCTACGTTTTCAATAGCGCTACAGGTAAGCTTTAGCGAGTACCTTTAGGTGACATTATTGGAGTAGCCGGGCCGGGTGTAGTAACAAGTCATGGGGGTATGAATTTACTCTAGGCCTGCGTCATACACGGCGTGACACGCGGTAACATTGGGTCTTTGTGTGTTTATTTTTGTTCTTGTTTTTAGTGATGCGCGTATCATAAAACACGTAACGCTCTTTAAAAGAACGCAAATATTTTGTCTACGCAAGAATTGCGTACTCACTGTGCGTTTACTTTTAAGAGCATCAACTTTCTTTCTCTTTCAAATGAGAAGAGGAAGGGCTGATTCCATGATCATACAAAAAATACACAATTACTTTAGACAGTACGGCTTTTTATCTCACGTAGCACTTTTCCTTTTTGCTCACTCATACAAAAATTACAGATATCATACAAAATCATACAAAATACAATAGCATACAAAATATACACAATTACTTTAGACAATACGGCTTTTTATCTCACGTAGCACTTTTCCTTTTTGCTCACTCATACAAAAATTACAGATATCATACAAAATCATACAAAATACAATAGCATACAAAATATACACAATTACTTTAGACAATACGGCTTTTTATCTCACGTAGCACTTTTCCTTTTTGCTCACTCATACAAAAATTACAGATATCATACAAAATCATACAAAATACAATAGCATACAAAATATACACAATTACTTTAGACAATACGGCTTTTTATCTCACGTAGCACTTTTCCTTTTTGCTCACTCATACAAAAATTACAGATATCATACAAAATCATACAAAATACAATAGCATACAAAATATACACAATTACTTTAGACAATACGGCTTTTTATCTCACGTAGCACTTTTCCTTTTTGCTCACTCATACAAAAATTACAGATATCATACAAAATGATACAAAATACAATAGCATACAAAATATACGCAATTACTTTAGACAATACGACTTTTTATCTCACGTAGCGCTTCTCTTTTTTTGCTCACTCATACAAAAATTACAGATATCATACAAAATCATACAAAATACAATAGCATACAAAATATACACAATTACTTTAGACAATACGGCTTTTTATCTCACGTAGCACTTTTCCTTTTTGCTCACTCATACAAAAATTACAGATATCATACAAAATCATACAAAATACAATAGCATACAAAATATACACAATTACTTTAGACAATACGGCTTTTTATCTCACGTAGCACTTTTCCTTTTTGCTCACTCATACAAAAATTACAGATATCATACAAAATCATACAAAATACAATAGCATACAAAATATACGCAATTACTTTAGACAATACGACTTTTTATCTCACGTAGCGCTTCTCTTTTTTTGCTCACTCATACAAAAAATACAAATATCATACAAAGTCATACAAAAATACAAATATCATACAAAATCATACAAAATACAATATTATACAAAAATACATAATTACTTTAGACAATGCGGCTTTTACCTCATGTAGCACATCTTCGTTTTACTCACTCATATAAAAATTACAAATATCATACAAGATCATACAAAATGCAATATCATACAAAAATACACAATTACTTCAGACAATACGGTTTTCTACCTCACGCAGCACTTGTCCTTTTTTACTCACTTCTTACGAACTTTCTTATTTCATTGAGTAGCAGGCTTCTCATAAATAACAAATGCTGAATGCATGTTCTGTATACATAAGCTAGGTCTTGCAGACGTGAATCATTGATAGAAACTTTTCAGCGTTCCTCGCGTTCACCACAAAAAGCGGGCTCCTACGTGAACCGTTTGTTGACTTGCATTTGACCAACGTCGCTTCCAAGATGGGCCTTTTCACATTATTTTTCTTTCGTAAGTAAAGTATTGGTCAAAAGTTTAGAGCTTAGGAGTTTTGCTTCTCAGCCTCACCGCGTGGCACGTACTGTCTGCTCAGCGATGCTCAGCGTTCCAAATCTTTGGGAGAGAAGATTTCTGCTCCTTCCCCTTCCTAAAGGTAGTACTTCCACGAATGCTGCAAAAAGATTAGGAGCAGATATTCTGAGCTCTAAACGTTTGACAAAAGCAGCAATTTGCATGAAATTTTAAGTAACCATAAAGCGTAATGATCACTTGTCAGTGCACCTCAGTAGACAGCCTAGGCTGCATAAAAATAAAGCCAGCACATCCTCCGATGGGAAGCCATGCTTCCTCGTGTTTTGTATTCGGCGCTTCTGTGACGACACTGCGCGTCTGTTTCGGAGAGCGCACTGTCAGCACCTTGTGCAGGGATCAGCGGCAGCACTAGGCCACTCGAGGCCAACGTTTGCGGGTGGCTGAGCCCTCCTTCGTATGGGGTCTCGGCTCTACTTCGGCTGCTTCCCGGCGCGGGTCGATAAGCTCGCCGACTGCGTGACGCGGTGCAGGCCGGCTCTGCTTGCTTTGTCATCTGTCGAGAATGTTAATTACTGGGCCCCTCTCGCTGGGCGCGGCTCCTGCCGACGGTGCTTACCAAAGTTTGCTTCGCGCCCGCTACCAGCCTCATTCTTCAACTTTTCGTTCGCTCCGTGGTTGTTTCAACGCCCGTTTTCAATTGTCCTTTTTTTTTTTTTCACCTCTTCTTGCGGCCTTTTCAAATCACCTGCCGTTTCAAATATGCAACACCGGTGGCAAGGAATGTAAATATGTAATGAGCGTACGGACAGGGTTTTTTTTAACCCAGGTCAGAGAAAGATGAATCATGGCGAAGCTCAGTCCATAAAAAGCATGATAAAAGGACACTAACATTCAAGTCGTTTTACATTCAGGTCCGTGTGTCAGGGACTAAAGGATAATCTGAAATTAGAAAAACCTCCAATCCAACAGACAGGATACAACTGACAAAGCTATTAAAGCTAATCAGTAGGCGCAAAGTGTCCGACATAAGGAAGTATAACATAAAAAAAATCGAGCATGCTTGTAAGAACCTTAAAGCGGAAGAAGAAACAAGGCATAAACTAAAATTATTTGTATACGCTAAGTGACAAAGCGGAATGTCGTCACTAATATGGACAAGATTGTCCAAGCAGGTGAGTGGCTATGATTTTGCTGGGACATGCGGCGCCACTAGCGGCCGACGGGAGCTAGCAATGAGGCGGCCCAGGAGCAGATGTCGTATATGTTGTGGCGTCTGTTATTTACTCATTTAGTGGCTTCAGTCATTTCATGCGATGCTCCGACTGCTACGGATGTGAATAAGAATAAAAATAAGCGCACGTGTTGCGAGAAAGAGCGCCACAATCGCGCAGGGGACCCAAGCGTACTGCTTGCTGGGGAGACCCTGGGAAAAATTATGAGAGAAGAAGATAGTGGCTGTGAGAGAGTGAAGCAACTGAAATTCATTGGCTTTTGGGGTCAGTGGCGTGCAGACGCCAAGGGGAAATAAGAAGATTGCCGGTTGAGCGAAGAAAACGGTATACACTTCTGAAACGGGCCGCCGCACGCTGGTTGGACCACTCGCCGCAGTACACGCTCCGCACTGTAAAATTTGGCGTGTACTGGTATATAATGTGTAGGATCGAGTGGCATTGTCCGTCTTTTAAAGGCCGTAACGAGCAGAAAAGCGACGAAGTCCCGCAGCATAGAATTCCAGCGGCATTTAATCGGAAGCAAAATTAATTAAAAAATTGCCCGTCCGAGCCGCACCTCTAATGCAGTGTCTGTTCGGAACCCTAAACCAAAAATACGCTCAAAACTTTTAAGCACAGATTTGGACAAGCATAGTTGTCTTTACTCGTAAGTTAGTTCTTAAGGTACTGAACAAGTCGAACTGCGGTGTGTGGAGGCCCGTGAGACCGCGTACGCGGAGAAGGAACTTCGTTTTATAGTTCCGCGCCGAACATTTCTTGCACCGACTGCTCAAGCTGCTCAAGAGTTTCTTTTCCTAGGCAATAGAGCATTCTATCATTAGTATAACGACAGTCATAAATCATTACTCTAACGAAGTCACTTATGTAAGCTTTGGCGTTGAATATCAGCTTACCCGCGCCGGCCTTCCCGACGCTTTAGGTAGTACGTATAGGTACAAAATCCTCGCCCGTTTTCATTAATGACGCACGCTACAACCGCACAGTGCTTGCAATAGCCACGACATCCGTAACGGGAATTGCACCTGCCTTCCTGTAACTTCTGCGGCACTGTTGAACTGCGCACCACGAACAAAAGTGTTCGTCATGGTATTAAACTGTCGCAACCTCGAGAAAATTATTATGCTGCTGTAATCAAACAACAAGGACAAAAAAAAAAAAAGGCAGTCAACCTCTTAATCTCAGCTTTTTCTTCACTTTCAATGTTTGGGTATGAGGTGTGAACGTAATAGGGAATTGAAAAGTTCCGTTTAAGACTGAGTTGCATATAAACGAAAGACAGAGCGAAGCGCGCCGAAAGCGATCATTGTTCGCTGCGTCGCGTACTAAGTAAGATACATGCTCGCTACAGGGCGAACCGACGGCAGTGCGCAACGGCGATGACGCTCTGTGTTGCTGGCATAGTATACCGCTAAACTATTTGCAAATGAAATAACAGTCGTAGCAATGGCAAGAATTGAAGTATTTTGCGACAACATGCAAAATAAAATGAATGTGCAACACACTGCGTTTAATTTGAAGCGTTTAACAAGTGTAACTTGCGCTTACAAGTAGCCACGTGACCTTTTATTTTATGGCTGCTACTAGATATCTGTTGATTCCTCGGCCATTCAGCATTGTTCGTACAAAGCTCGAAATTACCGAAAAAAAAAAAAAACGTGAAGTTAGCGATAGTGCGAACGAGCGAAATTTTCTATTTCGGCAGATCCGAGCGAGGAGCCAAGCGGCGCATGCATTTCTGTTCGCGACGCTTGCCGCCGTCGCGTTCGCGTGAGTTTTCGCGTACATGCAGCTCAGCCTTTACTCACGCGAAATTCAACGTCGTGCGCGCGGTTGTTTCGTCGAGAGCAGCGCGCACTTCGCGGTGACGTCGATCGACATCGTTCACGTTCTAAACATGACCATTCTCGAACAGGTTGTGTCCTTTCGCCGGTATTGGTGATCGGATGTAGCTCTCAACACATGCGATGGCTTTAAAACCGAAGAAAACGAGAGCCGACATGCTCCCCGCCGTACAACGCGAATGCATCTCGACGCGCCAGCCGCCTCAGATTACTCGGCTCTGAACGCTGCGCTCCACTAGCGTCGCCTGGCCACTGCAAGTTGCAGTAACGAAAGTAGTCAGGACAATAAGGAGATTGCCAATAGTGAAGAGCAATCAGGCGTTCCGCCAGTAACGAAGGACGAAGTTAAGAAAGCTTTAGGAACTATGTAACGGAGGAAAGCAGCCGGGGAAGATCAGGTAACTACAGATTTGTTGAAGAACGGAGGGGGAGGGGATATCGTGCTATAAAGACTGGCCATTCTGTATACGCAATGCCTGGTATAATCGACAGTACCTAAATCATAAAAGAGCGCTAATATTATCTTAATTGGTAAGAAAGTGGACGCAAAGGACTTGAAA
Source organism: Amblyomma maculatum (assembly GCF_055883805.1). Taxonomy (NCBI): domain Eukaryota; kingdom Metazoa; phylum Arthropoda; class Arachnida; order Ixodida; family Ixodidae; genus Amblyomma; species Amblyomma maculatum. Next base: position 99,152,847 of record NC_139349.1, on the reverse strand, counting down.
ACTTACTAATCAATCAGCTTACTATCCTTTATTTACTATAATCACTAATAGAATCAGGACCACCTTAGACTTCAATCAAACAAATGCTCAAGCAGGTTTTCGGAAAGGGTACTCTACTATCGATCACATCCATACTATCAACCAGGTGATAACATTTCACTGATAGCGAAAAAGCAATTGACACAATTGAAACCTCGGCAGCCGTGCAGGCATTGCGAAATCAGGGTATGGATGGGCCGTATGTGAAAGTACTAAAGCACATCTATAGTGGCTACGCAGGAACCATACCTCTGCATAAAGAAAGTAATAAGATTCTTATAAGGGAAGGCGTTAGGTAAGAAGATACGATCTCCTTAGTATTTAGAAGAAGTATTCAGAGTCTTGGAATGGGAGCAGTTGGGAATAATGGTTGATGAAAAATACCTCTGTAATCTGCGATTCGCTAATGACATTGCAATGCTAAGTAACTCAATGGGCGAATTTCAGAGAATTATTGATGACCTAGACAGGTAGGCCTAAAATTAATATGAGAAGTCTAACGTAATGCTCAGCAGCCTTGCCAAGGAACAGCAGTTTACAATAGGTTGTGGAGCACTTGCAAGTCGTAGCCATGCGTCTACTTAGGACAGGTCGTAACCCCTCATCTCGACCATGAAAGGGAAAAAACTAGAAGAATAAGATTAGGATGAAGCGAATTTGGAAAGTACTCGCAGATTATGACTAACAGCTTACCGGTACCGCTCAAGAGGAAAGTATATAACAGTTGCATCTTATACCGGTACTCACCTATGGGGCTGAAACATGGAGGCTAACGAAGAGGGTTCTACTTAAGTTAAGGACAACACAAAGAGTTATGGAACGGAAAAAGGTAGGTGTAACGCTAAGAGATAGGAAGCGTGCAGAGCGGGTCATAGAAATAAGTCGAGTTAATGACACTGTAGTGGAAATCAAGACGAAATGGACATGGGCAGGTCATGTAGTTCGAAGAGAGGATAACCGACGGTCGCAACGGTAACAAAATAAATTCGGGAAGGAAAGCCTAACAGGGGAGGAAGAAAGGCTGAGGTAGGAGGTTAGGAAATTAGCAGTGGTCAAGTGGATGCAGCTAGCACAAAACCGGGTTAATAAAGTAATAATGAAGTGGCCTTTGCCCTGCAGTGTGTATAATCTGGCTGATGGTAACGGCGATGGATCTGAAAACTTATCTCCGTTCGTTCGTTCGTCCGTCCGTCCGTCCGTCCGTCCGTCCGTCCGTCCGTCCGTCCGTCCGTCCGTCCGTATGTATGTATGTATGTATGTATGTATGTATGTATGTATGTATGTATGTATGTATGTATGTATGTATGTATGTATGTATGTATGTATGTATGTATGTATGTATGTATGTATGTATGTATGTATGTATGTATGTATGTATGTATGTATGTATGTACGTACGTACGTACGTACGTACGTACGTATGTTTGTATGTATGTATGTATGTATGTATGTATGTATGTATGTATGTATGTATGTATGTATGTATGTATGTATGTATGTATGTATGTATGTATGTATGTATGTATGTATGTATGTATGTATGTATGTATGTATGTATGTATGTATGTATGTATGTATGTATGTATGTATGTATGTATGTATGTAATTTATATCGTATTGTATTACGCATGCAGTAACCAACTTTCCACTCTCCCACAATCGACTGTGTGCGGCCCACGACGGTGACATGGTATAGACCGGTTGCAAAGCCATGTACTACACGTGGTAATCAGTACATCGTCTCAAAACCATTAAGAGGTGAAATGGAAATGCAATTTCAGTCGGTACAGACTCTGTCCGGTTTCTTAATTTTTTGGCCATGGGGAACACGTAACTGTGTTGCTTTGACGTTCACAAGGGCCGGATCATTTTGCATAACTGCTACCAAGAGACTACGTGTACCGATAAATTATAGCTACATACATACTATTTTCCTCAAGTATGGTTACTTTATCAACTACAAAAGGACAAAAATGCAATAGAATTTTCACCATGACCGGCCGATTTTGTCTGTGGACTGTTGCATCAACAAGCTCTTTCTGCGCGGGTTTCAGAGACGAGGCTGCAGCACCATTTACTTAGCGCGGAAATCTCGGTGTCATGTTCGGTGTATATATCAGAGGTTTGAATAGAGCCCCCAGAAAAATATTTAATGCGTCTTTGTTAACAGAAAACCCGTCTCCTGATGCGGGCAAACTTCATTCTGGTCAGAAAGAGCTGCAGATTTAAAGTTAGTAGTAGTCAATCGTCGTCAGGGTCGCTATAACACAAACACGCACGCAAGCATTTCTGCGATGCAGAAGCAGACAGAAGATGTGCGTTGGTCGCTCTTAAAAAGTTAGAGACGATAGTTCTGCCAAGTTGAAGAAATGACGGAGGAGATCATTGCCTAATAGCGACCACAGCGCCGTACAACTGCCCCCTAAATCTAGCGGATGAGACAAATTGCAGGCATATAACGCGTACACTAGAGTGAAGCAGGAATGATGGCGTCGACACCCGCAGAGGAAGAAAGAGGTCATGCCGAAGTACTAAGATGACGTCATTCAGCCTTAGAACGGCGGAACTCGGATGAGCACAAATTCTCTCATATCGCCTGACCACTAGCTGAAAGTGGGCGCCAGAGTTTTGTGTTTGTTTTCTTGCAATTTATGGCCCGATTTCGTTCGATTCTTGCGTTTATTTGCTGAATATTGTGCTTTCTCGATAGCATGGTTACGCCACGAAATAGGACGCTAAGCTGAGTGCGAAAGCTATAGGGCATTACAGTATATATACGTTATGCTGAGCGCCTGCATCTCTCGAAATATCTCAGATGAAAGAGGAAAACCGAAAGCAAAACAGCAACAACTCCAGGGCTGCCGCCGCGTCGCCGCACCATCAAAGCATACACGTTTAACTTCAAGGACGCGTACAAAGAGCAATTCGATCTGAACAAGCGCGCCAATAAAGCTCCAAGTGCATCTCCTTGGAAACTAAATTGAACTCCACTCTCATTTCTTGATATATTTACTCAAGTAAGCATAGAGGAACCTAAACACCACTTCCGAGTCGGATAACTTATGTAACCCCTTCTAGCCTGTTATTAAAAGGAAACGCCGCGAAACCGTTTCCCATTTGAACCGTCGTTCATCTGGGAAAATCCTCTTACGGACTTGTGCAGTTCTGTCCTTCGTCAGTTGCTGCGTTGCGCTATTCGAAAACACGTAGATTAAATATTTTATGAGGCTGTATCGAGCCTCGAAATGTTTCGGCCCCTGCAGCAGCCAAGTACCGCGAAGAAAATAATGCATGAGCTGGAAACACAGGCTAGTGTTCTCAGCTCGATTTATGTATTCTCGTAAGGGCTATCTGAGTTAAGGTAGCCTTGTTATGGTTACCTCGGCATCAAGAAACTGGATGTTGCGAGCGCAAGTGCATAATTTATAGGGAGGTCTTTATCAGGAGTGCAGAAAATACACGGTCGCAAAAACTAAGTTCGAGTTCGAAGTTCTTTGCACACTTGGTCGCTGGTAAATATGCGCAACGTTGCAATCGGAGCGTATAAATGGGCAGAATGTAAAGCAGACTAAAAAATGATCGGTTTACCGAACTCTGCAATAGTGTGCCGAATGATTAGGAAAATACTGGGAGGTATATATTGTCGACCATAAACTCTGACTGCTCATTGGAGGGTCAAATTCTAAAGTTAAAGCTCAGCTACTTTGGTCATCTGATGAGAAGAGAGGAGTCGCTGGAGAAAGATTTGATGTTGGGAAAGTTTGAGGGTCGCCGGAGAAGGGGTAGGCAGCTAACGCGATGGTTAGATGGCATCCTCGAGGCACTGCAGATGAAGTTATGTGATGTTAGGAAGATAGTGAGAGACCGGAAAGCGTGGCGTGACATGGTCCATAGGGTCACGAAAAGTCGGATACGACTGAACGACTGAACTGAACTGAATAAAGCTGCATCAATTCTTTATGAAAAGCGCCTGAGAAACGAGGGAGGTAAGTTACTTTATTAAAAATAGAAAGCTCGCCCAGCCGCGCCTTCATTATCTGGTTTCCCGGCAGGTGCGCTCAAAAGTAAGTGTGCATGATACTGAACAGAAAATAAACCGCTCAAGAAAAGAGGACCGCATGATGCAGCGATGTCTTAGGAGAGATTACTTTGGTGCATATACTCACCTGCACTGGCCACATTTTGAAGCGAAAAACTTCGCTAGGCTAGTCAACTCCGAGTCTTGCGTGTTCTCCGTCGGTAGAAAAAGCCACAGCTGCGCATGCGCAAACCACGTGACGTCACAGGAGAAGAAGAAGAAGAAGAAGAATGCACTGCGCTAGGTTTTCAAGCCGCGGGCGTGGCACCGTGACACCGTATGCCGGGAAAGAGAAGAAGAATGACAGGACACGAGGCGTCGGGTGCTGCTGCTCAGGCCGAAACCACTGCTGCATGGCGGAATGAAAACACGAGGAGGCGGTGGGCTGAGAAAAGTGAACAGCGTGCCGCGCGGTTGGAAAAGAGACGTATTAGTGACGCAGCAAGACGGGCGCGTTTTACTGCTGAGAAGAACACTGGATGTGACGATGAGGTTAACTGTTAACGAAAAGTGGACCTTGACATTCGGGTGAGTGAGCTTGGCTATGCTACTCGTGAGTTTCAGCCTCGCTTCCCAGACAATTTTAAAGTATGTGTAGTGGGCCAACAATGCTAAGGAACCACACGCTAAGCCATGGCATCGCCGAACCTTTTCGCTTCTGATATCCAGGCTTAACCAAGCTAAGCCACCACAATTTTTGGTTTAACCTGCTAACTTGGTTTGCTTTGGTTCTTAACCTCCCAAAGCGACAAACAGGCTGCAAGGACGCCGTACGTGGGGATTTTGTATTATTTTCCACCATAGGGGTTTTATTGCGAAAGCAATAGTACGCCAGGTTTCGGCCAGTCGCGTAGTCCGTGGCTGCAGTCACGAATGACCTCGAACAGCCGCGAAGAAGACGAAGAAGAAGAAGAAGAAGAGGAACGCTTTGTCACCCGCAGCTAATGTTCTCTCTATATATTCTGCTCAGCAGCTTTGAACCCTTGTCATTTTTTTTAACCTGCGCTGGGGGGGGGGGGGGGGGGGGGGGGGGGACTTCATTGAACTGTACACGGGCAAATTTTGCATTTCGCCCTCTATTGAATGCGGGCCGCCATTGCATGCAATGAACCCTGGTCCTCAGAGTGACTCAGTGCTGAGATTTACCCAGCATGCAAATGGGCAAAGATAAATCTGATTAATTTAAACCCAAGATAATTGAGGCTAATGGGAAGCTTTCACCATGTCGTTTTGTCATACAGTTGACAAAGCTTCTTTACCACTGAAAAAGAATCAGTCAGTTAATTTATTCAAACATTAAATCAAATGAATCAAATCGGAGCCATTCTAGGCTTACCCAGTAACTATCAATAACTGCTAACAATTGCTAAAGCTCTGTTTGAACTACGTGTATAAAATAGAGGGCATTTTGCTTTTGGCACTCAGAAAAGACGTTTGAGATCACTGCGGCCACCCGCGTTGAGGGAATGCCTAAGCATTAACAGGAAGAGAAGCGACTGGCGAAATCGAGACGAGCGCGCCTATGCGGTTCCGCCAGTTTTTTCCATGATGTCACGCGTTGCTGGCTGCGCCATGACAACAAAGCGGCAGCTGCTGTAGTAACCGCGTCTTTTATGCGTCATATACTCGTTACGTATTTTTGGATGCCTTTTTCCCTTATGTATGGTCTAATTACATTTCATATGATTTAATAATGCCCTTTACACACTTTCTGATCGCTTTAACTCGTTTAGTCGGCTCTTTTATGTCCAAACACGTCCATTTCCGGTTTTATGACGCCACACACTGACGTCACATTCGACATAGCTACGTCAATATTCGGACGTTCTCATAGCCACGTGGGCGTAAGTGGGGGATCACTTTGGACGTCGACATTAGCCCGTTTGGCTATTTCGACGACTGACTGACTTAATTGGCTCTAATTAATTAACTCATGACTTCACATGCACCAAATATTTTCCCTGCCGACATTCTTTAATTCTCTATTGACTACAACCATTCCATTTTTCCTTTCTCTCCTCACTTTGACGGAATCCTGCCGAAAAAGTTCTGGTGACAAACTCCTCAAACATGGCCACTTAATGCTTAGGCATTAATAGATCTTTTTCCTCTGCTATCGCAGATGCATTATGTGTATGGATCAATTGTAAGAACCCGCTTTAACGGTGCGCACACACGCACGCACGCACGCACACATACACGCACGCATGCACGCACGCATTCATGGCTGTAAACTCTGTGGCCCAGGAGTTCTAAGGAAAAGAAGATAAATGGAACAGAAGAGGAGGAGGAAAATCTTTTATTGAGTATCTTCCTTGAAATCCTGAGTAGAGACCTCTCTCCAGGGCTTCATGTGGCACCGCTATGCTGGAGGCCCGCCATAGCAGCTGTGGCTGGTCTTGTGGGTTGATTGTTGAGTACGGTCTCAGGAAGATACGCGTTCTCAGTCCAGAGTTTCGTTCGCCACCACTATTTTCTCGGCCCGCTCGATTAGTAGGCGTTGGTTAGTTAGCTCTGTGCTGGTATTTCCAATAGGGAAACAGCATCGCTGTTTCTATGCACGCGTTCTTATTGTTTGGTCTTCTTGGTCAACGTCCGTGAATGCAGAAATATATCGGATTCATTGAGAAGTTAGGGATAAGGCACACTTACATGTTGTCTTCATAATCATCAATGTGTGTCTACTGCAGGCAAAGCCCTCTCCCATACGTCTGTAATTAACCTGGTCTCGTGTCGGCCGCTGTCTCGTTATCTCCGCAGACTTCCTAATCTCATCCAGCCACCTGACTTCCTGCCGGCCTCTGATATACCGGTCTGCTATTTGAATCCAGTCCATAACATTTAATATCTTGTCTTCGCATTGTACATTCCCTGTCCATGCCCATTTCTTCTTGATTTCGACTATAATCTTAATAACTGAATTTTTTTTCTGTAATTGACTGCATGAATATGGTCTATATTGTCCAGTAGCCTTTACGAAAGCCAACCTGGTTCTTTAGTGATCCAAGTCTGAAGTTGTTTTGATATAAATATATTGGAGGCAATGAACAATAAGGTGATGAGCTTGTAATGTTTCACGTCTTTGACGTCCCTTTGAATATATATGATATCAGATAATTTATTGCCCTTAGAAAGTTTCAGTGTTCTGGAGATGCCGAGACACTGTGTATGCAGGGTGGCTGGTTTTTACAGCACAATACTTTCGCCATTATTTAACACATGATTGATTGATTTATAGGAAGGGAAAGGCGCGGTAACTGTCTCACTTTGTGTTCTGTGGACACCGCAGCCGCGTCGTAAGGGAAGGGAGGAAGGTGGGAGTGAAAGTGGAAAGAGAGAAAGAGGAGCCGTAGTGGAGGGCTACGGAGTAATTTCGACCACCTGGGGATCTTTAACGTGCGCTGACATCGCACAGCACACGACGCCACTTCGTTTCGCCTCCATCAAAACGCAGCCGTGCAGCCATGTGGGCCTCAAATATTGTTACGAAATGCGTGCTGCTATAACGACTCACTTTAACCTTCAGCGCGCGTCTGCGCACTCACCAATACGATATATGAATATAGTCAACTGTAGCGCGTGACATATGAAGGGGTAGTATGCCTGTTCGCTTCAAAGGACGTGACAGACCGCAAATAGGATCCGAACTATAGCCCTATTAGTGGTTCAACTCTTAGCACCGCGGCATTTTTCTGAACAGCCCTTACCAGCCTCGGCCGGCAGCGTCGTCTCTTTAAGCACCGGAAGTTGAGCAAGGTGTGCCGCAGTCCTTCGTCGCACTGCGCCTAATACGGTTTTCCCGACACTTCGCATTTGGCGGCGCACTTGGTTATGTGCGAACCAGAGCGTGACAACCACACGCATGCGACTTAACTGATGACGTGTGCTCATTTCCTATAGATAACGCAGCGGTAATTTAATTGACTCCTCTTTCTCATGAACGAAGGCAATAGGAGACAATCTTTCTGCTGCTTCAATCTGGCACTAAGTAGTAGATAGGGACCGTCCTGAAGCATGGGAAACTGACTGAATGTCTTTCATTCCTGCTGAAGAAAGGGAGGAAAGTTTATAAATACCAGAAGAGCAGTTAATATAACCCAAAGAATGTCTGTCACCACTTATCACTTTATCAAGCCAAGCCTTTCTTGGCTTGCTTGCCTTGCGTGAAACAAATACGACAACATGAATTCAGCATCGGCTCCTTCTTCGTGAGCTTTCTTCTGGGTTTTCACTGAGCACAAACGATCTAGTCTAGCCGTACGTGGTTAAACCAACAGTGCGCAGTGCAGTGTCTTGTCATAATTTCAATAGCTAATATACTATGCCACCATTGCAGTGAGCAAGTTGCTTTTATTAAGTTATATCGATATGGGAATTATTCGATTCTATCTATCGATTGGTGCATTCTTGTATCTATCGATTGGTGCATTTTTTAGGAAAAAAAAATTGAAGCGGCGCAAAACAAAAAACAAAAACAGAAAAAGAAAAACACAGACACCGTGAGAGAAGCTCATTACAAGCCCAGAGCTCAATTTGTCCTGCTTGGTGTAGTAGGTGAGAACCCTGAACTGACACATGATGATGACGATGAGATTCACGCATGCATCCTCGGGGAGAAACAGTTGTCAAAGACAGTAAAGAGCCGGTCGCTCACCCTCTGTAGATTCAGAAGAGCCAGATGTATTAAGGGTACTCCGAAATTACAGGCTGAGTATCCCGTCAAGCTTCCCTGGAAAGGGAAGGCGCCGAGGAAAAATCAGATAATTATGTAGTATATCATGAACGCTAGTTATACAGTACAGCATAAATATGGTCTGCCTGTTTGCTGTACAGTGCACCATCATGACATTTTCAAGACTGGATTGTAGACAACTTATAGTGTAACGCGTCTGCACTGCTTTTTTTCCAGGCAGACTAATGCTTAGAAGTATATCTCACTCAATATCTCACTCAAAGCAATTTCCATTTCTGTGGGTTAATAATTATGGCAAAGATGGTGAAGCGGGCCGAAGTGTATCTCTCGAGAAGCAACACCAACGCCGGTGTTTGACAACACGAAAGGGCTCACTCGACCGCAAGAGATATTTCTCAACAAAGTGATAACAAACGCAGCTTACACCACACATACTTCACAAGTGGTTTCTCGGAAGACGAAACACTCAAACGCAAAATATGCACCCACTGTCATGAACAGTGTACAGCAGACCTAAAAGACCTTATATGGCAATGTCCATTGTTTTCACGAGGAAGAAACAAAATTGCGCATATTCCACACGACGACATGCCCACCCTAGCAGATCAGATTCTATCAAGCACCGCGATACAACATACTATTGCTACTTATGGCAGTGAGAGCGGCCTGCTTAGAGTAGTGTGAGACAGGTCGACTTAGCGCGAAGATCCGCAACATGGCGAGCAACAAGCGACAGCTTGAAGAACTGTGAAGACAAAGCTACACTCCCGTCCCTCCTAACTCCCCAAACTGCGGCCGAGAGCCATCCCTTCCTTCAAATAAAGGCTTCATTCATTCATTCATTCATTCATTCATTCATTCATTCATTCATTCATTCATTCATTCATTCATTTATTCATTCATTCATTCATTCATTCATTCATTCATTCATTCATTCATTCAATTATGGCATACTTCTTAGATCCCATTTCGGCCGGAAACTGCACTTAACCTTAGATAGAACATAAAGCGGATTAAAAAGCCGAACATATGCCGACGTATACAAAAATCTCCGAACATTTCCGCTAGGACTGCGTTCAGCAGAAATAACCTTCATGCTGAAGGAAAGTTCGTATTGCTATTACCGTCGTAAACAGAGCAGTTAGTTCGCTGATTTCTTAGACCACTCGGCCATCGGTGTTTCTTTTAATGTGAAATAACTACTTATAACACTATCAAAATTGGCCACAAATATTGTGAGAAGCCTTTGCCGAGTTCACGGAAAAAAAGAAACCCATCGTAGCGGAGCGGATTCGAGCCAGGGAATCTCAAGTGGGTAGGAGGCACGGAACCTCAGAGCGATATATATCGCCGAATCCAATCGTTCCGCGTGTTTTATTTTAGTTCTGTAGGCCTCGCGATGTGTATTATATAGCGCATTCCAAAAATAAAAATTGCTATCTTCAAAAGTGCACTGGCACCGCACAGCACACGAACGAACTGGCGTCCGTGTGCTGTGCGATGTCAGTGCGGTTGTTGTTGTTGTGGCTGTAGGAAGAAAGAGTGCACGTTAAAGATTCCGAGGTGGTTGAAATTACTCCGCAGACCTCCGCTACGGCAACCTCTTTCTCTCTTTCCGCTTTCACTCTTCCCTTCCTCCTAACCCTTACGGCGCGATTCAGGTGTCCACAGAACAAGTTTGACAGATGCTGCGCCTTTCCTTTCCTGTGAACCAATTATTATAATTATATTTTGAAAATTGACTTGAGCCATGTTCAAAGCAGGCTTGTCCCAACCCCAGTACCTGAAATTTAGATAGCCCACCCCCTAAATTAGGTCGTCATGTCCTTAAATGTGGATGCACAGTCGAGATTTTGACGATTTCGTCTCTTGGTCTCTCATTTTTTATAACGCTATATTGTATTGAGCTTCTCAGGCTGAAAAGCCGCCGCCGTAAACTGACACCGCCCCAATATCTCTCCATTACCGTGATCAACGAACCATCTACCCTCCTCCTCATAAATCTATGACTAAGCTACAACAGGTGACGTGGCGCCAACTTCAGTCCCGTACATTCCCATCCCCTGCTTTCTTAGCTTTGATCCATCCAGGACTGTTCTCGCCGCAGTGCACCCTGTGTGGGGCACCTAAAGCTGATTTTGAGCATATTATGATCAAATGCTCGAAATTCCACCCTCCAGCCACTTGGCAACTCTCCGACCTCGAGCGATGGGAGGCTGCGGTGTCCAGCTCTGACCCGGCCGTTCAAAAGCGGCTGACGGACTGGGCTTTGGGTGTCGCTGGGAAGCCCCAGCTTCCGGCCACAACACGCAGCCAAGAGCCGACCCGTCATTAGCATGTAATCCCTTAAGGCTCCCAAATATAAAGTTTTTCACCGCCACCAACAGTCACCGAAGGTGTCGGAAAAAATGCACGCTAGTCGACAGGGTCATGACGTCACGGCCATATAGCCTCGCGCGGAAATTTCGAACACACTACATTCAAATAAAGGTAATGAATTTAGGGAGGGTCCAAATGAAGCCAAAATTGGCGTGGAGGTTCCTGTAGGTAGCTCAGAAAATATAGGTAATTCAAGGAGATATTCGGACCAAAGCCTCTCTGCATACTCAAGGAGCGTAAAAGCCGAGAAATTTTTTATAAATGGTATTTATTACGCACTGTTATGCACATTAGCGGCTCTTTTACAGGCTATTTTTCAGCGAACCCAGCTAATGCTTCACTGCACAAGCTTGACAGAAACAGACGGCATGACTAAACGGCGCCAAGAGTAGACACCATATCAACAATGGAAACCTGTCCGGGGGAAAGACATTTTTCTCGTAAAAGTCCTTTAGTTGCACTTTGTTCGACTAATGCGTGTTCGGTGGCACAACAGGTTCAGGAGTGGGGTCCAACATGCGTGTCTTCCGCAAGCTGTGTAATCCAATCAGAAAAATCATATTCTTAATAAGCTTCCGTAACCAGAAAGTATCACACACTCTAGGAACTTAGAATAAAGGTTGTCGGTGTTCTTTGTAACACGTCCCAAACAAAGTTGCATCTTTGTAGGTAATGAAATTTAGTTCAATGGTTTCAGGTACATCGCATGAGTTGTAGTTGGTACCAGGCGAGGCGTGTTAGAAGCCACTTAATGAACCCATTGCGGTGCGTGCAAAAATAAAAAAAAAAAAGGTTGAAATCAAGAAAAAAAAAACCATTATCGCGTCAACTCTTAGGCAGCTAAAGCGTCTCCAAGATTTTTTAACATAGAATCCATATCGAATCCCGGCCTCGGCGGCAGCTTTTCGATGGAGGCGAAAAGCAAGGCGCCCGTGTGCTGTGCGATGTCAGTGCACGTTAGAGAACCCCAGATGGTCAAAATTTCCGAAGCCCTCCACTACGGCGTCTCATAGCCTGAGTCGCTTTGGGACGTTAAACCCCACAAACCAACCCAACCCTATTTCAGTGATATATTGATCAACCTACATGATGTGTTTACAAAGCTTTTGGGCAAGCGCCATTGACCTTTTGTTTTATAACTTGGCCATCGCCGTAAGCTTCCGAGGTGCGGGAGTAAATGATATTAATTATACACTGTCATTATAAGCTGTCTCAAGTCTTATTCGTTAATTGGTTTCGTACTACGCAAAGGATAGTTGGTTTTTGAAAAAAAAAAAAAAAAAAAAGGCGCACCACGCCACTACTTTACCTTCTGAAAGGAAAGAAGGAGGCAGTGAAAGAAGAAAGAGAGAAAAAGGCGCCATAGTGGAGGGCTCCGGAGTGGGCACCTTAAGGTTATATAATGAGTAATGACATCGCACAAATCTAGGATATTTGTGCAGCGAATATTTGCCAGGGCTGCCGAAAGCAGAAAAAAAAAAACAAAAACAAACTTTGAGGATACAAGGCCACACTTAGTCACATGCGCTTTCTTGGCCAGTGGCGACGATCTGTGCGATCGATTGTCTCATCTGCGCCTTTCCGCCAGATCGCAGGTGACCAATCAGAAAATCTCGCTTCCAGTCTGCGCGAAGCTCTGGTGGTGAGCTGCATAGTGTACCAACTTCCACTAATGCTTCCGTGGGTATCACCGTTTGAACGTCTAGAAATTTATACACAAAGGGCTTAAGTAGTTCCATTGGAGCTCTGGAGGCGAACAATGCGGTTCTTGATGACTTGCTGCTATCGAAATTACTTGACCTTGTCGTTTCACAAAGGCAGCAATGCACCTCCGTCGAAGGCGTGTCATTCTTCAGATAATGAGAATCTCCGCATACTTCTGAATAATCTGAGGTCACCTCGGCTGCCTTCTTTGGAACTGCCGCTTTCTTGTCCATAGCGCTGTGAAAGTTGTTCCCGCTATTTTTGCTTTCAGTCGTGAAACGTACTTTCTATTCGTGCGTGTACTTGTTTTTGAAGACATAAGAAAGCATCAAATTTTCTTTTCGTCTTTCTACGTCCTTTTCCTCGTCCGCATTCCTTTGGAGGAGTTGTGCGCTTCACCGCTTTTGGTTTGGTTAGCACGTTGGCACAGGCGGCCATCTAGCTCTCAAACGAGAAATTTTATCCCGTGGATGCATGAGCTTTTCTTTCTGTTTCCTTCCTTAATCTTTGCGTCACGTCCTTCTCAGTACCATTCATAGGTAGACTAAGTATACGACCGCTCTTTTCAATAAGGCGGCTTTCACAGCTTTCGTGATGTATGACATAAGATGCGTCTTGCGCCGCCTTGAAGCAAAAGAAAAAGCGGTTTCATCTACGTTACAGTGACGTAGTTGGCTGTGTCGCCGCTTTGATATTATGGGTATAAAGGCTTACTTTCTTCCTGCGAAAAGGAAGTATGGGCACGTATACTTCCCCCCTTCACTTTTTTTTTCATCACTTAAGCCAGCCATGTTCTTCATTTACGCTGCAGGCTTTAGAAGGTTCGAGTTATCGCCGGGAGGCGGCGCAAAGAGAAAAATATATGTAAACAGAGGTAAAGCAGCAAAAGAAAGCCTGGGGATAGACGCCTATCCTGCACACGTGTTATGGCTTTCAGCGACAACGTTCGGTTCCCATTATTCCTTTGCTTTTCTTTGTTGTGATTGGAAGGACGACGCGGAACTCGGCGAAAAGTTTCTCTCTGGCACTTCCGGGATCACAACCAACGCGTCCTGAGCGAGGAGTTTACCTCCTAACCAAGAACCCTGGCGAAGAGAAGGAAACAAAGATAAGACGGAACAAACATTGCGATCAGAATCCAGGGTGCACAATGTACACAAAACAAGCTGAAGCGAAGAATAATGGAATGGAGTAAAAAAAGCCACAAAGGAGAAAATGCCATAAAACGTGCATTCGGCGTTTCTCACGGCTGGTACATCCGGGCGGTCCGGGTCGAGAAATGATAAGCAGCGCGATATATGCGGTCCAGGATCAGTATCGGCGGTGAATGTGCGCCTACCCGAGGCCTGAGGCTTGCGCGGAAACTCTATGGACATGTACAGATCACCAGGCGACTACAAAGCCGCCGTTATAGCTTTAGAGCTGTGTAGAAATGCTACGTGGACGGCTTAGCCACTAAGCTAGCTTTGCGATGGAGGTCGTTACGCGAGCGCGATAGAGCACGCTTCGGAAGAGATGTAATTATTGACGACAACCGCAATTGCTCTGACTGAACCATGCGCGTGCCCTCTGAATCATCGCTCGAGCGGTGTTTCGGGAAGCCATGTACATAAAGCGCCGAACTTAATGCAAACAGCTTGTGGGGAAGTGCAACGTTGTATTTCATATAGAGCAGTGGAGAATTGCCAACTCCACGACACTGGAAACAATGAGGTCGAGAGCAATATTAGAAATCCTAATGGTGCAACTCCGGGCATCAATTCTAAGTGGACTTCGCTTGGGTGAAAGGCCGATGGCCACCTTTGTACGAGTTTTGAATCGCTGAAAATGTTCTGGTTAAATGGCACTAAAAGGAATGGTTCCTCCATATTGGCGCTCGACTTTAAAGGGGGCATTCGATAATATCAGGGGATCGAAAATCTTGAACAACCTCCAAAGCACGCACTGCGGAGTTCGTACCTATAACTCTTTTTTAACATGGCCCGTCGTACCTACTGAACCAACTCAACGCCATAGAAGGCATACGCCATTGCTTGTACGCAGATGACATCACCTAGGGGCAACTAAGGTCAGATTGAGGATGCACTCCAGGAAGCCGGCAACACGCTGCATAACTACGTCATCGACTGCGGCCTCACTGGGCAGCGAAGAACCAGTCCAAATTAAGATCCACGATACATTCCCGAGGCAGACACCATTCCTATCCTAGGTGATCAACGCTGCAACTGTCACTAAGCTCCACACAATCTGTGAACTATCCGACAGAATGAGCTCAAGCATTAGAAACAAGAAGAATGCTGTGAGAGAGAACACGTTCCAACTAAATCAAGCCTTTATCGTCAGCCGCATAATTTGCGTAACCCCGTACCTCAAGCTTCGGAAGAGCAGCCTCAAGCATCTCGACAGAACACCTCAGATTGCCTACAAGAGGGCGCTAGGGTAGTTCCCATCGCGTCTAGAAACCGGCTCCTTAAACTTGGCGTCTAAAACGACAGCGACGAAATCACAGAGGCTCATCGTTTAACGCGAACTTTCCACCTCTATGGTACCGCCAACGGACTTGAGTACTTCAACAGGTCGGCACTAGCCTGCCCAGCAGGACGCAACAGAGACAGGATACTGCATGTATGGAGGGGTAAATTCCACGCCATGCCCTTAGATCCCAAAATGCACCCTGAATGCCATCAGGTATGGCACACGACACGAGCCAGGACAATAGACAAGAACTACTTCAAGGGCAAAGGAGCTTGCTTTGTGGATGCGCGGGTCCCTGTGAGGCATCGCAACAGTAACCGCCACTCGCCGAGGCCACGCGGTAGAGGTGCCAACGGCTAGGAATTCAGACGTCGCTGAAATGGAGGAAGCAGCGGTCGCATTAGCCGCATACATACATCCTTGCCGACTACCGAATCGCTATACGAAAACTACAAACGAGGACTGGATAAATGAAATGAACGTCACTTAAGGTATTTGCAAACACTGTCCTGCAGCCGCCGAGCTAGAATGCACGCTGTTAGGTCACATTCTTATTCAGCTGATACAAGGTTTGCGGCCAGAAGGCACACCTTTACCATATGGTGTGGGCTTCTCAAGAAAACCAAGTCATACCCCGTAAAGAAAACCTAAGGTGGGTGGGTGGCGAAGTGGCCTTGTTCGTCTACGACCTCGCGGCACAAAGAAAGTTGATGACGAAAGAGAGTTGGTGGCAGCGGTTTCAGCCAACGCAGTCGCGTATAATGATGACCTGATCAAGTGCGCGCTAACCCTGAAACAATTTTCATAAATAATTGTTTTGCGCTACTACTGTCCTGCGACCTGGCGTGTTTAACGCCGCGAGTGGCGAATCTGCCGATATGCGCTTCGAGTTTGGTGGATAAAGAAAACAAAAAATCAGAGCTTCTTTTTGATGCTATCAGACATTAATGATCGAAGTTTTTCGTTCCAGAGAAATGTTTTTATAAGCGTTTTCTTCATTACTTTGAAAATATTTTTAGAACTCAGACAGGGAGAACCAAGAAACCTCTAGTGATAGTCAACTCAAGGTATTCAAAAATAGCACAGTGTTGCCATTTAAGAGCACAGTCAATGTTCCTTTGGAGCCGTCCTACGGCCCACGCTGTTCATCTGTTCGTCTTAACACTTTAATGAGTGGTGTCGTCATATGAGGACATATAATATTGTTTTTGGGCTTAACACTGGTGAAAGCCACAGACGCCAAAAGCGAACTCTGCACAAAAAGGACATTTTATTAAAGCGGTCTCAATATTTTTGCTCTGCTGGTACCGTACGTTGCGGTTAAAGCTGACAGGGAAGACGGCGTATGGCCGAAATAATGTATGTGCCATGAGCCAAGGAAGAACAATAACAAATATGACACATTCTATGTTCTGGTGTTGTCTGTTCCTCAACTACCTTCCTTGGCTTTTCATCGTTTCGTAATCTTTTTTTTTTCTAGTCTACTAGAGACAATAACCGCAGTAAAATCTATTTGCCCTCATAATAATAAAAATAATCATAAATGTACAGCACGATTCCTTATACATTTTTTCACATGAGGACGTCAGAGCTTGGTGGTTACTCTGCCGCACAGGTGAATTTAGCAGATACCTGTTTATAAATCAGTTTTTAACTTTTTAATTAAAATCACGAAAATTGCAGCTCAGGCTTTTTTTTTTTTTTTTTGTTAAAGAACGTTCTGGCATAGGTTTGTGGAGGTAGTGGTTGCAGGAAGCGCAGAATTGGTAGAATATGTAGAATTGGAAAAAAACTCTCAGGAATAAACAAGAACGAATATTCGGTAGTAAAAGCAATTAGAAGAAGCAAAAATCGAAAACTGGGCTTGCTCGATCCTATTCAACGCGAGGTTAGTTGACACACTAGTTACAAATTACCAGTGCCTGTAAGCTTGGACGTTTCTGTAGATAGCCATGTTCAACGTAGCACCCATTGGAAAGGCTAAGATCTTCTGGGTGGTCAACGAAGGAGGATGCTTATTGACATCAGGAAATCGGCTACTGGCCATTTTACGGGCACGAAGCAGAAACGCTATAATCGAGCAAGCTCCATCGGAAAACTCAGTATGAATAGGAATAAACTAGATGCCAATACGTGCTATTGAAAATAAACGAAAAAAGATTGCTTTGAAGCTGTTGTACTCGTTAGCTGAGAGGCATGAATTAAAGATCACGTGTCGTGCATACGCCAACTGCAACTATTGTACCCTGGTATCCTCATATCAAGATACGTTCCATTCAGCCTCTGTCCCCTCCTTCACCTCCTTCCCCCCTATTCCCCCTATTTATAAGCGCGATGCCTTTATACATTTTGGGTTGCGAGGGGGAAAAGAATCTCAAAATCGAGTGAAAAAATTCCAGCGTTGTACAGTATTTATTTCACTTGGTACTTTTTTGCTTAATTTAGCCAGTGTAACCGAACCTGGACGTCACACTATGTTGAATCTCTGATCTTCATTTGGTTTTATGTGCCTACCAGCACATTACGAAAGGTGGATAAATTCCCCCCTTGCACCGTTTTAAACTTCATCGTGTGTTCGTAATTAGCTGCAGGTAAACAACACTCGATATTGACCCTCATTCGATCCGGCTCAACTGAAGAGCAGCGACAGCACCCTTGGGGTCAGTGACTAAGTTCAACAGGCTCACATTTCGCTCGCTGTTGCCCCAAAATGACCAAACAGACTTTGACCCTTGGAGCAGTGCTGGAAGTCTTTTACGCGAAGCAAAAGTAGCTTCACTATGACGTCGCGGCTCGTCCCAGCGGGCAGCAGTGCAGTGCAGAAACACGGAGAAAAGGAAAGATTCACAGCGCTAACAAATAGATCCACTCACAAACAGACACACAGGACAAGCGCTGACTCCAACTTCTTTTTCGAAACAGCACAACATAGAAACTTCATCTTCAGAAAACAAATGCTCCCACACCATCGGCAACATATGTATGCCAGTTATGAGAAAAAGAAGTTGGAGTCAGCGCCTGTCCTGTGTGTCTATTTGTGAGTGTCTATTTGTTAGCGCTGGGAATCTTTCCTTTTATGAGTAATACACCAACTAGCCCAGCAATTAGTTTCACGGCGCAAAGACTTGTGGCATTGTTTCTACCTAAAAAACTACAGTCCATTCATATAGGCTGGCTAAATGCGAAGTTTGTGCGCAAACACGTTTCATTTCGCTTTCGGTTTGAGGCTAGGATTTCAAAGTCAGGCAAAGATCGGTGAAATCGGTGTACAGTATAATATTTTGGGACCATTTAACGCACCTTGAGGGGGCAATGCGATAGCGGAGTGCCAATGAGGTACATGCTCGCTTCCCACGAGAAATTCCTCAAAACTGAAAGATCAAAACTCGAGGCTTCCCTTTCGCATTCCGGTTTTTCCGATTTAGCCTGTGAAGCAGTGCTTTATTACTGAATGTATCCAGTGCTGAGCGTAAAATCTGCTCCTAAGCTGGCTATGTAGTCACCAGGGGGTAGCGGCTTTATGTGAAGGGAAGTAATACTTGTGTTTCTGCAACCGGCCAATATACAGGATTATTTTTCAGCCATTACAGATTTTCACTTTTAAAAAGCGGTGTGAGATACGCCGGTTGGTGCGGTCTGTGGAGGTGTATTGTAGAGATGAGTCCAATTTATAAATTTTCTTAATGTGCTTCGGTAAGTCGAACGTCAAAAATACACATACAAAAACGTGTTGGGCTGACTTTTCTTCTAATAATGCTTATAAAAAGGCGTCGTCAGCATTTTTGATACATCAGATGCAGACGCCTTTTTAGTTTTTGATGTCGTAGAAGAAGTTTACTTCATTGCGGCGACGATACCAAGCGCAGTGACCCATTTTATATATACCAAACGCTGGAAGCTCAGCTGACCGAGTTCAAAATTACATTTTTGGCACTGAATATTTACAACCAATTGTCTAATTAAAAGAAAAGAAATTCTGGCTCATCTATAATGTGCGTGACCTTCAATTTAAACTTGCTGCTTGAAATAAAAAATAAAAACAATTCAGATTGTTGATTTAGTTATTGAGGTTAGGTACACATTTTTCGCCTTGCATATATACCAGGTGCGTACTACAGTAATAAATATAATATATTACTCTAACTCTGCAAGCGAACATACAATAGGTATAACTGAACATAACAGGCGTATCTACCGCCTTTTTAAAAATAAAGATCTGTAATGCTTAAAAAACACTCCGTTTTTTTAATCTGAAGTTTGTTTCAGCCGAGCGCGAATGAAAAACCAGAATATCATGTGTATTATCGTGACTGATATAGAAACCCTAAAAATTTAGCATCTTGCAACAACATTTCAAACCTTGCACGTCTATATGAAATACCGATTCTGTGGCGATCATACATGCAACTGTCTTCGTCTAAAGCAAAGAACGAGCTGGCAACTTCGTTTTCTGGCTCTGCTGAATCTCCAGCCTAAGCTTAGCCTTGCGGAAAGAGGAGCATAAGGTAGCTCGTAGGACACCAACTGTGATTACACTAACGGTTGGGGAACTGGTTTGGCATATAAATTATCATTAGAACAATGGCTAACAGTAAACGATTCAGCAGACGAAATGGAGTCTTGTATGATGATGCATCCCACTGTTTGCCCAAAAATTGCTTATATTCTTTGTAGTTTTTCGTGAAAACAAAAAAAAAACAAACAATGACGCTGTCTGCGCGTTCCCTTGCATGTTGAGTTTTCGTAACAACACCTACTCCCATGGGGCTGGGACAGGTAGGTCACCGCCGCTTGCGGCGAGGGTGCTCCTGCCACCGACTTTTTATCTGTTGTAGGCCGTCATTGCACCCGTCACCGCTTCGGTGGGGGACGGCGGCTGTTGTTGCCGCGTGCGTCTTTCTCTCCCTCTTTCTTTTCTTTCTTATCTATTTTCTCTTCTGTCTGCACGGGGCAGCGGAGGTGGCTCAGCTACAGAGCCAGTAGCAGGCCCGTACATTTTCTTTCCCTTCTTCGTACAGCCACAACAACAGTCAACGACGTCGGAGAAGACTGGATTTTAACAAAGGTGCATCTTCCAATATAATCTGCCACCCCTTTCCCCCGTTACACAAAAAAAAAAAAGAAGGGGAGCATCTAAGGCGGTGAAGCTGTCTACAGCGGATTTCCTGTTGTGTGCGTGCCATGACATGACAACTGGCTGCGGGACTGGTCGCACCTTGTTCATCTAAAGTTTTGATGTAGTTATTTCTATCAGCCACGTTTGTGCTTTTGAAATGAAAAAAAAAACGGATTGATTGATTGATTTATAGGAAGGGAAAGGCGCGGTAACTGTCTCACGTGTTTGCTGTGGACACCTCAACCGCGCCGTAAGGAAAGAGAGGGAGGTGGGAGTGAAAGTGGAAAGAGAGAAAGAGGAGCCGTAGTGGAGGGCTACGGAGTAATTTCGACCAACTGGGGATCTTTAACGTGCGCTAGGTGGTCGATAAGCAAAAGGTTCACAGGGCTAGCTGTACGTTGCCCCGCCGGGGTGGTGCAGTGGTAAGACGCCCGACTACTGTGCCGGAGTTCCCGGGTTCGAACCCGACCGCGGCGGCTGCGTTTCGATGGAGGCGAAACGAAGAGGCGTCGTGTGCTGTGCGATGTCAGCGCACGTTAAAGATCCCCAGGTGGTCGAAATTACTCCGTAGCCCTCCACTACGGCCCCTCTTTCTCTCTCTGTCCACTTTCATTCCCACCTCCCTCCCTTCCCTTACGGCGCGGTTCGGGTGTCCACAGAGCAAGTGTGACAGTTACTGTGCATTTCCCTTCCTGTGAACCAATTTAATTTTAGCTGTACGCCGGAGCTCGACCTTCGGCCGACCTTGATCCGCGTGCCTCGCGGAGCGCGGCCTGCTGGCCTCCCGATTTATCTTTTTCGAGCGTGTGGTGCACGGAGCGAGCGGTGCTCATTCATATTCTGCTGCTACTTCGATTTTTCTACATATCGATTACCCGTCTCTTCTTCACACACCTGGCAGACTTCATTCGTACCGTTACATATTTTTTTCTTCATTGCCGGCTGTCAGTTCAGTTCATAAAAAGTGGTGGCCGCACTTCGGCTACCATAACATTAAAATATTTTCAATGAGGCCAAATCATTAACTACAGCCGTTCATTAAGGCGGATCCGGCAACGCTCAATACGTCTCTCGAAGACGGACAACACTTTCAATTAAGTGTTCGCGCACGGGGTGAGCAACATGCTCGGCATGTTCAAACCGCATTTTTGATTTCCACAAAGCTTGGAGGCCCAGGACTATACTTAAATAGTATTGCGTTTCATTCGATGAATCTACCGGCAAAAAACGTATGCTATGTGGGTCTAGCGGGAGTTGTTTCTTTAATGCGGGCTGCAGTACATCCCAGAAAAATATTGGGTCGTAGAAGTCCAGGAATAAGTTTTCTATATTTTATCGGTTTTCTTGTAAATAAAACAGTTTGCTGTCCATGGTATGAGTATACCCTTGTCATAAGCCAGGTCTCAACAGGGAGTGTACATGTATGAAGTTTAAAGGAGAATGTTTTAACAGATTTACTTTAATCGCTTAAGCACATTCTGTCCTGGGCCTGCACGGTGTGGTAAACGGCACAGGAAGCATTTTATCAATGAGGTCCTTGTAAAGAATTTTCTTACTAACAACGGAGTCCCGGACTGAGGATCCGACCAACCCCGCCCTTGACCCATAACTGATGTAACCGAAATAAATGTTTTATACTACTACTACTCTTACTAACATTGGTCAGGTACCACATCTTCAGGCTCCTGTAAGAAAGTACAAATGTCGTCGGTCTCCGCGGAACGCCGCGCTACGCGTGACGCCATCACTTAGCTATGCGCCTCACTGAGCGTGCGCGGGGCACTTCAGCGGGGGATATAAGCTGTGAAGCAGCCACTCGCTTGCGAAAGTGAATATATACGCTGAGAATTGCGGCGAGTCTGTATTGCTATGCCATGGATGAGGCAACAACACCTAGTGCGAGCGCTGGCTACGCTAGCCTACAAGCCGAATCTACTCATCCTACCGACATAGTTCAGCGTGAGATAGCGGCACGTATAAAAATGAAGCGGAGAGCGCTAAACGAGCAATGGAAGCCCCCGAAGAGCGAGAAGAGAGACTTGCAAAGAGACGACGCAAGGTGGCGAAGGAGGCGCGACAAGAACAACAGAGAAACGATTCGGTCTCGCCCACGACTATTACTGTTTTCTCTTTGTATATCCTGGCTTATCTGAGTTAAGCCACTGCCAATTCTTATCAAAGTGCAGTATCATGTTTGTAATTCTTGACACGGTAAGTGAAAAGCTAACCATCGTTATTGAGTTAATCCCTGTTCGCGCTATGCCAAGTAAGCGGATCTCTCTCGCAGTCGCCCATGGTCGACTGAAAGCAACGATGTAATGCCGCGTCTCCCACTAACAGCAAAGTCCACGATGTGTTGCAGGCAGATCACCTGATAGATTCCTATTTCTCGGCTGCGCAAAGCTATCGATGCTAAGTTTCTACACTGCATTAACCACGCCTAAAATAAATAAATTACTATTTAATTAATGAGTGCCATATATGCAAATACAGGGTTGGGCACGCTTGTCTAGAGTTACCGTGCTCCTTAGTGTAAAGCCAGATGAAGCAAGGTATGGTCATGATACTTGCTTCTGCCCCATTTTTTATATTACGCGCCCGCTCCTCAACGTAACTTTTTTTTTTTTTTTTTTTTTTTTGCAACAGGTAGTATCTTTAAAATTCCACTTCCTGTGCTCCGCGGAGCACCTCTGGAGTGTTTTCGAAACACGTCTGCTAATGGCTGCACGTACTTTAAGGTTAGAGTGTGCGCTAATCACTCCTCTTAGAAAGGAATGCCCCCAGACCATGCTTCATCCGCATCAGCTTCTCTTGTACAGAGGGCGAATCCAGTGGGCCGCGGCAAATTCTTTCGCGCCTCCGTCCGAGACCTCACGCATGCTTACTAGATAAGCGCCCCCTTTCTTCGGACGGACGATGCAGTGGCGCGTGCTCAGGAACGTGTCGGAAAAAAATAGGGAGCCACAAAAAGAGGAAATTAAATGCGAGGGCGGAAGGACCACGGTGCGTCTCTCGCAGCTGGCATCTCGGAGAAAGGAGCTTACGCAACAACATGCCTGGCCCTCTGCGGCCACATGCATTATACAGGGAGAGGAGCGAGCCCCCAGCGCAGCAGGAACGAAGCCGTGGCAGCGTAAGCCCCAGGCAGGCACAGGACGTCGTTGTCCGCGTTATCCACATTCCCAGGGGCCATAACAGGACAGCGGACGAGATGAGCGCCTCGATCCTTGGGTTTATTGCGGCCTTCTTTTTTTTTTTTTTCGTCCATGTTATTACCCTTATTTCCTTAACATATTCCTTTATGGGGCGTAAAGTGTCCCATCTGCCCGGTGACGACAAGAAACAGCGAGAAACAAGTCCCATTTTGACCAAGGTTGAAGGAGAACGCGGAATGGCACTGTGAAGGAAGAAATTGCGTGGTCTTGTTTCTCGGTTTTCACGTCCCTTCGTTGGTGTTTCGACCTCGCTCACAGGAGTTTGCCGGGGTTAGGTAATGTACGCGTCGTTCTTCTAGGTTTATTATATAGGATAAAAAAATGTCCATATAAAGGGTGTTTCAGCGAACGTAAACTAGACTTCTTAAATCAGGCTTTTTTAAGATATGAATGTAGCTTATGCGGCACTCTATAGAAGCACTTTTGGCTGGTGAATTACGGTGAATTTAAGCCGGTTAAGAGATTTCTAATAGTTAACTTTTTACCCGACACAGTGTGGCACCAGGTTGCAATAAAACATTTTTATTTGACCGTCAGTAAAAACCAAATCACGTTTTTAGAATTTCAAGAATGCAATTTCTCTAGGCGCCTGGCAGCACCAATATTGCTGCCGCGCACCTTTTTCGAAGAGCGCGCATCTTCGGCTGACATCGAAGCGACACCATTCAGTAATGCCAAAGCATGGTGTAACATGGCCTCTCCATACAATAACATAACCTACAAGAGGGGACACTCGGACCCTTTCGTGCCTGAGCTCGGTGTTCCATGCCTCCGCCAGATGGCGTTGCACATATATGGCCTTTGATAACTCAAGAGGCAGTGCCCTACTTTTTGAAGCTAGGTCAGGGTGCCTTAGAACACGCAGCTACAAAAAGAAATTTAACAATGGAGATGACGCATGTGCTGTATGTGGAAACTCCAGTGAAACAATTGACCATATTATACTCGAATGTAATGGTATCCATCCGGAAGTTAATGCAGGCGTAGTCACTGTTCCTGAAGCTCTGGGGTTTAGAGATACCAGTGGCCGGGTGAATAAACCGGCGGTGGAAAGTAGCAAAAAACGACTGGAAGATTGGTGGCTTAAAAGCACCACCGCTTAAAAGCAGAGAAGTGACATAATGTTAGTAATGTAGAAACAAAAATTTAATAAATAGAATGATGGTTTAGTTAACCAATCTAAATCAATAATTAAGATATAGGGAGAAAAATGAGCATGATAGCTACTGTTACCACCCCGCTTCAAAGGGGACGCTCCTACATTCCATCCATCCATCCATCTCCGAGATTTGGCAACATGCAAAACAACGTCTTATGCCGTTGTCAGCAAGCACAAAAATCTCTGAGGCAGTTTAGGCTGGCGTGCTCTGCCTCCTCCACTAGGAGCGCTGGCTGCTAAAGGTGACCGCTGGGGCCCTATGAAAGTGTCCCCCCTTGTCGGTTACTTGATACTGCGGCGTCTCTCCTGTACTGGCTAGAGTAGTGAGCAGCGCCGACCTCTGCAACGTGGGAGGTGTAGGGAAAGTCACGTGACTGGTGAGCTACGGAACGGAGTTACGTGCGATGGCTGACGTCGCTTCACGACGCGTGCTTCACTGACGGCGCACTGTGGAAGAAATTTGTTGAGACCAAGCGACGACGGGATTCGCGCTTTCAAAATTTTAAAATGTTATATGGCTATGAAACCGCCACCTTCCAATATCCAGTTACATTCAAGCTCCTAAGTGTAATAATTCAAAAGTAATGTATTAAAGTTCAGTTATCCAGATTACAAATTAGCGTATAATTCCCGCATCTTCTTCTGTCAAGCAACACTGGTACTGCAGCGTCGTTGAACCCTTGTAGATATTTCAAAAGGCCTATTTTTTCTTTAAATTGTGAATAAAAAATAATACGGCGTGACGGGGGTAGGACGAGGACAAAGAAGGCACACAAAAGACAGGACTAGCGCCTGTGTCTTCTTTGTCCTCGTCCGTCGCTCCGTATCATTTTTTATTCAAAATATACTAACTAGCCCCCAAAAAAGAGTTCTACTTAAGAATTGTGGTTCACCTTCGCTTAAACATCCGGTATATGATATATTGAAGAATCCTTGTTTGTTACGATACACTCGCGCCCACTTGGGGAGACCGCAAATAAATGGGAGCAAATTTTTCAAAATTAATGTTGTTATTAAGAAACGCGGCTTCTTTTTTATCGTTGGCAGAGTGCCTTCTTCCTACTGAAGCAAAATACGGTGTTCGTTAGCGCTATTTTAAATTTCTACCGAATTTTCATAGCGTCTTCACAGGTGTAACGCTGCAGACGAAGTTTTAACAGTTATGTATCGCTTGTATGTTAAGTTTTGTCATCTGTCATTTAGCAGTTGACGGCTGAGTAACTACCCCCCCTCCCCCCCCCCCCCCTCAATCATTTTATTAATTGCTATTTACATGTAGCAGTGCATAAAATCTCGCTGCAACTCGGGAGTGGCTTTCGAATGTAGTAAATGAAGTGTTGTTCACGAATACAGGGCTAAACAGGGGTCTTTACGCAGACAGCCCCCGAAGTGTGTTTTTCTAAAGAAGATATGAAGAAAAACCATTGCTTAGAGACGACGGGTCGAGCGCTGTCTCGAGAGCCTTCTTCAATCGTATACAGACTCGGGAAACTCGTTAGCACTATTCTTATTTTTGGGTTAAAAGAAAAGCCTCGCGAAATTTCACGCGCATAAGAGAATAACGTTTGACTCCTCCTAAGCTAGAAAAAAAGAATAACAAAAATAAAAAAAAAAGAGGCCGGGACAACGCAATTCTTGAATGCTTGATTCGAAGAATCTCATCGTCGAATGCTCGCGAGATGAGGGTCAGACCTGGTGTCTCTAGTCTGGGAACAAAAAAAAAAAAAAAAAAGCCATGTCAAGCCCAATTTGGACGCACCAGACAATCTTGTCATTACAACTTGTCAGCAGTTAACTACGAGGAGCGAGGAATGATAGCCGTCAAACTAGAAAAAAGTCATTCTTACTTTTCCTTCCAGTTTCTTCCGACTTTGCATCCCTGTTACTTCCTCTCTGAATGCCTTCAGGACACTTTTTCCTGCGTCAACCCTATTTAACATGCAGCGATAACAAAAAGCTTACTAAAATATGATGGAGTTGGTCAAGTTCGAATGTCGGCTTTTTGTACGCGTTTTGAATTAGTTTCGTTTGCGGGCAATTAAAATGACACTTTGCTCACTCTAGGGATTTTTCACTCATTTAATAGCTGGTTCAAACTTGCTATACTTAGTGACGCTAGCAGCTGCCCTTTAATTAAATGATTCTCCTTGCCTAACCATACCAAACGTCCCTATCAAATTTGGGAAATATCTAGCTATTTAACGCGTGGCTTGCAACAGATATCGTGCTCGCGCAAGTCATTATATCACTTGGATAACCAGTTTAGTACGTTCTAAAGCCTGCTGCAAAACATCATATTTGCCGGCGTTGTTAATTATCCAGGTTGTAGCCTAGGTCAGTCCTCATACAACGAGTGAGTAATAACTTTATTTAGTGTCCAGCATGGTTTAACGCAAGCTCGGCATAGTTTCCGGAACAAATTTTAAGGTTCACGCACTCCTGTCAAGCACACTTTTGACAGCTTGCCACGCTCGCCCTCTAAATAACTAACGCGCTCTTAACACCGTATGATACAGACAACTCGTCCCTATTCCTCACTGCGTATTTTTACGTATTTCACAACTTATCGCTGCGTTTATCGCAAATTGCTTCCTCATAATTAAATTACCTTAGTTAAGTACCAATTATAACCTGTTAAAAGTATGTATTGTCAGCACTTTCTAAACAGCTTAACTGGCTGTTCTTCATTACAGAGCTCCTCTCTCTCTCTCAGAGTGCGCGCTTTCGTGTTCACCGCAAGCAGTTTGATTTAACAAACGGCCACTGGTCTTACTTTACTGACTCGCACGATTTCAAGTGTTCTATTAGGTTAATTTCTCGGACAACTAGCGGCTTTCTTATTTGCATTAAATAGTCGTCGCCATTTATTCCCTGATTATTTTGGTATCTTTTCAAAACAAATAGTGACAACTACATTAACTTATACCCATGTGACACGAGAGAGCAAAAACTCTTTTACCTAAGCGGTCTTTTAGCGAGTTGAAAGAGTTGTATTCAAAAGGAGTTGCATAGCAGACACACCGCGCTGGCGATCTCTTTTTAGCGTTTCCTACCGAGGACGCTATCGAAAGCGCGGCGCTACATCTTGAAACAAAACTACTCAGAATAAACCCAATAAACCGACGTATTGCAACATATAAATCAAATGCGTGTGTTATTACACGTTGTTTATAGTAAATTTAGCTACAGTATGTTCACGAACGGTAAATTAAAAAAAAAAAAAGAAAAGATGTCGCGCATCCGCATCGGCGGTTAACGTCATCACGGGATTGATAGATCGATTGAATGTCCTTTATTGAATTGGGGAGGCTCATGGCCATGGATGGGGATAAAGGGGAGTAGACAGAATCTTCATTGTTTAAGTCGTCACTCAAATCACATTGCTATAACCAAGCCACTATCTTCAAACTGCAGAAAAAGTGCATTATTGCGCTTAGTTAACCTTCTGCGAAGCATAAATATCTTTTTTGTACCGTGTAAACGTGACACAAAAATAAACTGCTGCTTCCTTTCTTCGCTAGATGATAATCACTGGTGTACACTGGTGTCGAGGCTACACCTTTCCAGCCGTAAAAGAGATCGGCGATCTCCGGTTTTGCAAAAGACCGCTTCTGGAACGGCGATTGAACTTTGTCGTGTGTCTGCGGATGAAACTCCTTTTGGGGAGGTGTCTTTTTATTCAAACGCCCTTACAGTGCCCGTGTAGCATGGGTATTAGTAACTCACTATATCAGTGATATGTTTATCTGCCATGGCAGGTGTGAAATAGAGAACATAACATTAACAAGAGTATGGCCAATCACGTAACACTTCTGGCCATCTTCTGTGTATTGCCTGAAGTATACCATTTAAAGAAAGAGTCAATTCTTACAGAAGCGTGCTGGATTTACATCGCATTAGTTTTACTTCAAAGCTTCACAATCGACATATAATTAAATACGCTAACGCAAGGTTCTCTAAGCCGTCACCTTTCTCGTGCACTGTATTTGTTACCGCTTGTCCAGAAAATGCTAGTTTAAACTTCGATTTCGACAATGATTACCTGATAGCATTAACATGAACTTATTCATATAAGCTATATGCGTTCGCTTCATCGCCTCTGCCATCGAGAAGTCAGTATAGGAGATATGAAATCTCATTATGGCTGTCACGCCCGCCCGGAGGGCGCGTCGTGGGGAACACGAGTGCCATCGAAAGAGCGCCAGAGGATTTGCCGACAAAGCGGGACAGGATGACAAGAGATTTGTCTCTCAACGGCGCCTAGGTGCGAGTATCGTGTTCCTGAGAAGCAGGGAAGCAATGTTTTTCTTTTTCAGAAGTCGTTTCGTTTCGAACAAGATACAACAGTACAGAGTCCGGCATTCTGGCACCGTGTCTCTATTTTTTCGGCTAGCTATCCTAAGCGGATAACAACGGCGGTTGCCTTTATGGCGCATTGCTTTCTTTTGTTTTGTGGAATGGCTTCATCTCTGAAAAACGGCGGGAGAAATTTCATTGCCTGAGGTGTGATTTTGGCAAGACGTTATCTATTGTCTGAGGAACGAGTTTTGGTGAGGACGGGACAGCATTGAGAGCGCAGGCAAGATTGAGAGCCGGCTGCGTAAGACCGGCGGTGGCCAGGTAATTCCGAAGACTCTCTTTGGCATCCGTACAGGTCAGCTCTTGTGGATGTCTGGCTTCGGTCTGGAGTCGGAAGGAACTGAGATGAAGCTGTGATATGCTTGAATTATTCTGTATTTAATGCAAATAAAAACAACACTGCAGAAAGCACTGACTCGTCGACGTATGCCGTACTCACAGCCCTGCAACCGTCAATCGCGGAGAAAGTCCTCCAGCGTTGACCACGTGACCCACCCGATCCCGCTTCGAATTTCTGCCAAGCGAGAGGAAAGATTCTTCGCCCTGGAAGCGTCGAGGGGAAAGGAGATTCATGACAATTCTCCTCGGTTCTTTACATCTCGACGACACGCTTTTCGCCCTATCTCATAAGTTAACCAATGTGCACTGAACAAGGGCATTTGGAAAGTTCTTCCCATATCGGTTATCGATAGCTGCCGGTAAGTTGACGTCTCTGTAGATAAAAAAAGAACGCTTCCTCTCGCTCTCTTTAATAAGTGCTTCATGAATTCAAAACAATGGAAAAGCCTGACCGGTGGATTGGGTTTACAGTTGATAACTTCAAACGCCGCGAAACTCTATGTAACATTGCATGAGGATACGCGATTTTGTATGTTTTGCCCTCTCCTTTTCAAATTTTAAATTCATTCTGAGACTGAAAATAAATTGTGGAGTGATGTGTATAAAGTTGTTTACCCCCCCCCCCCCCCCCCCCCCCCTGTTCTAAAAAAAAAAGAAAGGCTAACACTGAAAGTTTCAGTGCAGCTTGATATTACGGTAATGTTTCCATTCCATTCCTATGAACTGTTCCCCACTTCCCTGCATGCATGAGTTCTGCCAACAAGCATGATGAGCTGGTTACAGGTCAGAAGTGAAACACGGAAGGTAAAATGAATCAAACATCGCTTCTACGCTACTTTAGGTAGGAAAGCAATATACCTGCGTGTTATTCAGTTATTCAGCATGGCCAGTAACATGCTCATATTTGAGGCCAACATACATGGACGCTAGAATACAAAGGGCAGGGTAAACATTCTCTGAAGGAGGTTTACACAGGCTACCAGAAGGCCAGGTACTACTTTCGCAACGCGAAACACCAGCTGTCAGTTGTTGGCAGCCATGGAAAAAAGCCTTGTACGTAGTTTAAGATAAAAAGAGCAGGGTTTCTGCAGTGGGGGTATCGTGGAATCACGTGCCTTTTTGTATGCAAACGGAGGCATAGAAATGCAGTAAAAAGACAGACTTTCATAACTGGTGGCAGTCTGCGTTGCTATGCCGATGGGGGCGTTGAAAAGGACACTTTTTAATATTATTTACTGCGTTCGCTCGCTTCAACACACACACACACACACACACACACACACACACACACACACACGCACACACACACACACACACACACACACACACACACGCACGCACGCACGCACGCACGCACGCACGCACGCACGCACGCACGCACGCACGCACGCACACACACACACACACACACACACACACACACACACACACACACACACACACACACACACACACACACACACACACACACACACACACACACACACACACACACACACACACACACACACACACACACACACACACACACACACACACACACACACACACACACACACACACACACACACACACACACACACACACACACACACACACACACACACACACACACACACACACACACACACACACACACACACACACACACACACACACACACACACACACACACACACACACACACACACACACACACACACACACACACACACACACACACACACACACACACACACACACACACACACACACACACACACACACACACACACACACACACACACACACACACACACACACACACACACACACACACACACACACACACACACACACACACACACACACACACACACACACACACACACTGGCAGTTACGCTATTTCGAAGCATGCTCCGTGCCCTATACAATTTGCCAGTTTTCCTGAATAATTCTAGGGGTTGGACGAAAGTCTTTATGCAATCGCAGATAGGCGAATATGCTTTCTAACTTCTCCACGAAGCATATTTCTATTAATTGTTTTTTATGTGCTTTTTATTACCCTTTTTTATACCGATTTTCTATTTTGTAGTGGCTTTGTGTGCTCCTGTATTGTGGTCAAATTTATTTGCAATGTTCTACAATGAAGTCTACTTCGTTGCACAAAGTATAATTACAGTGCAAGTCAGCGCATTGGATTGCACTGAATTGTCCGAAATTGCTTCTCTATTTATTCTTTATTCTCAGTGTGTTAACGATTTTGGCTGCCTTTAGAAGGCATTGGGCTCTGGGAGCTACCGAGTGAAACTTTTCCCGCCTGATCATCCCAAGCTCGGCTCTGAAATTAATACATTAAACTCATTCCGCCGTCTGCGACTCCCGATTTTCTTGCAGCCACGGCGAGGCTTAGCCGCTGCGTATACGCTCGCTTGGTTAAATATTCAGTCGTAGAGCACGCACGAACGACTTCCCTTTCTTTCTCGGCGCAGACTGCTTTCACCTGCCCGACACGGCAATATCGCTTCGGCCAAGTTGCAGCAGTATCCCCGGCACCCGCTTTTTGGGGTAGCAGTTCCGCGCACCACCTCGTGCCAGACTCCTTCCCGATTACGAGCGCCCATTAAGGCACGGTAGCGGCGCTACTCCGCGTAATGGCGGAGGATCCTATCCACGTTCCACGGGAATCCTCGCAATTAGTCAATGAGGAATCTGCTGTAGAGCAACCCACTGCATTTCCTGCTTCCTCTTCGGGGCCACTTGCTCATAACACGACCGCAGAAATATGGCCAAAAGAGGTTGAAGCTGTCTCTGGAAGTATCGTATCGGAGGAGTAACATTTGAAAGCGGCAAAAAAAAAAAAAAAAAAAAAAAAGAAAAAAAAAATCAGCATCTCGTAGTCCTCCATTTTTAATCGTGTGCTATTCAGTAGCGTACAGGGATGCATTTTGCATAGAGCCGTCAGCTGTGGTCATATATATTTGGGATGCATAGATGCTCGGAGATGTTTGCGGTTTCGACGTGTTAACAAATTCTCATACTGCTGTTAGCCATCTGTCAATATGCATCAACTGCATCGTCTGCAAAGCTATAAAGCACACAGTGCTACCCTGACTGCGCTGGCGTAACTGTGACTGGTCACTCTGAGTGTACCATATGCCTTCGATTTGCACAACAGTGAAGTCCAATATTTTCCTCGTTTACAAAGCATAAATCATCTTCGGCGTATAATTGTTTTCCAGATTGTTACAGTGATTAGTAAAACTGTCCCTAGAACATATCCGAGTCCTCGCTCTCCCCGCGAAATCAAGATACCCCCTTTCTCTTTTTTTTCGCTTAACCAAATTCTTTTGGAGCATATACTAGCCAGTACCCCACTTCCTCCCCGCCTAATAGAAGAAGGGTAAGACTACTGTGAGTCCCCCCCCCCCCCCCCCCCAAAAAAAAAAAAAAAAAAAAAAAGAAGAAAGAAATCCGGCTGCGTGCTGGTGGAAAGTCTAGAATCATTACTTTCCACCCCGCTGGCAGTTTGCAAACAGTTCCACGGCATTTTTTTTAAACAAACGGCATTGAAATCTCTTTCAAGCAAATGGTTAAGTCATCAGACTAATGGGCGGCCATTTTGTGTGTCGTAGGTACATTTGACGGTTTATTAATTGTACGGTCTCTAAGGGAAGCCGATGCAGTTTTTGCGAACTCGAAAAGATTCAAATATTCAAATCTACGAAGCCTGTAGATGCGTACGTCAATTCTCTTGCGGTAGAATTTTTAAATGGCGGCGTATTTAGTGATTAAGACTGCCGCAATTATCAGGAAAAGTGAGGAGAAGCTCAATAATTAATGTCATTTACGATGGGATTCTTAGCAGCTGTATCCTTCGCTTATAGGATGCCGCCAAACTGCACCTCATGAGCACATTTGAATATTCTAGTAAAAGTTTTACCGTAGGTTCTCCTCTCTGTCCTGACGCATTCTACAAAATTTTGGCGCCGTACGATAATCCCTTCACATGCAACACGGCCTTAAAATATGCCTTTTTCATGGCTTAAGTTGAGAGTATTTCTGCGGGCAACACTGAGTTTCTGACGTCACAAACAGTATACCTGCGTTACTGTCCACTTCCCGCGTTGTTATGAAATTGTGAGGCTTATATTGAACTACCTCAGACATTTTATGCAGTGCGTCAGGATTTCCATACTTTATTTCCACCATCCAACGCACGTACGATTGTTTTTCTAATACTGAGTGTGACGTCACCATTTCGTCAACTGGGACGTCGTTTCTGGCCGTGACAGCAGTTTCGGTTTCGATTTGCTGTTCTGCTTTTGTAAAAATACTTCTAATTGGAATTTCGAAAAACGTTTTTTCTTGTTGGAGTCAGGACGTGCCGAGGAATGTAATTCAACCAAAAACACAAAATGATAAAAAAAACCACCGGCGTTGCCCTTTAAATGTTTCTGCGTTGAAAATGCACTACATTAACAGGCCCATACATGGCGGTGCGCACTGCGGAGAAGCCTGAATGCCATCTCGGCTTAATTCGGCGTTTAGTTCCTTCCTCCAAAGCGCAAAATATGTTTAGCACGCTTTATATGCGATCCCTTTAAGCTCATCCTAGCTCACTTCAGCTGCCCTTTAGGAGCGTCGTTCCTGAGAGAATGATCGTGACTGTGCAGAAGGCACGTCGTTACTTACCACTCGTTACTCCCTTCACGTCTCGTTCTTGTCCCCATTTAACGTCCCTTTTCCCTCACTGTGGTGTCGCCAGCCGAAAAACCCCTTCTGGCTAGCATCTTTATCTTCCCCTTTTAATTTCACTCCCTCTGTCGTTCACTGCAGGAACGAGGATCGGCAACGACTCTCGGATTCCAACGGGAGCATGCCGGGGCCGTGGGGACGACGAAGACACCGTGGACGAAGGCCTGTCGATGCTCATGGAGCGCTGCTGGTCGAGCAACCCGACGAGGAGGCCCGACTTCCGGGTGCTCAAGCACGTCATACGGAGGCTAAACATGTGAGATGCTCCCCGCTTCGCCTCTGAAAGCAAGACGTGCTTTCGTGGCCTGTCGCGAGCTTGTAGAGGCCCGCGCTCATAACTCCTGCACGGTAAAGGCACCCGTTGAGCTGCAGCCGTACCGTTTTCACCATTTATTATCTCGCCATTAAAAGTACATAACTTTTTGAGTGCCGCTTTGCAGAGTAAAGGCTGAGCTCTTCGTGTGCAGCAGGGGGTGTGCGACTGTTTCAATACGCATAGCGCCGCTTATCTTCCGAAGCCCAAAGATGTGATTACCTCTCTCTACTATTACGAACTGAAAATATTTATGGAATTCTATGTGGCCACAGTTCTGCGAGCGGAAGCACTGGAGACTATGTACTCGGGGCTGGCTGTGCTTGCTGTTGCATCTGGAAACGTTCAAGAAGAATACTTCGTTAGAGTGAAAGCAATCCCGCTCGTGAATGTGAAAGATTCCATCATTTGTTGCGAAACGAGTCCTGGCAATGCTTTCACATTTACTCTATGGCCGCCTCCTTTCGGCCGATGTCGAAAGTAGCGTAAAGACGGCAGTGTACCGTGGCTGCCAGTCAGCGCCAGGCGGCAGTGGCGCTAAAATTTAATACTGTCATACAGTGTAAATAATTTTCGATTTTACGGCTGAACCGTCCATAATTCGGTAATGAGATGTGCCGTAAAGCAGAATATGGGCGGCTAGTCCGCAATTTGTTTCGAATTTTCTCCGTATCTTGAATGCGCGGATTTGAACATTAGCAACTGTATCCAGGGTATTCATATAAACATTGACATAGTGGACAATACAGGCAGCACTGATATGGTTTTTATACTAACAGCTATCTGAAGCTTAACCTACAACTTTGTATTCATAACTTGCCTTATCACATGCAGTCAAAAGTAAACTAGCTATCTGAGATAAATGGGCAAAGGGCAATGATACCTGAATGAAAGTCCAAGAAATAAGGCATGTAAGCGCGAGCAACCATAAGTTGTGCCATTTCAGGAATCGCGATACAGTGATAATGCTACTCTACGTCTTTAGGAATGTACCTTGTATGCCTTTGTGTCAGTAAGTTAGGCCTTGACGTCAATCCTTCGGACTATCCTTCCGTACTGAACTGCTAATAAACTTCCGTATTTAAGTACACGGAGTCTACTTTATGAATTTTGTTGCTTTTTGCAAGTGTTTTCTTTTAGAAATTGCTGTAACTGTTCGGCAATAAATTACCGTTAGGTTTCTACAAAAACCGGGTAAATGTTTTTTACATTGTCAGCTTGCCTTGATGCACTCAAATATTAAGGATCTGTGTGGTAATATGCAGTACATATTTTCGCCAAGCGTAGCACGCGCAGAAAAAGATTCAAATCGCGATCAACAAAGCCCACAGGTCTGCTGCGAGTTGAGGCCACGAACGAAGCTTGCTGCCTTCAGGTCAATACTATCGCGAACGAACTGGCTATCGCTATGCGTGGCACGCCCAGCTCTCTATGGCCCCGGCCCCGGACCACTCCACACAAGTGGTTCCGCATCTATGTCGAGTACTTCAAAGTAGTTTTCTTTATTCTGTTGGCGTAATAGTTTGCTGCACGAAGAGTGCTTTTTCGCCGTTCTGCAGCCGTGTAGTATTTTATCTTTTACTGCCTGGGGACTATGCCCTTTCACTGAGTTGCATTCGATTTTAGTCCGTAAGCATTGCACTGCGCGGCGTCCTGAATTCATGATTGATAGTGAATTGAAAGACTCAGACGGGCCGCACGAGACAGTACAGCTTATGAAACGGACAGGATGGGAGAAGCGACGAACATTCCAGGAGCAGCATCTTGTTCTGTATTAGTTTGCGTTAAAGGGATCTTCTGTTCGGCTGCCTTGCGTCACGATGCGCTGACTTTATGAAGGGACAGTAATAATGCGAAATAAATAAACACAAGCTAAGGACAAAGCTGGACAATGTCCGTAAGCATCATTATCATCATCATGAGCCTGACTATACCCACTGCAGGGCGAAGGCCTCTCCCATATTTCTCCACTTAACCTCTCATGTTAAGCTCCGTAAGTATAGGAAACCGTATATAGTTAGAAGTATTAGAGGCAGAGAGGGGTATAACACGAGTTCGTCTTTTATCTCTCCCCTATGTCAGGACATGCCTAAATCAGAGAGCCAAAAACGGGCACGTAGTCCTCTTCCTCCGAAAAACATTCAACTCCGCTGCTGCAGTCTCCTGTGGTGTTAATG
Source organism: Amblyomma maculatum (assembly GCF_055883805.1). Classification (NCBI taxonomy): domain Eukaryota; kingdom Metazoa; phylum Arthropoda; class Arachnida; order Ixodida; family Ixodidae; genus Amblyomma; species Amblyomma maculatum. Next base: position 99,116,063 of record NC_139349.1, on the reverse strand, counting down.
GCGCTGAAGCTTCTAGAACCTTTTAATAAAACTTGGCGTACGTTTAAATTTTCACACCATTTCTTATAAAGCGCATTTATAGCCGAATTGTTCTAACATATCCTTCTTTTGTAAATTTGTCACTGACGTAACGGGAGGCACAGTTTCAGCCGAGATGACCGAATAGGATTCAGCCGTCAGCTCTGCATTTGGGGCTCCACCCGCTAGGCCTTCACGTACTAGACTGAGCCCAAGTAAGGATCGATAGGCAAGGAAAAGGGATAGATTTTACAGGTTTAATAGAAATATATCTTACTCCGCCGTGTTGGTGCAGTGGTTTGGGCGCTCGATAGTTGTGCCCAAGGATGCGGGATCGAATACCGATCTAGTCGCTTTTCTACGGAGGTGAAAAGCGAGGCGTCCGTGTGTTGCGCGATGTCAGTACACGTTAAAGTGGCCGAAATTTCTAGAGACCTCCACTATACGGCGTGTCTCATGACCTGAGTCGCTTTGAGACGTTAAAAACCACAAACTCAAACCAAAATCAAACAAATATATCCCGCGTAATGGGCAATGCTTTAGCTGACGAAACACATATCGTATTTAAGGATACTTTCTTGGCAGGCGATTGTGAAATATGAAAATAAATCCAGCCCCTGCCGCGAATGAAAAACAGAGCTGGGTATACTATTACAGAACGTAATGGCTACGTCTCTTTATAGGAAGTCAGCAGTCGTCCTATCGGACATTGTCTGCAACTCAGCTTTTTCTGAAGAATGCCGGTCTCGCGGCCGAAACGCGAGTGCCAGGTATTGTTGACTAGTGTTCTCTTCACTCCGCTAAAGATGCCTTGGTGAAATCTTTGGGACGTGGGCACTCGTACAGTGTGCTGATAGTGTTCGCTGCTTCCCGTGTGCGTGCAGGCTCCCGTGCAGCGCCAGCGAGGCGCTGCTGGAGGCGCTAGTGGGTCGGCTGGAGCAGTACGCCAGCAGCCTCGAGTCCCTGGTCGAAGAACGCACCGCCGACTACCTCGGACAGAAGCGGAAGGCTGAGGATCTCCTCTACCAGCTGCTGCCTAAGTGAGACCCTGCACAGCAGTGTTTTCTGACTCACCTTCCTTCTTTTGATGCGAGAAAATCATGCGCGGCTTTCAGGGCACAGTTTCAATGCAAAAGTATTTTCATAACTCCTGCAACTCTGCAGAGAACCTGGATTGCAGTAAAGAAATGTTTGGATATCAATTCGATTGATGTGGAGAAAATACAAAAGCAGTCGCGGAGTCGGAAGTGTTGCATTATGTGCTCAATTCTTATCCATTCGGATCCAAGATGCGATATTGCTCCAAAACTGCTCCAAACCGCCTGCCTTGACGTTCTGCCATCAAACACATCGGGCCATTAATGGTATTGGCTACAAGAAATGCGATCCGTTGCAATTTTAATGTGGAGAAATTAAGGGAGCAAACCGTGACACGCCTTTTCGACTGCGCTGCAGTACTGAGGGGCACATTAAGGATTCTCGTTGTATCCGAATTTTTTGTTATATTAATCTTTATTTAAATGCTATTTCTTCGGTATATCCAAGTCTTCCGTGTTTCGTCGTCCCCCCAGGAGTAAATCGGCCATTTCCTTATCTCCATTTCTCCACCTACCGACAAGAGCAGGTCTTTCTAGTGTACCAAGCGACGTAGGTGACAGGCGTCTTTTACCGCCTGCCACGTGGCAGATGACAGAGGCTTCAGATGCGTGGCGGAGTTTTTGACTTATTGGCTTTCGCGTTGCTTCCGCATTCAAAGAACTAACCCTTTCGTGAGCTTACACTGCGTATTCCAAGCCCAGTGCAGTGTACATATAAGTGAACACGCTGAGAGGAGGCAGCACGGATGCATGTAAATGAACGGGGACGAAGCAGAGGATGGAAAAGAGGCATAAAAGGTAAGAAGGCAGCCTCAATATCATATATTGGCTGCCATGGGAGTTTTCGCAAAAAAGAATAAGAACAGAGTAAAGACACCGCAATCCGCCGCATTAGCAAGCCTAGTATGCCGGGGGATGCATTTCTGCTGCAGCGTGCATCATGCCCAGAGTGCGTGCGTCTAAGTGCTTTTTTGCCCTACTCTTTCCATTAGTCAGCCCTTCCTTTGATGCCGTAGCCGGCGGTTGCATTACCTGCTGGCCCTCACGTTGCAGACCGTAGATGAGAGTAGTGCTGGGCGCTTCAGAATGATTAATAAAAGTAATTGCTACTAAATATCGCAGCTGGAAGACTGAAACAGAATGACGCGAATATATTCATGTTTTGCGCTGGAGTGTTCTAAAGGCTGATTTTTTTTACACTGTCTTCTTTTGTAATTCGCCGCCATGGGATTTTATATTAAGCGGGGATTTTGTATATAGCTCTGAAACACATCGCCGGATTTGTGCTGATTTGCTGCGAATGGGGAGGTCCATTGCCGTGTTCCGCAGCATTCTTTCACTGGGTTCTCGGCATGTCACCAATTCTACATGCGATGGATCTGGAAAATGCTAATGGAAAGGAGCTAAGAGGCATTCGCATAGCATTAGGCTCGTAACGGATGATGGTGATGATTATGATGATTACGACGACGGTGGCAATTATGATGATAATGATTATGATGAGGATTATGATGTTAGCTTGCAGATCTCGACTCTCCAATTTTGGCAGTTCGCAGAGGAAACGGTACGCGAAACGGGGCAGCTGAGATCGACGTGTTTGCTCGTGATGTCACTCTGGAAGATGTAAAGATTGAAGATGGATGGATAGATGGATGGATGGCTTTTTGGATGAGACTGAAGTCCAATACTGTGCATGTACAGCGGGTAATTAAGTGAGCGGGCAATTTACAAATCACCTAAAACACCAATACGCGTAAATAGCAAATAAAAATGTCAGTGCACGGTGTTGCTGCCTGTAGCAGCCTAAAGGATGTAATATAGAGTCCACTGTGAGTGGCACTTGGGTGACAGACTGCATGCATTGCTCATAGTGCGTACGCTGGACATTCAAGGAGAATATGAAGTAAAATCTCAACTGAGATGCAGTTGTCCCAATACAGACTCTCTGCTTGCTTGAAATGGTATCGTAGACAGTTCGTAGAGGCAGCGTGAATGGAGACGATGATAAATTAAAAATTAGGAAGCGTGCAGAGTGGGTCATAGAAATAAGTCGAGTTAATGACATTATAGTGGACATCAAGAAGAAGCAATGGGCAAGGGCAGAACATGTAGTGCGAAGAGAAGATCACTGTTGGTCGCTTATGGCAGCAAATTGGATTATAAGGGAAGGAAAGCGCAGCAGCGGGCGGCAGAAAGTTAGTTGGGCAAATGAGGTTAAGAAGTTCGCAGGGGTCAAGTGGATGCAGCTACAACAGGACCGTGTTAATTGGAGGAATTTGGGAGAGGCCCCCGCCTTGCAATGGGTATAGTCAGGCTCAGGCTGAGGATGATCATAATTGTTTCTAGATGACGCAGAAGCCCGAGTGGTAGCCTTGATTTGAGATGTAGGTCAATGGAATGGAGAAAGAGATAATGATGGCTTGGCAAGTTCCAGAGGCGGTTCCTCTCATCCTGGGTATATCGTTTAGCGAGTCGGGACACATCTGATTTTGTAAAGATGTGCTTATTGTTATGACGCTGTAGACCTTTGCGGGCCGCTTCGTCTGCTTTCTCGTTGGCCAGGATGCCGCAGTGAGCCGTAATAGATTAAAAAATTATAGTGCGAATTTCAGCAACAGCCAAGTGGTGCAGGTATCTAATGTAAGGAGATATTGGCTGGGGATTTGTTCTCTTCAGTAGGTTTTACAAGGTTTGTTTTTCGCCTTGCGAGTCCGTGAAGATTACTCAGCGTCCTGGCTTATGGCGCAAAATATAAGAGAGAGCTTCTTTTATTCCGTATAGCCCTGCTGTGGTGGAGGATGTTATACGCTGTAGGCGCCATGACAGAATTTGGCCTGATGAGGGCGCATAAAGACCGCATGATGAGGGCTCGTGAGAAGTTGAGCCATCAGTATAGATGTGTCTTCCGAATACTGCTCAGCTAAGCAGGTCAGAGCAGCTTGTAGCAGAGCAGCCTGTAGCATGTCGTTCTTTCCAGTGACATCCGGTATGATCTTCTTGATTTTAAGAGGTCAGAGTGACCAAGGAGGAAAAATTAGAGACAGTAATTTACATGGCTGACTGATAGCAGGGAGGTGCTGCCATCCGTAGTAACTGTAAATCAGCGCGTGTTCGCGCGAATGACCAGATACTTGTCGAAATTTGGTATCTGATCTAATTCAAGCATGGCCAACTCGATGATGACCACTAAATTTGAATATGTCACCCCAAAAAATTTGACCCCCCAGGACCCCCAAAATTTGTCTTCGTCCAAGTTTAACCGAAATCGGTGTGTAACCGCATTGACTATGGACAATTCAGCGTGACTTGCAGTTTTAAGTGGGCCACTCCCAAAATTTGACCGCCCTGGGCCCCTAATGTTTGACTTCTTCCGAGATTGACAAAAGCTGGTGACTAAGCTAATTTTAATATTACTGACTCAATGGTGGCTTGGAAATTGGGTGGACTAATCCGAAGCTTTCTTCCCTCGAGCTGGAAAATTTGACTCCGTCCGAATAGGACTAATAGAAACCGCAACTAGGCAACAGTACTAAGCAACGAAGCTCGGGGAGGGGAGGGGGGCTAAGGCCTCGTCAGCTTTTCGAGCTAGCCGCAGGATTTATTTGAGTCGCTTCCAACAAATAAAGATAATTTCAATTTCAACTCACAATGCTTTCGCAACTCTGTACGTAAGCAGACTTAAGTGCACTCCTATAACTTTTAAACGCTTCCACTCCCGACCTTAGTTGTAGCGTGGCTGTTAATTAATACAAAAAGGCTTGTCTTGTTGTTAATTTTGTAAATTAGTTCGCGTGTATATACCCGTTTCTCAGTGCCACCCCCTGAACAGGAGACGAGCAGGCGAGGGCATGGTACGTCCTCCGTTTCCTATTAGTCATCTTTCAGACACATGAGCTCGAAATTCCTTGCCCCCTCCCACGATGCGGAGAGTTTGGCCTCCCCACCGGTGGTCTTCAAGAAAAGGTGGAGGCTAAGTATTCTTCTGTTTCTCCCAGCTGATGAGAGCGTGCTGCGACCATTGTGTTTAAGCTTCAAGATCGCTCAGTAATTCGTCGATTTGAAACCACCATACATCGCTGAAGCGGCTTCTGCAGTTGATGAGGAAGCTGACGTCTGGTAGAAACAAAGAAAGAAAACGGAAGCTCAGGCAGCCGTACAATTTACATCAGACCATCAAGAAAGTTTTCGTACGTAATGGCAGGGGCGGTAGGAGAAGGGGGGTCCACACTTTCCCAAGCTATAACTTTTGCACGAGCACCATGTGGAAACCCATATTTTCGACTAAATAATGCTATAAAAACACTTTTTTTTTTTCAAATAATCCCCTCTTCCTCTCTCTCACTTTCCTCAGCCACCCCCACCATGAACGAACCATAAATCCACATTGGTGGTGCGGCCACAATCTCCGATCCTTTTAACAATGGCCATTCAGTTCGGTCAAATTGAACACCCATAGCTTATTTGGCGATGCAGTTCCCTTCTCAGAGGAGTCGGTCTGACAGAAATGTAATCCTTCTCTCGTGAATATGAAATCAGAGCTTCGTGATCGCACCTCGTCTTTGTCATCGACGGTACCCAGCCACAGAGCGTTACTCAGCGCGTACGCTTGTGCACCCCGTTTCGGCAGAAAAAGTCGAGAGGAGAAAAGCCAGAGCCGATGAGCCGCGGCCGGAAATTCCTGACATCCGCCGCCGCAGCTCTGCGGGCGGCTATGAGTACGGCAAAAGCAGCGGGGACTGCAAAGACCATGATGCAGAACCAATCTCGCACATGGGCGACGCTTCGGCTGGCGCTGCTTGGCGGCTGTACCCCGTATATAGTACGGAGGACTTTGCTGACGATTCGATCGTCTTTTCGCGCAATCCCGAAGGGCTTGGAAGGAAATGAAAGACGAGGCAAAGAAAGGTGTAGAGAGTCGGAAAACGTGGCCAAGAATAGGGAATAAAGAAATCCTAATTTGGGCTTAGGGAACAGAAAGCTGGGGTGAAAAGAACGATCTAATACGAGTGGGCGTGCTCCCACGAGGCGCGTCTCCACATCCGCTTCTGCAGTGCCTTATAAATGGGAAGTAATATCCAGAAGAGCTTCATGTTCTTGTGGGCTTGAAAAAAGAGAGCAAAGCTTTGCGGTGCCTTCTTTTTTTCTTTCTTTCTGTCGGCGTTTCTGTTGTCCTCGGCCTTCCGGCATTGATCGAGTTGCGGAACTCGTGTGCTTGAGCACGAGAATCCCATTGATCCGTGTAGAGACTCGCCATATTGAGCACACTGTAACTGCCGGAATATCTTGAAATAGCCGCAACGGTAATTTACTTTCCCACCTTGAGCCGGTCAGCGCCGAACTTGAACTCTCGCTAATAGCGGCGTGCGATTAAAGTGCATCCTCCCTACTCGACATCGGGAACGCCTACGATGGCTCCGGAGCGGAAGTATCGACAAAAATGCTTGCGCTTTGAATAGCTAAATTTTCTTTCCCCTCGCTATCTTGTAACAGGGCCTCCAGTGTTATCGCGGCAGGCTCGGTTTCTTCCATCCGCGTGCTTCAATATGAAGGCAATCTTTCGGTTGAAGGGGAAGAATGGAGCCATGGGCCAATATCTAGTGGCCTGCGGACGACGAGACCTGCTGTTTTGCAGCTAAACTAGAACGTGGTCATGGTGTCGGTTTAAATTCGGGTCGAATTAAATTATCCGATTGCAATCTTAGGAAAAAGTTCAATTTTCTATTTTGTAACATATTCTTTCATAATCCATTCTAGGAACTGGAAGGTATCGCTCGGCCCACATATTTATATTTATATGACGTATAGATTACCGCTATAAATGTTTCATTCCTTCCAGCTAAACCTATTCGGGATAAGAGGGAATGGAGGGAAATTGATATTAGAGAAAAGGTAACTTGTAATTCATTAGGGTAACGTAGGGTGTTTGATGGCAAAGCAGATATGCTAGTCGGAGGGAGCGGAGCGGAAGGTTTGAACTGTCAAATTTTCTAGAGTGCCAGCTGGCTGCGGCTGGATCAAAACGTAATGAAATGGAGATGATTTGGGGAGTTCTACGTGCAGTGGGCCTGTTGATTTTTATTATGACAATGGGGACTAATTCGTCTCGCTTTGTTGCGATATGTTTTACGCGGACTTTGAATAATTAAAAGAAATGCGTGCGTGGTATACCACGTATGCAAGATATGAGTGGTTCACTGCATATGAATATCATGCATCTCTCAGGTCGGTGTACTTGCCTGCAAGCGGTACGCGCTCGTCGTCAGCGAACATTCGTAACGGCTGATGAGTTTGGCATAAGCGGAAGATAGGAAGTCGCGCCGTATGTTAGCGTTGCTGTCCCCGCGGCGCCGTTCGAGACATGGCTCATTTCCGCTCCTGCCGAGCGTTGCATTAGCAGGGGTGGCACTTTCTTGTGAACAGTGTACGATGCTGTGCCGTCGCCCATAGAATCCGGTACGCGTCCAATATTCTGCTTCCGGCAGAGGCCTGGATAAACTATAGCAGAGTTGATGGTGGACCTCCTTTTCTCGAAGGCTGCGGCTTCTCCGACCCAGTGCTAAGGTGTATAGTGTAGCGTCGTTGTAAGCGAATAGTGAGCCATCCGATTCACGTGGTCTCTAAAAGCGACCTTGGCAAATGTTTGGAATGTTTATAACCACAAGTACAATGTCCAGTCCCGTGGATTGTAACTTATACATCACTAATTTTATTATTATTGCTTAATCATTAGCAGCGCCGGGAAGGCGAAGGCTGTCCGCCATGTCCGAAGCTTCGGCCATATCTGTCACCCAACAGGTGGCAAGAACCACCTGCCACCTTTCATAGTTTCCTGGTTGCAAAATGGAGAGAGGGAGATCACTACATTTTCTTCGTGTGGGATAGAAGAAAGGGGGCGAGAGATTCGGTTATAACCAAAAACTCTGATGTAGCGAAAAACCTTAGTGTGCATCTCATTATGCATAAGTGAAGTCTTGAAGGCGGTTGCTTCCTCCGGGACAGTATATCGCCCAATTTTTTTTTTATTCTTCTGACGCGTCACACTATTCTTTTTTTTTCTCTTCTTTAGTTTCCTCGTAATATATAACAAATCAGAACACTATAACCAAACCGAGCTTCACTTCGGGAAACACTTACCACCGTGACCAGTGCTCTGTTTCGACACACACACACTCTCTCTCTTCTTTGTCCAGATGGGTGTTCTGAAATAAATTACGTCGATTTTCGACGCGATAACCAACGCTAAATTTGTTGAAAGGTGGTTGAGTACCGTCGTTGGCACGTCGACGAAAGAAGGCAGCACAATTTACAAGCACGATAAGCAAGGCGAATGAAAATATATTGTCCTCCGTGTGTATACGAAGTCAGGCCAAAGCAATCGCACATCCGATTCGAGGCGAGGAATCTAATATTCGCTCACATGTCCTTAAGCATACCCAGAACAGTACTGTGAGCGTCTTTTCTTATTTCTTCTTCACTTTCCCCGTCTCTTTACCCAAACAGGCTGATAATCACTCAGAGACTCGAAACTCTTAGAGGTGCTCCTGTGGGCGTAAGGAGGCGTTCGCGGTGGGCATTGGAAAAAGGTCTCAGTATACGGTACGCTGCGCATATAGCGCACAGCGTTTTATGGAGCTCCATTTGGACGACTTCCTGTGCAACAAACAGGGCTTGTTGTTTCTGTTCTCACTCCCACTCGGCCTCTCATGCCGCCGAAGAAAGGACAACTTGCGACTCCTTTAGCACCGCCTCGCCAAGTTCATTCGAGCAATACCGTGGGAGTCCCCTGTTTGTTCTCCACTTTCCATGCGTTATCGTACAGAGTGCCCGCCACTCATCTTGTCGCGTGCGCGCGGGCCCAGCGGTCGGTTGTTTATTGCACCTTTCTGTGTGCTTCGGACTTCTGGCGATGTGGGAGGGAGCCATATATATATAGCAAAAAAATATATAAATGATAAAGAGAGAGAGCATAATGGTGAGATGATGGTGCGGCTTATCTGAGAAGCAGAAAGAGAAAATGTATTAAAAGGAAGGAAGAAGCGCATCCCTGGAGGACTCGCTTTCGGTCGGGCCGACCGCTGCCGGATTGCTTATTTTGCTTATTTTCTCCAGCCGCAGCCGAGTACTGTTGCAGTTTGTTACTGGACTCGCTGTAAAGGTTGCTGCTCGACTCACTGCTGCGACAAACGCAAGAAAAAAAAAAAAAAGAAACGCAAGAAAGCGACACGGACGCTTTGCAGTATTACGAGCTGAATGAGTGGCGAGCCAGAAAAGACTCCTGCTTTCATACCCCCCCCCCCCCCCCCTCGGATGGAATTGATGGAATTGCACTTCACTGTATGAAGCCCAGGAGTAAAACCTTAGCTCGAATCAACCCTTACGCGTTCAAAGCATTCCTAAGATTCTGTCGCTTTCTTTTATTTTGGAGTATGTTTTTCCCTGAAGACTGCTAAAAAAAGAGAAGGTGCTTTTGTTTAACGTCAAAAAGGCCGCGTGCGAACAGTCGCCCCAAAGATAAGCTGCACGGATTTCAAAGATCTTGGCGGGGCGAACTGAAGTCTGGGAGGAAGAGTAATGGAAGGAGGTGGATGGGGGGAGAGGGGGAGGGGGGGGGGGTCATGCATGGGCGATACCTTCGTACTTTGAGACAGCTTTTCGTCTTGAAATCGTATCCTGAATCCCGCTTTCTGGGACTGTACCAAGCGTTTCTAAGATTCTAGACCCTCACCGATGTTACTCAGGATGAAAACTTCAGTGCGCATATGATGTATGTATAGTACATATTCTGGCAGGCATTGGCTGCTCAGTATTTTAATGTTTGCTTTCTCCTCGCTGATATCCGAAGAAAACGTTTGCGGCTTTCGGTCCCAAGCCGCTCTCCTTTCAGGAAACAAGGCAGTGCTTCTCTTGATAAGCAGCAAACATCCGTATGTGTACTGTTCGCGCTATCTGGCGCCGTACATTGCAGACACACAGCGTTCACACGCATTGCGAATTCCTTCCTCTTTCCGCTGAGTCGGGTTCGCTTTATTTGCCGATACAGCGCTCTTTTGGAAGCGGAAAGAAATATAAGAGTCAGAATGGGACTCCCAAACAAAGCGCGCGATCAAAGGATCTGCACTGTGGGAAAGGCAAGCACGTGCGCTGCCTCTGCTGTTTTCTTAGGCAGCAATGTTCACGGTGAAACTGCTCTGTAGATGTATGCTGGATGAAGCGAAGGGTATAAATCTTGCGAACAGCCCAAAGTTCTCAACGTGCAGTGTTATGTGGGGACGTCTCAAGTGGTATGTATCGCGGTAGCTATTTCTATACTTTGGCCATTCCTCTGAAGTTTCGATATATGTTGGCGCTTACTTACGGGCACTGCTCATGCGTCAGCAGCTGCCATTTGGAGAGAGTGCCAAAAGGGTATATCGTCTCCTCTTTATTACCCGGCACTTATTTTCACTTGATGAAAGGTGTTTTAAAAACGCACGACAGAAAAAAAAAAAATCACTTTTCCTTATCACTGCATTATTCAGTAAAGAAAAGAAAAAACGTTTTCAACATTTGCGACTGTTTTAAGCGTCAGGAAGAGCCTTATTGCTGCAGTTTTATTTTTTATATTTTATACCTTTTACTTTTCTGTCTTGAAATTACAAAAAATGTCTTCAGAATAGCGTGCTAAACATGACGCAAAAGCCACAAGACTGCCAATTCATGCATTCCCACGCAAGGAAAAGAGAGAGGAGTGAACTTTTTTCTATTTCTTTTGTTTTCTTTTGTTTTTTTGTCAAGGAATAGATTCGCCCAGCTCTGTTCCTAATCGTAAGTACACCTGTTCAGTCTGCAGCGGGCAACGAATCCGGATGGTACGGCGTCTTATGCAGCGGCGGTACGTGGGCTTTCCACCTGTAGCTGACGCCTGCCACAGCAAGGCGCACCGTATGCGCCGATCCAGATCCCGAGTCTTTGTCATGAGCACAAAAGGAGCTGGGGCTGCAGTCGTTCCCGACTCCGACGGTGCGTCTTTGGTTAGTGCGAAATGTACTCGTTCCGACGCAGAGCGGGGTTGTAATGCATGGCTGAAGCGGTACTGACATCGTCTCTCAGTCCTGTATATAGTAACTCGCTGCAATCGTTCACAATGGACGTTGCATTGACTGATCGAAGGAAGAACAGCTGCGCATGTGAGCGTGTATGTACAAATACGTGGATAGTGTCTATGCCAGTGCTATGCTCGGTACAAAGCTCTGTATACCGCGTGGTGTCCCCTTGCGATGCCTTAAGCCAGCCGCGATGACATTCGGCGTGGTGACAAAAACGTTTTAGCTGGGTGTTTATATGCATGGAAACGTTCTTAATATTGCGCTCCGAGAACTGTTAAAATGTTAATATTTGTGCTTAACTATTGTTCCTCCTGCATCACGGGAATCAGCAATGGATGTGATTTTTTCTCGCGAGGAACTCGACTCTGCTCTTCCAAGATATAGGCGTTCTACTTCACCAGGGCCAGATGGAATCATATACGCTGCGCTGTCCCATCTTGGCAACGACGCGCGAGAAGAGCTCCTAAAACATTATAACCACTCTTGGCTCGACGGTATTGTTCCACAGGAATGGAAATCTAGTCGGCTGATACCCCTACTAAAACCAGGAAAATCTCCGCTCGAGCTCACATCCTATAGGCCAATAGATTTGGCCAGTTGCGTGGCAGAGGTCATGGAAATAATGATTTTGACGCGCCTTGAGTGCTACCTCGAGCACTATACAATATATTCCACAGCAACGGCCGGCTTTTGGCGGGGTCGCTCTTCTATTGACAACGTCGTTGACCTCGGGCCCATGGTTCAACAACAGAAACGAATGAAACTTCTGTCCGTGGCACCCTTTCTTGATGTCAAAGGTGCTTACGACAACGTGGCTTATGCAGTCATCTTTGATGCGGCGAAAAATGTGGCATCGGTGGTCGGATGTTTGCTTGGATAGAGAAGTCTCTGACAAGAAGATCATTTTTTATTCAGTGTGAATGTGGCTCGACTCCAGCGTATTTCACTCACCGTGGTGTGCCCCAGGGTGGTGGGCTAAGCCCTACTTTGTTTATTCTAACACTCACAGCCCTCCCAGAGAACCTCCCTTCCACTGTCCAGATATCAATGTGTGCTGATGACATCGGCATTTAGGCCTCCTCTGTGACGCGTCTCCAGGTGCGTGCAAGACTTCAATGGGCAGTAACAATAACTTCGTCTTATCTTCAGAAACAAGGTCTGAGCGTTTCACCGGAATAGTGCGCGCTAGTGGCATTTACACGCAAATCTATGAATCAATATCCGGTATGCATCGACGGTCACAACATTTCGTACTCCAAAACTCATCGTTTCTTAGGGATTCTGATAGACTGCAGTCTATCATGGAGCCCGCATTGCACCCAATCGAAAAGAAAAAAAAAAAGCTAACATCCCTCGCTCACTTAATCCGCTTTCTTGGCGAAACATCATGGGGCTTGTCAGTACAGACAATGCTGCAGTTGTACAGAGTACTATTAGAATTCCTGCGGTACAGTACGCCCGTACTTTCAAACACGTGCAAGACTAACTTGCGCGCCCTCCAGGCAGTACAGGGTCAGGCCCTTCGCGCATGCTTGGGCCTCCATCGGAGCGCATCGATACTGGGAAGTATTACACTCTCCAAAGACCACCCGCTTTCAACGTACATTGTTCTAGACTCTTTGCGAATGCACATACGACATATTTCAAGGGTTCCACAGCATCACCTTGTGCAGATACCTCTGCAGAGACCACATTCTGCATTTGCGAAAATCGTAGCAACGCACCAGTCTTCCATCCCAAAACAGTTCACTCCGGCAGCACGACCTCCGTCGCCCCTATGATGTCTGCAGCTCCCATGTGTGCGCCTTGCTATTCCGGAGATATCGAAAAAATCGAACTTATCAACGCCAGTTCTTCAGCAAATGACACTGTTCATGCTACACAATGACTATTTGGACCGTATTCACGTTTATACAGATGGCTCGGTAACCTCTACAAGTTCTGCATGCACCGTCGTCGTTCCTGCGGGACAAGCAAACAATTACCGTCTAATTTCGCCTAAGACTACCTCTACTGAAGCAGAACTGGCCGCGATTCGTGCTGCTGTAAAGTATATCTCTGAACACGATCTTCAAAAAGTACAAGAGTTCAACGTTGCTGAACCGAGTATTGAGCGAAAGCATTAGCTGCGGGTGACCAAGCGTTCTTCTTCTTCTCTTTTTCTTATTCCTCAGCCCACATATAAAGCCCCGCTTTAACCAAGCCGTATGAACGTGCCTTAGTGGCCCATAGGGGTAACGTGAATGCCAAGGTCCTGGCAGGCTGATTCTGACATAACCGTCCCATATGAAACGAGTGACCCAAGTTGGCGGCTCCTGCGAGTTCATGTGGTGTGTGACGTCACAGCGTGACGTAGGTAAGACGTGGCTACCGTCGCGCTACGCCGACCGTTTCAGTTGGTAACCCAGCTCTCACCCTAGTGTCACGTGGGGTGTGACGTCACAGCGTCACGTGGGTAAGACGTACGTGGCTACCGCCACGCTACGCTGAAGGCTCGAAACCTAGAGTAGTATTGTTTTCGCAATAAAACGGGCTGTGCTCTGCGATTCCAAACCTGCCGAAAAGTGCATTCAATCGATCTTGAGACATGGCGACCATAAACAACTTCTAGCGGAGGTTCGTCATCTGCACCACCAGGCATTGCAAAAGGGTCACGAAATAATCTACCAGTGGATACCAGGCTATATCGGAATTGCTGACAACAGCATAGTTGACGATGCTGCTCGATCGGCTCACGATACAACTGACATTGTCGAGATACCATTGACAAGAGCCGACGCAGCAAGGCACCTTCGACTGATCGCCCGAAACGTGACTAGACAATCATTGTACACGCCTGGAGGGTGGACGTCCCGCTCGCACCACTTTGACCAGCTACTTCAACTGAAAGGTATCATTAGGCCTCCCCCCTGTATGCTACAAAGTTGTGTCGCCTGTTGCTAGGAGTGGCGTTTACAAACGCATATTTCCACCTCATCGGCATGGGAGACTCTCCAACATGTGAGCAGCGTTTGTATGTTGAAACTATTGCGCACATACTTTGTGAGTGCTCTCAGTTTGAGCTTGAGCATGCTTTCCTGGCTGCTACACTCCGCCGCTTGGACTCTCACGCTCTGACTGAAAAAAAGATTCTGGGCCCATGGATGACTCCTTCCAAAGGTAGTCAGTAAAGGCGCTACTTGAGTTTTTAAAGAACTCGGGGTTGAGCTCAAGACTTTAACTGCGTGCTCTTTACCCCCTTTCACTATAGATCTCTAGACATGTTATAGACTCCTTCCCTTCGTGCTCTTTATTTCCCTTTGTTCCCCTCCCCACGTGTAGGATAGCCTACTGGGCATCGCCTGGTTAACCTCCTTGCCTTTCTATTCTATTTTCTCAATCTCTCTCTCTCTCTCAGCGCTTAACTATATAATATTTGGTTTGTAGGGTTTAACGTCCCAAAACGATTTAGGCTATGAGTGAGGCCGTAGTGGAGGACTCCGGAAATTTTAACCACCTGGGTTTATTTAACGTGTTCAGACATCCATTGTGCTTAACAGCGCTAAGTAATATTTTACGTTCTTCTGGCTGGAAAGTATGCTGAGAGATGTAGAATCTGAATTTAAGTGTTTTGTGTTAGTGCCCTAAGGATGCATCAGGTCTGGTATTAATGTGAAAGGGTACAGATTTCAGAGACAGCTTGTTGGGGATTGGTGTCTTTGTGAAGCAGACTCTCTTGTCTAAGCAATTTATCACTGACTTATTGGCTGACGTAGGCGTGGCCAACACCTTAGCATTGTTTTCTTAAATCTCTAGTACCAGTAGTACCAGTCTCATTTTAATGTTAGTCAATTTTCAGGTCTTATATGACAATGCTAACAGGATGCATGCTGCCCAGTATAAAGTAAGAGCTTGTGTTAGTGGGGTCAGAGACTCTAAAACGAAGCACCCTTCATGTTTAGGCTCTGTGGAGATAAAATAATGCATTGCGTGAGATAAAAACGTACGCTGCGAACGGTTCTGGAAGCCTGACACTCACGGCTAAAGCTTCATATCATCACAAAATCTACTCTAATAGGGATCATCATTTTTGAAACAAAAGGGGTCCCCGGGTAGGCGCATGAACGGCGGTTAATAATGACTGTTGCGCGGTAACAGTTGTGACAGTTAATGTAGGTGTGTGAGGCCTCGAATTATATATATAAAAAAAAAACTTGTTGTAGAGTACAACGTTAGCAGGAACCTAAATTTCTGCTTGTTATTCCTATTTGTGTAACAGTCACTATGACGGCTGGCTTTTCTTCATTCCTTTTATGTTACCCTTTTGTTTAAAGTACTAGGTTTTGCTTGCATCACACACACAAAAAAAAAAAAACTACCTCATTTTAATTTCTTTACGTTCCCGTCAAAGTTTGCGGCAGGGAAGCCCCGCCGGGGTGGCGCAGTGGTAAGACGCCCGACTACTGTGCCGGAGTTCCCGGGATCGAATCCCGGCCTCGGCGGCTGCGTTTCGCTGGAGGCGAAACGAAGTGGCGTCCGTGTGCTGTGCGATGTCAGCGCACGTTAAAGATCCCCAGGTGGTCGAAATTACTCCGTAGCCCTCCACTACAGCTCCCCTTTCTCTCTATCCACTTTCACTCCCACCTTCATCCCTTCCCTTACGGCGCGGCAGTTCAGGTGTCCACAGAGCAAGTGTGACAGATACTGCGCCTTCCCCTCCTATGAACCAACCAACCAACGTTTATTTTTATTGTTTTCTTTATCAAAGATGAAGTTGAAAGTATAAATTGCGCATTATTTGCGCCGTTAGACACTGCGTATAATAAAATAATGATAATAATGAATAAATAATTGGTTCACAGGAAGAGAAAGGGACAGGATCTGTCACACTTGTTTCTGTAGACACCTGAACCGCGCCGTAAGGGAAATGATAAAGGTTGGAGTGAAAGTGAAAAGGGAGACAGAGGAGTGGTAGTGAAGGGCTACGGAGTAATTTCGACCACATGGCTGACCACCTGGCTGAAATCGCATGGGTGAGGAGGGTGGCTGTTCCTGGCCCTACGGGGCTGGGACGGCATGTCAACGCCGCTTGCGGCGGCGGCTAGCCGGCCACTAATTTTTATCTGTTGTAGGCCGTCAATGCACCCGCCACCGCTTAGGTGGTGGACGACGGCTGTTGCGGCGCGCGTCTTTCTCTCTCTTCTTTTTCTTTTCCCTCCTTTCTCTCTTCTGTCTGCACGAGGCAGCGGAACTGGCTGATGGAGGCGAAACGAAGAGGCGTCCGTGTGCTGTGCGATGTCAGCGCACGTTAAAGATCCCCAGGTGGTCGAAATTACTCCGTAGCCCTCCACTACGGCTCCTCTTTCTCTCTTTCCACTTTCACTCCCACCTTCCTCCCTTCCCTTACGGCGCGGTTGCGGTGTCCACAGAAAAACAAGTGAGACAGTTACCGCGCCTTTCCCTTCCTATAAATAAATCAGTGGCTCAGCTGGCCCCGCCGGGGTGGTACAGTGGTCAGACGCCCGACTACTGTGCCGGAGTACCCGGGTTCGAACCCGACCTCGGCGGCTGCGTTTCGACGGAGGCGGAACGAAGAGGCGTCGTGTGCTGTGCGATGTCAGCGCATGTTAAAGATCCCCAGGTGGTCGAAATTAGTCCTTAGCCCTCCACTACGGCTCCTCTTTCTCTCTTTCCACTTTCACTCCCACCTTCCTCCCTTCCTTTACGGCGCAGTTGCGGTGTCCACAGAAAACAAGTGAGACAGTTACCGCGCCTTTCCCTTTCTATAACTAAATCAGTTTTTTTTAATAAATTAGGTGGCTCAGCTGAAACGAAGAGGCGTCCGTGTGCTGTGCGATGTCAGCGCACGTTAAAGATCCCCAGGGGGTCGAAATTACTCCGTAGTCCTCCACTACGGCTCCTCTTTCTCTCTTTCCACTTTCACTCCCACCTTCCTCCCTTCCCTTACGGCGCGGTTGAGGTGTCCACAGAAAACAAGTAGGACAGTTACCGCGCCTTTCCCTTCTTGTAAATCAATCAGGTGGCTCAGCTACAGAGCCAGTAGCAGGCCCGTGCATTTTCTTTTCCTTCTTCCTACAGCCACAACAACAGCAACAAAAACAGCATCGCACAACACACGGACGCCTCTTCGTTTCGCCTCCATTTAACCGCAGCCGCCGCGGTCGGGATCGAGCCCGGGTACTCCGGCACAGTGGTCGGGCGTCTTACCACAACACCACCGCGGCGGGGCGTATAATAAAACGCAGAAATTCTTTTTCATCGCTTAAAAAAAAAAAAAAAATCAGTGCTTGGAGAGCTGTCCGGCGACACTGTGGAGGTGATACGTTCTCTTGTGCGGCGTTAAAAAACTGTCCGGCCGGGACCACGTTCATTTGCTTCTTTGCTGTAATATGTGTTTGCGGAGCAAGTCGTATAATTAACGTTCGTGCTCAATTAGCAGCGGCGCTTTGTGTGCCACTTCCTCGGAAAAGCTCCTCATGAACGACGAATCAGTGAGTAAGTGTTTGGGGCCCTGTTTTTGGAGTTTCTGGAGCTCGTCCGCAAACGGCGCACCCTTCTCAAGCCAAAAACTGGCGCGCGCGTTTCCGACGTTAAAATCAACGTTACTAGAATCTATTAACGGTGTTAAAAATATATGGGTTGTCTGCTATTTTTCTAGCATAACTACATCTTCTAACTGCGGTAACACTGGTATTGTAGTTTCTTATTTAACGTAGTGGGGACGCTTTTGTAGTGTCAACAATAGAATGCGTCGATGCTCTCGCCTCCCTGGCCGTGGAGGCACCCTAGTCAACAATGCGGAGTAGTTGGCTTGGAATGTCGTCACCTGCCATTTTCCTCTTCGGTGGCGGTGCTGCAAGGAGCGGTGCGGCTCCGACCTCCGGTGGTGTCCGTCCGCGACGTCGTCCGGCGCCTCGTCCGCAGCGCGCGGATGAGGCGTAGCTAGTCGGATGACGTGGTGCTCCATCCGCGGACGGTTCGTCCGTCGTGGTCCAGGTGGTCGAACTTTCCGAAGCCCTCTACTACGGCATCATAGCCTGAGTCGCTTTGGGACGTTAAACCCCATAAACAAAACCAAACCTAATCGAATATATTATGCGGAAGACAGCTTTAGCCAAAGGCATGTTTCAACTAAAAGTCGAAACAGAACTTAAACCGATACTGTAACTGAGGTGAAATATGCCTGAACCCCTTGATGTAATAATAGTGTAAGGAAAGAGCTCTACTCCTATTTCATTGGCTGCACAGCAGCAGAGAGCTGTCCCCGAGTATAGTTTAAATAGTTTTTGCGATGTTGGTCGAGTGATTGAATGCAGATCGCTCATGCTGTTTTCCTAACCTTAGCGAGTATGGCCATTTCAGAAAACGCGTTAATTTTGCCTCGAAATAAATAGAGGCACGAGGCAGCAGAGAATACAACCAGCGCAAAATAACACAGTTCCCAGTTGCTCCCCCCCCCCCCCCCCTCCCCTTTTTTTTGTAGTCTCGAGCGGCACGTGGCGAGCCCTCCGTACTCGCTTCAGCCTCGTTGTTTTATAACCTTTTGTTTCTGCATTTTGTTCGACTCCCCACTGCTCTTTTTCAGGAAAGAAATCCTCCTGGCACTGGCGCTCACAAACAGTCGACTCAGTTTTCATATTAGGTTTCCCACCACTTTTGTAACAAATGAAGCTATTTGCTTTTCTTTTACGTTGCGCTGTGTTTCATTAAGGTACAAAAGGTACCATTTCGGGAAAGGTTTCGGTACTCTACAGTAACGAACAGCTAATGCACTAAACGAGCGTATACTTCATTCTCCAGCGCAACACTACACGCTGCGGGGAAGTCGGCAGCGGTTTTGGTAAGGGCACTTAGGGAATATGGAAGCTGAAAGAAGGAAAAATGCAGTTTCGAGAAAACAAGACATATATTAAAATTCTCTTCCTTCTAAACAATTTCAAAACGTGTTTAGCAAGAGTAAAAATAAAGAGGAATGAGTTGCGATTTCACAGCGCCTTGGCGAAATGAGCGGCGTCGCGTGGAACCCCAGCAGCGGCGTTTTATGGCCTGCCTCGGGTTTCCGCGAGTATTGTAGAAGCACCGGGAAGAATAGAGCTAGGGAATAGCGAGTCGGGAAGAGGGGAGCTCTGAAGGAGGCCGCGTGCGTGTTTGAGTTACTGAGAGGGAACCTTGGCGAATAAAGGGAGACGCGAGGCCACCAAGGTTTCCGTTTTTGAGGCAACCGATCCAGGCGTGCGGCGATGTCCGCGCTCTCCCTTTGCAACGTTCCCCATCGAGATCCGTTTTCAAAACACGAAGTCCGTTTCCCACGCGAGCCATTAACCGGTTACGGCGCGTGGGTTTCATGGTGGAGGATCGTATAACAGTGCGTAATAGCAGGCTTTGCCATCTACCCTTTGCTAGAAACCGTGGTAAACAGAATTTAGAGATGCGATGAAGACTATCTCGTAGCCGAACAGAAGAGGGCAAAGCATCAGCCTAATGATTGCGGCCTCTCTGAATTGTACATTGGCCCTTCCTTTTGTTGCCGCGGTACTCCTCGTTCCGATATAAAAGGGAGTCCCGTTATTCAGCCCGATATTAAATCTACCACGCTACCCTGGCATGTGTAGAGATTGAAACCACAAAATATTCTCGAACTTGAGCCTATAGCGTATTCCCTAATGGTTTGCCGGTCGTCCTCCATGCGTTGAAGCTTATTTTCTCTATCCTTTTGTTTCAGAAGCAGACAAGGCGCTGGGGGCCTAATTTAATCTAACGCGTTTCCTTTTCGCTTGGCAAAGTCAGCTGCAATAGATAACGATGGTTTATTTCATTCGTGATCCGGGGCTTTCTTTAACTTGACGTAAATGACGACCTCGAAAAGCAGCTGCTCTTGTGCGTAAGTCGAGTTAGGTTTTCATTCCGTTTTATCTGCCCGGATAAAACGGAATGAAAACCGGAAACTTGGCAAGTTAGTTTAACCTCTAAGTATATGTCTACGTTACATATAACGAATGCTACTATTTTCAGGGCAATATATTCTCACTGCGCTGAACCATGTAATACTGCGCGTCTGTCATGGCTAATCAAGCATAAATGAAGAGGAATTTAATTGTCCATCCCAAAAAGAATCTTATGCATTATGTTGAATGTCGACACCACCAGAATGTCATTATTTTCCGACCACTACTTAAACAACAAGGGAGTAATTTCTCATTTCCATGCACCCGTGCGGAACCGCACGAATACTTGCAAAGGAAGGCTAACACCTATAGCAAAAACTTAGTAGCCAAATAACAATTCGTCCTCATCCGGCGTTCGAAACAAGGACCTCCGATGGGGAATCGCCTAAACATGCGAAAACTTTGAATGAATTTGGGGGGAGGAAGACGGTTTGGTTTGGATTAATATAGTCGTGCGTGTCTAGTTGACATTTCAATTAAGCAGGCGTTGACTTACCACACGGGTATATTGGATGTTGTTTTCAAAATGCTTCTTTGAAAACATGTGCTTTTCCATCATCATTTACGGCTGCATAATAGCATAATAGCATTTTCAGTCCATGCACTGACTGCCCATTTATTGCCTCCACCGACCGCGCATTCTTCAAAAAGAAAAACGTTCAGTAAATTACACAGGCATCAAAATCTACATTCAGCGCTGGTGGTCTATCTAAAAAATAATTGCAGAAAGTTTCCCAAAGCAACTTCCAATCGTCGTTTAGCGCGAAGAAACACGTTCTCTGCTTGCTACCACACAACAACAGCAACAAAAAAGCAGTTTTTTATCATAACCACTACCGAACATTAGCTGGCGGTGCTTTTGTTTCTTTTGTTATAAAGTGGTTTAGCGAAGTTTGGTTAATTTTGCTGAGCCAGGTGCAAAAACTATACCGATAGCCTATTTAGCCAGCGATGCCAGCCGCAAAACTTAGCAAGGCTGTCTATTATGCGGTTCTTTAATGCTTGGGGTTCGCAGCATGCGCTTTGCGGCGGTGCTGTGATTTATGGCTGAGATTCATTTTAGGAAGACTATATACCGGCCCTGCCCTGCCTTCGCATTTTCAAGGCATGTTCACAGTTCACAGTTTTTCAAACTCTACAAACAGTGTTGAGTTGAGTAGCGTCATCTCTTTTCATTAACTCAACCCTGTTAAGCACACCAGGCTTGCATATAGAGCCATTTTTTCGCTGCCTTTATCTTCAATACTGGGTCGAGCATGATATGCTTCCGCATAATGCCACACACTCATGGCGAGACATAGAAAATCAGAACTGCGCAAGTTTAACGCGCCTACACCTGGTTTAAAGTACGAAAATCCTATTTTGGCGGACAGTTTATCCTGTTAGATGGTAGATGTAGATGACATTCTCGCGGTCTTCTTGCCCGCCGTTGTTCACGCCGCTTGACGCGGCTTATCTCAGCCTGTGCCAACAGCCGTGAAGTACACCGCTCGCTAGCCATTGCAAAGCAAGACTGAATTTAGTTAGCTCATTACGCGAAGTTATACGGTTAAACCACGGGACATCTATGCCACTTTTGATGTCACAAGCACTTAATGTTGGCAAACTTAAGTAACACAAAGACACGTAACATTAACGCAGGTGACGTGACAATATCCTGGGAACAATCAGCGTCCGGTCGTACCACCTGTAAACTACCGGTTGCGAGGGGGAGATCCGTGAGGAAGACGGCGATGTACGCAGCTAAGGTTGCCAGGAGCGATGTAGATTTAAATACCCGTTTTAACCGAGTCTTACGAGCGTGCGTACTTGGCCTAGGGGCCGCGTGTCAAACTTGGGATCTAAGTCTCCTGGAAAACTGGATTCCGATCTCACCATTCCATCTCCATGGTGAATCCCGAATAGCGCCTGCCAATTCGACCATGACACGTGGTTTTGTGACACAACACAAACAGCCTACCAATCAGAGCCCGATCATATCATCTAGCTCTATTATACTTTCCAGAGTAATCCTCAAAGGTAAAATATCAAGGTAAGTCAAACGTGCCTATAATATTTCTCCGCTTGCCCCGTGAAGTAGTATTTTTCACTAAATATTCTCACA
Source organism: Amblyomma maculatum (assembly GCF_055883805.1). Classification (NCBI taxonomy): domain Eukaryota; kingdom Metazoa; phylum Arthropoda; class Arachnida; order Ixodida; family Ixodidae; genus Amblyomma; species Amblyomma maculatum. The sequence goes on along the minus strand of NC_139349.1, from coordinate 99,093,814 downwards.
TTATCAGTAAGGCCCCGTTAAGTAGTATTTTTCACTAAAGATTCTCACATTATCAGTAAGGCCCCGTTAAGTAGTATTTTTCACTAAAGATTCTCGCGTCATTCTGCAGCATGCCGCGTGACTTTTCTGGAGCATGCAACGTGATTATGTAATTGCCTGTGTAAAGAAACAACAGATATTTTCAATCTCGTTTCTCAATCACTTATTGAGCTGTGGCAATTTTCTTCCAGGCACTTTTGCCACATGAGATGCCCATAGCTATTGGCTTCACTATTTGCTTCAGGTTAACCTTTCAAGTTTGATGGGACTGACATACACTTGTGGTCAGAGAATCGGCATCAATATAAAGCCCAGCTTAAACCAATTAGCTTGTACTGTGTAGGAGGACAGTGGCTGACTCGGGATACAAGGTACGCGGTGGCTTCGAGTCTTCGCCTCAAAACAGCTACTCAACTTGGTAGCTTCTACAAACTCGTCCACGTCACGTGGTTTCCTGAAATCACCCTCGTCCTACCAATTAGAGCGCAGGCGTGTTACCCGATATTGGCAGCACTTGCCAGGTGCATGCTCATGATTTTCCGTGGGGATTCCAACTGTTGGCGCCAACGCCGGACAACTTTTAGCGGGAAAAGGGTGCTAGGCTTGCAGGACTTAGGCCGCTGCCGTCGAGAAGCCTCTGCACCGCTTAGGAAGAACGAAACCTAACCAAGCCAAACCAACTATATCCACATCATAGCATAGGGGAGTGAGGGGTACATGGAAGGTTATCCTTTGGTCTCCCTTGACCGGCACATAGTTTTGACCTTTCACCGTGTGAACCGTCCTTTGACCTTTGCCATCGACAAAATAGAAGTATTACATTGACCTTCAGCCTTACTATGAAATCGGCGCTTTTACCAAAATTTCCATTATTAGTAGAGCTAGACCGGCGCCTTTTTTTTTTTTTTTTTCCGAGATTGCTCTGATGTGTTAGAAAACAAAACTAGCATAAATGTTTAATAATACTACTTGCAGGCTTCGACAGTGATGGCAGGCTTTCCGACTTTACGTTCATGCTGCTTAGAGTTTAAATATCGCACTCCTGTCGAATCCACTCTCTCCGACCGATCGCGTTTCCTAATGCACTACATATAAATTTTGTTTGGAACACACCCATGCTTATTCGGAAGACCGAATACATATTCGCACATACAATGCCAAGTTAGAGAGAAAATTGCACGAATTAGGTGCCTTGAGCCGCATAGCGAGCATAAACCAGAGCCGTATCCTGCACTCGGCACCTGATGCAGAGCAGACCACGCGAAAGGGAAGAAAAGAAAGAAGGAGGCAGGGAGAATTGAGGACTTGCGCGTGCGGCCAACTCGCGGCATACAACTGCTTTCCTTTCGCCCTGATGTGTTGCCTGGGACCTGTCGTCGACAGCTTAGCGGTAAGGAGCCGACGGAACGGCTTTCTCTCATCTTAACTGCCGCCGCTTTTTCTTGCCGCTAGGACTGCGCAGCTTTACGGCCGCCGCGCACGAGGCTTTGACTAACTACACCGCGTTGAAGGAGATTTTTCTCTGCCGGCAAGGAGAGGTACTCTGCAGAGAACACAGCGCGCGCTGCAGCTCGGAAGACAAATCTTGATTGCGAATTACGAGTTGAGATTCATGGGCTTAAAATCCATTCCTCGCGGGCTCCTGAATTCGTGCCCCACAACACACAGAATTCGCTCACGCACTCACACAATTTCACTGATGCACCTGCACAGCGGGAGATACAAACAACTCCGGAAGCGTTGTTTGCGCAATACTCAAGGGAATTCGTATCTGTCGCTACTACACCCAGAGTTCTTGTTTCTTCCCTCCGCCTTCACCCTCCCCCCCCCCCCCCTCACTCTCTCGTTTTCGCTGTCCATTTCCGCTCGCTTGCAACGCTAATGACGATCGATATTGCACTTTGTACTTAGGGAGCTGATCTATAACTTAGCCTGCCGTATTGCGGAGTATACGGTGATGGTATCGCGGGGCGAACAGTTACTACATTAATATTGCGCTAAGATCTGAAGGCGTACATTGAGCGGTCATGCTTCCTTTTTCATATGCACAAAACCTGCAATGGTTCTAAGCTCCCCGCAATGGTGGTGCAGTGTTTAGGGTGCTCGACTACAGTGCTCAAGGATGCGGGATCGAATCCCGTCAGCGGCAGCCGCTTTTCGATGGAGGCGAAAAGCAAAGCGCCCGTGTGCTGTCCGTTGTCAGTGCGCGTTAAAGAACCCCAGGTGGTGGAAATTTCCGGAGCCCTCCACTACGTCTCTTTGAACGTTAAAGAGATTAAAGTTTTATCACACCACCACCACCCCACAAACCAAACCGAACCACCTTCTAATCTGCGTGATCAGCCACGTTTTATTCTTGCATTCTTGTCTGTGGGTAATATTCGTTTATTGCCGGCTCTCTTTAAAAGTTACTTTATTGTTTATATTTATTTTTACGTCCATATACCTTCAATTCCTCTTAGCATTGCTACAAGATTGGGTTCGCAAATTATAAGTCGAATCCAGAGCACTGCCAAGAAATATGGAAGGCTGCAATTTGGTATACGGTCAAAACAAAAATTATAGAAGTACTGCAAATGAGGTATACTTCATGAAAGGAGAGAACAGGATTACCATCTAAAATTTCGCTTTTTCGCAAGGCCTATCACAGTGTACTTGAAAACTACGCGATCACCGTTTTTGGCGCCAGCATCAAAATGAAACGGCGCACTTGGGAATCTTGCGATAGGACCGCCAGTGGTGATCTTTACACGTTGGCTCAAATTTTGCTTTATAGTTTGCGCGAGCTTTCCGTCCACTCAGGTATCGAAGTTAGCTATCGGGTTTTAAATTATTCGTACGGGCGCATCTCATGCGTTTTAATAGCTCAAGTATCGTTTGGTTTATGTTTACTGCGCGTACCGGATCATGTTATCGTATTCCAAGATTGGTGTATACAATAGGCTGTGAGGGGGGCCCCGAACACTCTTTTTCTTAGCATTTCATTTCTGAACAGCCGATCGCCAGGCCGGAAGAAAGCATGCACCCATCCATTAGTGATACTGGTCGGTTGCTAGAATCATTAGGGAGTGAACCCTGTAAACTAAGCACACCTAATCCTAGCCACATTGATTTCGAATGTCAACAAAAATGGTGATTGCTAATGTACTCTAGAATAGTTTTTTTTTTTTTTATTCCCAAGTTTTCCTAATCTAGTTCTCTGGATACTAGTTCTCTTCCTTGTCCTGTCAAAGCACTACGTTTTTCATTCAGCTAATGTCTGACCAACAGGCCTTACAGTATACTCTGTTGCTCCAACACTATGGATAAAATGCGCCCAATACTAGGAGTTACTGAACACCCCGATCTGGATCGGCATTTCGCGCCACACCAGGTGTCACTAAAATTTGCATTAGCAGAAAGGTGAACATGTGGTAAACTTTCAGCGTTGCGTTTTGTTCAAGCTCAACCTCTGGCGTTTTTTTATTTTTTTATTAATGCGAAAGTGTTACTTCGCTATGTTCACAGATTTCTGTCCGCAGACCGTGTCCGCAAAATCGTGTCCGGAACAGTTGCGGGTAATTACTGAGAAGTGGTAGAGGCTAATGAGTGATGTCAATCGATAGAGGCTGACGTAATGTTGGTGTAGAAAAAAATATTTAGGCCAAAAAGGTAATTAGGTAATTAATTAGAATAACTGGTTCGCATGAAAGGAAATTTGGCGCAGTATCTGCCACACATGTTCTGTGGAGACCTGAACCGCGCCGTAACGGAAGGGAAGACGGTGGGAGTGAAAGCGGAAAGAGATAAACGGGTGCCGTAGTGGATATGACATCAAGGATGTGACTTCACGCAACCGGAAGTAGAGCCGAAAAAAAAAAAAGGCCATAGAAAGGGGTTGGCGCGCAATTTGAAGGTACCAAAGGCTAAAATGGGCTAGCAAGAAGTGAATTAAGCTACTAGAAGCAACCAGAAGCAACAAACAGCAGCACCCGTGCTTTCTAATTACTCCAATGTAGATTCTGCAATGGTCATTTTATTTTTTTTTTTTTTTTTTTTTTTACATATACTACGTGCTCCTGCTGCAGACTTTTTGCCGGATAATCTGAGTTTATGCTTTTTATCATGGGAATAATATAACCTTATTTTGACATTTTTTGCAAGCTGGGCTAAGGGCTGTTCACTCAGCCGCAGAGTACGTCGCTCCTCGTGATATCCTTCCACAGCATAGAAGAGACAAATGTCAAAGAGGACAACCTCCTCGCACCTTATCCACCTTTCTACCGGTCAGACGAAAGTCACAGGGGCTGTCGGCTGACCGGCGGGTGGATGGCTTTGACAGTATGTAGTTGTTTAAGGTACAGAAGAGACTTCGCCAGCATCACTATTACATCGTGGCTTGTATTCGCCAGCTTAGTGAAATCAGCGTTAACAGTTCGGCTTACTGCAACCGATGATTAAGACTGGCAGCGGCTCTACCCGGATGGTGCTAGACTAGAGCTTCGACCAGAAGAAGCAAACAACCCCTAATTTAAGCAATTTAATTTTTTTCGACTCATTCATCCACCTTTGTCGCTTTTCTTATGATCTCCTGAGTCTCTGGAAAATAAACCTTTTACCCCTTCCAAAGGTGGACCTTTTGCGGTTGTTAAATGACTCTGGAAATACATTTTAAAAACGTTTGGTCAGTTTCCAGCGTCATTTCGTCACATCCAGGATGCCAGCAAAACCGCACAGTGCAAGGTTGGTTCAGTTAATTAGTCTTAGTTCATCTGCATTGAATGCTTTGCCAGTTAAACTCGGAAAAGGTTTTCTTAGGTTCACTTGAACCATGGAAACATAAGCACTGCCGTATACCGTCTTGAGTGTTTAGAAATTTCAAAACTTTTGTAAGCTGAACGGTATCACTCTTTCCCTTCTGCTTGTGAACATTGTTACATGCGTCCTTCGTGGTTGCAGTACTTGTTAGTGTAAACAGGGGCATAAATTGTGTTTAATATTTCGTATTACCGCTATGCTCATTTCCTCCGCTGAAAGGAGAAAGGGTCTAAATATAAAAGGATCGCCCAACTGGGCGCCACACTGTCTTCTTTTGCACTATTTTAAACATTGCGCGAAGTGTTGTCTTCTTTTAGAGTCTGTGTGTTTATTGCATCACTTGTTCAGTAGAATGCAGATGTCAGCGCTCCAAAACTTGCGCTGTTAACAGTGCAGTTCCATTATCGAAAGCCAATCCGTATTCTGTAATGCTATACTAGCCGCGTTTGATCATTAAGAACACTGCGAGCAAATGTTAAAAAAAAAAAAAAAATAACTTGTTTCCGCCCGGGATCGAACCGGGGACCTTGCGCGTGTGAGGCGCACGTGATAACCACTACACCACGGAAACAGGCATCTTCTCAGAGTCAAGCCAATCAGTAAATATCAAGTGCACCTCATTTGACCGCATTTGGCGCTGTACAGTAGAACATGTTTGGTTGTTTGTGGCCTTTAAAGCGAGAACACAAGAGCACATCGTACGCTCACCTGCATCGACCAAGAATCTTGTCCGATCTTTCCTGCTCTGCTTGGCTAAGTTGTTTCGTGAGATCACAGCCACGTGACCTCGTGCGTATAATTCAGTCTAAGTTGCTGAAGCGGAAATTTGGACTCGGCCAAAATCGATGTCCAACCTAATACCCTAGTCACACGGTCATTTTCAAAGGCGATTGAGTCGATAGCCTTCGAGATTTTCAATCACGATCGAACTCGAAGGAGTTGTGCCGCTGCTACACGGCAAAACTCGAAGGCTATTGAAATAGTTATGGTGTTTGACGCCAAACTTTTGTGGCGCCATTATCGTTGCTTTCGGTTTTGCTTAAAGAACTAAAATCTCTCTATAAATGCAAAATAAATTGTAACTGTTACCTTTTTTTTTTAGTAACTGCAGGTGTTTAGTTGTTATTCAAAGACAACTTTGTTTTGTTTTTGTTTTTTTTTTAACTCGCTGGCGTTTATACGGCTGTGCTTTTCATTGCGTTTGCATTTCTCGGCGGCGCATGTTACAGGGGTAGAGAGTGCATAAATTATTTGCTTTAAAAAGGGCGATGTTTTTTTTAATTATTATGGATATTAATATTTTACCGCGCAAATTAAAGATATAAAATAACGCTTGTTCACGTTTTTGTATTGTACACGCGCTGTCCACGTGTGTGCGTGACGCTCCTCGGGTCAGCGCTAGCAACCTTGCGCACGTTCGAGGGCCTTCGAGATCTCGATAGAGTTCTGGGCTGCTCCGCTGACTCGATAGACTATCGACTCAATGGTCATTGAAAACGCCCGTGTGGCAACTTTCGAAGGCCTTCGAGTCGATAGGCAGTCTCTTCGAGGGCCTTCGAAATGCCCGTGTGACAGCGGTATAATTCGACTGCCGCGAACTCGATGCTTACCTCTGAGTTTGTTCCGGGCCACCCCCAAATCTGGCCCACCCATTCTCGAAATTTGAACTCGGTCAATTTAGACCCCCCGCCGGGGTGGCGCAGTGGTAAGACGCCCGACCACTGTGCCGGAGTTCCCGGGATCGAACCCGACCTCGGCGGCTGCGTTTCGATGGAGGCGAAACGAAGTGGCGTCCGTGTGCTGTGCGATGTCAGCGCACGTTAAAGATCCCCAGGTGGTCGAAATTACTCCGGCTAGTGTGACAAGCGCCCGCGCTTCCCTATGGGCGAGGATGGCGCTATTTGCAATGAAAGCCAATCGTTAGCGGCAAAGGGCGCTGCTTGTCAAGAGGGTGCCACCTGAGCAGACGACGCAGTTTTCTCTCTTCAGAATACGGCAATCTGTTGGTGTTGTGCGTGCGTGTTAAACCTGCTTCTGCGCCTCTTGCTTTCACGAAGGTGCAGTAGTTTATTTACGGAGTAGGTGTTTGCTCATGCGAGTCGTTCCGCACTTCTACCTGCTCGGCGACGATTGCATCGTTTTTTTTTTTTTTTTTTCCTCGTTTTGTGCGCGCGTTCTGTGCTCGCCTGTATCCCTTCTTTTTTTACTGTGTCGCCAGTGGTGAAGCGCGGTTCCCGATTGTTGTTTCCCCAGTGCCTCTAACTAAACTGCAGAGAAAAATGCCAAAGAGAAAGCGGTGGTGCACAGAGAAGACTTTCTTTTTTGGCAAACGGGGCTACCGCTAGAACAAGGAGCGTACGTATTACTGCGCTATCTGATGCTACGTAAGTACGCATTCTGTACAATGGGAACGAAGCATCGATAGAAATGACTGAAGGTAAACGGCAACTGCTTTTGTTGGCGAGAAACATTTTTAGAGCATGCACTTATATTCACAAGGATGCAAACCTGGGCGAGTCGGTAACGGTGCTTCATGGCAGTGTGTAGCGCAAAGAGTGTACACAGGCGCTACAGACAGCACCTGTGTTGTGTACCTTTTCTGTGTCCCTCGATTGTCATTTTGCGCTACACATATGTCATATGGATGCAGTTATATATTAGGCGCATGTTTCACCGTAAGCGCGGCATTACCAACGAGCTTCATCGCGATTAACCGGCCGCGTCTCGTGCATATTGCGTATCTGAGAAAAAAAAAAAAAAAAAAAAACTTCGTCAGCTTCTTCATTCAAAAGATGGTGACTTCGGCAAAACCTTGTGCAATCGCAGGCCGCGATGTACCTTAATTAGCCGCTGTAAGTAAAGGTTCCTCGTTTGTGTTCTGCTGTTTTTTTTTTCTTTTTATTCAAATACCTCACGGGCTCCGATTGGAGTAATATGTGAGGGGGGTTACATAACTGGGGTGCGAAACAGAAGCATGTAGAAGATGGTTATTTTAACATCGTTATTTTCAAACCGTTAACATTATACCCTCCACACCTTGTGCCCAAGACGGCACCAAAAAGGAAGGAAAGAAACATATGCGAGCAGCAACCACCTCGTAAACGCCATAAACGGGACGCAGGGACTGGACCCGGCGATTCGGGCTCGGAAATCAACGAGGGCTCCTGTTTTCTCGAAGCTGGCTTTCAAGACTGCAACGACTCCTCCGGCTCCAGTGAAGCGGGCATTGTGGGTGAACAGAGTGGCAGCCAGGCTACACTGCAGACACCTAACCACCACGGAGGCCGTCATTCGTTTGAGGACATTCTCATTCCGGTTACATGGATGCGGATACCTTCCGTGGATAACAGCCTAGCTTATGCTTAAGACCCAATAACTTGAAAAGATGAAGGTTGACCTTGCATTCCAACTTTTTGGAGATGAGGTTATTAAAGGACTTTTTTTGCAATGGCGGCATGTAGAGACTATATACACTCGGGTGCAACCAACAGAAGACTTCGTCACGCTAATCAATCGCCTGATACGAGTAATGACCTCCAGGATAACCAAGCGTGCACTTAAGCCGGGTAGCCCAGACATGCGTTTCTTGGAAGACTTTTTAGGATATCTGGACAAGTGGGAAGAACATGCCAGCATTGCCTTCCACTCGCATTGTCACCTTTGATTAAACATGCTGCCTTCGTTCTATTAAACCGAATCTGTGTTTCGTGACTTGTATTCTTTGAGTTTGAATTCCTCCAAACGCGAAAGCTCTCATGTGCGTTTACCGGGTTAGCGTGTGGCTCACGTACCGATTGAGCTTTCAAGTTCGAGCAATCTGCACAAAGCAATTCGATATTAACATTAGCATGTTGAAACGTTATATCAATCCTAAGCTCCTGAAAGAGCTCTAAAACAAAGTATTAAACGTGAGCCAAAGCAACGCGCAGCTCCCTTTCCAACTCTCAGCAGCGCGGCGCAATGTGCGCGAGAAACCGGCTCGCACCCTCTCGCACCACAGCGCCGCTACGCGGCCGCCGGCGGCTTTCATTGCTCTCCGAGCCATCCCAGCCGGCGCGCTCGACACACTAGCCAGTATATTCTAGGCACTATATCCGTAGCCCTCCACTACGGCTCCTCTTTCTCTCTTTCCACTTTCCCTCCCACCTTCTTCCCTTCCCTTACGGCGCGGTTCAGGTGTCCACAGAGCAAGTGTGACAGATACTGCGCCTTTCCTTTCCTGTGAAGCAACCAACCAACCAACCAATTTAGACCAAAATCGATGTCCAACCTGATTCGACTGCTGCGAACACGATGGTTACCTCCAAAATTGACCAGGGCCATCCGCAAACTTGGCCTAGCTAGCCAGCCTCGAACTTTGACCTTGAATAATTTGGACCAAAACCGGTGTCCAACCTAGACGACTACGGCGAACTCAGTGACCTCCAAATTTCTCCCCTCCCCTGTTCCGAAATTTGACCTCGACCGATTTAGACTAAAATCGGTGTCCAACCTAATTCAACAACGGCGAACTCGATGGTGACCTTCAAATTTGTGCCGGGCCACCCCCAAATCTGCTCCATCCAGCCTTGAAATTTGTCCTCGGCCGATTTGGACCAAAATCGGTGACCAACCTAATTCTACTACAGCGGGTACGGTGATGACCTCCAAAATTGTCCCGGGCCACCCAGATTTCGCCTAGCCTGGCCCGAAATTTGACCTTGACGGACTAGGACGAAACTCGATGCCCAGCCTGATTCCATTACGGCGAACACGGTCGTGACCTTCAAGTTGGACCGGGCACTTTGTATAAAATAAATGTCTAATGTAATTCGACTATGCAGAACGTGATCGGGACCTTCTAATTGGCCCGGACAGCCTCTGAATTTCGCCCACCTAACCGCAAAATTTGACCTCGGTCGATTTGGACGAAAACCGATGTCCAGCCTGGCAGCCTGATTCGATTATGGCGAACATGATTCTGACCTTCAAACTGGCCCGTGCCACCTCTGAATTTTGCCAACCCACCCGTAAAATTTGACCTTGGACGGTTTGGACCAAGGACGATGTCAAATCATAAATAACTGCTGCCGACACGATGGTGGCCTCCAAATCTGGGCATGCCCCCCCCCCCCCCCCCCCCCCCCTCCCTCACGCTCGTGCCGAAATTTGACCTGGCCAATTTTCTCCAAAATTAATTTCTAACCACGATTCACTGTTCCCGACGCGATGGTGGCCTCAAATTCCATGGCCATTTTCAAAACTTGGTCCAAGCCATTGTAGAAGACGCCCGTGGTTTCGCACTATCGTCGGTTTAGAAAAGAGCTCCGCCAAATTATTATTTTTTCATATACATATGCAAATAAAATTTAGGTGCGACTTCTCTAACCACCTTGCTCGGTGCACTAACCATTTTTTTCCATTTTTCATTTTGCAGATTAAGTAATATGCATTTATTTATTGTCAGGCTGCGTTTATTAATGTACTTGGAATTATGCATGTATATCACACTACTTTCGATCTCTATATGCCGAAAATTGGCAAGCACCCTCCTTGTTTTTCACCCGATCGTGTTAACAGTGAAACTTTTCCTCGAGCTTTAGACGCCACCCTGTTCTTTTAACATCAAAATCTGATATTCTTGCTCCATGTTTTATGTGCAGAGTAATTAGACCCCTACATCACCATTACTGTCACATGTAGTTTTTGTGCCGCTTGCAGTAATGTTTAAACTGTTGCTGACCAATCAGAAGACATGTAGAGACCTTTTAAATTGAGAATACGCCTGCATTTGAGCAGTGCGTTTAACTGAATCAGATACAAGCAGGCAACATCGCCATACGCTCTCATTGTTTTTCTAGTGTGTCACCATCGCCATTGACGAGGTGATTTGTTTTGCAGAGTGCGTTCAGGACTGTTGTGATATCCTTTGAGAGCCGGCGGTGTAGGAGAAACGACGAGAAGTAGCGCCAAACAGCATATTAACAGCAGCATATAACAGCACAAAGGCCTCTCCCAGTTTCCTCCAATTAACCCGGTCCGGTGCTAGCTGCGTCCACTTGACCCCTGCGAATTTGTTAACCTCATCTACCCACCTTATTTACTGCCGCTCCCTGCTACGCTTACTTTCTGCTTACCTATAAAAATATAATAGTGAAAACAAAATTAAGTTCGTGTAAAATATTATTTGCAGCTTAATCTTCTTAATTGATTTCATTGTGCCCACCATCAGTGCGGGCATAATTAAATAACTCCGAAGATTGGAGAAATATCACTGTCCCCATCAGGAGGAGTGCCCTCTAATGGAGTACATAAGTCTGCGCAAATTGTTCTGTGGGTATACATTGAATCTATGTTAGTTGCTCCGTTTGTTTGATGCATGCTTGTCTCTTTTGAGTTCTGTAAAAACTTGTAATACTTGTATTTTCAACCCACTCCTGCACTACTGCACTTCTCCAGAAAAATCGTAAATTGAATTTTCGTTTTCGTTTTCAGCTATGCGAGTTAATTAAACCATTTCGTATCAATAGATACGCCATTGGAATTCAACTGTATGGGCAGCCATTTGATCGTAATGAGGTGACAAATTATTTCAAACCTAAAGCTCCAATTCATATGAAATGATCGAGCCTAACGTGCGGTGAAACCACAGCTGGGGTTTGACTAATCCGTTTCAATTGGAAAATTTTTAATTGAACCCACGGTTTTTTTTTTTTTTTTTTTTTTTTTTTATGACTGGGGTACTTCGCCTACGTGCAGTTCCGAGAAAGGTTCCGACGCATGTCAACCCGATGACGACGAAGGTGGTTGCTCGAAACGCGTCGGCTGCGTACGCGAGATGGAGAATTCATCAGGCGAGCGGTGATCGTTTCTCTCGAACACGACTAAGATTGCGCGTGAGGCACGTTTTGCGCTTTGCGAGAGTGTTCTCCCCTAGATTTGGCAGCGCTAAAGACGAGATATCGGCGCTGCCCAAAAGGGCGCGTTATATAGATTCCGCCGTAAGAAAGAAAAGAGTGGGTGGGGATTTAAGTCATCGAACTCGTTTTTCTGTGTATGTCAGAAGACGAAAGCCTAAGCTGTTAGACACTTTTTTTTTCCCCCGAACCCTGCGAGCAGTGCCTTTGTTCACGGATTGCGCGGTGAACATGCCGTATAATGATGCCGCATGTCCCAGCAGGAACAACAAGCTGACAACGGTTATTCGAAATAGTAATTAATAGGAAAGTTTTGCCGTATGCTGAATGTGGAAGACTGCGACATTGTGCACTATGCAGGCCCTCGTAAGTGAAGCTGCACAAATGGTTTCGCTGCGAAATCATAATGGTCGTGAGGACAGCAAGATGTCATTCAGGCGTTCGCGGCTCGTTATCGCGCCTCACAGAGTCACAGAGCGTTCTATAGCCGTGCATAAGTTTGTGCATCAAGGTCATTGCGCTTTAGATGCCACTCTTACCAGGGTATGCTATGGCGTAGTCACGCCAAAACTGGCCTTTGTATCCGCACCTGCGACCCTATCAGGTTAAGAATCATCCAACTCCGGGAACAAGCTGGAGTAGTCAACCTTCCGCAGCGCAGAATTCCATAGCAATTGAAATAATGATGTGTTCTTTAAAATTTCTTGAGGGTGAGAGAAGCAGATAAGAGGAGAGTTGGTATTCATTTTTAATTTCTCAATTGTGTGGTTCTGTGCAAATCTCGTGCTGATCTGCGATAAGCTGCACTTTCCAAGCGAGTTATCTCAGGTGTTTAGTGTATACGGCCCTAAATGCTGTGTTCGTCACAAACTCTTTGACACTGCCGTGACCACTTTGTTAGTTTCCATTTTGTTCCGTCAACGCTGCATGAAATAACACAAGCACGATTGCTTTTTCGTTGTGCTCTCAAGCGCACTTTGCTATTCCCATACACAAGCACTCGCTGAATTTGATGTACGATAAAATTTCCAGCACTCACATTGGTCTTGCGAGCCTGATCTTATTAAGAAATAGTAGAATTGCTTCTCTAGAGCCTGGAATGAGCACTTGGCGCCGACGATGCTTATGCGAGACATCGCAAAGCCGTTACGATTGTGAGCATAACGCCGCTAGAAAACATGCAAGAGAGTTCTTGAAGGTCACCATGGGGCGCCACAGTCTTGCTGCACGCTTCCCATGATTCCACCTTGGCTCTGGCAATTTAAACCGCAGCGGTCGTGTTCTCCGTATTTTTCTTTGCGTGGAAGTGGTGCTCTCTTCGACTACAAGCTAGATATGAACCATGTGTCCCTGCGCCTACATCCCCTTCTTGTGGCGCTGTTAAACACACGTATTAGTCTTGTGAATTAAAATAATTGGTTACAAACTTACGAATAAGAGGGGGCCTTTAGAAAATCAAAGAGCCGCCCCTCCCCGCAGGACATTTGTAGGGAAATCACTGGCAGCAAGGCGTGATGTCGTAGAAAAATAATACCAGCAAGCCTCTGAGACCGGCAGAGATCATTGTGGATTGGAAAACAACTCGAATTGAGGATATACAAGTCAACTAATGCGACGAACAGATAACCTATCGCAATAATCCACCGGTATCTAAAAGAAGGCAACGTAGCCGAGTAGGACTGAGTCAGACCGGCTAGTGCATGATGTAGTTTGCGGTGATGCAGAGGTTCCAGCGTCCGTTGGACAGGTATGTTCAGCATCAGAAGAGGCTTTTGTCATGCAGTTGACATTAGCCGGCTATGTGGCTAACGCGGCTGTTTAATTTTTTTATTTCTATTTTAACGATATTTATTGTTTCAGGGCATCAGTAGGTTATGAGATGAAGAATGAAGAAATTATTAAATGAATGGAAAAAGATTGGTTGATTTTATGAAATTCACGAGTGAGCGTCGATGTGGTCCCTGCGTCCAAGCGATACGAGGCAGGCTTGCTTGCTGAAAGGCCAGCTATCGTCAAGTGTCAGATTCGTGTCGGTTTCAGAGCTGGGCAGAACCACAGCAGGTGGTGAATGTCGGCTTCAACATTTTCATCTTTACATATCGGACACCCTGGGCAATGATATAAGCGTCGGAAGTGAGACCACGTCCGAGTGACAGCTGGTGGGAGGGCAACCCCGACCCGGATCCTCCTAAGCGCAACCTCCTCTGCACGGGTGATACCGCGGGAGAGGGATACCGCACACGGAGGGATAAGAGCACGTGTGCGCCGCCGTAGGTGTTTCTTTCTTCACAAAAGGAGTGTAGTGTCTTCCACATCGAGGAGCCGTGATAATGATGAGTCTTGGGTCAAGAGGCGGGTCGCTAAATCTGCTTGACTTTGGGAAGGCAGAAGGTCCCGTGGGACCCACTCAATACCTACTGACTGTGGGATGCGCGTCGCAAGCTGGTGAATGCCTTGACATATTTTTGGGCAACGGCTGACACGTCGGAGCCAACGTACCGCCTGAAGTTCGTCAGCGCGGATGACAACGTGGGCCGTAGGGAGCATAGTAATGGTGGCCATGGAGCAGAGTGCCTGCTGAACTGCCACGAGCTCAGCGCAGAAGGATGTTATGGTTCCGAAAGCTTAAACGTAGAGATCTGATTCAGGCTAGGTCTTAACGGACAGGAGATTGACGTTTTTGCTGCACAGCTTCGTATGCTTGCATCCAAGTACACTACAATGGACCCTTGAGGCAGATGAGCATCTTGCTCTTCAAATCTCTGGTGAAGGGACGACGCCGAGTTGCGAGACGTTGGTCTGCGGTTATCAGTTGGCTTGTTGTCGCCGTTTTGAACAAGGAAGTGGGGAAAATGCGAAGCGCAACTTATGTAGGTGACATCTGAATCTGGTAGCTGTACTGGAACTATTGATTGGTGGCGAACACTTTGGGAGGTTTGGCGACAGTTAGTGATCGGGTGAATATTCCGCTGAAGTGAAACGTAATCTATTCGGTTTCGAATATTATTGCTGAGCTGCACCACAGTGGTTCATGTTCGCGGGTAGCAAATCTCGAAGTAATTTTGGAGTCAGTAGGACTTCGTAAAGCGCCGCCGCACATCCACAATACATATGAGGCTTTGTGCGTGATCCAGCATGCCTGGGGAAGGAAAGAGAAATTTCAAGCCGCGGATGTACTCCCTTGAAAATGTAGAGCGAAAATATTCTGTTCACATAGCTTTGCTGTCTGGTTGATAGTCATTGAAATGATATTCGGTTTCGCTTGGTCATGCCCAAGAAGCATACCTGTAGTATGCGCACCAAAAATGCCAGCTAAATCGGCTCATATGAGTAGTGCGGGGTGTTTGACAAATAATTGACGCGTTTGTATGTGCGTGCGTGCGCGCGCGCGCGCGCGCGCGCGCGCGCGCGTGTGTGTGTGTGTGTGTGTGTGTGTGTGTGTGTGTGTGTGTGTGTGTGTGTGTGTGTGTGTGTGTGTGTGTGTGTGTGTGTGTGTGTGTGTGTGTGTGTGTGTGTGTGTGTGTGTGTGTGTGTGTGTGTGTGTGTGTGTGTGTGTGTGTGTGTGTGTGTGTGTGTGTGTGTGTGTGTGTGTGTGTGTGCGTGCGTGCGTGCGTGCGTGCGTGCGTGCATGCGATCGCACTGCGTTTGCATCGCATTCACTATTGATCATTTTTGTCGCGATTACTAACACCGCGGCTTACGTCCAATGGGAGCTGCAGTAGATATACAATGTCGTCATGCTCGGTATTGTGATTTTTCTTTCTTCACAATTATTCGAATTATAACGGCAACGTACTAAACATGATTGTAATTTTGAAGTATTACAGAATGTAGTTTCTCAGGGGTGTTGGCTCAACGCAGCATCGAGCCCCATAACCTATTCCACTGCATGTTTTGCCGCAGGCCGGTGGCCAGCCAGTTGATCAAGGGTGATGCAGTGACGGCGGAGTCCTTCGAGAGCGTCACCATTTACTTCAGTGACATTGTGGGATTCACATCCCTCTCAGCTCAGAGCACGCCCATGCAGGTAAGTAATGGCAACAAGTTCCGTGCCAGTATACGATTGTCGCAACATATAGATATTTATATGCTTTCACCTACACTGGAGCACGGGAACAGTTCATTTTGCAATGATTAGCTGACTTAGGCGAACAAAGACCGCTCCTAAGAAAAGTTAGATTTTCGATTCGGATCATGAAGGTGGCTCGCTCTGTCGGCAATAATCGAGCCGTCAACGCCGCCGCTCACAAATGCACTGCAACCTGTGATCTGACATGTCACAGTACTTTATTCGTTGTACAAAGTGATCACATAAACTGTGTTCAAATCACCAGACGAATGAGCCCGAGAGCGCGGTGAAGATTTCATGAATGTGTGCAAGAAAACGCTCAAACTGCCGTCCCTAAGAAGGAAATAATTTTGAGGCCCCTCCTGCCTGGCCCATCTGCTTTGAAAAGACGCTCTTCCCAACCCTGCGAAGAGAAAATATATGCTAGCCAAGCCACTCCAAGCGGTACTGTCACCTTTCTGTTAGGCCGGGCTCGTGGGGTATTATACTGCACGCACATAGTATTCATATTTCCGAATGATACATCACAAACAGCCCCCAGGAATACGAAATCTCTTTAAAATGTCCCCAAAATAACTCATCGGGACACTTGTAATCTGGCCAGCAAGTGCTTACTTTTTCCTAACACACCCAAAAACGTTCCCAAATCCAGTATTGTCTAAAAAGTTGCACATCACAGGGAAGGCCCGAGAAAGTTGCTTCGCAATTTCTTGACTCTGCTTTGAATTGAAGCATTGCGTCCTTTTTGTTCCACGGTATCGGGTCATCGTATCGATCGCTCCTGTGCTCGATATTATTCAGCGTGCTGAAATGAGGACAAGCAGCAAATGCATGCATGCGCAGTTTATTACTGAGTGCATCGCCACGGCATCGGTATACATCGATATATAAACATGGCCACTTCACACGAATACTGCTGGTTCCGTACAGTTCCGAGAAATCCGAAAATTAGAGACAAACACATAACGTACATGCTTCAAATTGATTCTGATATTCTGGGCAAATATTCCAAACACTATATAATATCACATGCATACAAGAGCAAACGGATATTAGGAACCACGCGGGAGATCAAAATAAAAGACGGTACTGGCATGGGATGCGAAACTGAAGCGGTTTCAGAGCGTGGATATTATATCGTCAGATACAACTATAGAGTCTGCATTTACCGCCCCATACAGTTCCTTCTTGACAGAAAGTAATCAGTTGTTAAAGCTTTTCAGATTACCTACGTAAAAAAGCTAAGCATCAGACCAAATCATAAGCTCAAGAACCTCGATGACCTTGTATAGGTAGTTATGGTCAAATTTCTCTGCTTGAAGACTGGGCGCAGGTAGGAGCCGTGGCGCGCATCCAGCAAACTGCGCGCGCTATATAGGATCTAGCTTTGGAGACGAAGTCAAGAAACAGTTGAGTAATGCTGAGCACTGGACAGTAATACGATAGGCCATTAGTAAATGGGGGGAGCCTGTGAGTATTCGAGTAAAAAGTTCTGCTTGAACCCTGTAATTTAAATGCGCTCCTGGTGACCGCTCGCAACCGATTAGGGCGGCACCTCACCGAGTGTCCGGCCGCCCGCTTCCCGTTGACGTACGTTAAAGGTTTTAAGGCGAAAACATTTAATGGCTCATGCTGTCGTGGACAAAATGTGTCCCGCTATTGCGGCGGCTCTAAATGGCCAAGGCGGGATGACGTCATAGAGGTCTCAGCCAATCACAAAGCCCCACAGTATGCGCGAATGCGTGCTTTATATGGCCATGTGCCAATCAGTGATCATTTACTATTTAATTATTCAATTAGTTGATTAATAATGAATAATAATGACTTATAAGTACTTTAGTAATTAACAAATTATAATTAATAAATTGAGCAATTATTCAATTACCTGCTTAATGAATAGCCAAGTATACATAAATAATTATGGGTAATTAAACTAATTTGTTTAATTACTAATTAGTACCAGTTGCGTAACAGAATGCGGCACTCAGGCTTTCTCCTCTCACTACATTAGTCGCTAAAGTCCCTCGTAATATTTCCTGTTTGCGCCCCCTCATGGGGCGCACCCAAGTGACGCCGGTGGGACGGGCAGTGCTGACGTGCAGTCGAGACCTGTTTTCTCATTTTAGGGGCCTTCTCTTACGCGCTTGTTCCTGGCTTGAGTGGAGTCGCCGTCATCGCGGGCGTAACCAGTAGGCAAGCTATAGATGCGATAGGGTTGCCTAAGACACCGCCCTATCACAAAAGAGAGTGGACAGCCACTCTCACCAAGAAAGTGTTTGGAACGGTGCTATTTATTCACCACGAAAAAAAAAAAAAAGCAAGAACATGCTTGTGCAGTGAAACACACGTATGTAATTTCTCTTTCCGAACAAAACATACTTTCTACCATTCCAAAACTTCCTATCATTCCGGACTATCATATTACACCGAAGGATGAAGTGAAGCAGCAATCCTCTCGTCTTAACTGCAAGAAAAAAAAAAAAAGGGAACAAGAACGCAATGAACCAACACGTAATCGATTTACAACGTATTTCACTTCCGTCAAATGCCAACCGTTCCCTTCGGCTGTTCGAGCGAAGTTTTTAGGACAAAAGGAAAAAAAGTTTTTAGGCAAAAGGAAAGCCTCCTCGGTCAGCGGCTTTTGGCGCAAGCTGTCTTTGTCTGTCTTGTGTCCCCGGTTTGTCGCTCTGTAAGGAAATTGACTTTTCTGTGTGCTTTATTTCAGGAAATTGGTCCCCCCAAAAAAACCCGTTCTGGATAATGGGACCAATTTCTTTTAGTTCGTGCTTTTGTGTACCACCTCTACTCTGTAGAAATATTTGAAAAATGTTAGAGTGGGACATTCTATCTTTTTTGGGCGGACAAGGAGCGTTGCGCCGCACGCTAGAATGTGAGCACGCAGAATCTCGCAGCACGCAGAATCTCGAGAAATCGGTTTGCAAGCGCTGCGAATTCGAGATCACAGTTAACGAACGAAAATTGTTGAGTTTAACAAGAAGCCTTCGTTTTATTTTTAAACGGTGCTTTTTGGGCAAGATTTGGTGATCGCAGCGCAATTGCTCTCGGCGCTCGTCTGTATGGAATGTCCGCTGCTTTCGACCATGCTCTGTTTATGTAACATTAAGCAGCACTAGTTTCGTTTGAATTTATAGGGTTTAACGTCCCAAAGCCACTCAGACTATGAGAGACGCCGTAGTAGAGGACTCCGGAAATTTCGACCAACTGGGGCTCTCTAACGTCCACTGACATCGCACACTACCCGGCCAGGCAGCTTGCTTTTCTTCTCCATCGAAAAGCGGCCGCTGAAACTGGGATCGAACCCGCCTCCTTGGATTCGGCAGTCGAGCACTTTAACCAGTGAGTCACTGCGGCGAGGCACATTGCGGACTAATTTAAGGTTTATAGGTATCGATCAATCGCCGTATTCTGATCACAGAGCGAGCGCTTTCATGAAAAAAGAGCTATTATAACCTATAAGATGAAATACAAGGTTCACCACCATGCGGCCGTTGTTGGAAGCGAACTGCGGTATGTTGAAGAGTTGTTCTTTTTTTTTCTTTTTTTTTCATGAAATTTTGGGGCTAAGCTTCTACGTGATTCACTTCTTAACTGTCGTCTCGGAGTGCATACCGGGCTTGGCGTCGCGCATTTGATGGGGCTCCGGGAAAACTACGAAACTTAATTTTTGTGCTAATAAATGCGCCTGTTGCTGCCGAACAAATATCGACACAACCGGAGAGAGCCATTTATTTAATTTTCAAAAGCAAATTAACGACAGCGAACGGTTAAGACAAGTCGAAGAAATTGCGAACGCCGCAAAGGAACTACCGCACATGAAAATGATCATTCATTCTGCTCGCGCCTCGTGTTCCAAAGAGAACGTTAAAAGGCCGCGAGCCTGCGGCGAAAAGAACGAGAGAAAACGAGCATAACGACTCTACGAGTCGATGCGGAAAAAAAAAAAAAACGTTTATTACCTCGAAGTTAACAATTATTCCGGAAATATGCACGAGGAACGGACTTCTTGCTTCAATTTGTTTGTTTATGTAGTTTCATTCTAAGCACCTGCTTTTATCCTATGCGCCTTTTCAAGTTCCATGCTGATGGAAAATAAATTTTGACACTTTAGGGAACTGACTGCTCCTTTTTTCACTGCTCGTAGCTTTACGTAACAAGTTCCCAGCGAAGCTATGTACGAGAGTGGCATTATCCTTGAAGAAGTGTAGGGAATTAACAGGAAGCTGACCCAGAACAACCGCCTCCGATGACGTGATAGTTAATGAACTAAGTTTCTTGAACTTATCGACCTGCACGCGCTGAATTTTCATTCCTCAAAAGAAAAAGAAAACAGGAAGGGGGGGCTAACTTTCTAGAAGATGCCATAAATTCTGCTGGTCCATAATTGCTGTTTCGATAGCACACGTGATTAATAAGATGGCTCGAACCATGACCGGGACAAAAAGTATTTTTTTTTTCTTCCAGCCCGCTGCTTCAACGACAATTCGCTAGCAACAGAATTTCCCCGGCTTCTTATGTCGCCCCGATACAAAATGAAGCGTATTACTGCGTTTGACAGTGTAATACGAGCAGAAAGTAATGCAGCTGCCGCGCTCCTAATTCTGAGTTGGACGGCAGTTTGGGGTTCAACGCCCCGGTGCTGCACGTAGATTATGACAGTGATGATGGCGATGCAAAACATTAATTTCGGCAGTAAGAAGTTTGCGTTCTCCTGGAGGAGTTCTGAGTGTCGAGGGCTCGTGCTGAAGCTACCGCAATCCCGGCTCAGTCAACACGCTTGCGCTGGTAATCGAAGTGCTGACTACACAGCACGCATTTCCATTGATTGGGCGAGAAGGGGACCATAAGGGTCTGTCCGGTTGATGTGGCATGTCAAGGATGGTGCGGTGTAAGTAGGGGTATTTGTTATACAGTGCTGAAATTAGGGTAAAGTGTGGGATGTAGTTGGTGGAACTCAAATGGTATATAACCCGCCAGGGTGGCGCAATAGTTACGGCGCTCGACTACTTTTCCCAAGGATGCGGGATCGAATCCCGGCCCCGGCGGCCGCTTTTCGATGGAGGCGAAAAGCAAGGCGCCCGTGTGCTGTGCGATGTCAGTGGACGTTAAAGAACCCCAGGTGGTCGAAATTTCCGGAGCCCTCCACTACGGCGTGTTTAATAGCCTGAGTCGCTTTGGGGCGTTTAAGCCACCAAAAACCAAATCCAAATGGTCCATGAAGGACTGTAGTCTTGGTTTGGTTTGGTTTGGTTTGTGCAGTTTAACGTCCCAAAGCGACTCAGGCTATGAGAGACGCCGTAGTGGAGGACTCCGGAAATTTCGACCACCTGGGGTTCTTTAACGTGCACTGACATCGCACAGCACACGGGCGCCTAGCTTTTCGCCTCCAACGAAAAGCGGCCGCCGAGACCAGGATTCGATCCCGCGTCCTTGGGAACAGTATAGTCGAGTGCCGTAATCACTGCGCCAGTCCACGGAGGTTCCTGGGGCCCCGCGGGTGGCGCTTGCGCGTGCCACAGCGTATGCGCGTTGTTTCGTATGAAGGGACTCAAGGCCAGGGTCCATACCATAGTACGACACTGGATGAGACGGTGGCGTTAGGTCTGAGTATTCTTGTCTGGTACGGATACACATAGGACTATTTTTTGCGGTAATTTCGGCATTTTGTCTGTCAGTCTGGCTGGTGCACGAGGTGGATTAGGGTAGGGGAGCTGGAGACGACGGCTTGCGCTGTGGCTTCTACATCTGTCTCTTGTGTGGTGGCGGTTGCAATGGATAAGGCCACGACTTTATCTAGCGCTTGTTCATTACTTTGATGGTGCTAGCTTCCCGGTCTTTGTATTGTGCTGCGTCAATATAGCGGACTTGTGGTATTTTTCTCTTGATGCGACACAGTGCCCTAGTTCGCGGTTTCCTTAGCTCAGTGTGGTAAGCGAAGTGCATTAGACTGAAATGCATTAGAGTGAAAAAAAAAAACAAAAAACTTTAGGGTTTTAACTTCGTTAAACTGAGTATAACGTGTGAAAGCCTTTGGACACAGATGAAAACTGTTGAAGACAACAACGTTCAATGTACAGCGATCGATTTTGTTGCAGTTGAGCACGGGTATTTTGGAATATTACTTGGTTACGGACAGCAGACCGAACAGTTGCTGACCAAGGCTAAAAAGTGGAGGTCAAAACAAATATCGGAGTTCAGTGTTTGCTCGTGAAACAACATTACACATTTTTTTTTTTTTTTTTTTTGTCAGCAAAGTATGGTACGTGGTGCAGGTTTTGCAATGTTCAAGGATAAATACGCGAAAGCGAAGGGTTTATCAGGGCTTCAGATTGTGAGAAAACAAGTCAAACAAACCTTTTCTGCTGTGTAGGCGCTGGTGGACTGTCTTTGTCGCCCGTAGTTTTGAGCCAAGTTGTCAAACGTTTCTGATTCTTACGATATGTAAAGGATCCTTTTCTGCGTACCGTTTGTCAGTGCCGCTTGGCAAGCGTTTTGCCAATGTTAGTTGTATCAAATGCTTTTCACTTCACCTGTGAAACATATGGTTATTTTCCTGAAATTGTTCAAGCAACACGCCTTTTATGGACCTGATCTTTAATGGAACATTTTACCAGTGGCACAAGAAATCAGCACTATAGAATGATCTTATTGAAATATCATTGCCTCTTCCTATGTAGCGGTAATTATACTCTTCTGCGTCGGGGAAAAATGTATTGAAACATGTAAAATGGATGCCTGTACAACTTGCTGTCAAAAAGTCCTTTAAATTTGGGTAGGGAAGGGGCGGGGTGGGGGGGTCTGCTCATGAAGGCATAAACAACGGAAAAAGACATTTTTATACCATGGGGTGTTAACTGCATTTTGTGTAGAAAGCCTGACATTGTTGAACATGTGTGTAGAGATTGTTAGGATTTGGTTGTGTGGTTTTCTTTTGGATGCGCTACAGCAAACATTGCACACCGTGTTTGAAACAACGTAAGTTCTATCCAGCTGCCGCCAAAGCCTTACTCCCGCCTTCTTCTTCACGAAGAAGACGAAGCTCGACTTAAATTTGCTGAAATAATGATGCGAAAAAACATTAAATCCTGAAAGGAGGTCCGATTTATAGTAGCCACTTTCAGATCCTTTCGAAGGAACGAAATTTTACGCAATCAGTATAGAAGTCGTCTGCCTCTAAGACAAAGTTTGTGCTTTTCTCTCTCTTTCTATCACTGTTCAGTGTATTGTGTTGAAGTGCTGAACTTGCCTCGGGTAACACGCAGGTTGGTGTAAATAATACGGAAACATGCAATTAGGAAACTGCTCAAGTTAGTCATCAGTGCAGATTTTTAATCGCAAAAAGGCAGAAAACAAAGTTGATTGTTTTGAGTGGACGTCTATTCTGACGTTAAGTGAGATTCATCCAGAACAAGACACTAGCTTGACCGAAGTTTGCATTTTTTACTGTAATGTGGCCGGTAGTTTTCCCACTTTCGTTCCGCGGTTATACTTTATTTTGGGACGGCGACGTAGCTCAATAGGCGTCTAGTCGACTCTACTTTTCTTTCAGTATTTATAAATTAGAGTAAAGGTTCAGCGCTCTCCACACATGCAAAACCCGTTCACCGAAAAAAAGAAAAGAAATTTTCTTCATATCTACATGGGCTACAGACGATTCCCGAATGGAGTACATTAACCGCCAATGTACTCGCTCAATGAAATGCAACGCAGGTTCGTTAACAAGATCAGACTGCCGAACTTTCTGTATCTTCTTTAATTTTATCGATTGTGATGCAGGGTTTTAACAAGGGTGTTAAGTTTAGGGTAGTCAATTGTACAGATCCGGAAGGAAGGCGAAACACCCTCTCGGCTTCGCTTAGGCAGCGGCGAGAAGCACGTTGATGACTTTTGTTATTTGTAGTTAATTCGTTATATCCGGTTCTTTTCGTTATACCCTTTCTTTCGTCTGTACCGGCTCTCCCTCAAAAGATGAAACGGGAGACTTCCCTCTCTCTTTCTGACACCTCTCACTACGAGCAGGTAGGATGCTCCTTCCGCTTATTTTAACCCGAGGCTTCGTCCCCAGAAGAGACGTCTTTATTGCTAGCGAGGCACTTAGCCCTGAAGCGAATTAGCGCTCAAGCACTTCCTTTTTCACTTAGGTTTTAGAATCAGCGGCGCACAGATGGAAGTTGATGGCGATGACGACAGGATAACTATAGCGCGAGAGACAGGCACTTTAGCACCGTTCATAATTGAGTGGATGGTTTAATATAAGATCGCAGTGGTGGTCTGGTGTGGTTAACGCATCCACGTCGTACTCAGACAATGCGGGAAGTTCTAGACTTAATTCATCGGAGCTGAGTTTCTCCCGTGTTTATTTTGTTTCTTTACATTTTGTATTATGTGTCTTCCCCTCTCCGCTTTGATGCGACACTGCGGTGGCTGTAGCCTCGTCGTCCTCAAACGTTCGCTACCGCCTTTTTGCGAAGCGAATGAAAGGAGGAAGACTTAATCTACGAAAGAATAATCAGTTCAGTTCAGGCGTTCAGTCGTGTCCGACTCTTCGTGACCCTATGGACCATGTCACGCCACGCTTTCCGGTCTCTCACTATCTTCTTAACATCACATAGCTTCATCTGCAATGCCTCGAGAATGCCATCTAACCATCGCGTTCGCTGCCTACCCCTTCTCCGGCGACCCTCAACCTTTCCCAACATCAAATCTTTCTCCAGCGACTCCTCTCTTCTCATCAGATGACCAAAGTAGCTGAGCTTTAACTTTAGAATTTGACCCTCCAATGAGCAGTCAGGGTTTATGGTCGACAATATCGACTGATTTGATCTTCTGGCAGTCCAAGGAACTCTCAAGAGTCTTCGCCAGCACCACAATTCAAACGCGTCAATTCTTCGGTGGTCAGCCTTTTTCACAGTCCAACTCTCGCATCCATACATCACAACTGGAAAGACCATAGCACGGGTTATACGGATCTTGGTTGGCAGACTAATGTCTCTGCTCTTTACTAGGCGGTCAAGGCTAACCATTGCTCTCTTTCCCAGAAGCAGGCGTCTCCTAATTTCATGGCTGCAGTCTCCTTCCGAGGTAATCTTGGCGCCCAAGAAGAGAAAATCTGTCACAGCTTCCACTTCTTGTCCATTGATGCTCCAGGACTTGATAGGGCAAGACGCCATGATCTTCGTCTTTTTAATGTTCAGTTTAAGCCCAAACTTCTCACTCTCTTCTTGTACGCGCATCAGAAGTCTCTTGAGTTCCACTTCACTTTCTGCCATTAAAGTGGTATCATCCGCATATCTAAGGTTGTTGATACGTTTTCCAGCAATCTTCACTCCAGCTGAAGACTCGTCCAGACCGGCCTTCCTCCTATCAGTAGCAAATAATTGGTCTTGAAATAAAATCTGAAGTATCGTGCAATATAATGTCTTAAATCGTAACATACAAGAGCCGAGTTGATTCTGAAGACGGCCGGAAATGTACGAGGACAAAGAAGAAGCACGAAAACAACAGGACAGGTGAGCCGAGATAGGACCTCATAAAATTAAAGAAAGTTGAGCGCTTCCTAGGAAAATGAGTCCGAGCGTGCTGTCATTTCTACTTCGCGTAAAGCTATAGCCATTACTGAATTGAGTTCAAAGACGAAGGAACGCGAGCGGAAGTATTGGCTCACAGAACACCACCTCATTTTAATCCTTGATTTGGGCCGAAAAGTATAAGGCTGGAACATAAACGAGAAGTAAGCCACTTCACCTCTACCTGACGAGCCGCGCAGAGGCATTTCGTTGCCTAATCTCCCACTGTTCACCTGTCTTTCCAAACCTCTCGGCGGATGTACACTTTACAGAGAGAATCCTCCACTCTTCAAGAAGCCTTTTTCGCCCATTTTGAAGGCTCACTCTACCCAAGGGGATGCTCTTGTACTTACCTCAACAGCTGATCGTTACCGGTCTTCCGCTTACCTTTCGCCGTTTTTGTTTTCCTTTCCCGGCCATTACATCTGCCGCACTGCCTCAGCGGACGAGACCTGGCCACCGTCTTGTCCGCCCTCTTCTCTCGAGATTAATCCTGACGTTTCAAGAAAAACGACGCAGACAAAGTAATAACAGCTGCTACACGTGGTTGTTCCCCCACAAGACGTCTCAATTCCATCCTGAGACGCTAATGGAATTGCCGGTGGCGCCGTGTTACGATGCGACTGCTTCTACTTCCGGCGACTCTGCGCGCTGATCGCTTTCTGGCCAAGGAAAAAGATGGGTTTCAGCCTTTGCGAATTCTCTTTCCAACTTTACTTCTTTCTGTCTTGGAGCGCAGACACCGAAAATGGTGATCCGCTCTCGCGAACTTATTGGCTGCGGTAAGGAAACGTCAGTTTATCCATTTTCCTCCTCCCCCACCTTTTCTGTTCAATTTCTGCCCTGAACAAAGAAAAATAAAACTAAGTGGGCGGACGGAAATCGCGACATATAACGTACGCCTGCGTTATGCGACAGCTTGAAAAGGGGTTTTCTTAATGTTTCGATACTCGAGCAGGGCGCAGGTGTTTAAGGCGTACGCGAATTTCGCTCCCAGTACAAAGGAGAAATATTTTGTCGCGGTTCACGCCACGTGCCGCGAGCGACAGGAAATCCCCCAGCGGAGCTCGGAAGTTCCATCCGACGGAAAATATTTATGGGATTCTTTTGCTCGGAAAACAATTTATGTTACTGCAGTCTCGTGACGCATGCACCAAGTATTGGTACCAGCGCGTGAAACGTCCCCGTTTCGTCGTAACTTATACGGGATCCAGAAAAAAAAAAGGGAGGGGGGGGGGGGGGGGGAGGGATAAAGTCACCGGAAGAAATGTCACGGGAAAAAACGGTTCCATTTGCAAAGTAAAAAATATGGCCCCAAATGGATGCATCAAACATCCCGTATCCAAAGTGCGATGAAGCGTATGCTTAATGAAATATATTTATTAACGATGCTTAATGTGCAATAACTAAAAGCAGCTCTTTTTAATCTGTCTTATTTTTTTTTTTTTTTTACTGGAGTAGTTTTAGCGGTACAGAGATTAGCGCATACCGGCAGCATAAACCATGCAATAGTAGAAAATTTTCCATGGTTTACCGCTGTCGTTACGTGCAGCTTTGAAAGTGCGACCATCAACTGCCCACGCAGTTTTTCAAGTTAATACCTTAAAGGCATTCTTCTGCCTTTTGTTCCAAAGCACCTGGCGACAAGTGCAAGAAAACTTTACCGGCAAGAACAAGAATTTCAGACTTTATGGGAATGCTGAACGCTTTCAATTTTCTGCCGCTTGTAGACATTGAAGGTGTAATGAATGTATCAAAAACTGCAATGATGGTAGCTGCCCAAGAAATACCACACTACTTCTACGCAAGATACGTTTCCCATATTTACAGATGGGTAAACAGCGCTAACGCCAAGGTAACTTTGCGGGAAATGTCTTCCACTTATCTGCCTGCAGTGCGGAAAGTCCCCTCTTGATCGGCGACACAGATCGAACAATCATGAACGGAATGCTGGGAAGCTTGGTCGCCCACGTACAGTCGCCCAAATGTATGGAGGTTAATTAACACCTTGTGCTCGGAAGAAGCCGTAATTATTCAATGTGCTATCAAGGCGTAAGCTGTGTTTTCCCTTATGAGCTGCAGCATTGTATGCGTCACCTACCATTCGGCATAGATGTGGTTAAACAATGAATAGGTGCGGGACATCCATTAAAAAAAAAAAAAAAAAAATGTCAGTGAAAAAAAAGTGGCCGCGGGCAAGTGCTTCTCAGGATCTTTCTGCACTTCAATGAAATCACCTACTGCAATGTTTTGGGGCGTGGTATTTTTTATGCCATGACGTGGTGTGATCGGGCACTGCAAAACGCTTCATGCTTACATCTGTTCTGAAATTCAAAATAGTCGAGTAAACTGAAATTTACCGTCGGGTGTGGTAATTCATTATTTGGATAATTTCTCACCTGCGGACTTTTTTTTTTTTTTTTCTTTAGAGCCCGCTTCCTTAGAGCCTTGCTCTCCGGTGATTCTTCCCAGAACCGTATATTTTAGGAATATTTTTTCCTGGTATGTTTTTTCCTTCAAGCATTTGGGCGACTGGCTTATTTCAGAGCGTCGAAGGGGTTATTTTTTCTGTTTTTTTCTTTTTTGCTAGCATCTCCTAAACTTTCGGGCACGATATACTTGTGTTAGAGCGCAAAGTATACACAGGCATTTCTTAGCGTCAGGCGTACACGTAGCAGCGAGCAGTCAATTGTCGGTCTCTCTCCGCTAGCTAAGGCGCCCGTGTACGACGGGGGAACCGTGTGCGCCTCGTGCGCAAATAAAGCCGCGTACAGCGGCGCCCGATGTTTTGCCAGGCAGCGTTTCGCTCAAGAACAGGTAGCAATGGCGCAAGTGCGCCCGCATAGGAGGCATCGGTGCAGCCGCCTCGGTGCCTTCTGCAGGTGCGTGCCGTGGCTACGCGCGGCGCTGATCTATACACGTGCGCTCCTTGGAAATCGAACACGCCGAGGTAAGTGCATCTGCTTCCGGGAACAATTACGCGTGTCGCTGATATGGCGCGTGGCAATGCCAGAAGGGCACTGAACGTCTCGAAGCGTACTTTGCTGATGCCGGGCAAATTTATATGCGTGTATCTGTATGCCACACATATAAATTAGTGGGAGGAGTTGTTGATGCATTAGGGAGGGTTGTGAAAATAAATAAAGACATATAAATGTTCAATGCCCGCGCAGACTACTGCAGGAAACTGCTTCAGACCAGAGCAGCGTTTTTTCTTTAAGGCGATAACCATATGAGGAATTTTCTAACAGGTAAACTATGTCATTGCAGTGTTTAGTCCTTGGTAGCTACGCTTTCATTTGCTGACCCGAGAGAAGGCACGCACAAGGCTACACAGGGGGCGCTGTCGATGTGTGGGTGCTGATGCAGGCGCAGTAACTGTTCCTGAAGCTCTAGGGTTTAGAGATACCAGTGGCCGGGTGAATTAACCTGCGGTGGAAACTAGCAAAAAACGACTGGAGGATTGGTGGCTTAAAAGCAGAGCAGTGACATAATGTTAGTAATGTAGAAACAAAAATTTAATAAATAAAATGTTAACCAATCTAAATTAATAATTAAGATATAGGTAGAAAAATGAGCATGATAGCTACTGCTACCGGGCCCGTTTCAAAGGGGACGCTCCTATATTCCGTCCGTCCGTCCGTCCGTCCATCCATCCATCCATCCGTCCATTCATCCGTCCGTCCGTCCGTCCGTCCGTCCGTCCATCCATCCATCCATCCGTCCATCCGTCCGTCCGTCCATCCATCCATCCATCCGTCCGTCCGTCCGTCCGTCCGTCCATCCATCCATCCATGCATCCGTCCGTCCGTCCGTCCGTCCGTCCGTCCATCCATCCATCCATCCATCCATCCATCCATCCATCCATCCATCCATCCATCCATCCATCCATGCTAAAGTACATTGACAATTTCACAGTACCGATAGGCTTTGACATTTGAAGCTACGGCGCGGCCTCCTCTCGTTGCTCCTTTCAGGTCACTATGGACTGCTATTGGTTGTCCCCCTCCGGTGGGGCTGGCGTCATACTTATATTATTTTTGTTGGCGTCATTTATCCTTCTGAGCTCCGCGTAACGAACGTTGGCGTTCGTTTGTCTCTGTTGGGCATTAACGCTAAGCCGTGCTTCTGCACGTTCAACAGAAGAAGATTACATGGAAACGAAACGCGTATTTCAAGGCGAAATCTTTTCTAGGCTCATTGTGCGTCAACAGAAAGTGACCTCTAGACGGGACCGTCGGTCGTGACTACCGGACGCGTGACCAGGAAATGCCCGCCGTATGAAGGCAGATTAAAGACTGATTAAAGAAGGTAAAGTGATTTCTAGTGATATTTAGTGTATTATAGAGGTTATAATAGAGATTGGTAGAGGTTATGAAATGTGGATTTAATAGCTGGTTCGAACGTCTAGCGCTGGCAGCGATTCGGGCACAGCAGGATCGAATTACCAGCCGCAGGGCACAGCTTCAGCGCGAGAAAGATGGGCGCCGGAGACAAGCGATGATGATAGCGATGCCGCAGCGTTGTTTGTTCTTTGTCTTCTTTACATTTCCCCCGCGTGAAGAAGTCGCTATCCTGGCGACTCACGGAGAAGAGACGACCAGAGGGTTGTAATACGGCTTGAGGCGGCTAACATGGACAACCTCACGGCCGCGGCGGCGGTGGTCGGAAGAAGAGGTGACTGGCTCGATGATGTAGTTAACAGGGGATGTGCGTTCCAAGACGCGATAAGGTCCGTGGTATTTCGTTTCTAGTTTGCTGGTGGCAGGAACGCATAGCCAAACGAAGCTGTCGGCCAGGAACGTTGGAGCAGGGGCATCGCTATCATGCTGGTCTTTGCGATAGCCTTGAGTGTTGGAGGTAAACGTGCGAGCTAGCTGACGGCATTCCTCGGCCTTCTGTACAATATCGGAAAAAGCACTGTACTCAGAGGCATCTGGATTGTATGACAAAATTGTGTCCAGAGTGCAAGATGGTTCACGGCCGTATAAGAGAAAGAAGGGCGAAAAACCAGTTGTTGCTGGGGTAGCAGTGTTGTACGCGAACGTTGCGAATGGCAGTACCTGGTCCCAGTTGGAGCTCCCAGATTCAGATGTAACATACATTGCGAGCATGTCCCCAAGCGTACGGTTGAAACGCTCCGTAAGGCCGTTGGTTTGCGGGTGATACGCGGTTGTAGCCCGATGTATTGATTTGCAAGACGAGAGGAGCTCTTGGACTACTTCGGAAAGAAAGACACGAAAGACCTCCATCACTGAGTAGCTCGCGAGGGGCGCCGTGTCGAAGAATGAAGTGGTGCAGAAGAAAATGGGCTACCTCTCGGGCTGTCGCCGCGGGAAGTGCAGCAGTCTCCGCGCAGCGGGTCAGGTGGTCGACGGCGACGATTACCCATCGATTACCGGTGGTACTGCATGGTAGCGGACCATAAAGGTCGATTCCCACGCGATCAAACGGGCGAGCTGGACACGGTAAATGTTGGAGAGGGCCAGCGGGGCGGCTAGAAATCTTGCGTTGCTGGCAGGCGGTACAAGAGCGAATGTAACGACGTACGAAATTGTACATTCCCCGCCAGTAATACTTCTGACGAATTCGATCATAGGTTTTCAGGACGCCGGCATGAGCGCTTTGCGGGTCAGTGTGATGGTGGGCACTAACCTCGG
Source organism: Amblyomma maculatum (assembly GCF_055883805.1). NCBI lineage: Eukaryota > Metazoa > Arthropoda > Arachnida > Ixodida > Ixodidae > Amblyomma > Amblyomma maculatum. The sequence goes on along the minus strand of NC_139349.1, from coordinate 99,062,769 downwards.
AGCGGAGGTGGCGCGGAATGACAAGAAGCCATTTTCTGCCGTCTGAGTTGTAGTTCCTTCGGTAGAGGAGGCCGTCCCTGATAGTAAAATGGGAGGCCTGTCGGCGGAGTGCCCGAGGATTCATAGCCGCAGAAGTAGTGCCTAGGATATGTAGCAGGTTAAAAACCCAAGGATCTTATCTTTGCTCGAAAGGCATATCCTCAATGGTGAGGGCTGACAAAGATGCCTGAGGAGGGGATGATGAGTTAGGCGAACGTACCGGTGACCGAGAAAGAGCGTCTGCGTCAGAGTGCGTGCGTCCAGAGCGGTACACTACACGGATGTCGTATTCCTGAAGCCTGAGAGCCCAGCGCCCGAGACGGCCAGACGGATCCTTGAGAGACGCGAGCCAGCAGAGAGCGTGATGATCTGTAACTACCTCGAAGGAGCGGCCATACAAGTAAGGGCGGAACTTCGTTATAGCCCACACGATTGCTAGGCACTCCTTTTCGGTAACGGAGTAGTTGGACTCGGCTTTGGTAAGAGCACGGCTTGCGTAGGCGACAACGTATTTGGAGAAGCTGCAGGCTTGCGCTGGGCGAAGACGGCGCCGAGGCCGACACCACTGGCATCGGTATGAAGTTCTGTAGGTACAGTAGGGTTGTAATGGCGAAGGATTGGTGGTGACGTCAGAACATTGCGCTGTGTCGCGAATGCATCATCGCAGGCTGGCGACCAAGAGGAGAGGTTAGGGGCGCCTTTCAAGAGCTGTCCGAACAAATTCCGAACAAACCGACGAATGTACGAGCAGAGGCCTACAAAGCTTCGCAGTTGTTTCAAATTGGTCGGTTTCGGAAAGTCAGCAACGGCGCGCAGCTTCTCAGGATCAAGCAGAATTCCATCTCTGCACACAACATGTCCGAGTATTGTGAGCTGGTGGGCACCGAAGCGGCACTTTTTGAGGTTCATTTGAAGACCGGCGCGGGTTAGGCAGGTGAAGACCTGGCGAAGTCGAGTCAGGTGGGTCGGGAAGTCGATTGAAAAGACGACGATATCATCAAGGTAGCATAAACAGATGTTCCATTTCAGGCCACGCAGTACGGTGTCCATCATTCTTTCAAATATGGCTGGGGCGTTACAGAGTCCGAATGGCATAACATTAAATTCGTATAGTCCGTCTGGAATAATAAAGGCGGTCTTAGCGCGATGCTCCTCTGCCATGGGCACCTGCCAATACCCAGAGCGAAAATCAAGTGAGGAAAAGAATTCTGCGCCTTGCAAGCAGTCTAGGGCATCATCGATACGTGGGAGTGGGTACACATCACGACGAGTAATTTTGTTGAGGCGGCAATAATCAACACAAAATCGTATGGAGCTATCCTTCTTCTTAACTAGGACGACAGGAGACGACCATGGACTACAGGATTCTCTAATTACTCCGCGTTGCAGCATGTCATCGACTTGTTGGGCAATAACACGGCGCTCAGTCGGGGACACCCGATACGGCCGCTGATGGAGAGGTGGGTGAGCGCCAGTGTCGATGAGGTGGGAAACGGTCGTCGTGCAGCCCAAGGAAGATTGCGGAATGTCGAAGGAGGCGCGGAATTGGTGTAGAAGGTCAAGAAGTTGCTCGCGGTGGCGCGGTTCCAGAGCGCTGTGCACAGAATGGTCACAAAGGTCCCGCTGTACCAGATCTGAAGCCACACGAGTTGGAGTCAAGACGCCAACTTGGCAAACAGGGAATGACACATCATCAAAGGCGAACAGAAGGTCCACGGGCTCGATGCGGCCGAGGCACTCCCCTTCGATCAACATAGCGGGAGATGCAAGAGGATTGGCTACCAGAAGTGTGCAAGCGCCGTTGTTCATGTCAAGGACGGCAAACGGCAGCGGTAAGTGGCGGCGGCGGCAGACAACGTTAGAGGGCACAAGTGGCGGTGGTAAAAGAGGCAGTGAGGGGAACCAGAACAGCGCTAACGGCCGGCATGGTTATGTCATGAGCTACGAGGAGTATGGCCGCAAAACGAGGACACGACTCGTGGAGCAGGGCATCAGACGGTGCATCACTTGGTTCAATGAGCTCTACTTGAAGATTGGCGCAGTCAATGATAGCATGATGCTTGGACAGGAAATCCCAGCCGAGAATAACGTCATGAGAACATGTGGGGAGAACGACGAATTCGATGATGTACAAGGCTGCAGCAATGACGACCCGAGCAGTGCGGACAGTTGTCGGCTGTACACTGTGAGCGGATGCGGTACGAAGCGATAGTCCCTCGAGAGGCGTAGTCACCTTTCGGAGGGAGCGGCAGAGTTTTTGGCTGATAATTGATACAGCGGCACCGGTGTCGACGAGCGCAAGAGTATGAACACCTTCAACGATGACAGCAGTAACATTCGCGGGATTAATACGAGGACTTTGAAATTCTGTCGAATACGCAGTTCGTGCCTCGCGAACTGCGGCGGTTAGTTTTCCGGCTGAGTAGCGGGTCGTCGGCGCATTGGCGAAATGGAGCGGCGACGTGGTGATGGCGAACGACGAGGCAGGAAGTCCGGAGGGTCAGGGGGTGCTGTTGGAGGACCCGATGGGACGGGGAACTGGGGGGCCAAATAAGGTGGCGCAGGCCGTGCAGCAAAGGCCATATTTATTCGGCGCCGGCAGTAGCATGTAGTGTGCCCAGGGATGCCGCAGTGGTAGCAAATAGGCCTGTTGTCTGCAGTGCGCCATGGAGATGGTGTCTGACACAAGGGGGGAGCAAAAGCTGTTGGTGCCGAACGCATAAGGGGCGCATAGGCATATGCTGGCTCAGGAGGTGGACTTGAAGTAACTTCGGCATACGTGCGACGCAATACATGAGGAGGAGCCGGCGCGAATACTGGAGCGTAGCTCAGTGGCGCAACGCCGGACGATGAAATTGTGGGCGTGGGGAACGGCATTCAGGGTGCGACCGGAGCTGATTCAGGAGCAGGATTAGGGACGACTTCAGATACATGTTGCTGGATTGCTCGGCGAAGCTCCGGAACAAGGCCAGTTGGTGACGACTCCTTAACATATAGCTGCAGGGACAGTCGTCGCGCGGCCTCCTGACGTACAAAAGCCTTGATGTCTTCAAAGAGGCTAGATGACTCCCTCTCCGCGGCTAGTTCAGGAAGTGATGCTTGAGACTGGCGAATCAAAACACGCTCCTTGCGGAGTTCGTCGTAGCTTTGACACAGGTCGTAGATTTCCTTGACCGTAGTGGGGCCTTTGGCGACGAGCATGTTGAAAGCGCCGTCATTGACTCCTGTGAGGACATGACGTATCTTAACGGCCTCGGTCATGGTCGGGTCAACGCGGCGACACAAATCAACAATGTCCTCAATGTAACTGGTGAACGTTTCACCGGGCAGTTGCAGTCGCGACCGAAGACGCTGTTCCGCGCGGAGTTTTCGGACGGCGGGGCGGCCAAAGACATCAGAAAATTTTGTTTTGAAATTCGCCCAGGTGGTAAAGTCCGATTCGTGGTTTCGAAACCAGAGATTAGCGACGTCGCTCAAGTAAAAGATGACATTATTGAGCTTACGATTGTCGTCCCAGTTATTGTGACGGCTGACCCGCTCGTAAGTGGACAGCCAATCGTCGACGTCGTCATCGCTGCTTCCACTGAAGGTAGCGGGGTCCCGTTGACGAAGGGCACCTGTGCAGGTGACTGGCGGAGGTAGGTGCAATGAAGTAGGCTCCGTCATTGGGGTAG